>NC_047103.1:89217269-90417269 GCF_902500255.1 Thalassophryne amazonica | reverse complement strand
TCCAACAGTTTAACAACAATGTTTCTCAATGTTCAATTGCAAGGAATTTAGGGATTCCATCAGCTACAGTCCATAATATACTCAACAAAAATATAAACGCAACACTTTTGGTTTTGCTCCCATTTTGTATGAAATGAACTTAAAGATCGAAATCTTTTTCCACATACACAATATCACCATTTCCCTCAAATATTGTTCACAAACCAGTCTGTTCATTTCTCTACCATAAGCCGTCTCCAAAGGCGTTTCAGAGAATTTGGCAGTACATCCAACCAGCCTCACAACCGCAGACCACGTGTAACCACACCAGCCCAGGACCTCCACATCCAGCATGTTCACCTCCAAGATCATCTGAGACCAGCCACTCGGACAGCTGCTGAAACAATCGGTTTGCATAACCAAAGAATTTCTGCACAAACTGTCAGAAACCATCTCAGGGAAGCTCATCTGCATGCTCGCCGTCCTTATCGGGGTCTCGACCTGACTCCAGTTCATCGTCGTAACTTCGCACAGCCATTGAAGAGGAGTGGACCAACATGCCACAGGCCACAATTGACAACCTGATTAACTTTATGCGAAGGAGATGTGTTGCACTGCATGAGGCAAATGGTGGTCACACCAGATACTGACTGGTATCCCCCCCCCCCCCAGTAAAACAAAACTGCACCTTTCAGAGTGGCCTTTTATTGTGGACAGTCTAAGGCACACCTGTGCACTAATCATGGTGTCTAATCAGCATCTTGATATGGCACACCTGTGAGGTGGGATGGATTATCTCAGCAAAGGAGAAGTGCTCACTATCACAGATTTAGACTGGTTTGTGAACAATATTTGAGGGAAATGGTGATATTGTGTATGTGGAAAAAGTTTTAGATCTTTGAGTTCATCTCATACAAAATGGGAGCAAAACCAAAAGTGTTGCATTTATATTTTTGTTGAGTATATAATCATAAGATTCAGAGACTCTGCAGAACTTTCGGCAAGGCCGAAAACCAACATTGAATGCCTGTGACCTTCAATCCCTCAGGTGGCACTGCATTAAAAACTGACACCAATGTGTAAAGGATCTTACCGCGTGGGCTCAGGAACACTTCAGAAAGCCATTGTCAGTTAACATAATTTGTTGCTACCTCTACAAGTGCAAGTTAAAAATCTACCATGCAAAGCAAAAGCCATACATCAAAAACATCCATAAACGCCACTGCCTTCTCTGGGACCGAGCTCATTTGAAATGGACAGACGCAAAGTGGAAAAGTGTGCTGTGGTCTGATGAGTCCACATTTCAAATTGCTTTTGGAAATCATGGACATCATGTCCTCCGGACAAAAGAGGGAACAGACCATCCAGATTGTTACCAACGCAAAGTTCAAAAGCCAGTATCTGTGATGGCATGGGGGTGTGTTAGTGCCCATGGCATGGGCAACTTACACATCTGTGATGGCACCATCAATGCCGAAAGGTACATCCAGGTTTTGGAGCAACACATGCTGCCATCCAAGCAACTTCTTTTTCAGGGACGTCCCTGCTTATTACAGCAAGACAATGCCAAGCCAAATTCTGCACGTGTTACAACAGCGTGGCTTCATAGTAAGAGTGCGGGTACTAGACTGGCCTGTCTGCAGTCCAGACCTGTCGCCCATTGAAAATGTGTGGCGCAAAATACGAGGTCTGTGAGAAAAGTATCCGACCTTTTTATTTTATGCAAAAAATGTATGGATTCGATCCATATGTTTTTAAGTCAGCCAAGCTTGAACCTTCGTGTGCATGCGTGAGTTTTTTCACGCCTGTCGGTTGCATCATTCGCCTGTGGGCAGCCTTTGAGTGAGCACTGGTCCACCCCTCTCGTCATTTTTTTCATTGCGAGGAAATGGCGGAATGATTTGGGCTTTGTTCCATCAGAATTTTTTCAGAAACTGTTAGAGACAGGCAGCTGGAAACCATTCGGAAAATTCACATGGCTTTCTGTGAAAATTTTAGGGCTTCACAGAGATTAAGGAGTGTTACTACCACTTTAAGAATGGCCCACAATGGCGCACGGCGCGCCGTGCTCCGAGCCGCGATCGACAGGCTGAAACGACCATTTCATTTCTAAACGGATGGCTGTGTGGATCCGGGACCATCATGTGCAATTTCTCTGGTTATCACATGAGCTGGACATCAGCCATTTTCCAGCAGATTTCACTTTTAACAAGAGATTTTGTCATGGAAAGCCGCGCGGAGGCTTCGCGCATCACGACGGATTCGCTGATGAAGTTGGGACATGCCTATCTCGGCTTTCAGTGGCTTACCAGTCCAGTGAGTATAAGAGAAATTGTGGAGAGCTGGGCATGTCCCAACTTGTCCTCTGACACTCCAAAACAGAGGTGTTCTTTGTCTCGCTCCATCAGCGAATCCGTCGTGAAGCACGAAGCCTCCGCGTGGCTTTCCATGAAAAAATCTCTTGATAAAAGTGAAATCTGCCGGAAAATGGCTGATGTCCAGCTCTTGTGATAACCAGAGAAATTGCACACGATGGTCCCGGATCCATACAGCCATCCGTTTAGAAATGAAATGGTCGTTTCAGCTTGTTGATTGCGGCTCGGAGCGCGGCGCGCTGTGCGCCATTGTGGGCCGTCCTTAAAGTGGTAGTAACACTCCTTAATCTCTGTGAAGCCCATAAAATTTTCACCGAAAGCCATGTGAATTTTCCGAATGGTTTCCAGCTGCCTGTCTCTAACAGTTTCTGAAAAAATTCTGATGGAACAAAGCCGAAATCATTCCGCCATTTCCTCACAATGAAAAATGACGAGAGGGGTGGACCAGTGCTCACTCAAAGCCTGCCCACAGGCGAATGACGCAACCGACAGGCGTGAAAAAACTCACGCATGCGCACGAAGGTTCAAGCTTGGCTGACGTAAAAACATATGAATCAAATCCATATATTTTTTGCATAAAATAAAAAGGTCTGATACTTTTCTCACAGACCTCGTATGACAACGGAGACCCCGGACTGTTGAACAACTGAAGTCGTACATCAAGCAAGAGTGGGAAGAATTCCACCTACAAAGCTTCAACAATTAGTGTCCTCAGTTCCCAAATGCATATTGAGTGTTGTTAGAAGGAAAAGTGATGTAACACAGTGGTAAACATACCACTGTCCCAGCTTTTTTGAAACGTGTTGCAGGCATCCATGTCAAAATGAGCCAGTATTTGCACAAAACAATAAAGTTTATCAGTTTGAATATTAAATATGTTGTCTCTGTGGTGTATTCAATTGAATATAGATTGAAGCGGATTTGCAAATCATTGTATTCTGTTTTTTATTTATATTTTACACAATATCCCAACTTCATTGGAATTGGGGTTGTACTTCATTATTGTGGTGTGTGTGTGACAATGCTATTTCTCAAATCAAAAGTCACGTTGTGTAGACATCGACATGCTCGGGCCACAAACCTGCAGTGTGAGCAGGGAATGGGAAAAGTCAATCTAGGGCGCAGCCTAAAGCACCTGGGTCAAGTGAGTACACCCTCATTCTTATGGCCCGGTCACATGGCACACAGTCTTAACTGAACGATGGAAAAAAGTCCCAAAGTCACAAATCGTCGAGAAAACGTGGACAAATGAGCCTGGACTTCTCCCATCACCGAAATGTCTGCGAGTGCAGAGCACATAAAAGTTTCTGCAGCGAGTCTGTGCTGTCCACAGACACCTGCAGCTGCGTTGTCTTGACAACGTTGCTGTCATGATTCTCAGGGGAGCTGGGAACAGCAGGTGGTGGGAGACACAATCCAGACTCACAAGCAGGTGGCAGGATATAAAAGGTTTTATCGAAAATTCAGGCAGTGGGTCTGGTACACAAAAGGCAGTCAGCAAGGCGAAGGTACAGGCAGGTGTAAAGCAAGGGCGTCATCAAAAATACAGGCTGAGGTCTAAGCACTGCAAACTTAGTGACAAGGGCTGAGACAAGACAAGGTCAAGACAAACAGGCACGGTTGGCAACAAAGAACTCTGGCTAGGAAATGGGATACGTGAGCTGGAATGGAGACAGAACATCAAAGAACAAGCACACAACACACAACTCAAAGGGTTTAAATACTAGGGGTACCAGAAAAAAATCGATTCACGTCCGAATCGCGATTCCTATTTATTAAGATTCTGAATCAATCCAAAATGTCCAAGAATCGATTTTTAAAAAGCATTTTTTAAACATTTTCTTGCTTACTCACTGTGTGTACTATTTGTCAGGCAACGGCCTCCGTACTACAGCGTCCCCGCGAGGGGAGGGTCCAGCATGCTTCAAACATTTGTGAGCTGCATCTTAGCATGGCGGATGAAGAGCTAATTCAGCCAGCACCGTCTTTGCTGAAGGCAAATGTTTGGGTGCATTTTGGATTTTATTTTTTGCTGCGTAAGAAGGAGCTTGACATGACTTATGCAGTGTGCAAAATGTGCATAGGTACTTCGGAAACACTTCAAATCCACAAGCCCACATGCTACGCCATCACCCGGAGCTAAAAGAAGCGGAGCAGCGGTCTCTGCCGACTACTGACCAGCACGTACTCCATCACTAAGCTAGATAGTAGATAAGTAAATTTACATCTTTAGAATCACTTGATTAACCTTGTAAAGCTGTATTTTCTTAAACATTTTTTAAGTAATGTAACTATTTTTCAGAGCTCTTTGAATCAAAAATCTATTCTGAATCGAATCGTCACCCCAAGAATCGGAATCGAATTGAATCATGAGTTGTTGTAAGATTCACATCCCTATTAAATACACAGAAGATAATTAGCAGTGATGTGACACAGGTGTGGTGAGCTGGCAGAAGGAGGGTGTGGACAAACAAAGATGAGACACTGTGACAAGAAAGTGCAGTGACAAGATGACAGACAAAACGAGAAGTGGCCAACAGAGATAAGGAAGTGCAGGTGCAGGACAAGAGAGTGCAGGGATCAGAGGGAGACAGTGATACAAAAGAAACTAGGTGTGACTATATGAGAACAGAGATGGGGAGTGTAGACAAGGGAGTGCAGAAATAACATGGACATGACTAATAACCATAAACTAACAATACTGAAGTAACAAGACCGAGAAGAACTAATGGATAAAGGATGCATGGACTCTTGACAAGAAAAGATTAATACTAGACCATAAACAGAAAAGCAGGCATCAAGAAAATCAAAGGACCGAAACTCGAACAGAACTGACATAAACCGAAGACTAATATGATAAACCTGACAAATTAAACTAGTGACATAAGCAATCATGAAGCAATCAAAAACAGTGGATCAAAACTAAACTAAACAAGAACAGAACTCAACATGTGGCAAAAGTGTGATGAACAGAAAACAACAAGCTGTGACAAAAGCAATGATGAACAAAAATCAAAGACAGTGGATCAAAGAATGAACTAAACCAGAATGAAACTCACGATGTGGGTGAAGTGTGGTGAACAGAAAACAAGCAGTTGTGACAAAGCAAAATAAACAGATGATCAAAAAAGCAGACAAAAGAACTCAGTCAAGACAAACTGACAGAAAATCGTAAAGATCACAGATGGAGCAGGGGCAAATCATGACATTTGCAGCCAGAGACGTTGAGAGGCTGGAGAGAGAGAGAGGCTGGAGGCTGGTCGAAGTTGGACAACAATCAAACGGAACGCTGACGGTACGGGAACTACGCAAATGATGAGGAAACATCAAAACAGAAAGCAAAACGGAATACAAACGAATTGAGGTTATCGTCAGGGTTCATTCACATTTTTCAACAGTTTGAAAATTCTGACGAAGTGCCAGCTACAGAAACGAAGCTGGATGACAATTAAATGATGTCTCTGAAAGTCCAGAATTCTTGTTTCAGTTTGGCTTCAGTGTCCTTCGTTAGTGCCGTGTGACCGGGGCTTAATGTGAACTGGCCATTGTCTCACTCCACCCAGCTGTAAAGGCCCTGTCACACCTTGACAATGTAGCCTGCATCTGCCAACCGTATTAAAAATGCTGGCATACGTCTAGTAAATTAATGCAGCTGTCACGTCTTGACGATTAGCCAGCGTACGCCGACAGCCCCGTTTCCACCGAGTGGTTTGGGTCGGTACTGCGCGTTGTGGTGCGGGTCAGAAACAGAGTAATTTACCATTATTTTATTTTATTCTGTTTTGTCTTGGTGGACCATTTTCATTGTGACCACAGTGTTGATGAGTTAATGGCTGTGGCTGCCGTGAATGAATGAAGTGATGTGACTCTTTAAAGTTTTAAAGTGTCGGTCGCAGTCTTGCTTTAAAATGCTACCTTTCCAGCGACAATGCGGAATTAAAGTATTTTCAGATGTCATTTTCCAAAATCAGGAGGCTTTATGTTGGGTTTGCACCCTGTTTTTAAAGAAATGAGAGGCACAAACACTGTAAAGAAACCAGTCAGAGAGAGACAAATATATATATTTTATACTCTGCGCAGAGGAGGAGGATAAGAAGCAGCTTGTAAGTGCTCAGCTCCAAAGCTCTCCTGAAATCCCCTCCTCTGGCTCAGCTTTTTATTTAGTTCACCAACATGAGAAAAAACAAACAAGGACAGTCAGGGAGAGGTTACACATGAGTCATGTCTCCATGAGGGAGATAGCAAAGCAAGGTGGCTGGAACCTTCCATTCCTGCAACATGAGCCTTGTGGCTCGTCAAAGCAGGATAAGGCACTTATGCAAAATGAAAAATAGTTTGCTCAATCATGAAGAATGCAGACAACAAGTCTTTCTTTTTAAAACCTCCTCTTCTCACAAAGAGGAAAAGTACACGTAGTCATAAAAGGAAATAAATGTTAATATAAGCATGAACTATATAAAATAAATGATAATATAAGCATGAACTATATAAAATCCTTGACATAATCCTCCCTGTTTATCGTTTATTTACATAAGTTTGTCATGTCCAAAACACACTTCAATAGAAAATTTGTCCACTTTAACCACTTGTCTTATTACATTTTCAGCTAAAGCTTCATGGGCTAAGAGTGTGTTAACTCATCACGTCAACAGTTCAAGCTTAAACTGGAATTATGGGCTTTTCAATATCATCATAATTCTCAACACAGTCATTATAATTTTCTCCACTAAGGTCTGACTGTTTCAATGCTTGATATTTTAGCATAGTTTGTTGGAAAGCCAGATTACACTGTACAAATGTATTTGAAACCATTTTGCCAACCATTGTTTTGATACAAGGGATCACACAACAAATGCAAAGTCCAATCAGAATTAGGAATACAATAACTGGTGTCATTATTTTCAATAGTAACTGCCACCATGGTCCTGAAGTCAACCAGGACCAGGGATCCCACTGGCTCATGGCTAGAGTGTCTTTATGCATTGCATCACAAAGTTTATTCAGCTCTTTGCTTGTGAACTGCTGAACCTTTTGGGATGTTCTTTTCGTACCCAATCAAATCACTCACCTGTTTTCAATTTGGTGTTCTTTGAGCATTCATCAACTTTCACAGTCTTTTGTTGCCCCTTCCCAACTTTTTTGACACGTGTTGCAGGCATCCATTTCAAAATGAGCAAATATTTCCACAAAAACAAATGTTTATCAATTTGAACATTAAATATCTTGTCTTTGTGGTGTATTCAATTGACTATAGGTTGAAGAGGATTAGCAAATCATTGTATTCTCTTTTTATTTTTATTTTACACAACGTCCCAACTTCATTGGAATTGGGGTTTTATGTTGGTAGGTAAATGACCATATTTCATGCCAGAAATGAGGTCCAGGTTGTTAAAAGCACATTTCTCCTTTAATTTGGGTTGCCTTATATATGCATTTGTCTCCAGTGATTTTTAAACGAGCAGGCAGCTATTGATTGTATAACCTCTCAATTTTGCTGCCTGAAGGACTTAAAAATACACATCACACAGTGTTTCTCAATTGTACTCAAAAGTATTGGAACACTTGGTATTTCACACATTATAATTTGTTTATGCCATTTCAAATACCAATAAATAAAAATAAATCCAAATATATTATATTCCTTAAACTCAAACTGAAAGCAGATGACTTGATATAAATTAATTAAAAATATAAAATCCAGCTTCCCGATGAAGTGGAGTAGAGGAGTATTTTCTTAAAGAAGACCTGAACGTTCAAGCTACAATTTGTCTGAAAGTCCATTTGAGATGAAAGCCTAGATTTGATGTTTTGGTGGAAAAAAACTTTTGTATTTCTTCATAATTGATGTAAATAAAGTCCAAGACATATTCAGTGATTTTAAAATGTTCATGTTTCCATCCCCTGACTTGTCTGAAGAAAACTGGCAATAAAACTGATTATTATTTACAGGCATTATCAAGTTTTAGAGATTTGTTTTCAGTCTGAGTTTGAGGAAGACAATTTTAGAAATTTTTATTCTTTATATTTTTGTATTTCTTGTATTTGAAATGGCAAATTAAATGACAAATTAAAATGTGTGAAATACCAAGTGTTTCAATGCTTTTGGAGGGCACAGTATCCTAACCTTGTGATGAGTGTGGTATTATTACTGTTTTGTTTAAAAATGTTTAAATTTCACTGTTGCTGCACTCTGTGTAAAATCATACGTCATATATATTGATATGACAATATTGAGATATGATAATTTGGCCATATTGTACAGCCCTACTGTCAACTAGCTGAATACTTTGAATATTAATTTACATAATTAATGTTAAAGTGGCACGGGGTTAAGAGGGCTGGCATTATGGGGTCTGTGGGGTGAATCCCCCCAGAAGCTGAAAGGTTTTAATCATGCTCATGCTCCCAAGAACCATTTTACTGAAAAAAGGATGTAAATGACATGGTTAGATGGTGAGGAGTTTCCAGACATTTGAAGCAAATAAAGAAAAATACTTAAAAATGCGGGGGTCTGGGGGGGTGGAGCTCCTCCTCCACAGAAGCTGAAAGGTTTTAGCCATGCTAATGCTCCCCTGAAGCATTTACTCAAAATGCTCTGTGGGCATTTGCTTAAATGACATGTTGAGATGCTGTAGAGCTCTGCTCGGTCATGTCTGCGACATATACATATTATTTATATTGTTATGGCTTCGTAAACCAGTTGAATTTTCCTTCCTTCTTATGAGTTAGATAATGTATCTGTAAAATTATGTTTTTTGTCGATGTTGCAGCTCGTCATAATCGTTAAGATGCACTGCGGCAATGAGATGCATTGACTCACAGTCACACACAGTGTTTTCGAATAGACTGCACAATGTTCCCGATTTTGAACATTTCAAAATTTTCTTTGTGCACTTGCACACAGCCGTGTACACCTCATGCACAGTTTACAACTAGTTTGCTCTCTGGCACGCTAGATTGCGTGCCAGTGCAAGGATCACATTTGTTTAGGTGTCAAGGTGGCTTAACACACACCATCAGACTGGATTTTTTTCCACTGCAGCTGCTAGTCTTTGAGTGTTTTGATTTCTGGAGGTGTTTGTTTGGATTCGAGTCAGGTGATTATCTTCAACAGTCAACTTCTTTTCCTGAAAAGAACATGACTTGTTTTCACAGCACCCTTTGCTGCCATGCCCCTCCTAAAATTTGGTCAGCAGTTACATCAGGGAAGCACCTCCATGCATGTCCACAGAGTGACGTGCAGTCTGGGGAAGCAGGTGAGGCTGTGCCTCACCTATATTTATCCAGTGATTTGCACTATAAAGTTATTTTCCTATTAAGTTCACCAGTGCAGATTATATTTTATTCAAAATCGCTGAATTTTCACATTTGCCGTTCAGATACTGAGAAGAGACGTGCGATGTGCCTCACCATGGATTGTGCAATCACTGGGCTGATGGCACTGATGGCATGCTATGGTATTATTGTCTCTCTGTATGTTGCTCTTAAAACGGTCAAACACTTTGGTTATATGACCTTAAATTCCATAGTTTGGCTGATGTACATAATGTAGAGTGTTTAGGTCAACAGCCGCCATAGGCATAGGAGGTGGGGTCTATTTGGGGGGGCGAAACCAAATTTGCCCAAATTTCAGAAACCCCCAGCGGGTTACATTTACATTTAAACCATTCCATTTATATATATATATATATATATATATATATATATATATATATATATATATATATATATATATATATATTTATTTATTTATTTTTTTTTACACAATTATCCTTTATTGACCGAGTTTCATTCATGAAGTCAGTGGGGTGTGTAAGTGAAGAGTTAATGGTCCATGTCCTCGGATTACAGGCATGGGCAGGAAACATACACCTGTTTATCAACCCACAAAGTGAGATCTTGCATGGAATCCCAGACCGAGGGAGATTGACAGTCATCTTGTTTCTTCCACTTTCTAATAAATAATCATAACAGTTGTTGTCTTCTACCAAGCTGCTTGCCTGTTGTCCTGTAGTCAATCCCAGCCTTGTGCAGGTCTACAGTTTTGTCCCTGGTGTCCTTAGACAGCTCTTTGGTCTTGGCTATGGTGGACAGGTTGGAGTGTGTGAACAGGTGTCTTTTATACAGGTAACAAGTTCAAACAGGTGCAATTAATACAGGTAAAGAGTGCAGAATAAGAGGGCCAGAATTCTTGCTGGTTGGTAGGGGGTCAAATACTTATTTTATGCAATAAAATGCAAATTAATTATTTAAAAATCATACAATGTGATTTTCTGGATTTTTTAGATTCTGTCTCTCAAAGTTGAAGTGTACCTATGATAAAAATTACAGACCTCTCCATTCTTTGTAGGTGAGAAAACCTGCAAAACTGACAGGGGGTCAAATACTTATTTTCCCCACTGTGTATAACCTCTTTGGTTGGTCCACAGGTGGCCCTTAGTTCTCTTACTCTCCACCAGGAGGCAGCACTGCTTGGGCTTTGGACTGGAAGGAGTGGGCTTCATGCTGGCATTTACAACCCTAGACCCTGGCACTAGACTCTATAGAGTTGAAGACATCTGTTCTACTTCTACACTGATGATGGTCATCACACTTTCGAGTAAAATTTCATCATCAATTTTTTTTTCTTGGCCGTTGGAATATTTTTTAGACATAAACATATTTTCCTTAACATGGCCCATGCCCAAATTTCCCAGCCCATCTGCCCGAATTTGAGCATTTTCCCAAGCCCAGCGGGGGCGGCCCCCTGCCCCCCCCCACCTCCTACGCCTATGAAAGCTGCATGTGTGTGTAATGTGTTTCGTGTGCTGAGCGATCATAAAACTGCAGCAAAAAGGCACCAGGTGAGGCATGCAGTTCTGCCTCATGTTAGGGCCACTAGTTATACTAGGGGTTTTTCTTGCAGCAACTCCTCAGCTGCAGAATAAGTGACAGCAAGCTACAATTTACAGTTAGAAAGTTAAGAGCAACCGTTCATTTATTTTTTTTTCCTCTCGCCTGACCTTTAGTTTCAGAATGAAGGATTACATATCCAAACTGAAACAACTGTCTACTACATGTTGTGTGGGCCGCTGAAGAGGAGGTACTGCTGGCCCACTACCAAAGGGCGCCCTGCCTGAAGTGCGGGCTTCAGGCACGAGAGGGCGTTGCCGCCTCACAGGAACAGCCGGGAGTGACAGCTGTCACTCATCAACTACGACAGCTGTCACCAATCACCAGGTCATCACCCACACTACAAAAGCCGTCGACATCTCCACCTCGTCGCCGAGATATCATCTACCTACGAGGTAAAACTCTCAGCTGTTATTGTGCCGAACGCACGTAATCTGTGTTTGAAACTTTTGCAGACTTACCTGTTGATTACTCTCAGCCGGAGCTGGGGTTTGCGGATTGTGGAGCAGTCGACGCTCTTCACTCCTCACACCAAACCTGATAAGTAATTCTTCAGGCTCTGCACGTACTGTGTACTTGTTTCGAAGGTGGAGGTGTCTTTCCCACCTTAACAGAAACCATTGTTCCAAGCTGACTGTTTACTGGGTGTGTTTTCACACACTCATTATATCTGTTCCTCTGTTTCCTGCCAGCAGTACCAGATCCGACAGTCGGAGACGGTGACCACCTGGGGACTCAGGACTTGGCGGCTCCAGTATCCTTCGGCAGTGGAAATCGTGTGGGATCCGGTTCTTCTCGGGACGGACGTCTCCTATCCTCGAGCCTGCCCACACGTCACCTTGTATATTTTGATTGTAACCCAAATTCTGTGTTTGTCTGTATTCTCGTTGTGCACATTTCACAACAGTAAAGTGTTGTATTTTGGCTCATCTATTGTCCGTTCATTTGCGCCCCCTGTTGTGGGTCCATGTCATTACACTTTCCCAACAGGATATCTCGGCCAATCGTCATGGATTCCGAGGGGCGGCAACCATCGAGTGAACGACCAATGGAAGAGCAGGGTGCACAGGCATCAGCAGGAGGCGTGGTAGGTGAGTTGCAGCAAATCCTCACCGCCTTCACTGCTCGATTAGATTTCATGAACGAGCAGAATGTAATACTCAATCGCAGGATGGAGGCTCTCACCACGCAGGTGGAAGCACGCGCACAGGACGCAGCTGCAGCTTCTCCTCCTGCTGTCCTGGTGCCGAATACAGACGTTCCTTTGGTCGTTCAACGAACCCCCCCACCATCCCCTGAAGCATTCATAAGAACAATTATGAACAATTGTACAATTAGACAATCGGCTAGAGGAACGCCGTCGGGAGCGAGACAAAGGACGTGGCCGGGTACGCGCCGTCCCTCTCCCTTCTGGGTCCGAAAAGGTTCCGCCCTCCCCACGCTCCACTTCCTCAGCGCTCCGTGTGGTGATAGCTCCCCCTGCTGACGATGCTATGGATACGAGCAGGGCTAAAGTCAGAGCTACTAACAGACAAAGGAGACTGGCCCACGGGGAGTGCTTTATCTGTGGCTCAAGCGAGCATCAGCAGAGAGACTGCCCCAAACAGTTAAAACACCAATGCCCGCTCTTAGAAACTGGGCTAAGGGTGGGTCAAGAAATTCACGTGGGACAAATCCGTCTTTCTGCACGGCTCCCAGTTACGATCCTGAGTGGGGATCTAACCCTTCAGGCCCCTGCACTGGTGGACACGGGGTCAGAAGGGAATCTGCTGGACAGCAGATGGGCAAGGGAAGTTGGGCTCCCTCTGGTGGCACTTTCTTCCCCATTGAAGGTGCGGGCACTAGATGGCACCCTTCTTCCCCTAATTACACACAGGACACTACCAGTTACTCTGGTGGTGTCTGGGAATCATCGGGAGGAGATTGAGTTTTATGTGACTCCTACCTCCCGCGTGATTTTGGGCTTCCCATGGATGATTAAACACAATCCCCGGATTGATTGGCCGTCTGGGGTTGTGGCTCAGTGGAGCGAAATCTGTCACCGGGAATGTCTAGGATCCTTGGTTCCGCCCGATTTGACCGCTAACGAGGAGGTTAAAGTCCCCCCAATCTTGCGGCGGTGCCTGAGGAGTACCACGATCTCGCTGACGTCTTCAGCAAAGATCTGGCACTCACTCTTCCCTCGCAACGTCCGTACGATTGCGCCATTGATCTGATCCCAGGCGTTGAGTACCCGTCCAGCCGGCTGTACAACCTCTCACGTCTGGAACGCGAATCAATGGAGACCTACATCCGGGACTCGTTAGCTGCCGCGCTGATCCGGAACTCCACCTCCCCGATGGGTGCAGGTTTCTTTTTTGTGGCCAAGAAAGGTGGCGGCCTCCGTCCATACATTGACTACAGGGGACTGAATGAGATCACGGTTCGCAACCGGTACCCTCTACCCCTGTTAGATTCGGTGTTCACACCCCTGCATGGAGCCCAAATATTCACAAAACTGGATCTTAGGAATGCGTACCACCTGGTTCGGATCCGGAAGGGAGACGAGTGGAAGACGGCATTTAACACCCCATTAGGTCACTTTGAGTACCTGGTCATGCCGTTTGGCCTCACCAACGCCCCCGCAACGTTTCAGGCTTTGGTAAATGACGTCTTGCGGGACTTCCTGCACCGATTCGTCTTCGTATACCTAGACGATATTCTCATCTTTTCCCCGGATCCTGAGACCCATGTCCAGCATGTACGTCAGGTCCTGCAGCGGTTGTTGGAGAACCGGCTGTTTGTGAAGGGCGAGAAGTGCGAGTTCCACCGCACTTCTTTGTCCTTCCTGGGGTTCATAATCTCCTCCAACTCCGTCGCCCCTGATCCGGCCAAGGTTGTGGCGGTGAGAGATTGGCCCCAACCGACAAGCCGTAGGAAGCTGCAACAGTTCCTCGGCTTTGCGAATTTCTACAGGAGGTTCATTAAGGGCTATAGTCAGGTAGTTAGCCCCCTGACAGCTCTGACCTCCTCCAAAGTACCATTTACCTGGTCGGATTGGTGTGAGGCCGCGTTTAGGGAGTTGAAAGGCCGGTTTTTGAGCCCGATCCTAGCCGCTAGTTTGTGGTAGAAGTAGATGCCTCGTACTCAGGGATAGGAGCTGTGCTGTCCCAGAGCGGGGAGTCCGATCAGATTCTCCATCCTTGTGCCTATTTTTTACGCAGGTTGACCCCAGCTGAGTGGAACTATGACGTGGGCAATCAGGAACTCCTCGCGGTGAAAGAGGCTCTTGAGGAGTGGAGACATCTGTTAGAGGGAGCCGCGGTACCATTTACGGTTTTCACGGACCACCAGAACCTGGAGTATATCAGGACCGCCAAGCGGCTGAACCCCAGGCAAGCCCGCTGGTCATTGTTCTTCGAGCGTTTTGACTTCGGAATCACCTACCGCCCCGGGACCAAGAACCAAAGATCGGATGCCTTGTCCCGGGTTCACGAAGTCGAAGTCAAAACTGAGCTGTCGGATCCGCCGGAATCCATCCTACCTGAGTCCACTATCATGGCCACTCTCACCTGGGACGTGGAGAAGACCGTCCGGGAGGCCCTGGCATGGAACCCGGACCCAGGCAACGGACCGAAGAACCGCCTCTACGTCCCACCAGAGGCCAGAGCTGCCGTCCTGGACTTCTGTCACGGTTCCAAACTCTCCTGTCATCCAGGGGTGCGAAGGACCGTGGCAGTGGTCCAGCAGTGTTTCTGGTGGGTGTCCATGGAAGCCGACGTCCGGGACTATGTCCAGGCCTGTATCACCTGCGCCAGGGGTAAAGCTGACCATCAACGGGCACAGGGACTCCTCCAGCCGTTACCTGTGCCCCATCGCCTCTGGTCCCACATCGGCCTGGACTTCGTCACGGGCCTTCCGCCGTCCCAGGACATGACTACCATCCTCACAATAGTGGACCGGTTCTCCAAGGCGGCCCACTTCGTGGCCCTCCCGAAGCTCCCTACGGCCCAGGAGACAGCAGACCTCCTGGTCCACCACGTCGTGCGTCTGCATGGGATACCTGCGGACATCGTTTTGGATCGAGGTCCCCAGTTCTCCTCTCAAGTCTGGCGGAGTTTCTGCAGGGAACTGGGGGCCACCGTGAGCCTCTCGTCCGGGTATCACCCGCAGACCAACGGACAGGCAGAACGGGCCAACCAAGAACTGGAGCAAACCCTGTGCTGTGTGACGTCCGCGCACCCGACGGCCTGGAGTGAACATCTGGCCTGGATCGAGTACGCGCATAACAGCCAGGTGTCCTCTGCCACCGGACTCTCCCCGTTTGAGGTGTGTCTGTGGTACCAGCCCCCATTGTGGAGGGAGAGGTCGGTGTGCCCTCGGTCCAGGCCGACCTACGGAGATGCCGTCGGGTGTGGCGCACCGCCCGTTCTGCCTTGTTGAAAGCCCAGACGAGGGCCAAAGCCCATGCAGATCGCCGGCGTTCCCCGGCCCCTGCATACCAGCCCGGGCAGGAGGTATGGCTTTCCATGAAAGACGTTCCTCTACAAGGGGACTCCCCGAAACTCAAAGACAGATACATTGGACTGTTTTAAGATCCTCAAAGTCATCAGTCCTGCCGGGAGCTTCACTGCGGATCCACCTGGTTTTTCATGTCTCCAGAGTGAAACCATATCACACCTCACCCCTCTGTGCTCCCGGACCGGCGCCGCCTCCTGCCCGGATCATCGACGGGGAGCCGGCTTGGACTGTGCGTCAGCTCCTGGACGTCTGCCGGAAGGGCCGGGGTTTCCAGTACTTGGTGGACTGGGAGGGATATGGACCTGAAGAACGCTCCTGGGTGAAGAGGAGCTTCATCCTGGACCCGGCCCTCCTGGCCGATTTCTACCACCGCCATCCCGACAAGCCTGGTCGCTCTTCACTCCTCACACCAAACCTGATAAGTAATTCTTCAGGCTCTGCACGTACTGTACTTGTTTCGAAGGTGGAGGTGTCTTTCCCACCTTAACAGAAACCATTGTTCCAAACTGACTGTTTACTGGGTGTGTTTTCACACACTCATTATATCTGTTCCTGTGCTTCCTGCTAGCAGTACCAGATCCGACAATCGGAGACGGTGACCACCTGGGGACTCAGGACTTGGCGGCTCCAGTATCCTTCGGGTTCGGTGGCAGTGGAAATCGTGTTGGATCCGGTTCTTCTCGGGACGGACGTCTCCTATCCTCGAGCCTGCCCACACGTCACCTTGTATATTTTGATTGTAACCCAAATTCTGTGTTTGTCTGTATTCTCGTTGTGCACATTTCACAACAGTAAAGTGTTGTATTTTGGCTCATCTATTGTCCGTTCATTTACGCCCCCTGTTGTGGGTCCGTGTCATTACACTTTCCCAACACTACACTTTCAATTGAAGCAGGAGAAAGTTAAGACCAACAGCATAGCTAAAAGGTTTGCTTCATGCAAAAGAAGACCCGCTCTTTTCAAACGGAGCGGCACACACAAAACGTCTGACTGCGCAGACATCCAGCAAGGCACTGTTGTGGCCAGCCTTTTGTCTGCCTCTCTGCCTTCCCTTTTTAACCTCTTGTGTGCAGTTTGTCTATTTTCCCTCCAGGTGGCGCGCTCCAGAGCCAAGGAACACCTGCTGCTTGTCAGCTACTCACACCTGAGGCTCATCTGCAGCTCACCAGGAGTGGGCTACTTAAACCCCGGCTTTGAGCTCAGCCAGTGCCGGATTCTACATGTTGACTCTCCATGAGCAATCCATGGCCTTGACCTTGCCAGAATCTCAGTGTGAAGTCTGAGCTTTCCACAGCTCATCTCAAGGTAACCTGGACTCCTCTAACGTCCACATTAGAGCTCATTGATCTTTTGGTGTTTCCAGTCACCTTCGATGCTGCACGACTCCTGGCTCCCACACCACTCTTTGCACAGCGTCACTTTGGAACTCATCTGCTCTGTGCCTCAGAGCACACAGCTCTGCCACGTTCAACTACATTCCTGCATGTCTCTGAGATCTCATTCTCACACTGCTTCTGTTTGTGACTGTGCATGACCAAGAACTGTCTCCAAGAACTGTGTTCAAGAACTATTACCAAGAACTATATGAACTCATACAACAGAACTGCCAAGAACTTTCCAAGTTGATTCTGAAGCCAAGTCCTGCTTAATTGGAACTACGTCACAAGACGTGCAGCACGTGACCTCTGAAGAGATTAATGAACTGTGAACGATTTCTGAACGGTGAACCTTATTTCCTCAACAGTGAAGCTTATTTCCAGAATGTGAACATTCTTGTTTTAAGCCTTCAGTGAACTGCTTGTTGTAAAAGGCTCAGTGTTCTGATTGCAGTCACTCACCTCTGTTCGCCTCCATTATCCTAGTTCCTTGTCTTCGGCTCCACTCTGTAGGCACCCTCAATGCAGCAATATTATTTATTTATTAATTGTAAATAAATCTGTTTTTGTTCACAACCATTTCTGTTCCTTGCTTCCAGCATTTGAGTTCATCGCTTGTCATGGTTCAGTCCCGTCCGGACCTCTAATAATAACAGGAACTGCCATTTCCTGCTTTATTTTCTGAGCTTGTTACAATGTCTGGAGTCAGATGGGATATTGTGACCTGAAGAATTTACAAAGAAATCTCATCACATATGAGCGGTTGACCACTCACATTCAAAGCCACAAAAGACTCAAAACATACAGTCGGAGCAGGACTGATGAAGGACGACTTTCTTCCCTGGCAGTGATCTCCACTGAGACAGAGACTTTTAAAACTGAAGGAAGATAAGGTAAACTTCTACAAACAAGTCACTGATGATTTTGTTCAGAAGGAGTGGCACATGGACTTCATTTATAAAGTAAGACCATAATGTTTTTTTTAATTAAATGTGCTTTTTGTGTGCTACAGTTTGTATGTGTAAAGAATGCTGTTATATTTTAAACATAACCTGTTAACTGCTGCCAATAAAACAGTGAAGAAGCTGCTCTGTGGGGTTTATATGTTTGTAAATCTGATTGTGATGAAATTAGTGCCTTACCAGCCATCAACCTCACCGGATATCACTGGTCCACACCTTGACATAACGTCCTCTGTACTTCACAGGGAGCCTCAGATCATCAAAGACTTCAGCTTTCTCCATCCATTCCCCTGAGGTGCTGATTTCTCCACCCAATGCTCCTCTAACCAGCAGCTTTCACAACCACATTGCTGCCCCACCAAAATCCAAAAAAGTCACTCAGGAAAATAATCTCTTCTATTCAGGGTTGCAAGAATTTGGACAGTGGCAGCTTTTACATTTGTACCTATGCAGGCCTCGACAGCAAGCATTTTGTGCCACAAGCAGCACTCAGAAATTTTTGAAAAACTATTTTAAAATGAGACCATTTCCTGCAATCTGGCACTCTACAGTGCATCTGGAAAGTATTCATAGCACTGGACATTTTGTTTATTCAAAATAAGAAATCACATGGACATAAGCATTCACATTGGACTCGGATACTACTACAGTATTGGTGTTGCTGGATCTCCATGCTGCATTTGACACCGTTGATCATCATATTCTACTTGATAGGCTAGAAAACTGTTTCGGGATTACTGGAACTGCTCTTGCGTGGTTGACATCTTATTTGTCTGGTCGTTCCCACTGTGTTTTGTGCAACGACACTACCTCTAATTTTAGGGGCATGAAGTTCGGGGTTCCGCAGAGATCCGTTCTGGGTCCCCTGCTTTTTTCCCTGTATATGGCACCTCTTGGGAACATTTTGCGGTGTTTTGGTGTTGCTTTTCATTGCTATGCTGACGACACTCAGTTGTATATGCCAATAGCTGCTGGAAATCCTGTCCACGTAAAATCTTTACAGGACTGTCTCACAGCAGTGAGAAGTTGGATGTCTAACAACTTTCT
This sequence comes from Thalassophryne amazonica, assembly GCF_902500255.1. Taxonomy (NCBI): domain Eukaryota; kingdom Metazoa; phylum Chordata; class Actinopteri; order Batrachoidiformes; family Batrachoididae; genus Thalassophryne; species Thalassophryne amazonica. Next base: position 90,398,138 of record NC_047103.1, on the reverse strand, counting down.
ACTTTTGAACTCTGATAAGACTGAAATGAAACTCTTTGAGATCGGATTTTAAAGTATTACTATTGGCCTATAAAACTATTCACGGACTGGCACCCTCCTATCTGACCGGCCTGGTTGAGTCCTATGTGCCGGCTAGGGCTCTACGTTCACAGGGTGCAGGACTATTGTGTGTCCCGAGGGTGAAGAAAAAGTGAGCGGGTTACAGAGCTTTTTATCACCGCGCCCCAGCTCTGTGGAATGATCTGCCTGTGCTGATACGAGAGTCGGACTCTGTGGAGACTTTTAAAGCTAGGCTGAAGACACATTTGTTCTCCCTGTTTTATCATTAGTATTTTATATGATTGTGTGTCTTTTTTATATTCGTTTTATTTCTTTTACCTTTTTATGGTTAAATTTTTTTATTGGGTTTTAATCTTATTTCATTTTATTCTGCTTTTAAATGTTTGTGAAGCGCCTTGAGGCAATTACTCATGATTTGGTGCTATATAAATTAATAAATTATTATTATTATTATTGGAGACCCCTAATGCTGGACTGCGGTTAACCAGAAAATAGAACATTGCAGTAGTCCAATTTAGAAGAGACAAATGCATGAATCATGGTCTCACCATCAGCCATAGACAGGATGGGATGAATCATCGCAATATTTTGCAGGTGGAAGAAAACAGTCCTCATAATATCTCTAATGTGGAGGTCAAAGGCCATCTTGGGATCAAAAATTACCCCAGGGTTCCTCAGTTTGTCAGTGTGATGTATGACATACAAGCCTAGGCTAAGCGTTAGCTGGTCAAATTGATGCCGATGTCTCAATGTACCAAGAACCATTTTTTTCAGTCTTATCAGAGTTCCATCCAGCTTCTCATTGATGCAAGGCAATCTTCTAAGGATTTTATGTGGATGAGATTACCAGCGGTTATCGGCATGTATAACTGAGTATCATCAGCATAGCAGTGAAAGGTAATCCCAAAACGCTGCAATATGTGCCCAAGGGGTGCTATATAAAGTGAGAAAAGCAGGGGACCAAAGACGGACCCCTGTGGAACCCCAAATTTCATGCCACTAAGGTTGGAGGTAGTGTTACTGTACAAAACACAGTGAGAATGACTGGTCATGTATGACGTCAACCACAGAAGGGCACTCCCAGTAATCACAAAATGATTCTCCAGCCTATCGAGTAGAATATGATGATCCATGGTATCAAACGCAGAGATAAGAGATCTAACCATGGGAATATAGACCTGTAATGGGTGTGCACACCTCACTCTATTAGTGTCACTAAACACAGGGTGGCGCCATTGCTAAGGGCTGAGATGAGCAGATCGTAAATAATAAACTGAACGCTTTTTTTCACACTAGCGTCGCTATTTCTTAACAGATTTTAATAAATGTAGGTTTGTTTTAAAGGCCTTTGAAAGCTCTTTCCAATGAACCTATGCATGTGTGGGTGAAAAAAAACTGAAGCATGGTGGTACAAGCATCATGATATGGGCATGTTTCTCCTACTATGGTGTTGGGCCTATAATCACATACAGGTATCATGGATCAGTTTGGATATGTCAAAATACTTGAAGAGGACATGCCCTTAGGTGTTTCAACAAGACAATGACCCCAAGCACACTAGTAAACGAGCAAAATCTTGGTTCCAAACCAACAAAATTATTGCCTCGCAGATGTGAAGAAATCATGAAAAACTGTGGTTATACAACTAAATACTAGTTTAGTGATTCAAAGGATTGCTAAAAAAGCAGTTTGAACATAATAGTTTTGAGTTTGTAGTATCAACAGCAGATGCTACTATTATTGTGAACACCCCCTTTTCTACATTTTTTTTTACTAATAGCCCAATCTCATAGCCTTAAGAGTGTGCATATCATGAATGCTTGGTCTTGTTGGATTTGTGAGAATCTACTGAATCTACTGGTACCTTGTTTCCCATGTAACAATAAGAAATATACTCAAAACCTGGATTAATCTTTTTAGTCACATAGCACTACTATTATTCAGAACACTACTGTATAAGATGCCTGAAAGTAGGTTTAGGTTTGAGACATTCCACATGGGTTGTAGGTAGCAGACACAAAACACTGGGGAGGCGACCAGATACTATTAATCAATGCAGACACAACTTTTTGGCAAGGTCACAAGTCCTCTCTATGTCCATTTTTGTGACCTCTAAGTGCTTCATCCTGATATCATTGGTGCCGACGTGAATAACTATATGACTATCTCGTGTCATGTTCCTTTGTCTGTCTATCCTTCTGCAGCGTCAGCACCCTAAGATGGGAGGCAGTGTCGGGAGCTCTGTGTTTTGACGGACATGTGTGTGTGTGTGTGTGTGCTTGTATGAAAATACATAAAAATGGACCGTCAGTCCATTTGGAAAATACGTTTATCTGCTTGTTGATTTTAGCCATTTCATGTGCCCATTACAAGACTGTCTGGTTATCAGAGTGTGTGGGGTCCAAATTCCATGAGTGTTTTTTTTTTTTTTAACCAGGGTTATTTAATTGCAGGTTTCTGTATTGCATCCCCTTTTATGTATTATTTATATCAACCCGGTGATATTTTATTTTCCTCCACTTCAGTGGTGCAATGTGTTCCTGCTCAAAAGATTCACAACATCCCATAACGACATGTTTTGTTTTGTTTTTCTGCCAATTTATTAAAAATAAAAACTAAGAAATCACATGAGACCAGGGACCTAAGTGGCTCTACTCTATTCTTTTCTACTCTTCTACTTTTTAGATATTTAAATATACCTTAGTATATATAGAAGAAATTACAGCCTCAAGTCTTCTTGAATATGATGCTACAAACTTGGTGCACCTATCTTTAGGCAGTTTTGCCCATTCCTCTTTGTAGCACCTCTCGGGCTCCATCAGGTTAGATGGGGAGTGTTGTTGCACAGCCATTTTCAGATCTCTCCAGAGGTGTTCAATAAGATTCAGGTCTGGGTTCTGGCTGGGCCACTCAAGGACAGTTTTCCTGAAGCCACTCCTTTGGTATCTTGGCTGTGTGCTTAGGGTCATTGTCCTGCTTATAGATGAAACGTTGTCCCAGTCTGAGGTCAAGAGTGTTCTGGAGCAGGTTTTCATCCAGGATGTCTCTGTACATTACTACATTCATCTTCCCTCAATCCTGACTAGTCTGACTAGTCCCAGTTCCTGCCGCTGAAAAACATCCCCACAGCATGCCTCACTGCTGTGTGCCTTTTAATAAGGAGTGGCTTCTGTCTGGCCACTCTGCTATTAGCCCAACAACCAGTCCTGAATTGGGCCAGATACTTCTCTCTCCTAGCCTGTGATTGGTTGGCGGCTGCTGATGTCAGCCCATGCGTCAGCCTCATGTTGATGTGGTGCAAGTGATCGTCAGCCTCATGTTGATGTGGCGCGAGTGCTGCTCTCCTATTGGTCGTTTATGAGAGGGAATTCCAGCACTGCTCTCGTATTGGTCATGTAGGAGTGGGAAATCTCACTCCAAAATGGAGGCCAGTATCCGGCCAATTCATAGCTGGGCTGGCTGTCAGGCTACTCTTCTCTGTCCTTCTGGATTCTGGAAGAGATGGTTCTCCTCTCTCCACAGAGGAACACTGGAGCTCTGACAGAGTGATCACTGGCTTCTTGGTCACCTCCCTGACTAACGGCCTGGTCACACGGCATACGCTGATTCCTGAACGAAGGGAAAAAAGTAAAAAGTCACAAATCATTGAGCAAAGGTGGACAAACGAGCTTTATCACCGTATAGCCTGCGAATCATGAGCACAAAAAGAACGAAAGAGGAACAAAATGAAACCGAAGCTAATGTTGATCTCGACGTTTTAAACGAAACGCACCTGGAACCACTGTTGGAGCAGCGTGTGTCTGTATCTTGGTATTCCAGGACTCGGCGCTGGGATGGAGTGCATAGGCCTGAATCCTGGAGAAACTGCAAACATAAGCGCGTGATCCGACCCACTGTGGAGATATGTTCGCACATCGGTGGATCCACCTGCTCTGGTTTCTCGTCCAGAACAAAAGAGGGATCATCTCCTTCATCATCAAAATCCTCACTGTCTGGTTCAGACTCTGACAACACGCTGCATGCTATAACTGAACTGCAAAACATCCATAAGACACCTAATTTTTTTTTTACAAAAAAAAACCCACCACCAGACTAACCACACGTGCTAAATAATCCACCAAAATTATACACACTGCAAACACACCAAATATTTCTCAAATCTCTCATATACCAAAACTCTGTTCGCTGCCTGTACACCCAAAACGCACGCGTACGCAGCCTTTTCCGCGGCGTTGCGTTTGTAGATTTGCTTGCAGCTGCGCATGTTTAATGTATACGTTCTGTCATGTGTAGCCCTTGCCACATTCCTGCCTTCGTTCTTTTGTTTTTTTTTGCACTGCAGAAATGCGCTCCATTTACAAAACGGTAAAGCAAACGGCACTCAGGTTTGAAAATGGACTCCCAACATCACACGCAGCGGCAGAAGCCCCACACTGCACAAACCAGCTAAGCTGCGGAGGAGCTGCATCTCTCCTCCACAAAAGTGCTCACAAACTGGCTTCTGCACTGTGTGAAAACATTCAGCTGGTCAAACGAATTCAAACTAAATGCTAACGTTACAAAACTAAGCAAACAATAAAAAACCGTCAAGAACTACAGCAAAACGAATTGAGGTTTTTAGTGCCATTCATTCAAATTTTTCAAAAGTTTAAAAATCCTGACAATGCGCCAGCTGCAGGAGCAAAGCTACGCGAAGGTTAAACGATGCTAACGAAAGTCCAGCTTTCTTGTTTCGTTTGGGCTTCGCTGCCCTTCGTTTGCCGTGCCGTGTGACCGGACCTTAAGGCCCTTCTCCCCCGATCACTCAGTTTAGATGGGTATACTTCAAATGATGTAAAATCATAGTTTTACCAAAATCATATTAATATATGTTTTTCCATAACATGGGTGGTAATCAGTTTAATTTTTTATGGAATGCCCCTTTAAGGTTCTAAAATTTGTCAATTTGGTACCAATAACAAAAAAAAAAATGTCAGTGGGTGTATTGAACATATTTTGAATGGTTCTGATACTTGAGATATCAAGTGTATGTTGTGTAATGGAAACAATGAATCATAAAAAATTATTTTAATAAATTAGCCATAGTGTACTCTAAAATGTCTCTGTCTTCTTTGCTTTTGTATTCTGATTTTCTTTATATGCACAAAAAACATACTTAGGCAATTTTTATATTTAATTAATGTGCTTGATGTAAAAGAGGCCAATTATGATCAATTTTGATGTCATAACCATTTTGAAGTTGGATAAAGTTAATCAATAGACCCATTTTATCTGACATACACTCAACAAAAATATAAACGCAACACTTTTGGTTTTGCTCCTATTTTGTATGAGATGAACTCAGATCTAAAACTTTTTCCACATACACAATATCACCATTTCCCTCAAATATTGTTCACAAACCAGTCTAAATCTGTGATAGCGAGCACTTGTCCTTTGCTGAGATAATCCATCCCACCTCACAGGTGTGCCATATCAAGATGCTGATTAGACACCATGATTAGTGCACAGATGTGCCTTAGACTGCCCATAATAAAAGGCCACTCTGAAAGGTGGTTTTGTTTTATTGGGGGGGGATACCAGTCAGTATCTGGTGTGACCACCATTTGCCTCATGCAGTGCAACACATCTCCTTCGCATAGAGTTGATCAGGTTGTCAATTGTGGCCTGTGGAATGTTGGTCCACTCCTCTTCAATGGCTGTGCGAAGTTGCTGGATATTGGCAGGAACTGATACACGCTGTCGTATACACTGTTCCAGTTCATCTCATACAAAATGGGAGCAAAACCAAAAGTGTTGCGTTTATATTTTTGTTGAGTGTAATTGTATTTTCATAGCTAAGACTGGCATAATGGTCTATGTAAGTTCTCTTATTGGTTTTCTTGTGCAAGAAAACATATAATTAGACACCAAAATTGTCATAATTGGACCATCATAACAGATTTTACGAATGTGACCCTTCACGAAAAGTGCGTTGACGTATTTTTGAACTCTACTCGTCAAGACGAGTAATTTGATATGCATATCAAAAGGATTGGACCATTTTTGAATTTTGACCCAAAAATGGGGGTTTTGGCCCACAAATGGACAAAAAAATGATTTTGGCATTGCCCCTGATGTGAAACCTTACTATATAAAGACTTGATCTAGCATAGATGGCTGCTTGTAACAGAAAACGCAGAAAAAAAAATTTTTTTTGAAGCACTTTTCTGCCTTCTGCTTGGCTGTCTGTTGAGACAACCCTGTCTCAGAGGTTTACAGACAATTTCTTTGACTTCATGTCTGGTTTCTGCTCTGACATGCAGTAGTGGACACAGCTAACCAAAAGGTTAGCTTCGATAACAGATAATCAGCTAACTTAAAAGATATCTTTTATGGAGCTAAACCGATAAACCACCCAAAAATGATCAGAAGCTACAGCTAACCGATAATTTTCAGTACTGTCTCCTGTACACTTGCAACTAACATGCCGAATCGCTTCTGGTAGCGTCAAAGATGACCACAAACCCAAACAATTAGTCAGCACTTGTATCTTTGTGCGCCCTGTCCACTGCTGGAAGCGCCTATTTACTACATAACTTGCAGCAGTGAAGCAGCTGAGAGGTGCATCAAAGCTCAACTCTCAACGCAATAGCAATGGTGCCATGAGGTGGAGGTCTCGGAAAATAAAGCGCTGACTTATGGTTTTGAAGTGTAAATAAAATTAATACAGATAGAATAACTCCATTAATGTCAATTCTGTCATTTGTACAAAGTTAAGACATATTTTAATTTTAAATAATGCACTAATTCTGAAGTTTTGTAACAAAAGACAGATGCCAAATGGATTATGGGTAAATAAGCCTTCGTTAACACTGATAGGTTGACTCATTCATTTTATGTAAAAACCAACATGTTAATGTGAGGTGTGTGTGTGTGTTGGTGTTTGCATATAAATGTGCTTTTGTAAAATATGCCATGTTTTTATTTGTAAAAACACTGAACACTGCCATCTACTGGTGCCCAGACGCTTAGTACTTAGGGCGAATACTGCCATGAACACTACTGGCCAGTAGATGGCAATAGAGACCCTAAAAACTTGCAGTTTTCATACGGATCATTTATTATTCCAAATAAATAATCCGTCCGTGTCTACTACATTTAAGATGCGGAGAATTTAACGCAAACCGAATTTCAGACATCTTTTATATATATATTACTCTGGAACAAAGAGGAGTCAGTGTTTGATAAAAGCAAGATGTTAAAGAACATGAAGCGTTGCAGCTCACAGTGATTCCAATTGAAAATAATGAAGCAACCTGGCATTTTTACATAAAACAAACACAGTAACATCTATAAACCCAGAGAATATATTCACGAGAGTTTTAGGCACAATATACAAAGGGTTTAATGCTGTTATCCGTGCGGAGCCTGATCAGAGCATCGCAAATGCATTTCTCCTATCGTGAATGTACTGAGATTACCCATAATGCACTTTGTGGAGACACAGTCCATAACAAAACCTTCAAAATTAGTGCGTTACTTTAAAACTAAAACATATATCTGATATTTTCACTTTATAAAACTTCAGACGTGATGTTAGTTATGTTTGTATGATGATGTTAGTTTTGTTAAAATTTTAACCATAAGTTAAAATTGTATGCCTCTGGATGACTTGGGTGATATTGCCAGCATAATAGTATGGGTTTAAAAGAAATGAACTTTTCTTTTCTGTGACCAGTTCTTCTGTGCCTGCAGAGGATAGAGCGGTTTCTCCCAGAATCAGCTCTTCTCTTTTTGCAGAGGATAGAGCTATGCATCTACTGCAAAACATTTAACAGGTAGATACTCAAATCTTTGATTTCAGACTTCATAAATGTTTGTAACTGTTAAACTTTGTTCACCATGCCTGCAAAAATAGATTAGCGGTAATATTTATCGGAAGATATTTAGTCCACTGATGGTGTTCAAAGTTATCTGAAAATCTAATCCGATAATGAAAACATTAGCTTTGATAGTTATCGGTTAGCAGAACTGTGCCCACCACTGCTGACATGCACTGTGAAATGTGGGACCTTATATGTAGACAAGCGTGTGCTTTTCCAAATCATGTCCAATCAACTGAATTTAGCCCAGGTGGACATTAAGCTGTAGAAACATCTCATAAGATGATCAGTGAAAATAGGATGCACCTGAGCTCAATTTTCACAAAAATCTAAAAAAAAAAAAAGAAAAAAAAAAAACATGTTCACATTGTCATTATAGGGTATTGTGTGTAGAATTGAGGAAAAACATAACAAAATGGCGAAAAACTGAAGTGCTGTGAATACTTTCCGGATGCACCGTATAAGATGCTAGTTTGCAATTTGGTACAAGTAGGGGTTAATTGCCTAGCCTGTCGCTGTATTTAATGGAATACACATGGATGGCACCAATTCCTTATTGTGTTTAGGAGCATGACAAAAATCCAAAGAATTGAGCCATTACATTTGGAGAAAACACTCCTTTGGGACCACCTCTAGAAGAGCTAATGCATAATGCATAACTTGTTACACAAAAATACAAGAATACTGGTGGGATCATAGACTTTTTAGACTATTTTGGAAGGAGGCTCAAACTAACACCCAGGGATGAGTGACCTTAAAGTTCAAAATGTCAAACAAAAGTGCAGAATCACAACTCAAGAATTGATGGCTCCATAACCATGGTGTAAATGGCTGTCCTTCAACAAGGAACTCATTATTCCAGAGCTGACATAAAAGGCTAGACAGAGATTTGTCGCTGATCACCAAGATAAAGGCAGAGCCTTCTGAAAGAATGCTCACTGGTCATGTGACAAAAATGGAACAGTTTGGCCTCAATCATTAGCACTATGTCTGGAGGAAAGGTGGTGCTGCCATTAATGCAAACACCATGACCCCAACTATGAAGTATGGAAAGGCAGCTTCGCGTTTTGGGGGTGTTTTGCTGAGATATGGTCTGGTGCACTCCATAAAATAAATGCATTATGAAGGAGTATTCCCAAGACTCTAGCAAGATCTCCAGACATGAGTCAGAAACCTAAAGCTTGGTTTGTGTTTTGTTTGTAAAGAAATGTATAATCTATGTTATACAAGTGATACAAGAGAAAATTTCATCAATAGTGATCGTGCTGTCATCAGTGGTAGTGAGGACACTGTTGGAACACAGATTTTAAAGTAAATCTAAAGTTTTAGACCCTAATTTAAAACAAACAAAAAAGCCTCTGAGTGAACTTGCTTCAGTTTCCACAGTATTGGTTTTAATTTTGACAGACCAGAAAATAAAGTACACATCATTCACTGGCTTTGCCCCAAAACATATGCACATACAAGTCTTAATGGCGCCCTCCGGTGTTTATGTTTAAAACTGCAGTCGAGTTTCAGTTTTTCAGCAGGTACGTAGTTTGTGTTCTACGATCTTCCCCGTGCTATGCATGTCTGTCAGATTCCCAGGACAGCAGTGAACACATCGACAAAACAACGACACTGATTTCTGTGAGTTCAGAGTATCTCAGCTGTCGTTCGTTTGATTTTGATTCATCTTCAAGTATTCCAACAGTTTGCCGATTCGTTCAGTGGTTGCCTGCCTGCTCTTCTTTTGCTGGCGGCTCCTTGCAGAGTGAGTGGGCAGGAGGAGGGCAGACAGTCCCCAAGGTGCCACAGTGTTGTTCTTACTGACACTTTTGGGTTTTTGGTTTTCACTCTGATGCAGCAGCCAGGAGCTCTCCTGACACAGCGTCACGAAGCGGTCGAGTTGGCTGTTGTTGACATTCTTGCTGACATTTAGAGACTGTTCAAATGGGTTCTGGATGTGCAGTGCGGCCACTTCTGGTTTGTTCTGCTCTGTGCCCTGGAGAGAGGCACAGAGAAATCAAAAACACAAAGCCCACTCATAATTTTGTTACTTTCTCACTGTGATGGTGATGAACACATGCTCCCAGATAAATAAAAGTTTCAGTTATTTTAGAAGAAGGAAAAAATAAAGGAAAAAAAAAAATAGGTACAATGTAGCCAATATGCCACCACCCATGCCAAATCCCCCCCCCAAACAAAACAGACAGGCATTCAAATCCAAACTGGGTACAAATTAAGGCATGATTTCTGTCATCCCCAGGTTTTGAAGGCAACAAACATAATTAGGTCCTCTAAACTATAACTTTTAACATGTTTTCAAATCTTGAAGTCTACAACACAGACATCAGAAAAGAAAAACATTCCTCAGTGGGATTTGAGGACCTCAAGTGTGTTTTTACATGCATTTTTCCCCTCCTTCAGAGAATTAAAGTACACATCATCTATCAAACCAAATACCCTCTTGTGGTTAAGGTGACATTAATGAATATCCAGGGCTACATTTATGTCACTATCTATTGATCACCTGACTTGGACTCAACTGTTTGTACAGATTACTGAAGAGCTTCATCGACACATTTTCCAGTTGATGCTCTGCCAGATTTCCACTGTTGATGTGTGCAGTTAGGATTTACCTTCAACGGGGGTGGTGGTGAATGATGAGTTTGATAAGTTGGGCTTCAAAAAAACAAAACAAAATCAAAGTGTGCAAACATATATACCATATTTTCCGGAGTATAAGATGCACCATTCAAAAAAATGCCTTTTGAAGTGGAAAAAACCCATATGCAAGTCACAAAGGTCACACCTTTTTCTGTGTTGTGAGTGCTTTAAACTGGGATTTTTGTAGTGCATTTATTACTGGCATCTTTGTTGCTCTCAACCTCTACTGGTGGTTGGCTCTCACTGCGGTATTGTATCACTTCCTGTACCGGAGCACAGCGGTGTTTTGCTGTATCTGTTAGCTGTTTAATCTGCGTAGTTAGATTGATCTAGATAACGATTTATTTCACAGTGTAATCTTCACGTGCCTTAACTAAAGCACTCTCTCTGCTGAATCACCTCTAAATTATTTTCACATTCTTCACTTTGTGTGTTTTTAGGAATCCGCTAGCTTAGCGCAGCTATTAGCTCTTAGCTGGTTTAGCATGGCGGCTTCTCCTGTCTCTCCCGCACTTTTCTGCGCTGGGTGTAAAATGTTTAGTTATTCCTGGCCTGCTTTAGCAGTAACGGTACTTGTAATAAGTGTAGCTTGTTCGTAGCTTTGGAGGCCAGGCTAGGCGAACTGGAGACTTGGCTCCGCACCTTGGAAAATCCTACAGCTAGCCAGGCCCCTGTAGTTGGTGCGGACCAAGGTAGTTTAGCCGCCGTTAGCTGTCCCCCAGCAGATCCCGAGCAGCCGGGAAAGCAGGCCGGCTGGGTGACTGTGAGGAAGAAGTATAGTTCTAAACAGAAGCCCCATGTACACCACCAACCCGTTCACATTCCTAACCGTTTTTCCCCACTCGGCAACACACCCGCCGAGGAACAAACTCTGGTTATTGGCGACTCTGTTTTGAGAAATGTAAAGTTAGCGACACCAGCAACCATAGTCAAATGTCTTCTGGGGGCCAGAGCAGGCAACATTGAAGGAAATTTGAAACTGCTGGCTAAGGCAAAGCGTAAATTTGGTAAGATTGTAATTCACGTCGGCAGTAATGACACCCGGTTACGCCAATCGGAGGTCACTAAAATTAATATTGAATCGGTGTGTAACTTTGCAAAAACAATGTCAGACTCTGTAGTTTTCTCTGGGCCCCTCCCCAATCGGACCGGAGTGACATGTTTAGCCGCATGTTCTCCTTGAATTGCTGGCTGTCTGAGTGGTGTCCAAAAAATGAGGTGGGCTTCATAGATAACTGGCAAAGCTTCTGGGGAAAACCTGGTCTTCTTAGGAGAGACGGCATCCATCCCACTTTGGATGGAGCAGCTCTCATCTCTAGAAATCTGGTCAATTTTATTAAATCCTCCAAATTGTGACTATCCAGGGTTGGGACCAGGAAGCAGAGTTGTAGTCTTACACACCTCTCTGCAGCTTCTCTCCCCCTGCCATCCCCCCAATACCCCATCCACGTAGAGACGGTGCCTGCTCCCAGACCACCAATAACCAGTAAAAATCTATTTAAGCATAAAAATTCAAAAAGAAAAAAATAATATAGCACCTTCAACTGCACCACAGACTAAAACAGTTAAATGTGGTTTATTAAATATTAGATCTCTCTCTTCTAAGTCCCGGTTAGTAAATGATATAATAATTGATCAACATATTGATTTATTCTGCCTTACAGAAACCTGGTTACAGCAGGATGAATATGTTAGTTTAAATGAGTCAACACACCCGAGTCACACTGTCAGAATGCTCGAAGCACAGGGTCGAGGAGGAGGATTAGCAGCAATCTTACACTCCAGCTTATTAATTAATCAAATACCCAGACAGAGCTTTAATTCATTTGAAAGCTTGACTCTTAGTCTTGTCCATCCAAATTGGAAGTCTCAAAAACCAGTTTTATTTGTTATTATCTATCGTCCACCTGGTCGTTACTGTGAGTTTCTTTGTGATTTTTCTGACCTTTTGTCTGACTTAGTGCTTAGCTCAGATAAGATAATTATAGTGGGTGATTTTAACATCCACATAGATGCTGAGAATGACAGCCTCAACACTGCATTTAATTTATTATTAGACTCAGTTGGCTTCGCTCAAAATGTAAATGAGCCAACCCACCACTTTAACCACACTTTAGAGCTTGTTCTGACATATGGCATAGAAATTGAAGACTTAACAGTATTCCCTGAAAACCCCTTTTTGTCTGATCATTTCTTAATAACATTTACTTTAATGGACTACCCAGCAGTGGGGAATAGGTTTCATTACAGGAGAAGTCTTTCTGAAAGCACTGTAACTAGGTTTAAGGATATGATTCCTTCTTTGTTATGTTCTTCAATGCCATATACCAACACAGTGCAGAGTAGCTACCTAAACTCTGTAAGTGAGATAGATTATCTCGTCAATAGCTTTACATCCTCATTGAGCACAACTTTGGATGCTGTAGCTCCTCTGAAAAAGAGAGCCTTAAATCAGAAGTGCCTGACTCCGTGGTATAACCCACAAACTCGCATCTTAAAGCAAATAACGCGTAAGCTGGAGAGGAAATGGCATCTCACTAATTTAGAAGATCTTCATTTAGCCTGGAAAAAAAGAGTCTGTTGCTCTATAAAAAAAGCCCTCCATAAAGCTAGGACATCTTACTATTCATCACTAATTGACGAAAATAAGAACCCCAGGTTTCTTTTCAGCACTGTAGCCAGGCTGACAAAGAGTCAGAGCTCTATTGAGCCGAGTATTCCTTTAACTTTAACTAGTAATGACTTCATGACTTTCTTTGCAAATAAAATTTTAACTATTAGAGAAAAAAATATTCATAACCATGCCAAAGACATATCTTTATGTTCGGCTGCTTTCAGTAATGCTGGTATTTGGTTAGACTCTTTCTCTCCGATTGTTGTAAACCATTACTTAAAAAGCCATCACTTGACCCAGCTATCTTAGCTAATTATAGGCCAATCTCCAACCTTCCTTTTCTCTCAAAAATTCTTGAAAGGGTAGTTGTAAAACAGCTAACTGATCATCTGCAGAGGAATGGTCTATTTGAAGAGTTTCAGTCAGGTTTCAGAATTCATCATAGTACAGAAACAGCATTAGTGAAGGTTACAAATGATCTTCTTATGGCCTCAGACAGTGGACTCATCTCTGTGCTCGTCCTGTTAGACCCCAGTGCAGCTTTTGATACTGTTGACCATAAAATTTTATTACAGAGATTAGAGCATGCCATAGGTATTAAAGGCACTGCACTGCAGTGGTTTGAATCATATGTATCTAATAGATTACAATTTGTTCATGTAAATGGTGAGTCTTCTTCACGGACTAAGGTTAATTATGGAGTTCCACAAGGTTCTGTGCTAGGACCGATTTTATTCACTTTATACATGCTTCCCTTAGGCAGTATTATTAGAAAGCATTGCTTAAATTTTCATTGTTATGCAGATGATACCCAGCTTTATCTATCCATGAAGCCAGAGGACACACACCAATTAGTTAAACTGCAGGAATGTCTTTCAGACAAAGACATGGATGACCTCTAATTTCCTGCTTTTAAATTCAGATAAAACTGAAGTTATTGTACTTGGCCCCACAAATCTTAGAAACATGGTGTCTAACCAGATCCTTACTATGGATGGCATTACCCTGAACTCCAGTAATACTGTGAGAAATCTTGGAGTCATTTTTGATCAAGATATGTCCTTCAATGCACATATTAAGCAAATATGTAGGACTGCTTTTTTGCATTTGCACAATATCACTAAAATTAGAAAGGTCTTGTCTCAGAGTGATGCTGAAAAGCTAATTCATGCATTTGCGAGGTCTGTCCAAAAAGTATCGGACCTTTTTATTTTTTGCAAAAAACATATGGATTTGAATCACGTGTGATTGCATCAGCCAAGCTTGAACCTTCGTGCGCATGCGCGAGTTTTTTCACACCTGTCGGTTGCGTCATTCGCCTGTGAGCAGGTTTTGTGTGAGCACTGGTCCACCCTTCTCGTCGTTTTTTTATTGCGAATAAATGTCTGAATGATTTGGAGCTTTGCTGCATCAATTTTTTTCCAGAAACTGTGAGAGACCTCCAGGTGGACACCGTTCGGAAAATTAATATGGCTTTCAGGGACGATTTTGTGGGGATTACACAGATTAAGGAGTGTTACTGCCGCTTTAAGGATGGCCCACAACTGCTGAGAGCTCGCCGCGCTCCCAGCGCTGATCGACAGGCTGAATCAACCAGATCATTTCCAACGTGAAGGCTTTGTTGATCCGGGACGTCGTCTGACTTCCACAAAAAAAGGAAAAAGGCGTGGACATCAGCACTTTTTCGGCACATTCCACTGTTAAAGGAATTTTTTTTTCATTGAAAGAAAAGCGGACGGATGCGTCACCGTGCCGTTCATGGTGCGGGACAAAACCACCTCCGTGTTGGTCTCACAGGATGGCTTTGAGATGGCTTTCAGACGGCTGTCGGTGGGTTTTCAGTCGTGTGACTAACCGAGAAATTGTGGATGAGCCTGGACATGCCAGAACATGTCCTGTGAGGCTTCATCACGGCGTTGCTTTGCGCCATGCGGCTCCACCGCGACGTGCGGAATTCCTCCGCTCCCCTTTCCATGACAAAAACTCCTGTAACAGTGGAATGTGCCGTTCATTTCCAAACTGGACGCTGTGTTTTATCCGGGACATCCTCTGACTAGCACAGGAATTGCGGAAGACGTGGACATCAGCACTTTTTCAGCACACTGAGACAGACGTGCGGAGGAATTCCGCGTGTCGCGGTGGAGCCGCATAGTGCAAAGCAACGCCGTGATGAAGCCTCACAGGACATGTTCTGGCATGTCCAGGCTCATCCACAATTTCTCGGTTAGTCACACGAATGAAAACCCACCGACAGCCGTCTGAAAGCCATCTCAAAGCCGTCCTGTGAGACCAACACAGAGGTGGTTTTGTCCCGCGCCATGAACGGCACGGTGGCGCAACCGTCTGCTTTTCTTTCCATGAAAAAAACTCCTTTAACAGTGGAATGTGCCGAAAAAGTGCTGATGTCCACGCCTTTTTCCTTTTTTTGTGGAAGTCAGAAGACATCCTGGATCAACAAAGCCTTCACGTTGGAAATGATCTGGTTGATTCAGCCTGTCGATCGGCGCTGGGAGCGCGGCGTGCTCTCAGCGCTCTCAGGGCTGTCCTTAAAGCGGCACCAACGCTCCTTAATCTGTGTAATCCCCACAAAATCGTCCGTGAAAGCCATATTAATTTTCCGAACGGTGTCCACCTGGAGGTCTCTCACAGTTTCTGTAAAAAAATTGATGCAGCAAAGCTCCAAATCGTTCAGACATTTATTCACAATAAAAAAGCGGCGAGAGGGGTGGACCAGTGCTCACACAAAGCCTGTTCACAGGTGAATGACGCAACTGACAGGCGTGAAAAAACTCACGCATGCGCACGAAGGTTCAAGCTTGGCTGATGCAATCACACATGATTCAAATCCATATGGTTTTTGAAAAAATAAAAAGGTCCGATACTTTTTGGACAGACCTCGTATTTCTTCTAGGCTGGACTATTGTAATTCATTATTATCAGGTTGTCCTAAAAGTTCCCTGACAAGTCTTCAGTTAATTCAAAATGCTGCAGCTAGAGTAATGACAGGGACTAGAAGGAGAGAGCATATTTCACCCATACTGGCTTCTCTTCATTGGCTCTCTGTTAATTCCAGAATAGAATTTAAAATTCTTCTTCTTACTTATAAGGTTTTGAATAATCAGGTCCCATCTTATCTTAGGAACCTCATAGTACCATATCATCCCAACAGAGCGCTTCGCTCTCAGACTGCAGGCTTACTTGTAGTTCCTAGGGTTTGTAAGAGTAGAATGGGAGGCAGAGCTTTCAGCTTTCAGGCTCCTCTCCTGTGGAACCAGCTCCCAATTCGGATTAGGGAGACATAAACCCTCTCTACTTTTAAGATTAAGCTTAAAACTTTCCTTTTTGCTAAAGCTTATAGTTAGGGCTGGATCAGGTGACCCTGAACCATCCCTTAGTTATGCTGCTATAGACTTAGACTGCTGGGGGGTTCCCATGATGCACTGAGTGTTTCTTTTTATTCACCTCTTTTTGCTCTGTATGCACCACTCTGCATTTAATCATTAGTGATTGATCTCTGCTCTCTTCCACAGCATGTCTTTTTCCCGATTCTCTCCCCTCAGCCCCAACCACTCCCAGCAGAAGACTGCCCCTCCCTAAGCCTGGTTCTGCTGGAGGTTTCTTCCTGCTAAAAGGGAGTTTTTCCTTCCCACTGTCACCAAGTACTTGCTCACAGGGGGTCGTTTTGACCATTGGGGTTTTTCTGTAATTATTGTATGGCTTTTGCCTTACAATATAAAGCGCCTTGGGGCAACTGTTTGTTGTGATTTGGTGCTATATAAATAAAATTGATTTGATTTATGCTTTTATTATTGGAGTTTATTTTGTTTCGTGATTTGATTCTTGGGAAAGTTCTACAGTGCGGTAAAAAGTATTTAGTAAGTCCCTGATTGTGCAAGTTACCCTTTGCAGAAAAACAGCCCCAAAGCATGATGTTTTTCAACCCCCATGCTTCACAATAGGTATGGTGTTCTTGGAATGCAGCTCAGCATTCTTCTTCCTCCAAACATGATGAGTTGAGTTTTTACCAAAATGTTTTATTTTGGTTTCATCTGACCACATTCTGTGGCAATGTGGCTAGCTGTGTAGAAGACCAGTCCTCTTCTGGATCATCCATATGCTCTCTGGCAAACTTCAGACGGGCCTGGACACGTATTGGCTTAAGCAGGGGGACATGCCTGGCACTGCAGGATTTGAGTCCCTCTCTGCGTAGTGTGTAGCTTTTGTTACTTTGGTCCGAGCTCTCTGCAGGTCATTTATCAGGTCCCGTGTAGTTCTCAGATTTTTGTTCACCGTTCTCATGATCATTTTGACACCACGGGATGACATCTTGCGTGGAGCCCCAGATCGAGGGAGATTATCAATGGTCTTGTATGTCTTCCATTTTCTTACAATTGCTCCGACAGTTGATTTATTCACACCAACCTGCTTGACTATTGTAGACTCACTCTTCCCAGCCTGGTGCAGGTCGACAATTTTCTTCCTGGTGTCCTTCGCTCTTTGGTCTTGGCCATGGTTGAGTTTGGAGTCTGACTGTTTGAGGCTGTGGACAGGTGTCTTTTATACAGATAAGTTCCAACAGGTGCCATTAATACAGGTAACAGGTAGAGGAAGAAGAGCTTCTTAAAGAAGAAGCTACAGGTCTGTGTGAGCCAGAAATCTTGCTTGCTTGTGGGTGACCAAATACTTATTTTCCACTGTAACTTACAAATAAATTCTTCAAAAATCCTACAATGTGATTTCCTGGATTTTTTTTTCTCATTTTGTCTCTCTTAGTTGAAGTGTACCTATGTTGAAAATTACAGACCTCTCTCATCTTTCTAAGTAGGAGAACTTGCACAATCAGGGACTGACTAAATACTTTTTTCCCCCCACTGTATATAAAGTCATTACAATTACTACTGTATTCACACATCTGAGGGCCCAGGGCTGAGCATCAGCCCACCCCCATTTTTGAAGAAAGTTGGTTAAACACCAGCCATAAACAATTTTTTAATTAAAATTTATTACAACCCACTTAAAAATGAATGAATGAATGAATGAATTAATTAAGTCCATTACCACCAACGCAAAAACTCTTCACAATGCCGCCCCCCCATCTCTTCCATGACTGACTTGTGATGTCATTGTCATTCATTTGACCTGTGCTTTTATTGTGAAAGACTTGTGCAAGAAACGGGAAGTTCTGTAACAATGTGGCTAGCTGTGTAGAAGACCAGTCACATGGTGAAAGAGCGACTGAGTTGGTTTCTTTTTGTTGACAAAATTTTTACATCTGCAAAACGACTTCCTTGTCAACGTATATCTACAAACCTCAAAGTTCTGTGCGCTTTCAAAGCTTTGAGCAGAGATGAGGTGGATACTGTCTGCACCTTCGTTTGCTGGCTTGTGGCGTTTGTCCATATATATATATATTATTATTATTATTATTATATCAGAATAATAGTAGTGCTGTGTGACTAAAAAGATTAATCCAGGTTTTGAGTATATTTCTTATTGTCACATGGGAAACAAGGTACCAGTAGATTCAGTAGATTCTCACAAATCCAACAAAACCAAGCATTCATGATGTGCACACTCTTAAGGCTATGAAATTGGGCTATTAGTAAAAAAAAAAAAAAAAAAAAAAAAAAAAAAAAAAAAAAAAAGTAGAAAAGGGGGTGTTCATAATAATAGTAGCATCTGCTGTTGACGCTACAAACTCAAAACTATTATGTTCAAACTGCTTTTTTAGCAATCCTGTGAATCACTAAACTAGTATTTAGTTGTATAACCACAGTTTTTCATGATTTCTTCACATCTGCGAGACATTCATTTTGTTGGTTTGGAACCAAGATTTTGCTCGTTTACTAGTGTGCTTGGGGTCATTGTCTTGTTGAAACACCCATTTCAAGGGCATGTCCTCTTCAGCATAAGGCAACATGACCTCTTCAAGTATTTTGACATATCCAAACTGATCCATGATACCTGGTATGTGATATATAGGCCCAACACCATAGTAGGAGAAACATGCCCATATCATGATGCTTGCACCACCATGCTTCAATGTCTTCACTGTGAACTGTGGCTTGAATTCAGAGTCTGCGGCCCTTGGACCCAAAAAGAACAATTTTACTCTCATCAGTCCACAAAATATTCCTCCATTTCTCTTTAGACCAGTTGATGTGTTCTTTGGCGAATTGTAACCTCTTCTGCACGTCTTTTATTTAACAGAGGGACTTTGCGGGAGATTCTTGCAAATAAATTAGCTTCACACAGGCATCTTCTAACTGTCATAGCACTTACAGCTAACTCCAGACTGTCTTTGATGATCCTGGAGCTGATCAATGGGTGAGCCTTTGCCATTCTGGTTATTCTTCTGTCCATTTTGATGGTTGTTTTTTCTTTTCTTCCACACGTCTCTGGTTTTTTTGTCCATTTTAAAGCATTGTAGATCATTGTAGATGAACAGCCTATAATTTTTTGCACCTGCGTATACGTTTTCCCCTCTCCAATCAATTTTTTAATCAAACTACGCTGTTCTTCTGAACAATGTCTTGAACATCCCATTTTCCTCAGGCTTTCAAAGAGAAAAGCATGTTCAACAGGTGCTGGCTTCATCCTTAAATAGGGGACACCTGATTCACACCTGTTTGTTCCACAAAATTGACGAACTCACTGACTGAATGCCACACAACTTTTATTGTGAACACCCCCTTTTCAACTTTTTTTTTTTACTAATAGCCCAATTTCATAGCCTTACGAGTGTGCATATCATGAATGCTTGGTCTTGATGGATTTGTGAGAATCTACTGAATCTACTGGTACCTTGTTTCCCATGTAACAATAAGAAATATACTAAAAACCTGGATTAATCTTTTTAGTCACATAGCACTACTATTATTCTGAACACTACTATATATATATATATATATATATATATATATATATGTACACATACACACACACTGAGGAAATAAGTATTTGAACAATTGAAAAATTATCTTCGATAAAGCTAAAATGATAAGCCACCCAAAAATGTATCGGAAGTTACAGATAACAGATAACCGATAAATTCTAGTATTGTCTCCGGTACACTTGCAACTACTAACAAGCTGATTTTGAGTTTTAACATCATGATCGCTTTTGGAAGAATCAAAAGCGACAACAGACCCAAACAATGAGTCAGCACTTCTGTCTTTGAGCGTCCTGCCCCCTGCTGGAAGCTCCTGTTTACTACATGGCTTCCAGCACAGAAGCAACTGAGAGGAGCCACAAAGCTCAACTCTCTACTCGATCACAACGCTGCCGTCAACCCGAGGTCTTGGAAAATAAAGCAGTGCTGAGTTATGGTTTGGTGTATAAATAAAATGAATACTGATAGAATAACTCCATTAATGTCAATTCGATGAATTGTGCAAAGTTAAGATATAACATACAGTGAGGAAAATAAGTATTTGAACACCATGCGATTTTGCAAGTTCACCCACTTAGAAATCATGGAGGGGTCTGAAATTTTCATCTTAGGTGCATGTCCACTGTGAGAGACAATCTTAAAAAAAAAAAAAAAAAAAAAAAAAAAAATTGGAAATCACAATGTATGATTTTTTAATAATTTATTTGTATGTTACTGCGGCAAATAAGTATTTGAACCCCTACCAATCAGCAAGACTTCTGGCTCACACAGACCCGTTAATTTTTCTTTAAGAAGCCCTCTTATTCTGCATTCTTTACCTGTATTATTTACACCTGTTTGAACTTGTTACCTGTATAAAAAGACACCTGTTCACACAATCAATCACACTCAAACCTGTCTACCATAGCCAAGACAACAGACTACAGGACAACAGGCAAGCAGCTTGGTAGAACACAACAACTGTTATGATTATTTATTTGAAAGTGGAAGAAACACAAGATGACTGTCAATCTCCCTCGGTCTTGGATTCCATGCAAGATCTCACTTTGTGGGGTAAGGATGATTCTGAGAAAGCTCAGAACTACACAGGAGGACTTGGTCAATGACCTGAAGAGAGCTGGGACCACAGTCGCAAAGATTACATTAGTAACACATGATGCTGTCATGGTCTAAAATCCTGCAGGGCAGCAAGGTCCCCCTGCTCAAGCCAGCACATGTCCAGGCCCATTTGAAGTTCACCAGTGACCATCTGGATGATCCAGAGGAGGCAAGGGAGAAGGTCATGTGGTCAGATGAGACCAAAATAGAGTTTTTCTGAATCAACTGCACTTACCATGTTTAGAGGATGAGAACAACTCCAAGAAAACCATCCCAACCATGAAGCATAGGGGTGGAAACATCATACACTGGGGGTGCTCTTCTGCAAAGGGGACAGGACGACTGCACCATATTGAAGGGAGGATGGATGGGTTCATGTATTGCAAGATTTTGGCAAACATCCTCCTTCCCTCAGTAAGAGCACTGAAGATGGGTCACGGCTGGGTCTTCCAGCATGACAATGACCCCAAACACACAGCCAGGGCAACTAAGGAGGGGGTCCGTAAGAAGCATTTCAAAGTCCTGGAGTGGCCTGGCCAGTCTCCAGACCTGAACTCAATAGAAAATCTTTGGAGGGAGCTGAAACTCCAAACATGAAAGATCTAGAGAAGATCTGTATGGAGGAGTGGACCAAAATCGCCGCTGCAATGTGTGCAAACCTGGTGGAAAAACTACAGGAAACGTTTGACCTCTGTAATTACAAACAAAGGCTACTGTACCAAATATCCATCCATCCATCCATCCATTTTCTTCCACTTTATCCGGAGTCAGGTCGCGGGGGCAGCAGCTCAAGCAAAGCCGCCCAGACCTCCCGATCCACACACACCTCCCCCAGCTCCTCCGGGGGAACCCCAAGGCGTTCCCAAGCCAGCCGAGAGATGTAGTCCCTCCAGCATGTCCTGGGTCTTCCCTGGGGTCTCCTCCCAATGGGACATGCCCAGAACACCTCTCCAGCGAGGCGTACAGGGGGGCATCCGGAAAAGATGCCCGTCACCTCAACTGCCTCCTTTTGACGTGGAGGAGCAGCGGCTCGACTCCGAGCTCCTCCCGAGTGACCGAGCTCCTCACCCTATCTCTAAGGGAGCGCCCAGCCACCCTGCGGAGGAAACTCATCTCGGCCGCTTGTACTCACAATCTCGTTCTTTCGGTCATGAGCCAAATCTCATGACCATAGGTGAGGATCGGAACATAGATCAATCGGTAAATCGAGAGCTCTGCCCCCCTACTCAGCTCTCTCTTCACCACGACGGTCCGATACAGCGACCGCATCACTGCAGATGCTGCACCGATCCGTCTATCGATCTCACGCTCCATCCGTCCCTCACTCGTGAACAAGACCCCGAGATACTTAAGCTCCTCCACTTGAGGCAAGGACACTCCACCGACCTGAAGAGGGCAAAGCACCTTTTTGCGGTCGAGAACCATAGCCTCGGATTTGGAGGTGCTGATTTTCATCCCGAATGCTTCACACTCGGCTGCAAACCGCCCCAGTGCACGCTGAAGGTCCTGATTTGACGAAGCCAACAGAACCACATCGTCCGCAAACAGCAGAGACGAGATTCTGTGGTTCCCAAACCAGACCCCTCTACACCCTGGCTGCGCCTAGAAATTCTGTCCATAAAAATAATGAACAGAACCCGTGACAAAGGGCAGCCCTGGCGGAGGACAACGTGCACTGGAAACAGGTTTGACTTACTACCAGCAATGCGAACCAAGCTCCTGCTGCGGTCGTACAGGGACCGGATAGCCCTTAGCAAAGGACCCCGGACCCCGTACTCCCGGAGCACTCCCCACAGGGTGCCCCAAGGGATACGGTTGAATGCCTTCTCCAGATCCACAAAACACATGTAGACTGGTTGGGCGAACTCCCATGAACCCTCAAGCACCCGATGGAGCGTGTAGAGCTGGTCCAGTGTGCCGTGACCAGGATGAAAACCACACTGCTCTTTCTGAATCTGAGGTTCGACCATCGGTCGAATTCTCCTCTCCAGTACTCTGGAATAGACCTTACCGGGGAGGCTGAGGAGTGTGAGCCCCCTATAGTTGGAACACACCCTTTGGTCCCCCTTCTTAAACAGAGGGACCACCACCCCGGTCTGCCAATCCAGAGGCACTGTCCCCGATCGCCACGCGATGTTGCAGACGCGTGTCAGCCAAGACAGTACCACAACATCCAGAGACTTTAGGTACTCAGGACAGATTTCATCCACCCCAGGAGCCTTGCCACCGAGGAGCTTTCTAACCACCTCTGTGACTTCGGCCTGGGTAATGGATGAGTCCGCCTCTGAGTCTCCAGTCTCTGCTTCCTCTTCGGAAGACGTGACGATGGGATTGAGGAGATCCTCGAAGTACTCCTTCCACCGCCCGACAACATCCCCAGTCAGGGTCAACAGCTCCCCACCCGCACCATAAACAGTGCTGGTGGAGAGCTGCTTCTGCCTCCTAAGGCGTCGGACGGTTTGCCAGAATCTCTTCGAGGCTGACCGATAGTCCTCCTCCATAGCCTCCCCGAACTCCTCCCAGACCCGAGTTTTTGCCTCTGCGACCGCACGGGCTGCGGCACGCTTGGCCTGCCAGTACCTGTCAGCTGCCTCTGGGGTTCCACCTACCAACAAAGATAAGTAGGACTCCTTCTTCAGCTTGACGGCATCCCTTACTTCCGGTGTCCACCACTGGGTTTGGGGACTGCCGCCGCGACAGGCATCAGAGACCTTGCGACCACAGCTACGAGCAGCCGCATCGCCAATGGAGGTGGAGAACATGGTCCACTCGGACTCCATGTCTCCAACCTCCCCCGGGATCTGGGAGAAGCTCTCCCGGAGGTGTGAGTTGAAGACCTCGCTGACAGAGGGTTCCGCCAGTCGTTCCCAGCAGACCCTCACGATACGTTTGGGCCTGCCAGGTCTGACCAGCTTCCTCCCCTCCCAGCCGATCCAACTCACCACCAGGTGGTACTGTACCAAATATTAATATTGATTTTCACAGTTGTTCAAATACTTATTTGCAGCAGTAACATACAAATAAATTATTTTTAAAAATTCATACATTGTGATTTCTGGATTTATTTTTTTAAGATTACGTCTGTCACAGTGGACATGCACCTAAGATGAAAATTTCAGACCCCTCCATGATTTCTAAGTGGGAGAACTTGCAAAATCGCAGGGTGTTCAACACGGAGAGACACGGAGGGGGGTGCTGTAGACTGATGAAACTAAAACTGAGTTATTTGGACATAACAAGGGGCGGTATGCATGACTGAAAAAGAACACAGCATTCCAAGAGAAACGCTTGCTACATATAGTAAAATTTGGAGGTGCTTCCATCATGCTGTGTGGCTGTGTGGCCAGTGCAGGTACTGGGAATCTTGTTAAAGCTGAGGGTCACATGGATTCCAGTCAATATCAGCAGATTCTTGAGAACAATGTTCATGAATCAGTGACAAAAGTTGAAGTTGCACTGGGGCTGGATCTTTCAACAAGACAATGACCCTAAACACTGCTCAAAATCTACTAAGGCATTCATGCAGAGAAACAAGTACAACATTCTGGAATGGCCATCTCTGTCCCCAGACCTGAATATTATTGAAAATCTGTGGTGTGATTTTAAGTGGGCTGTCCATGCCCGAAAACCAACAAACCTGAGATGTTTTGTGAAGAAGAATGGTCCAAAATACTTTCAACCAAAATCCAGACTCTCATTGGAAGCTATAGGAAGCGTTTAGAGGCTGTTATTTCTGTATTTTTTTCTGTTGGGAATTTTTGCACACTTTCTGTAAATCCTAGAAACTTCATTTCACTTCTCAAATATCACTGTGTTTGTCTGCTATATGATATATTTAACTGAAATTGCTGATCCAAACAACCAATGATTTATAAAGGAAATTCACAGAAATCATCAGGGGTGCCCAAACTTTTACACACAACTGTATAATGTTTTACAATCACATTTGCTGCAGTAGTGTTTTAGTGGGAAAATGCAAACAAAGTTAGAACAAACAGTGTTGTAAATGAGCTGACCGGATTCCCTCAGGATCTATATCAAACTTTGTGTTACATTAAAATTTGAATTTGTACATCCCTAGGACAGCAAGGTGGCTTTGTGGTTAGCACAGCTGCCTCACAGCAAGAAAGTCCGGGGATTGCGTACTGCCTCAGAGTTTCTTTGTCAAGTTTACATGTCATCTCTGTGTTCGTATTTTTTTTTCAGAGTGTGCCAACTTCCTCCCACTTCCAAAAACAGGCAAATTAGGTGAACTGGTGACTTTACATTGTCCGTAGGTATATGTGAATGTGTCTACAGACCCTTTGCAGTCATGTAAACCGGACACTTCCCGTCGCCATGTTGTCGGTCATGCGCAGTGCTTCCAGGATTATTTACGAGGTCTGTTAGAAAAGTAACGGACCTTTTTATTTTTTGCAAAAAATATATGGATTTGAATCATGTGTGATTGCATCAGCCAAGTGTCAACCTTCGTGCGCATGCGTGAGTTTTTCACGCCTGTCGCTTGCGTCATTCGCCCGTGAGCACGCCTTGTGGGAGGAGTAGTCCAGCCCCCTCGTCGGATTTTCATTGTCAGGAAATTGACTGATCGACTGCTGCTTTGCTTCATCAAAATTTTTTCAGAAAGTGTGAGAGACAGCCAAGTGGAAACCATTTGGAAAATTCAGATGGCTTTCGGTGAAGATCTTATGGGGTCACACAGATTAAGGACAATTACAACTGGATTAAAGACGGCCCACAGCGGGGGATGGCGCGCTGCGCACCGAGCGGCGATCGACAGGCTCAAACGACCAGATCATTTCCAAAGTGAACACTTTGTTGATCCGGGACGTCGTCTGACTACCAGAGAAATGGCAAGACATAGCACTTTTTCGGCACATTCCACTGTTACAGGACGTTTTGTAATGGAAAGAGGAGAGGAGAAATTCGCCACGGAGCTGCTCATGGCGCGGGACAAAAGCACCTCTGTGTTGATCTCACAGGACAAGCCCTAACATGCCCAGCTCTTGCACCATTCGGAAAATTCAGACGGCTTTCGGTGGCTTTTCAGTTGTGTGACTATCCGAGAAATTGTGGATGACCTGGACATGCCACAACATGTCCTGTGAGGCTTCATCACGGCGTTGCTTTTTGTTCTGTGCCCTGCGCCTCCGTCCCGACGCGCGAAATCCTCCGCACGTCTTTTCATGCCGAGAAAGTGCTGATGTCAAACTCTTCTGCCATTTCTGTGGTTGTCAGACGACGTCCCGGATCAACAAAACGTTTACTTTGGAAATGAACGGCACATTCCACTGTTACAGGAGTTTTTCGGCATGAAAAGACGTGCGGAGGATTTCGCTGTGCATGTTAGGGCTTGTCCTGTGAGACCAACACGGAGGTGCTTTCGTCCCGCGCCATGAGCGGCTCCGTGGCGAATTTCTTCGCTCCTCTTTCCATTACAAAAACTCCTCTAACAGTGGAATGTGCCGAAAAAGTGCTATGTCCAGCTGTCTTGCCATTTCTCTGGTAGTCAGATGACGTCCCGGATCAACAAAGCGTTCACTTTGGAAATGATCTGGTCGTTTGAACCTGTCGATCGCCACTCGGTGCGCGGCACGCCATCCGCCACTGTGGGCCGTCTTTAATCCTGTTGTAATTGTCCTTAATCTGTGTGATCCCCATAAGATCTTCACCAAAAGCCATCTGAATTTTCCAAATGGTTTCCACTTGGCTGTCTCTCACACTTTCTGAAAAAATTTTGATGAAGTAAAGCAGCAGTCGATCAGCCAATTTCCTGACAATGAAAATCCGACGTGGGGGCTGGACCACTCCTCCCACAAGGCATGCTCACAGGTGAATGACACAACCGACAGGTGTGAAAAAACTCACGCATGCGCACGAAGGTTCAAGCTTGGCTGATGCAATCACACGTTTCAAATCCATATAGTTTTTGCAAAAAATAAAAAGTTCTGTTACTTTTCTAACAGACCTTGTACACAAGAAACGACGTACATACAGCAAAGTGTAAGACAAGCTTAGAGATAAACTCATCATGTTTGAACCTGATAGTGGAGTAAGTGAACATACCTGGCATCTTTATGGCACTGAATTACAGCGGTACAAGGAGAAAATTGCCATTTTGGGTGCTTGTGACCCACACACTGCACCAGGCGTGTTCTTTTCTTTGTTGACCACACTTGTAGCGACACTGCCGGCCTTGGAGGTCACTACTGGGAGACTCTAGCCCCCGTGACCTTCAACTGAAATAAGCTGGTATGTAGTTATGAATGAATGAACCAATGAACCTCACCAGTACGCCAATATATTAGTTTTGTCCAAGAATTCTGATATTTTCTGTATTCATTGTATTTTTGTATGTTGTATCATGTCATGCCTATGTCTCTTTGCACTCTTCTGCACAGTGGTTGTCTGTACTACTTAGCCAAACAAAAAGCCATTTTACTTCACGTTAGGATGTCTGCAGAACTGAAAAATTCTGCTACATTCCAGTTTAATTAGAACATTAATCTGACCGCATAAACACAATATTAGAAGAGGATACAAGACCTTCATGGCAAGAAGAAAGGAACTTCTAAAGGTTACCAACAATTATTTAGAAACATTGTAGATGTGAAGCAGTGGACTATGTTTGCAGATGACATTGTGATCTACAGTGAGAGCCGCAGTGCCTCTAGGGGGGCTGGGGACCTCCCAACATATATTTTAAATATTACATGCAATTTGGTGCAATTCATAAGGTAAATGAGAGATAATTCTCAGTCACATTTTCTGGTTCATTTTAGTCATTCTGTAAATGAGAACAACAAATTTTTCTGCCCAGTGCTGATGTAAAGCAAGTATCTCACTGGGCTGTGACTGTTGGCAACAAATTGCAAACAGCATTCAGGAGGGATTTTCCAAAATATCTTGAAACATTTGGGGGGGTTCTCAATTTTCTCGCATAAGCTGCAGGGTCTCACTCTTGTTTCACTGGAATTTTGAACATCTCCAAAAAAATCCATCCATTTTCTATACCTGCTTACTCTAATTAAGTGTCATGGGGGCTGGAGCCTATCCCAGCAGTCATAGAGCATGAGGTGGGGTAAACCCTGGACAGGATGCCAGTCTATGCACGACAAATTTTCTCTCAAAATAGTCAGTCATTGCGAGTATCTCAAACCCATCTCAATTTAGTTACTGTGAGTACGAAAAGTGCAGAAAATGGGAGAACTTTGTGAGGGGTTGATGATCCATGAAAGTAAATTGTGACTGTTTGGAGACAAAAATGACAATCGGACCTTCCGAGAGTGAAACAGGTGAGAATGGGCTTGGGGCGCAACAAAATTGCGAATACAGGTCATTGTGAAACTTGTCGCTAATTTACGTATTTCTTCAGAAGGTTGTGTCTCCAAATACTCACCTCCAGTCAGATACTAGCTTCAGGGCTAGTATCTGACTACTTACAGTTTACAAGTAGTGCAAAATGACAGCTGTTTTTCATGTCAATATTTGACTTGTACAAGCATGTTAAACTAGCTGGGGTACCCGGTGCTGCCCGGGTTAACCTGTTTTAGACATAAGCCAAATGTCAATCATTTTAATCAAAGCAATTGCCCAACATTTGTTTTTGTAATGCTGATGTCTTATAATAGTTAATGGGCTAAAGTTTGTCCAGCAGAAATATAAGGGGTGGACTCCCAAAACTAAGTGGAAATACTTGGTTAAAAGACAAACACATTTGAAGTCCTTCATGCAGACTGTTTTGCAATCAAATTTATAGCAAAATTACACGCAAAAGGTAGGTAACAGTAAATGTAAATATCAATGAATCAAAACTGAGGTAGCGGTGTATTTCACTGGTTTTACATTGCAATTTTACAAACATAAAATGAATGTATTCAGACAGGAAGGCAAACTGGGTTGTACAGGACAGTCAGGTACTTAACAGTTGAGAACATAAAGTAGCTGAAGAAAGGGATTAAATAAACAGATATGGCCAACACACATACAGGGCTGTAAATTTGAATCTGCCTGGTCATACCCACAGCCTCAGCCTAAGCATGTTGTTGTTGTGCTGAGTGTGCTGTAGAAAGGAATTAAATAAACAGAGATGGCCAACACATATACAGGGCTGGAAATTTGAATCTGCCTGGTCATACCCACAGCCGGCTATTTTGGGGGTAATTTTCAGTTCAACTTAAAAAAAAAAATGGTACCAGTTTGTTCCCCATGTCATGAGGATTCAGAATATATAGTTTTAGGGCTACATATTATAGTTTGGAAGTTTATCCCTGACAGAAAGACAGACAGAAGTGGCAATATGAAAAGCACATGGTACAACACTGTGGTCTTACATAAATGACTATTTTGGGGGTAATTTTCAGTTCAGTTTTTTAAAAAATGGTACCAGTTTGTTACCCATGTCATGAGGATTCAGAATATATATAGTTTTTAGGGCTACATATTATAGTTTGGGAGTTTATCGCACATGGTACAACACTGTATGGTCTTACATAAATGGCTTTTTTGGGGGTAATTTTCAGTTCAATTTTTTAAAAATGGTGCCAGTTTGTTCCCCATGTCATGAGGATTCAGAATATATATAGTTTTTAGGGCTACATATTATAGTTTGGGAGTTTATCCTGGACAGACAGATGTAGCCCTTTATGTATATAGATGTTTATAAATTTTTTCCAGCTTCAATATTTCACACCCATGTAACAGAAGAAGCCATAAAAAGCACATTTTGTATGCTAGGTCAAAACAAAAATAAACATATCAAGTTTGCCTGTAGACCGTATGACGATTCACCCAAGATAGATCTGTGTGAAATAACTTGAATCATATCAATTGATAGCAAATTTATGGAGATTACTACTATCTGCACCATCAACAATACAATAGAAGATTAAAGACATACACCAGGGGTGTTAGTTTTTCCATATAAACAGTGATTAAAAAAGGGTCACCATTTTGGTCCTCCTCCTTTAAACAGGCCCATTTGAATTTATTCCTGATGGAACTGTCACACTTTAAATATCTCCTTGCAGTGGTGGACACAGTTCTGCTAATTAGCGAAGCTAACTTTTTTGTTAGCGGATTAGCTTTTCAGATAACTTCAAAAGCCATCAGTGGACCAATTAGCTTCTGTTAAATTTAGATAGGTCAAAATGCATAGAACACTGCCATCTAATGGATGGCCATATGAATGGCGCCCGGTTATTTCACACGGTTGTAGAGTTGAATCACAACTTAAACAGAATTTTCAGTTTACATTAAAATTTAAATTACATATTTTACAAATACATATTTATTTGTAAAAACCAACATGTGCTACAGTCACTTGTGTATTGGTTTTTACATCAACCAATCAGTGATGAGGGGAGGCTCATTTTACCCATAATGCATTTTGGTATCTATGTGTGTTAATGTTTAAACATTGAAAATTAGTGTATTAGTTTAAAATTAAAAGATATGTTATATTTTCACTTTGTAAAAATGCCAGAGTTGACATTAATATAGTTAAACTATCCAGATTAATTTGATTTATAAATCAAAACCATAAATCAAACATGCTTTCCTTTTCAGGACATCTGCCTCACAGCTGGACCACTGTATGCTGTTAATGTAAATGACTCTTTCTTACAGCAGTGGGCAGGGCGCACAAAGACAGAAGCGCTGACTCATTGGTGTTTGTGATCATCTTTTATTCTAATCAGAAGCATTGCCGGTGCTTAAACTCAAAACCGGCTTGTCAGTAGCTGAGAGTGTACTGGAAACAATACTGAAAGTTACCGGTTAGCGATTAGCTGTAGCTTCCGCTCATTTTTTTGGTGGTTTATCAGTTTAGCGTTATAAAAACTAACTTTCCAGTTTGCTGATTAGCGGTTATCAAAACGAACTTTTTGGTTTGCTGTGTCCACCACTGTCTCCTTGATGCAGAACAGCATTTCCATAGAAGATTTGCTTTGTTGCTTCTGTAGAAGAATTTTTAGGTCCTTATTTGAACAATGGCCTAACACCTGCTTAGGGTTCACTAGAGGACGCTTCCAATAGAAAACCATGTCTTGGGAATGAAATAAATAAAAAAGTCGAAGGAGGAGCGATGCCCGCGGGTCTCCAATAAATAGATGAGCGCGGTTGTCACATATTCAGTCTCTCTAGAGGACTCAGTTTGTCTAAGCTCTGTGTCGAAGGCTTAAATAAACTTAAAAACTCTGTGCATTTTATCTTGCTTAAGGCTGAATTATTCTAAAGTGTTGTGTCCTTTCCTAGCATATCACTTGCAATTAGTTTGTGTTATCTAAAAGACGACATCCCGAGAAGACTAAAGACGAACCACGACACTTCTATACAAAGTAGTTGTGTTCAGGAAACCACAGATTTCTCGGTAAAATCTGTAACAATGCCTCTCATTGGCTGCAGCTTGTATGATCAGCAGCTCTTGATAAATAGGATTACATTAATTTTTCCCACTCTCAGATGTTTGGAATGAAGATGTGAAAACATGACACTTCATATAGACTATGGTGCCTCATCGGACAGATGTCCGATTAAGTTAGCAAACAATACACTGTTCCGGCAAATATGTACCTGAAATCCAGCCTGGACCACTACAGAAAACAAAAATAAACCAGAAAATGTTGCCACAGATTGCAAAAAAAAAAAAAAAAATCCCATAAGGGAATATACCCTTAAAACTCACATCACAGTTTATCTCAGAGGCAGTGGCACAAAAAAAAAAAAAAAAGAGAGAGAGAGACAGGAGGTCGAGCTGAAAATGCTGCGATTTTCTGGGAATGATGTTTTGGAAAGACTGTATCAGAAGGACAGGACATGTAAGATCATTTGGAGACAAAGTGATATAGGCAAGACTTAGATGGCTTGGACAGATACAGAGGACCCAGGGTATATAGGGAGACCGATGCTGAGAATGAAGCAACCAGACAGAAGGAGAAGAAGTAGTTCAAAGAGGAGATATATAAATGTGGTGAGGGAGGACATGCAGGTGGTTAGTGTGACAGACAAAGATGCAAAGGACAGAGAGATGGAAGCAGATTATCTACTGTGGCAATCCCTAATGGGAGTAGGCAAAAGACATAAGTAGGTCTAAAGTAAATTCTGCCAAAAATATAACAATGCAGAATAAATAGAGTGGCTCACTGGATATCATCTTGCAATCCACTGAATTTCAACAATAGCTAACATGTTACCATTGGGACAATAATCTGTTGTATTGTACAGCATGTTATAGAGATGAAAAAGATGTGTACCTTTCTGATATTTACTGACATCTTGTTGAATGCAAAAGTGGCGTAGAAGTCAAAAAATTCAAACAGCAGTTGTTCTAAGGAAAGAAACAAAAACAGTATAAGTTACTGAGCAGAAACCACACACACACACACACACACACACACACACACACACACACACACACACACACACACACACACACACACACACACACACACACACACACACACACACACACACACACAAGTGTAGCCTCCGGCACTAATTCTGTCATCTCATGCTCACCCAATGTTTCGGTGTTTTTCTGGAGCTGAATCTTGCTGGAGTCACTGACAAATGTGCAGTCGTTCCCCTCAATCACCATCTTGTCTGCGGGACCTTGTAGGAAATGAGGAAGGACGAAAGCTAAATGGCTACTGCTACATATCTCTGACAGCCATAAACAAGGTGTGGACAGATGGATTCACAGCAAACATGGACAAGAAACAAGGGTGGGGGAAGACGGCCTTTATATAAATGAACAGGGTGAGTATCCAAAGAAAAGAAAGTGAAAAGTAGTGTCAGAATGTCTATGCGTACCTCGATTTACTTCTTCAGCAATGACCGGATCATGTCTCTTTGAACAAATATGGTGGCGGAGTGCACGTTTATGTTAGATGAGGGTTACACAAATAGGTGAACATCTGTCTCTAAGCTTGTCTGTGCCCAGAAGAGAAGAGGTCACAGACCTTCCTGTAGTGATGGGCTTTTTATTGTCCCATAAGCACTCTGTGTGATGGAGTGTGCACTGAGGGGGCAGAGGAAGAAGTAGGTAGTAGATTGCTTTTGGAAGCCAATTATCAGACAGCCAAGGTGACACACATACAGAGGGAGGGGGACAGAAGAAAGTGAGCAGCTGCAAACTACAGGAAGACTGAGTGATTGTGGTCATGAAAGATGACATAGGATTGTCTTAAATGACATTAGTTTGGGATGTATATGCAGTAATAAGAGGCTGCTATGTGTCCTGTCCATTAGTGAATATTAAATCTACCTTAGACCCTGAGTGTAATATCTGTGTAGGTGTTTTAATGTAATACTTCTAACAGCAGAGCATCTCTGTCAAAAGCCAATAATCTGCAAAGTCTGAATTATCATCTGAACCACACTACATTTTAGAAAGTCAAATGTTTCTCACATGTTCCATTTACTTCAACAAGTACATATCCACCTATGTATCAGTATAATCTACAAACTGGCATGAAGGCAGCATGGTGGCCAAGTGGCTAGTGCACTTGCTTCCAGAGAAAAAGAATAAAAAACAGAATAGAATAGAAGGGCCTTTAAGGCCCTGTCACACCATGAAGATTTAACCAGCGTATGCCAACCGTACTAAAACAAAAATGCTGGCTAAGTCTAATAAGTGCCGACAGACCACACAGACAGCCACAGCACTTTAAAAGTTTAAAGAGCCGCATCACTTCATTCAGGTCTTAACACACTTGATAGCAGTCGACTGAAGCTTTAAAAGTTGAAATTATCACAGCGTTTCATTATTCAGGTCTGTGATGAGCTGATCAGAAAGCAACCGGCACTTTAAAATGTTAAAGAGTCACAGCACTCCATTCATTCACCGCAGCGTTTACCACAGCCAGTACCATCAGCATTCTGTACACAATGAAAATGGTCCACCAAGATAAAAAATAAAATAATGTTAAATTACTGTTTTTGACCCGCACCATAACCATGCAGTACCGACCCGAACCACTCAGTGGAAACAAGGCTGTCAGCATACACTGGCTAATCGTCAAGGTGTGACATCGGCATTAATTTATTAGATGTACGTATGCCCGTGTTTTTAATATGGACGGCATAAACAGGCTAAATCGTCAAGGTGTGACAGGACCTTTATTGTCATTGTACATTCATACAATGAAATTTGTTCTCTACATTTAACCCATTCCAGTTTCAGTTAGACAAAATCCAACCACTAGGAGCAAGGGGCAGTCGGAGTCCAGGGCCCCTTGGGCCAACTCCAGATGTAGAGATGCTGCCTAGGAGCAGACCCTAAATAAGCATGTTTCTGATTGTGGGAGGAGGAAACACACAGACATGGGGAGAACATACAAACTCCACACAGAAAGGAGCAGGTGGGAAGCGATCCCATGACCTTCTTGCTGTGAAGCAATAGTGCTAACCACTAAAGGCCCTGTCACACCATGACAATTTAACCAGCATATACTGATGTTTGAAAAATGCACTGAATACGCTGGATATGTCAAATCCGTTATGCAGCTGCCACACCTTGACAATTTAGCCAGTGTATGCTAACAGCCCTGTTTCCACCGAGGGGTTTGGATTGGTACTGCACGGTATGTTGGAACAGTTAAGTCTAGGGATGTCCCGATCCGATCACGTGATCAGAAATCAGGCCTGATCACGTGGTTTCAGACTTGATCGAAATCAGATGTTGCATCTCGATCAGGAATCCGATATAGATTTTATCCTCATTATTTTGATCAGTGCTATTTCAAGCTCATTATTGCAGATTAATGGGCCTTTCAAGTGTCGGAAGCGTCAGAGGCGCCAAGAATCTGTCTAAAAAGCATTATTTTATTCACGTGTTGATTTTTAGAAGTGTCAGAAGCTTTCCGTCAAAAGCCGAACTATAGCGACGCTTCTGACGAGAGCGCACATTGCCGCTTGTCGGCAGGCTGACGTGGTCAAAGTTCAACCCAATCTTTTTTAAAAAAATTTTTATTTTTTTATTGAACAAAAGAAAAAACATAAGTTCAACCCAATCCAACTTTCGACGCTCTGAGCTGTGACGCGTCGGACCAAAACACGGAAGACTAGTGGCAGAAACCACTGATCTGTACAAAAAGGAGCAGTTTTCTGAAGAAAAACCCTTGGAAATGTTTTTTGTTGTTGTTGTTTGTTACCTCAAAATTTCTGACTACCGTTTTAAAAAAAGTTTAGAACACTTGTAATTAAAATAGTTAAATCAATAAATGGTTCTTTAGAAACCTTTCATCTGTAAAATAAAACCACCTGTTATTTCAGATTAGATAACTTCTTGTTTAAAATAAGAAACCTTGGACATTTATTTTCAGACAAATAAAACAACATGGAAATTTGTACATTTTTTAAGTCTGGGGACATTTATTTTCAGACAAATAAAATAACATGGAAATTTGTACATTTTTTAAGTCTGGTAGATTATTACTTGATTGTTCAAGCTACCTCAAGGAGAAGTGCACTGTTTAAGTGATAAATAATAAAATAAGGTGATTAAAATGAAAATATTATATATTTAACATTTGTTCATTGTTCATTCAGTTTTTTAAAGTATCGGATTGGGACTCTGTATCGGCAGATACTCAAAATCAGATGACTCGGAATCGGATCAGGGCCAAAAAAAAAAAAAAAACTGATCGGGACATCCCTAGTTAAGTCTGGCTTAGTTTGCATTTCCAAAACCAGCAGAACCATTTTGTTTGGCTAGCAGAACACAAATATTGACAAATATGGCCTCTACACTCCACACGGAGGCCACAGTAATTTAACATTTTTTAAATTTTATTTTATTTGTGTCTTGGTGTAACATGGGATTTATCTTCACTGGGTGGAGAATTCTGAAGAATCGACTGATGAGGCACTGTGACTCTCAACTTTTAAAATAAGTTAATTGTCTTGTTGTGGCACAAAGTGCATTCTCTGGTTCAGGCTGAGAAATACGTCTTTAAAATGCTACGTTTCTTCAGCCACAACAAAGAACTAAAGTACGAGGGCTGTCAATAAAGTATAGGTCCTTTATATTTTTTCAAAAGCTATATGGATTTCATTCATATGTTTTTACGTCAGACATGCTTGAACCCTCGTGCGCATGCGTGAGTTTTTCCACGCCTGTCGGTGACGTCATTCGCCTGTGAGCACTCCTTGTGGGAGGAGTCGTCCAGCCCCTCGTCGGAATTCCTTTGTCTGAGAAGTTGCTGAGAGACTGGCGCTTTGTTTGATCAAAATTTGTTCTAAACCTGTGAGGCACATCGAGGTGGACACGGTTCGAAAAATTAAGCTGGTTTTTGGTGAAAATTTTAACGGCTGATGAGAGATTTTGAGGTGATACTGTCGCTTTAAGGACTTCCCATGGAGCGAGACGTCGCGCAGCGGTCCCAGGCGCCGTCGTCAGCCTGTTTCAAGCTGAAAACCTCCACATTTCAGGCTCTATTGATCCAGGACGTCGTGACAGAACAGAGAAGTTTCAGAAAAAGTCGGTTTCAGCATTTTATCTGGATATTCCACTGTTAAAGGAGATTTTTTTAATGAAAGACGTGCGGACAGGTCCGCGTGTCGGGACGCAGCTGGCGCGGTGCGGCAGCACAGGAAAAACACCTCCGTGTTGATAACCATTTATAAAATCCAGGCGGCTTTTGATGGCTTTCAGTGGAGTGAGTATATGAGAAATTGTTTAACAGCTGGACATGTTCCAACTTGTCCTTAAGGCTTCCAACAGAGGTGTTTTTCTTGTGGCAGAGCGTCGCAGCGGCTGCGAGCCGACGCTGCAATCCGTCCACGCGTCTTTCATTAAAAAAAATCTCCTTTAACAGTGGAATATCCGGATAAAATGCTGAAACCGACTTCTTCTGAAACTTCTCTGTTCTCTCACGACGTCCTGGATCAATAGAGCCTGAAATGTGGAGGTTTTCAGCTTGAAACAGGCCGACGGCGCCTGAGAGCGCTGCGTGACGTCTCGCTCCATGGGAAGTCCTTAAAGCGACAGTATCACCTCAAAATCTCTCAGCCATTAAAATTTTCACCGAAAACCAGCTTAATTTTTCGAACCGTGTCCACTTCGATGTGCCTCACAGGTTTAGAAAAAAAATTTTGATCAAACAAAGTGCCAGTCTCTCGGCAACTTCTCAGACAAAGGAATTCCGACGAGGGGTTGGACGACTCCTCCCACAAGGAGTGCTCACAGGCGAATGACGTCACCGACAGGCGTGGAAAAACTCACGCATGCGCACGAGGGTTCAAGCATGTCTGACGTAAAAACATATGAATGAAATCCATATAGTTATTGAAAAAAATAAAAAGGACCTATACTTTATTGACAGACCTCGTATTATCAGACGTCATTTTCCAAAACCAGAATGCTTTCTGTGGATACATTTTCATCAGGCTGTGATGATGAATTGGACTGAAAAACATTTGCACCTGGCATTATTTTACATTATTTCATCAGTGTTATTTTTCATTGGCATTATTATAAAATATTTTCCATCCTGGTGGGGGTTCTCTTTAGCCTGGCACGCAGCCTGCAGAAGGAGAAACACTGACTATTAAATGTGAATAGCACTGAAAATACTTGCTCTTTTTCTTGTGGCCAGTCATCCAGAATTGAGCCTGTATGTTTCCTTATTGGCTGTGACATTATTTAATCACATTTTTTTAAACGTCTTCTGTCTTTGGGAACTGTTAACCACCGTAGCACCAGACTGACTCTGCTGTCACCACAATGTTTTAAAATTTACTGTACTTTCTTTGTTTTACTGAAGATGGAAAGGCTGACATCATGTCCCTCTCTCACACACACACACGCACACACACACACACCAGTGTGGCATTTCACCCCAATGTGGCTGCAAAAAAAAAAAAGTATTTAATAAACTAGCAGTGGTACCCAGCTTCACTTTGGGGGAACAATAAATAAGACAATAATTCATAAGTGGACATTAAATATTTCACTGGCTCATTTTGCAGAACCTCGGGACATATCAAGTTGTGTGTGTGTGTGTGTGTGTGTGTGTGTGTGGGGGGGTCAGACATATCCATTCATTCACTCAGATAGCCGTATACAAGACGTTCATGTTTTAATAACTACGCAAGATATCAAAATCCTACAGTGTGTGTTGAAGTCTTAATTACAACATTTTGTCGCTACAAAATAGCTACATGAATGGCAATGAGGTGTCCTCTTCCGCCTTCCCTCCCCCTGCAGCTTAAAATTATTAAATGAAATGCCACTGATCTCAAAAATGATCTTTTAGGTAAAGAAAGATCAGAAATCTGCCAAAAGTTGGAAAAAACAAAACAAAACTTATGTCTGACATCTAGATTCCAACAAACAACTAAATCTTTGTTGAGATCCGGTGACACTGGCAAATTCCAACAAGCTTCAATGACATCTGCTGAAAACTCAAAATGACAGCACCCAAACGAACAAACTAAACCTAAAACATAACCTCTGAGGCACACGTGGTCAACAATGTTACGGTCGACCAGCAAATGTTCATGTGACTAATGTGCCATGATCTTTAAGAATGGGGGGTGCAGCCATAAGGTAACATATATCCAGGTGAAGAGTTGGTGCTGAGTAATGTACCTGCAAGCTCTTGGAGGTGGTTGAGGGCAGGGATTATAGGAGGGTTCCTTTTCTGCAGGAAGAACAGCACCATAACTGTGAGGGAGAAGTTGCTGATCCAGGCACCTGGGATGCTGCTGGTAATGTTGTGAACTCGTGCCCAGCAGCGTATGGTAAAAATGAGACAACGCACACGATGGTCTAACTCTCCATACAGGTAGAGCAGCTCTGTGGTCTTCATTGCCACCCTATGGAGAACATACAAGACAACTGTTGTAGACAGAAGCAAAATTATTTAATGAAATATCTGATAAAATTATCTGATGAAATTATTTAATGAATGTGGACAGAAGCAAAATTACAAAAGTTGCAGCACTGTCCAAATACTGCCTGTATTAGTCAATGGGAGAAACAGGTTTTCAGTAGGGGTTAACCGATATGGATTTTTAAGGGCCGATACTGATCAGCAAGGTTTGGAGGCCAATAACGATATTTGAGGAAGATATTTGCTTGCAGTAAAAAAGTTTCAAAAAAGGTTTCAAAATTTAGTATAACATACTCTTAACACAAAACTTTCTTTAAATGTTTTGCAGCACATGTTTAATTCACAGAACCTTTCAACAGGAACTTCACGCAAGAAGTGCAAGGAGCTATAAATTAACAAATAAATAAATACAGCCAACACAGCTCCACTGCTACCTTATTCTATGCCAGGCTTCAGCACTGACAGGCTGAACTTCTCTAACAAATCAAGTACCGGGTGGGACATTTGCTTTCTGGTTTGCTACAAACCAGAAATCAGCTATTCATATTTTAAAAGTATAGTATGGGCTAATAGCCCCTCAGTCACCAAAGTAAGGGACTATTTTCTCCATATGATGGGTACTTGTCAGACATCAGTTGGTCTATGTGAATCAGAATAACTTAAAGATTTAGAGTTTTGCAACTTACTGTATGAGCCACAAATTGGGGTAATTTAACTTAAATGATGCAAATTCCATATTTCTGTTATTTCACGTCATTTTATGTTATGCATCGGTCATAAATAAAGCTTTAATCCAGTCAAGCAGAGTTTTTCTGTCATCTTGGCATCTTTTTCTTTCAACATTTTTGAGTGGGATTGCATTACTTTTTAAAATTAATATAATCACTTTAATAATCGTCTTATTTGAACAGCTGAACATGGACTAATTTCATTATAAACCTGCTCTTTAAAGAATAGAACCTGCATGAAAATTTTGAATAATTTTTCACAATTTTCTGTTTGACTGTGAGGCTGTGCACTCAAGATTAACGTTTATGATTAAGTTGCTCCAATGCTTTAATGAGTGTGTAGTGCTAGTCTGCTGTTCACACAAATAATCAAATAATATCATATTGTGTAAACAGTAAATACATTGCACAGTTTAAAAACATACCATGAAAACTTTTAGCTTTTGTTTTTATGCAAAAAAGAGTGAACCCTTCGCCTCCTCTCTGCTCGCCCCTCCCCGTCTGCTCCTCTCTCTCACATGTTTCCCCCTCTCCCCCTTCCTCCCCTCCTCTCTTTTTGATTCAAACACAGTTTCTGTGTTTTCCGCTGTTGAGGAAACACGGAGCTTTGTGGAAACACAAAGCATTTAATCTGTAAAATAAACCGTTAATTTCTGAATGTAACAGGAGCTACAGACACAGGAGGAGTTTAGGATTATTTAATGAAGGATTTTGATGTGCAGTGTATGAAGGAGGAACTTGGTTACCAGTGAGTCGGTACATGCAATGCTACAAAAATAAGATGGCATATCGGCTGGTTAAAATGGCCAATAAAGATATCTGCGCCAATAACTGGTAGACCCCTATGTTTCAGTACCACTTTAGGGGACTGAACATTTACAGTCCAGCATGAATATATCATGTTGTACAAAAACTATATGCTAGCCATCCCAGGGTGGTAGCTATAGTCAGGTAGGGGTCAGTGAAGGATTACACAGGGGTAAACATTTAAACATACTCCAATTACATTATTTGACTGGCCATAAAGATATTAAAAAAGGTATAGTTTGGGCTATGAACTATGGAGTAAAAACAGCAAAAATGGTGACAAAGGTCAATTTCATTTTATACAGGACTCAAAAGATAAAAATTGCTCCAATTCTGGTAAAAAGCGAGGCAAAAAAAAAAAAGAAAGAAAAAAGATTACACCATTTGTTATATAACTGAGTGGATGTCAACCTTGTTTGACCACTAGTTTGGAGATGAAGCAAACAGTCAAAGCTATTCCATTTATTAATTAGCTCAATAAATAATGTAAACCCTTTGTACAAAAATTGGCGCAACTTTAAGGGCTCCTTCACACATAGTATGAATTTGGTCGAATTGCGCATGAACTGCGCATGAAGCAGGAATCGTATGCAAAACATGTACAATCATAGTTGATTCCAACACCTCATACACCTGTTGCTACAACTATTTGCGCACACTAGCGACTGAAAGACAGTGTGCACTGACAGAGCCCATCGAACCCTCTTGCGGCAGGTGTCGGCCAAATTCCAGCTGACACACACAAACATCTAACACCACTCGTTTGGCACTTAGAAAATGTGTGGCCATTCACACTATCATCACGAAAACAGTCAGCAGACGATCACTGTCGAGCTGGATGTGAAATTTGTCTAAGTGCCCCATGACTGTGGAACTGCAAAAAGCCATATACATGTGGTGCATGTGTCTCACAAGTGTGTGCGTGTGTCATGCTCCCCCTCCACTCCCCAAAACACATCTGGCATGCTGGGAGGGGGGGTGGGGCACACATGCATAAAATGCTTATATGTATATGCTTGCCTCTACTGGTGGTTGGCTCTCACTGCGGTATTGTATCACTTCCTGTTCCGGAGCACAGCGGTGTTTTGCTGTATCTTTTAGCTGTTTAATCTGCGCAGTTAGATTGATCTAGTTACCTAGATCAGTGATTTTCAACCTTTTTTGAGCCGCGGCACCCTTTTTATATTTACAAAATCCTGCGGCACACCACCAACCAAAATAATATTATAATGCTATTACCTCTGGTTTTGCGCAAAACCCAATTATCGCAATAGAAAATTGATACAGAAAACACCGCATTTCGAAAATCCTCAAGCATTTTGCGCTCTGATCTCAAGTAGGGCTGTCACGATTAGGAATTTCTGGAGACGATTAATTGTCAGACAAATAATTGCGATTGATGAATATATTGTCTATTTTTTCCCCTTCTTTATATTCTACTATTGTAGTATAATTACACAACTCTGGAAGAACGTTTGGCTTCTGTGAGTGGAGAAACTGGGAATGGTGCAACATTTTTATTTTTATCTTCATTTTACATACAGTCCCAACTTTTTCTGATTTGTGGTTGTTTCTGTTGCATTTCTGAAATTGTTTCTCCTCATCAGTCACGTTTTGTGCTTAAACACTGCATTAAGCTCAAGATTGAACAAATAAATACCTTTGGAAAATAACAGCTGTTAAAGTTCAGAGTTCTCACCTGCTTTTTGTGATCTCTGCGTCTGAACATTTTTTTTTTGTGGCTCAGTTCATTCATATATTCTCATTTTTTTAAATATGTTTTTAAAGATATTTGACCATTTATTTCAACTCATGATCTCATAAATTCAGCATACGATGCGCACATGTTGTGAACAGGACGGTAACGACAGAATCACACCTTTAGAGAAAGTTCAGAAAGAAGTAAAGGCAGCTTCATGTTTCCGTTCACTTGGGTTAAAATCCTCTCTCTGCTCCGCGCTCGCTGCGCACTGAACGTGTCGCTTTTGAAGGACACGGCACTGTTTTAATCGGCCGTCAGCCTCCTTGTTATTGTCCCGCCTTAAGACGAGAGCGAGGCTGCAGTATGTTTGACATCAGATTCTGAGTCGTTTTATGCTTTATGAACAAAATAAATAATTCACGGTAATCGCGAATATGAAAAATACCCACGGCACCCCTGACGATCGATCACGGCACCCTAGGGTGCCGCGGCACCCCGGTTGAGAATCACTGACCTAGATAACGATTTGTTTCACAGTGTTATCTTCACGTGCCTTAACTAAAGCACTCCCTCTGCTGAATCATCTCTAAATTATTTACACATTATTCACTTTGCGTGTTTTTAGGAATCCGCTAGCTTAGCGCAGCTACTAGCTCTTAGCTGGTTTAGCATGGCGGCTTCTCCAGTCTCTCCCGCACTTTTCTGCTCTGGGTGTGAAATGTTTAGTTATTCCTCGGCCTCCTTTAGCAGTAATGGTACTTGTAGCTTATTCGTAGCTTTGGAGGCCAGGCTGGGCGAATTGGAGTGGAAAATTCTACAGCTAGCCAGGCCCCTGTAGTCGGTGCGGACCAAGGTAGCTTAGCCACCGTTAGTTTCCCTCTGGCAGATCCCGAGCAGCCGGGAAAGCAGGCCGACTGGGTGACTGTGAGGAAGAAGCGTAGCCCTAAACAGAAGCCCCGTGTACACCACCAACCCGTTCACATTTCCCCACTCGGCGACACGCCCGCCGAGGAACAAACTCTGGTTATTGGCGACTCTGTTTTGAGAAATGTGAAGTTAGCGACACCAGCAACCATAGTCAATTGTCTTCCGGGGGCCAGAGCAGGCGACATTGAAGGAAATTTGAAACTGCTGGCTAAGGCTAAGCGTAAATTTGGTAAGATTGTAATTCACGTCAGCAGTAATGACACCCGGTTACGCCAATCGGAGGTCACTAAAATTAACATTGAATCGGTGTGTAACTTTGCAAAAACAATGTCGGACTCTGTAGTTTTCTCTGGGCCCCTCCCCAATCGGACCGGGAGTGACATGTTTAGCCGCATGTTCTCCTTGAATTGCTGGCTGTCTGAGTGGTGTCCAAAAAATGAGGTGGGCTTCATAGATAACTGGCAAAGCTTCTGGGGAAAACCTGGTCTTGTTAGGAGAGACGGCATCCATCCCACTTTGGATGGAGCAGCTCTCATTTCTAGAAATCTGGCCAACTTTCTTAAATCCTCCAAACTGTGACTATCCAGGGTTGGGACCAGGAAGCAGAGTTGTAGTCTTACACACCTCTCTGCAGCTTCTCTCCCCCTACCATCCCCTCATTACCCCATCCCCGTAGAGACGGTGCCTGCTCCCAGACCACCAATAACCAGCAAAAATCTATTTAAGCATAAAAATTCTAAAAGAAAAAATATAGCACCTTC
The DNA here is from genome assembly GCF_902500255.1 of Thalassophryne amazonica. Classification (NCBI taxonomy): domain Eukaryota; kingdom Metazoa; phylum Chordata; class Actinopteri; order Batrachoidiformes; family Batrachoididae; genus Thalassophryne; species Thalassophryne amazonica. The sequence goes on along the minus strand of NC_047103.1, from coordinate 90,354,198 downwards.
AACTGCACCACAGACTAAAACAGTTAAATGTGGTCTATTAAACATTAGGTCTCTCTCTTCTAAGTCCCTGTTAGTAAATGATATAATAATTGATCAACATATTGATTTATTCTGCCTTACAGAAACCTGGTTACAGCAGGATGATTATGTTAGTTTAAATGAGTCAACACCCCCGAGTCACACTAACTGCCAGAACGCTCGTAGCACGGGCCGAGGCGGAGGATTAGCAGCAATCTTCCATTCCAGCTTATTAATTAATCAAAAACCCAGACAGAGCTTTAATTCATTTGAAAGCTTGACTCTTAGTCTTGTCCATCCAAACTGGAAGTCCCAAAAACCAGTTTTATTTGTTGTTATCTATCGTCCTCCTGGTCGTTACTGTGAGTTTCTCTGTGAATTTTCAGAACTTTTGTCTGACTTAGTGCTTAGCTCAGATAAGATAATTATAGTGGGCGATTTTAACATCCACACAGATGCTGAGAATGACAGCCTCAACACTGCATTTAATCTATTATTAGACTCTATTGGCTTTGCTCAAAATGTAAATGAGTCCACCCACCACTTTAATCATATCTTAGATCTTGTTCTGACTTATGATATGGAAATTGAAGACTTAACAGTATTCCCTAAAAACTCCCTTCTGTCTGATCATTTCTTAATAACATTTACATTTACTCTGATGGACTACCCAGCAGTGGGGAATAAGTTTTATTACACTAGAAGTCTTTCAGAAAGTGCTGTAACTAGGTTTAAGGATATGTTTCCTTCTTTATGTTCCCTAATGCCATATACCAACACAGTGCAGAGTAGCTACCTAAACTCTGTAAGTGAGATAGAGTATCTCGTCAATAGTTTTACATCCTCACTGAAGACAACTTTGGATGCTGTAGCTCCTCTGAAAAAGAGAGCTTTAAATCAGAAGTGCCTGACTCCGTGGTATAACTCACAAACTCGCAGCTTAAAGCAGATAACCCGTAAGTTGGAGAGGAAATGGCGTCTCACTAATTTAGAAGATCTTCACTTAGCCTGGAAAAAGAGTCTGTTGCTCTATAAAAAAAGCCCTCCATAAAGCTAGGACATCTAACTACTCATCACTAATTGAAGAAAATAAGAACAACCCCAGGTTTCTTTTCAGCACTGTAGCCAGGCTGACAAAGAGTCAGAGCTCTATTGAGCCGAGTATTCCTTTAACTTTAACTAGTAATGACTTCATGACTTTCTTTGCTAATAAAATTTTAACTATTAGAGAAAAAATTACTCATAACCATCCCAAAGACGTATCGTTATCTTTGGCTGCTTTCAGTGATGCCGGTATTTGGTTAGACTCTTTCTCTCAGATTGTTCTGTCTGAGTTATTTTCATTAGTTACTTCATCCAAACCATCAACATGTCTATTAGACCCCATTCCTACCAGGCTGCTCAAGGAAGCCCTACCATTATTTAATGCTTCGATCTTAAATATGATCAATCTATCTTTATTAGTTGGCTATGTACCACAGGCTTTTAAGGTGGCAGTAATTAAACCATTAATTAAAAAGCCATCACTTGACCCAGCTATCTTAGCTAATTATAGGCCAATCTCCAACCTTCCTTTTCTCTCAAAAATTCTTGAAAGGGTAGTTGTTAAACAGCTAACTGATCATCTGCAGAGGAATGGTCTATTCGAAGAGTTTCAGTCAGGTTTTAGAATTCATCATAGTACAGAAACAGCATCAGTGAAGGTTACAAATGATCTTCTTATGGCCTCAGACAGTGGACTCATCTCTGTGCTTGTTCTGTTAGACCTCAGTGCTGCTTTTGATACTGTTGACCATAACATTTTATTACAGAGATTAGAGCATGCCATAGGTATTAAAGGCACTGCGCTGCGGTGGTTTGAATCATATTTATCTAATAGATTACAATTTGTTCATGTAAATGGGGAATCTTCTTCACAGACTAAGGTTAATTATGGAGTTCCACAAGGTTCTGTGCTAGGACCAATTTTATTCACTTTATACATGCTTCCCTTAGGCAGTATTATTAGACAGCATTGCTTAAATTTTCATTGCTACGCAGATGATACCCAGCTTTATCTATCCATGAAGCCAGAGGACACACACCAATTAGCTAAACTGCAGGATTGTCTTACAGACATAAGGACATGGATGACCTCTAATTTTCTGCTTTTAAACTCAGATAAAACTGAAGTTATTGTACTTGGCCCCACAAATCTTAGAAACATGGTGTCTAACCAGATCCTTACTCTGGATGGCATTACCCTGACCTCTAGTAATACTGTGAGAAATCTTGGAGTCATTTTTGATCAGGATATGTCATTCAAAGCGCATATTAAACAAATATGTAAGACTGCTTTTTTGCATTTACGCAATATCTCTAAAATTAGAAAGGTCTTGTCTCAGAGTGATGCTGAAAAACTAATTCATGCATTTATTTCCTCTAGGCTGGTCTATTGTAATTCATTATTATCAGGTTGTCCTAAAAGTTCCCTGAAAAGCCTTCAGTTAATTCAAAATGCTGCAGCTAGAGCACTGACGGGGACTAGAAGGAGAGAGCATATCTCACCCATATTGGCCTCTCTTCATTGGCTTCCTGTTAATTCTAGAATAGAATTTAAAATTCTTCTTCTTACTTATAAGGTTTTGAATAGTCAGGTCCCTTCTTATCTTAGGGAGCTCATAGTACCATATCACCCCAATAGAGCGCTTCGCTCTCAGACTGCAGGCTTACTTGTAGTTCCTAGGGTTTGTAAGAGTAGAATGGGAGGCAGAGCCTTCAGCTTTCAGGCTCCTCTCCTGTGGAACCAGCTCCCAATTCGGATCAGGGAGACAGACATCCTCTCTACTTTTAAGATTAGGCTTAAAACTTTCCTTTTTGCTAAAGCTTATAGTTAGGGCTGGATCAGGTGACCCTGAACCATCCCTTAGTTATGCTGCTATAGACTTAGACTGCTGGGGGGTTCCCATAATGCACTGAGTGTTTCTTTCTCTTTTTGCTCTGTATGCACCACTCTGCATTTAATCATTAGTGATTGATCTCTGCTCCCCTCCACAGCATGTCTTTTTCCCGGTTCTCTCCCTCAGCCCCAACCAGTCCCAGCAGAAGACTGTCCCTCCCTGAGCCTGGTTCTGCTGGAGGTTTCTTCCTGTTAAAAGGGAGTTTTTCCTTCCCACTGTTGCCAAGTGCTTGCTCACAGGGGGTCGTTTTGACCGTTGGGGTTTTTCCGTAATTATTGTATGGCTTTGCCTTGCAATGTAAGGCGCCTTGAGGCAACTGTTTGTTGTGATTTGGCGCTATATAAATAAAATTGATTTGATGTACAGATATGATCACATGGGGGCCGGACTGCGAGGTCTGATCACACCCAGCATGGGGAGGAGCCTGCCAGCTGATCACAGCACACTGACATCTAGATGACAGCTCAGTGCACACATTACAAACACAGAAACCACCATCATGATAGTTATATAAATAATGACGACAATACCTACATATGCAATTACATAACAAATAGCAAAAAATAGCAAAATGAATGACCACATAACACAGAGTGACACGGTCTGGGCGCTGAATGGACCGGGGGGGGGGGGGGGGGGGGGCGACAGCTGCGGCTGTAAAGATCTCTTCTCCTTGCTCCTAGACATCCCAGCTTGAGAACACATTCCATGCTTGGAAGTACATGAACTTACAACATTCCTCTGTGAGGCGCATATCTCTGCCTGCTGTCATCATGTGGAAATATATAAAACATTTTTCGCCTTTGCACCGGGCTGCAGTGGCTGCACACAGCGCACCTCCTTCATGTCTTCACTGATTTCAGGCATTTTTCCGCACTGATTATCGGCCAGCGATGGTCGCACAGTGGTAAATTTTCCGTCTGGTAATCAGAGCTTACGGGTTTGAATCCTGTGAGTTACATTTTTTTTTAACCTGGGCTATTTAACCTTTAATGTATTATTTATTACACTCTTAACCCGGATTTTTTTCTTTTAACTTAAATTTTGGAGTTATTAATTATTCTTTCATGTTTTGTAAAAAAAAAAACAAACAAAAAAAACAAAACACATTCTCATTACTAAACTAAATTAGTTGATTGCACTATTCAACTAAAATTTTCAGTGCAATGATGTTAAGCAGAGTTAACTTTTTGTCTTAAGTTTCTGTAATGGAGGGGAGGAGCCCATTTGAAATTCTACCTAGCAACGCAACCGGTGTGGGCGTGTCCAGTGTGAATACTCCACTCATCCTGCTGCTTCTGCTGCTCATGGCTTCGATTTTTGAGAGCAACACATAACTTTTTGGTCAAAAGCATGTCAGTATTTTTCAGATTTTTCCTGTTTTTACTTGTCTTTTGGTTGACAAGGTGTTCATGAAGTGTTCATTTTTTTTTAAGTAAGTCTTTGGAATATTTAAATGTATTGTAGCAATCGCCAGGCTGGTTGCTACGACTGTGAACTGTTATGCCACAATGCATCATGGGAGTACAGGGTTGTGGGAGTTTTAAGCGTTGTTAATGTGTTTCATGTTAGTTTAATAGTGTAGTTAGTATTATTGATTTATTGTTTTGAAAAGTTCACTAGGGTTAGTCAAGTTTGGTTAACTATTCTGTTGCCACCATAAGTGAAAAGTGTATTGCGTTTGATGCTTTCCACCACTTTGTGTTGTTGGGGCTGAAAATTAAACGGCACCTCCTTGCGGCAGAGTGCAGAAAAGCTCAGAGTGTCTCATTCTTCCACACTGCTCACCACAATGTTCTTTAATTCCTTCCCTTCCATACACTTTGTTGAAACAATGCATTATAATCTCAAAATCAAAATGGTATAATTAACTAAAGTACAAGAAAAGACATTACTTATATTAAATTGTTTTAAGTATTAATTAATAATGTTTATTATGTTATTTGTTATATATGTTTATGTATGTTTAACTTAAAATACTGTAGTTATTTTATACACCAATGAGAAATCATTTATGTGAAGTACAGCCCAACCGATATCGATTTTTTGAGGCCGATAATGATATTTGTATGAAAAAATGCAGATAATCGATAAATCGGCTGATTTGCCGATAGCCGATAAATCAGCCGATATTACTATTTTTTTTTTTTTTTTTAATGAATAAAATGTTCTTTTTCGGACCGTTAACAAAAAAGGTATGAGCTAAAAGCTGAAGCTTTGTCCTCATATTGATCAACTTTAAAAACATTTTCAAAAAATGCAAAAATGCAATTGGAGCAGTTAGGGGGCTATTCAAATGGGCCAACTAGTAAGATATCACTCCTGAAAACGATGTTTGCCAAATCACATGAGGTAAATCTGCCCTACGATTGGATTTTGGAAAACCATGTGACGGAGAACCAATTCTGATTGGACACTTACAATGCGCACATCATCACACATCTTCTATGAGGAGTACCAAGATGGCCGACGGTGGATCGAAAGTCCACGGAGTTAACTTTTCAGCAAAAAAAAAAAAAAAGATAGCAAGTTTCTATCTTATATCATTAAAAAGTTATTTACAATTTAGTAAAGCTTGGTCCCAGCCGTCATATACAACGGCATTAACCCAGAGGGTTAATGGCTAATGGCAGTAATTCCCAGAACCCTTCTGGACGACCAGTGAATCTGAATGTTTCAATCTCTTAGCAGTAAATGAAAGTTTTTCATGCTAGAAATAAGATCTACACAATGTGGGCTTAATAAAAAGTATGACCGATGCAATGAAGCACATTTGACACATTACTACATAAACTGAGTTAATCAAACTGAGTTAAACTGAAACGGGAGAAATGTGGGGTGAATGTAATCGCAAAATTATTACAAACAACATCCTTATAAACTTACATGTATACTACGGGGGCCGGTGATGAACACATTTAAGCAGGGGTGTAAGCAGCTCTCAGTTGAATGGAGTCAGAGCTCCATCTACTGGACAAACGGTGCAAGGACATTTTACATTGCCAACACAAACATTATTTCAGTAACTGTCCTGTTTATGAGAAATTATCGACGTTCTATCGGCAAAAGTTCGGCCGATAGTGAGTACTTTGAAAAGGGCTTATATTGGCCGATATATCGGTCGGGCTCTAATGTGAAGTAATGATTTTAAGTAACAACTACTACTGTGATGCGTTAATACAACTTAACCTGATTAGTTTTAGCTTGTGTAAAAACTAAAGTGGCTTAAGGCAATGGGTTTCCACGCAATTTTCTCGTAAACTCAACTAATTCGGGTTAAGAGTGTACAACCCAGTGATATTCACTAACTATACAGCTGTTTTTTTTTATTTTATTGTTCTCCACATCAGCAGCATGATGTGGTGCAGCTGCTTGCACTGTATTCCTGCTCGAAAGACACAGACGCGTGCACAAACCATCGCACCGGGATCGCATACGCCTGCTTGTCGGTGCAATGTTTTCGTGGTTCGCTCATATGAGCTGTTTCACCGTGAGCTGTCCTGAGTTGTACTTATTTGTACTATGTGTGAATGAGCCCTAACCTTTGACCCCTTACAAACTGAAACTGACCTTTTGTCACCATTTTTGCTGTTTTTAACCCCATAACAATCAGTTAGAGATAGTCCAAACTATACATTCTTGGAACCTTTATGATCAGACGAATAATGTGGTATAGTTTTCAACATGATTGGAACATTTGTAAATGTTGACCCATCTGTAATCCTTCCTTGACCCCTACCTAGCTATAACTTAATCTTGGGACTGCTTTCATATTTTTTGTGTCTGCCATGGTACATTGAGGCTGGATTGTAAGTGTTGTTTAGCCCCCGTAAGTGGTACTCATTAGAACAGAATAGGCTTCAGGCAAATGGCCAATATGTCTGAAACATGTCTGTAAAGTGCACATCCATTTGATACTAAGATGTCATAAAGCTGCATTAAACGGACATAAGGGTCACTGAAACCACCTGAAGCAGTTACACAATCACTACTAAAGGGCAGCACTGAGGTCATGACTGTGACTCACGTTAACAGTCAGCTGCCTTTTCACAAACACACACAAACAGGAAACATGCCTGCAAGCACATTTTCAGAAAACTCCCTTTCACATCCACCCACAGTGTGTCACTCGACTGCAAAATAGTTTTCTATACGTTGGCAAGTGTGTGTGTGTGTGTGTGTGCATTGCTGTAATCAACGACTACAATATCTTAAAAAGGTCAAAATGGGAAAAAGTGAAACATGTGACCCATCTTTGGTTTATTCAGTTCAACAATTGGAATCACAACTGAATGATAAGAGCAACTTCTGCTAAAGACTGATTTCTGTTTGCACACAGTTCTGACCACAACAGACGGTTTCTGTATGTATCGAGAGTACCTTCAGGGTATCAAACTAATCCCGTCTTCAACAAATGCAAATCATCACTTTTATAGCCAGTTTTCTTCGGACCAGTCAGAAGATGGATGCATGAACTTTTCCAAAACGCTGAATGTGTCTTGAACTTCATTCATGTCAATCATCAGTAGGGGTGTTATGGATCACAAAGGCCACAGTTTGAACACGGTTTTCAAATCACAAATCAGATCATTTTTCAGATGAGAAAACAAGATACTACTTTGTTTTCCATTTTTAAAAACAAAACTAGCAAATTCAAATTCCTTTTCAAAAAGATGAAGTCTTCAATGTCTGGTGAGAGGTTAACAACTATTTTATAACCCTTCCAAGATGAATACATTTGTCCTATCACCACTGATCTGAATTCATTCAGGTCAGCAGTCCTGCTGAGCAGATACTCGGAAAAAGCCAGGAAAACTCACTTTCCACAGCTCTGGACTTTCAGCCACTTTGGCTGTTCACATGCTTGAGTACAGTACTCAGTTCAGCTAGCTGTAACTGTTCATACTTGCTTATACATACTTATTTCAAGCAATATAATGTAAATTTCTCATAAAAGCTAAATAAACATCAGAAGGCTTATTCAACTGTTGATAAGGAAGCTTTGGGATTGGTCTTGGCAGTGAAGCATTCTGAGGTGAATGTGTGTCATTCTGGCTTAGACAATGTGGTGTATAATGATCACAAACCCATGTCTTTCTTGGCCAAGTTGAAAATATCGAACCACAGGGTGTTCAGGTGGGTATTGGTCCTACAGCAATACAATTTGGTTGTGCAACATGAGGAAGGGACAGAAAACATCTTGTATGCTAGTTGGGAAGCCAACATGAGAATCTCACTAATCCACCCCCTGTTCAGTTTTCACGTGTTGCGACTTCTTTCAGAATACAGGAAAGTGTTTGATCTCTTTTAGCAGCAAATGTTAATGAAATTAAAAAAAAGTGTGTATAAGTAAATAGGTGGCATGGAAAAAATAGAGGAAAAAAAATGAAGGGTGTCCTTTTCTTTCTTTTTCCTATTTATAGGGGCGGGATGTGATGAGTGTTGAAGGGAATTCATTTAGGGAATAACCCTGTTCTGTCTGATGATTTGCGGACGTTCATGCTGGATTTTACAGTTTCAAATTGAGTTTTACCGACGCATCAGATTCACAGAAAAAAATGTAATTGGATTAGAACTGGGTTACTGATGTGAAGCAGTAGGTGGGGTTGAGGTAGGTTGACTGTAGGGTCATTGCTGGTATGACATCTGGTGTATGTGTGGTGATCTGACTCACCTGCCTATCTGAGTCACACCTGTGTGAGGAGAACAGTAGTAGTTTTGTTGTGTAACTCGACCACGCTAACTACACCACTGCAACGCTACAAGAGGAAGAGAATGTCTATGCACACCACAAGGATTTACTTGCATCTTTCTTATACCTCTGAAGAACTTGAACTGTCTGTGTCACAACAGTCTGTCATTACTTGCCCAATGGAATAGTTGTTCAAACAACTAATGCCCAACCCTGCAAAATGACATGGGGGGGATTCAAACTGACACTAAAATACAGCCAGGTCCAGAATTAGTTGGACAGTGACTTTTGTAAAGAACTTTCTAAATATGTTTAACAGTTATGAGAAGTTCAATATGATAAATTGTCATATTTGAGACGATAATAGGCAACAGCATTAATTCACAAGTAAAATATGACTGATAGCCCTGAGGTAATTCTGCATTAATTTGAGCTTTTAATTTGAATCTCACAGTTAAAAAAAAAAAAAAAAAAAAAAAAAAAAAAGCTTGGCATTTCAGACTCCACATTTCAGTTTGTCACTACTTTATTTAAAACACCAAAGTAGATTTCAAGTTTTGGTAAAGAAAATAAGAATGGGCTCAGATAAACCTGACATAGCCTCAAATGCCTTAACCCCAAGGCTAAGACGATCCTGGTGGTAACAATGAAATGCATCTCCTTCTATAGATACTGATCCAACATAAAATACTAATATCAGGCCCAACACCAATCTTATGGATCAGCTTCAGACAATACAAAACCATGTTCATACTGTACATACTGTCTGTAGTGAATACCTGTTGTTGGCTGTGAGGTCACAGTGAAAACCAGAAGGCTGGTGAGCAAAACGGACCAGAGGGCATCGAGCATGAAGAATCTTCTGCACCCCAACACATCCGGGTCCAAACTGGTCCACACACTCTCCAAGAACAGACAGGATGCGCTGGGTGACAGTCCTCTCAGACTTGACCTGCTTCATCTGGTAACTCAGGGACAGACCTGATTTTGACTGCACACAGAAAAATGTTTTTATGAGCTTTGGTGAATAACAAATCTGATTACATTCAGTTATGTCATGCAAAATACTTTACTGTGGATAAGACAACCCATTAAGTAACAACTGGAAACAGATCTGATACTTACAGTTTATGCAAAAGTTTGGGGACCCGTGATAATTTTCATGATTTTCCTTTATAAATCATTGGTTGTCTGGATCAGAATTTTCAGTTAAAATACAGTACATCATATAGCAGACAAACAGTGATATTTAAGTGAAATGAATTTTGTAGGATTTACAGAAAGTGTCCAATAATTCTTTAAACAAAATTAGGCAGGTGGATAAATTTGGGCACCCCCCCAAAAAAGAAAATCAATATTTAGTAGATCCTCCTATTGCAGAAATAACAGCCTCTAAACGCTTCCTATAGCTTCCAATGAGAGTATGGATTCTGGTTGAAGGTATTTTGGACCATTCTTCTTTACAAAACATCTCAGGCTTGTTCACACCACAGATTTTCAATAATATTCAGGTCTGGGGACTGAGATGGTCATTCCAGAACGTTGTACTTGTTGCTCTGCATGAATGCTTTAGTAGATATTCAGGAACATTGTTCCCAAGAATCTGCTGATATTGACAGGAACCCATGTGACCCTCAACTTTAACAAGATTCCCAGGACCTGCACTGGCCACACAGCCCCACAGCATGATGGAAGCAAATCCAAATTTTACTGTTGGAAGCAAGTGTTTTTCTTGGAATGCTGTGTTCTTTTTACGCCCCTTGTGATGTCCAAATAACTCAATTTTAGTTATCAGTCCACAGCATCTTATTCTAAAATGAAGCTGGCTTGTCCAAATGTGCTTTAGCATACCTCAAGTGACTCTGTGGCGTGTACGCAGAAAAGGCTTCCTCTGCATTACAGCATCCTAGAGCATCTCTTTGTGCAAAGTGCACTGTATAGTTGAACGATGCACAGAGACACTATCTGCAGCAAGATCATGTTGAAGGTCTTTGGAGCAGGTCTGTGGGTTGACGATGACTGTTCTAACTATCCTTTGCTTCAGTTTATATGAGATATTTCTTAGCCTGCCACTTCGGGCCTTAACTAGTACTGTGCCTGCGGTCTTCCATTTCCTCACTATGTTCCTCACAGTGGAAACTGACAGCTGAAATCTGAGATAGCTTTTTGTGTCCTTCCCCTAAACCATGATGTTGAACAGTCTGTTTTCAGGTTATTTGAGAGGTGTTTAGAGGCTCCCATGTTGCCACTCATTAGAAGAGATGCAAAGAGGGGAAGCATTTGTAAATGTCCACCTTAAATGCCCTTTTTCATGATTGGATTCACCTGTGTAAGGATGTCAAGGGTCAATGAGCTTACCAAACCAATTTTGTGTTACAATAATTCATGCTACATGTTTTCAATTCAATAAAATAACAAGGGTGCCCAAATTTATGCACCTGCCCAATTTTGTTTAAATAATTATTGCACACTTTCTGTAAATAGTAGAAACTTCATTTCACTTCTCAAATATCAGTGCCATCTACTATATGATATATTTAACTGAAATTCCTGATCCAGACAACCTATGATTTATAAAGGAAAATCATGAAAATTATCAGGGGTCCCCAAACTTTTGCATATACAACTGTACATTCCTGTGGGTGCATCTAATAACAAGAAAGATCTGATAGCAGTTCACATACATACAAATTAATCCTACACTGGTAGGAACACAAAAATATTATTGATTCTAACACATTTAAGCAGTAACATAGACAGACCATAGTGTTTTCTGGAATGAGCTGAAAACAGACTGCACTGGTGTATGTTGCATGCTAAAGATGATAAACTATGATTCTTCATCCAACTAGTTGAGTTTTTTTTTAATGACTATTTGACTAATTTTTGCTGACTTTCAGCTGACCACGTGTGTTCAGAGTCAGAACAGCAGATCCAGTACAGACCTACACTGGGATTTGGTATACGTTTTATGCTGAATGCCCTTCCTGACAACTCAAGCTCTACCTGTCAAAACAGGTACAGCCCTTGGTGTTGCGAAGAGGTCTCCCATCTGAGTACTAACCAGGATCCACTGTGTTTAGCTTCTGAGATCTAACGGATCATGCTCATACAGAGCAGAGTCAGCCATATTTTTTTTATCTTTTACATGGGGAAAATGGTATTTACTTTTCCATAGCCTCTGGGGGGGACTACACAGAGGGAGCATGAAGATACTCTGTGGAGGGGATTGTCACAACTGCAGGAGGCAGGAGTCACTCAGTGACAAGTATGATATCTTGAAGAGCAAGCTAAAGCTCATGGGGCAGGTCATTGAGGCATCAGTGCCAAGTGAATGCAGTGAGGGGCATCCAGGAGCCCAGAACCATCAGTGTGGTGAGACGCTTCCTGCTGATAGCAAACTATTTGGGGATGTTCCTATCTCACCTGTGTGAGAAAATGAGTCCTTTGGAGAGCTAAGAAAGTCAAATGTGGGGCTGGGGACCACAACAACAACAGGTCAAAGAAGAACTGACAACACTCCAGTGACTAGCACTGTATGACCCAATATGGATACAGCTGTCTCTGCTGATTCATCCTCACACAGGACAGGTGCATTACTTCTTCAGCAGCAAGCAAGCACTAGCTGGAAACCAGTGGCATATGCTTCGATGGCCCTTTGCAGCCCAGATCAGCTATATGTCCAGATTGAAAAAGAGAGCCCCCCCCCCATTATAGGCCTGTAAGAAATTTCAAGAGTTTCTCATTGGGAAAATTGTCCACATTGTGGCTGACCATAAACCCCTGTTCCCCCTGGTGGGCACAAAGAACTCAGATAAACTTCCATCATGCATACAGCATCATTGCATGTGACTCGTGGTGCTGGAATATGATATCAAACACAGCCAGCAAAGTTATTGCAACTGCAGATGTGCTCTCCAGAGATCAGCATAACAGAGAGTGCACAAGAGGACGAAATCAACCTTGACATTGACTCTGTCATAGTGAGCCTCTCAGCTACAGAAGAGAGGCTCAGAGAAACCCAGACACACCTGCACAACAATGTACAGAAAGAGAGTTTCAGCCATACCCACCATTCTCAGGCAACCTCAATGGTCAAAACAGTCTGCTATATTATAGGACAAAAATAGTGATGCTAGCATCATTCAGAGAAGACATGTTGTCCAAGCTGCACCTGGAAATCAACAAATGCAGAGAGAGATCTACACAGTCTGTGTGGTGGCTGGGCCTCAGCAAAGAGATGACAAAAACAATAGAGAACTGGGACACATGTAGTCACAAGAGAACAAATTTCTGAGAAACTATGCTGTCAACTGAATTCCCATCAATACCTTGGTCCATGATAGGTGCATATCTGGTTCAGATTGAAAAACAAACTTTACTTGGTCATGATTAACTACTTTGAGATCTTTTCAAGTAGCCAAATTGACTTGCATTGGACAAGAAGCAGCGATTGCGCACTTCAAATCTAACGGACCGCAGTTTGCATCCGAGTCCTAAAGAAAGTTTACGGAGGAATGGGGTTTCAGCCATGTAGTGTCCAATCCCCATTTCCCTGAGAACAACAAAGAGGCTGAGTGGTGATAAGAACCATTAAAGGTCTTTTTAAAACATCCAGAGATGCCTACCTCACCCTTATGGTCTACTACGTTGCTGCTCTGGCAAATGGATAAAGTCCCACAGAGCTCCTCATCGGGAGGATAATCAGAACAACTGTTCCCACCATTCCATCCCAGCATAGCCTGAGATGTTCCAAAATGGAGAACCTAAAGTGCAACTGACGTGATTTGTTTGCCATCGATTCACATAATTTTCTGAGAATATACACTTTGTTCTGTTGGGAAAAAAGTATTGAATGGTTGAATTGTGATCTCGACATATGCGATTTGTGCCAAATATTACCCTTGCAGTGACAGTTTGGCTTCAAGAAGCATAAAGTAGATGAAACGTGACAACAGCAGCGCAAAGTTCTCTTTTGTTCCTGCAACCATTGCTGTTCTGAACGCAGGCCAAGGAAGGAGTTAAAACTGGAATAATTTTAATGGACTGTATTTTAATGTTTGGACTGTAATTGTTTGTGATGCTGCACTATGGTAATGGTACTGGTGTGTGTTTTGTGTGTCATGTGCTTTTGATGTATTCTCAGGCTGCAGAACTGGTTGCCCCATGGGGGACACAAAGTGAAAAGTGAAAAAAGTCAGAGATACTTCAGCAGGCTCCCTATACTGAAAACAATAGCAATCCCCACAAGCTACAACGAGGAAAAACATTATTTTGTCAGTGTCTGAAAGCTCTTATGAAATATACACTTCAAACAAACAGAAGACAACATGTCAGTTATATTTGGGGATCAGCCCGACAGCTTTGAGCCTGATTAATCTGAAGCAGACAACAAAGGGAGCAAATATAGCAGGTGATGTGAACGGAATTCCCCACAATTCACAATGGCTTAATAATATTAAATGCTATTTACATTCATTAATTATATATTATACATAAAATTCCAGGGTTTTGCTAACTTAAATGTAACACCACATTGCTTTGTTAGTATTATTAATTTTATTTATTTATTATTAAACAGGGATTTTCCCCATTAGTTCTTTAAATAAATCCTGTTTGCACAAGCACTCAAAATATATCCATTCAGTAAGATTTCTTGGATGGAATGTACACCGAAAAGAGATGTGGCCTATGATGACTTTTACCCAAGGCCATTCAATCTGGCCATCAGGTATTGCAAACACTGTGCTTCCTTCCGTCTGTCTCTACTCAGCATAGGTCCAGTCCTATTACTGCCAGAGTCTTCAAATTCACAGGGAACATTCTTGGGACACAGACCTTGGACAAGTTCAAAGATGGCTAACCTTGACCTAAAACCCCAATTCCAATAAAGTTGGGATGTTGTGTGAAATGTAAATAAAAACACAATACAATGATTTGCAAATCCTCTTCAACCTATATTCAATTGAATACACCACAAAGACAAGACATTTAATGTTCAAACTGATATACTTTAGTAGTGAAAGAGTGCGGGTACTAGACTGGCCTGCCTGCAGTCCAGACCTGTCGCCCATTGAAAATGTGTGGCACATTATGAAGCGCAAAATATGACAACGGAGACCAACTTTAACTTTTGACTCCTGTACAAACTGAAATTGACCTTTGTCGCCATTCTAGTCATTTTAGTGAAGTTTAGGGCTAGGGGCTGGCGATCACCTTAGTATTTCTTCTGTTTTTCTCATTGTTTAATGCTGGCAAATTATACAGTATTTTTTGTCTTTCTGATGCCTGATTCTGTTTTTTCTCTCTGTTTAAGGTGCAGCTCCATCCAGAGATGGGAGTTGTATTCGTGTTGGCGACCCTCCTGTCCTGTGCGCCAATAGCATTTCTTGTATATTCGTCCGTGAATTGTTCTGTAATTTATGTTTGTAGCATGGCCCAAGCAGAGGGTCACCCCTTTGAGTCTGGTCTGCTTGAGGTTTCTTCCTCAGAGGGAGTTTTTCCTTACCACTGTTGCTCTGATTTGGCGCTATATAAATGAAAATAAATTGAAATTAAATTGTAATTCTTGCTGTTTTTACCCCATAACATTCAGTCATAGATAGTTCAAACTATACCTTTTTGGAATCTTTGTGATTAGACACATAATGTGGTATAGCTTTCAATATGATTGGAGCATTTTTAAATTTTGACCTCTGTGTAATTCTTCACTGACCCCTACCTGGCCGCCATATTGGATTTTCAAATGGCAAGACCTTTTTTCCTCAAACACTAATTTATGAAGAACATTCATGCCAAATCTGATGCTTGTTTCACCATATGAAGGATTGTTTCAGTTATCTGCTGCACTATGACAGCCAATCAGACTGGAGTGACACAGAGACATTAGTGGCAAGTCTCTCTAAAAGATCATTTTTTTTGCACTTGTAATGACAATAAATCCTCATTTATTCAAAAACGCTTTATGTGTTTATATAACGTTTCTCATATTCTGTAAAAGTGAGCGAGAAATAAACACTGAATAAAAAAACTGGACACTGTTTTTGGAACCTAATAACACCTCTGAAGTGATTTACAAGATATTTAGTGGACATTAGCGTGGAGACGTCACAGGCTGGTAACTAGATGCAAACTGTTTCCTCTGTGTGTAAATATAAAGTCTTTCTCATATATTATGTAAAAGCTAGCTATAAATGAACACTTCTAAAACTGAAAATGCCATTTTTGTAACTTGGTAACACATTTAGACTGATTTACAATATATTTCGGATGTCAGCATGCACGCTAACTTCTGCTAACTCAAAGCTAACTTCCACGCTTAACAAAAGCTCATGCAACATAAATATTGTTTATGATTGATTGAGGGGCATTATTGAACATGTACAAATTGTAAGAAAGACAATAAGACCTTAATAATTAATGTAACTACACACACACGCATATATACTGCAAATTATAAAGAAGACAATGCTCATACGGCCAAGGGTATTTTAGCATTGCATTATATTTAAAATCTGTCTAGAGTGACGTTTTATCAGATGCTGTCATTTGCACAAACACACAAACTTAATATTGATTTTAAAAAAAAGAAAAAAGAATGCAGTCTGGTGTGAGAGCATGACATTGACAGTAAATAAAAAACAAACAAACAAAAATTTACTGAGCTAATTGTTGTCCATTCAGCTGCTCCCGTTTTTGTTCGGGGTCGCTACAGCGGATAGAGCCAGATCCGTATTGGTATTTGGCACAAGTTTTACATTGGATGCCCTTCCTGCTGCAACTCCAGTGTTACCTGGAGAAACATACACAGCCGCAGGTGTTCCAAAGAGAACAACATTTATGAGCTATGCATAACCTCAAATGACATGAACATTACAAATGCTGAATTATTCATTTTATTCTACTTCACATAGGCTTAAGGGGCCATCATATGGAGAAAATGGTCCATTACCCATAACACACTTTTGAAATGTGGATCACTGCTTTATGGTCTTTAGTAATGTCCCAGTCAGAGCACTACCTGACTTGTCAGATGTCACAAGTTTAGCCCATGAATACTGACGGCTACCATCACACAGACAGACATGGGAGAAGGTAGCGATGTGCAGACTGGAGCTGTGCCAAATGTGTTTATTTATTTGCTTGTTCAAGTTCAAAATAATGCTGCTTATATCGGAACTTATTGTGTGAAGGTCATGTCGAACAGCTCTCTGATTTAAACATATGCAGGTTAATATCTGTTTCAAACATCCATTATTGGTCTCCTACATTAGCAATAATCCACACTGGTACTGGCCTGAAAAACCCATATTCGTTGACCTGTAGCTTTTGGGTCATGTTTATTCCCATTTCAGACAAAAGCATAGGTCCTGGGACTTCCGCTTGGATGACGATGGAGTAGAGACGCGCTTAGATCGTGCTCCCGCTGTCTTTACTTTTTTGAAGCCCATTTGTGCATTTTTATTCAAACCTTTTGATTTACCAGACTTTTGTCAGTCCATTTTTTACTTTTCAGACCAATAATGCCTCCTACACCAGCTAAAATGACTGAAAGAGGTGGGTCGGAGGCTGCCATGAGTAAAGCCGATCTGCTAGCTGCATTACCAGAGCACAAGCAAGCCTTAATTTTACGATACGATACACTTTATTGTCCCCTCAGGGAAATTTGTCTTGGACTCATGCTAAGTGCCTTTACAAAAGGAAAACAAACAGATACAAGTAAAAACACAACCACATCCATAACAAATTAACATGACAGGAAGTCAGGAGAAACACCATAAGTATTGTACAATTCCAATTTTAGAGATTATTGTTTAGCAATTTGATGGACATGGGGACGAATGAATTTTTGAGTCTATTCAGTCTGCTCCGAGGGACTCTATACCTTCTCCCAGAGGGAAGGAGAGTATACTCTGTGTGAAGGACATGAGCTGAATCCATCAATATCCTCTGAGCTGCTTTCAAGACAGACTCTTCATAGAGTGAGCTGAGGGACTATTGTTGCTTTCCAATTATCTTCATTGCATTATCAATTTGTCTGTTAAGTTTTGTTTTAAGCTGTACAGAGAGGTTGCCGTACCAGGCAGTCATGCCATATCTGACTAGGCTCTCTAGCACTGCCTGGTAAAACAACATTATTTTTTGATTGACACCATACAAACAAAGTCTACGAAGAAAATAAAGTCTCTGATGGAGTCGAGAACACAAACTGTCCACATGTACAGTCCAGCTGAGAGTATTGTCTATGTGCAGCCCCAAGTACTTGTATGAGCTGACCTGGTCAATAGGAGTACTATGTATGACCACAGGAGTATGGTCCCCAACAGTCCTTGGATCCAGAATCATTTCCTTGGTTTTATCAACATTTAAAACCAAGTGGTTGTCATCACACCACTGCACAAAGTGTTTCACTTCAGAGAAGTACTTTGTTGGACTTGAGTCTTTGTGCAATAGGCTCAAAATGGCTGTGTCATCAGAAAATTTAAAAACCAAGTTATTACAGTAATTATTTGTACAGTTATTAGTATAAAGAGTGAAGAGAACAGCAGAACTGACACAGCCTTGTGGTGCACCTGTGCTTGATGATTTGAGTACCGAAAGAGCTCGGTTAACTCTGACTTCTTGTAATCTATTAGTTAAAAAAGAATGATATCATCTAATTAAAAATGGGTTGACATTCATTTCCTTTAACTTAGACAGCAACAGGTATGGTTGTAATGTATTAAAGGCTGAACTGAAATCAACCAATAAAATCCGTGCATATGCAGTAGGATCTTCCAAGTGCTTAAGTGAAAGGTGTGTTAAGCTGTTGATGGCATCATCAGTGCCTCTACCCTGCCTATAAGCAAATTGGAGTGGGTCAAGTACAGGATTAACATCCGTCTTGAGGAAAGATAGCATAATCTTTTCGAAGCACTTGCTTACAACAGATGTTAAAGCTATTGGCCTATAGTCATTGTTTCCAGATGAGCACGATTTTTTGGCAATTGGAACAATAATGGATCTTTTCCAGAGGGTTGGTACAGTATGAAGGTCTACAGACTGCTGGAAGACAGGACACCAAGCAGGGGCCAATTCTTCTGCACATGCTTTTATAAGCATTGCAGAGATGCCGTCTGGACCGGTGGATTTTTTTGTAGACACCTTCTTAAAGATTGATTGAACTCTCCATGGGTCGACTGCAATCCTGGTATTTTGGTCAATAGGAAGGTTTTCCAAAATATTCTTACAATCATCGGAAAAATCTTGTATTTCAAACCTCAAAAAGAAGTCATTTAGCTCGTTTGCTTTTCCTTGATCATCATTTGTTGCAAGTGTCTTTTTAGCTGGGTTCATGTTTGTTATTGTCTTGATGTTATCCCACAGCCTTTTAATGTCTGATTCTCTAAAGTTCTTCTCAATAGTTTCCCTGTGTAGTATCCTGGCCTTTTTCAGCAATGTATTAAGTTCTCTTTGTACCGCTTTCACACTCATTCTGTCTTTGTTCTTAAATGCTATTTTTTCCTGTTAATACACTCTTTCACCTGTTTAGTTATATACGGCTTATTGTTTGGATACACTGTAACTTCTTTCTTACTCATAACACTGTCTACACAAAATTTAATGTAATCTGTTATTGTTTCGGTGGCTTCATTTATTTCCATTTCATTGAATATTTCCCAGTTAGTGCAGAGAAAAGATCCTTTAAGCGTCTCCATATTGTCTCTGTCCCATAAAGTCACTGTTTTTGTTTGTGGCTTACTCCTTTTGAGAGCGGTCTTATAGAGCGGGATCAGCTGGACAATATAATGGTCCGCATTTGAGAGTGGGGGCTTTGATTTGGCAATGTAAGCTTTTTTCACATTGCCATAGCATTTATCTAACACTTTGTTTCTACGTGTGTCACATTTTACATATTGTTGAAAACCAGGGAGGGATAGTTCTAATTTACAATGATTAAAATCACCCAAAACAAACACTGGAGCTGGCGGTGTATGTTGCAGCTGTTTATGAATACATTCAGCTATAAGGCTTGCTGCTCTTACTGCATTTCCACTGGGTGGAACATAAACAACGCAAATAATTATATTCCCAAACTCCCTCGGGAGATAAAAGGGCCTCAGTGACAGACAATAATTCTACATCCAATGTACACGTGGTCTCCCTCACGGTGTAGTGCCTGCATCAGCTGTCATTCACAAGCAGACAAATCCCGCCCCCTCTGTTCTTTCCTGACAGCTCGGATCTGTCCGCTCGGATAAGAGAGAATCCTTCAAGCTCAACAAGAGAGTCAGGGATATCTTGATGAAGCCAGGTCTCAGAAAAGGCCAACACGCCTGCTTCCCGGTATTCCCAGCAAGCTTTGGCGTTTATGCGGAGCTCCTCGATCTTGTTTTTTAGTGATCTTACGTTGCCAAACAATATGCCAGGTAGTGGAGATCTAGTTCCTCTCCGCCGGAGACGCTGGCGTATTCCCCCTCGTTTGCCTCTTTCACTGTCTGCCAATTGTTGGTTGTGCTTTTATAACATCGAGGAGAGCCACTGGTGCTATTATTTCCCGGGGACGGAGGGCCAGGAATGCGTCTTTGGAGTACCGCCACGGTAACGGATCCATGACTTCGCCGTGGAGCATTGTTTGGCACGCCGCCAGCCCCAGCAAAAAAACAACGGACAGCAAAAGTTTGTGTGCAAAATTCATGATAGTGTTTCTATAAGCATACCTGTCATCTCACACACTCGCATGTTAGTGGAACAAAGAACATGTTAAAAGGCATAAAAAAGGCATCAAGACCAGCATGAGCCCGGGTCGCCAGCCGTGCAATGCCACCGGAAACTCAGGAAGGATTTTAAAAAGACTAATGATGAATTGGACGGGCTCCAGGAGACCATCAACAGCCACGGCGGCCGCCTGACTTTGCTGAAGGAAAACGCGACGCACAGTGTCTTCATCAGCATCTGGAAATGGTGGAGAAGTGCTGCAAGGGGATACAATCTGAAACAGAGAAGCTAAAGGTTAAGTTAATCAAGCTCGAGGGGAGATGCTGGAGGAATAATGTTCGCATTATTGGTCACACGGAGAATATAGAAGGTCTACAGCAAGGGAAGTTTTTCCTCAGAACTACTACAGAATGTATTCGGGCATGAGACCTTTCCCACACCACCAGAGTTGGACCGTGGACACCGGAGTTTGGTCCCGCACAGCTCATGCATGGTAATACTTCCATTCGGTTTTACGAAGATTACGAGGTCTATTAGAAAAGTATCTGACCTTATTATTTTTTTCAAAAACCATATGGATTTGAATCACGTGTGATTGCGTCAGACAAGCTTGAACCCTCGTGCGCATGCGTGAGTTTTTCCACGCCTGTCGGTTGCGTCATTCGCCTGTGAGCAGGCTTTGAGTGAGGAGTGGTCCAGCCCCTCGGCGGATTTTCATTGTCAGGAAATGACGAGATGATTTGGGCTTTTTTTTCCATCAGAATTTTTTCAGAAACTGTTAGAGACTGGCAGCTGGAAACCATTCGAAAAATTTATCTGGCTTTCGGTGAAAATGTTACGGGCTTCACAGAGAATAAGGACTGTTACTACAGCTTTAAGGACGGCTTTAAGGACGCTCGGCGCACCGCCATCAAGAGCCACAAACCACCGGATCATTTCTAAACGGATGGCTCTGTGGATCCGAGACCGTCGTGTGCACTTTCTCTGGTTATCACAAGAGCTGGACATCAGCCATTTTCCGGCAGATTTCACTTTTAACAAGAGATTTTGTTATGGAAAGCCGAGCGGAGGCTTCGCGCGTCACGACCGATTTGCTGATGGAAAAAGGAACACCTCCGTTTTGGTCTCACAGGACGGCTTTGAGATGGCGTTCAGACAGCTGTTGGTGGTTTTTCCATCGAGTGATTATCCGAGAAATTGTGGATGTGCCTGGACATGCCAGAACATGTCCCGTGAGGCTTCATCACGGCGTTGCTTTGCGCCATGCGGCACCGCCGCGACGCACGGAATTCCTCCGCACGTCTGTCTCAATGTGCCGAAAAAGTGCTGATGTCCACGTCTTTTCACAATTCCTGTGCTAGTCAGACGACGTCCCGGATAAAACACAGCGTCCAGTTTGGAAATGAACAGCACATTCCAATGTTACAGGAGTTTTTGTCATGGAAAGAGGAGCGGAGGCTTCGCGCGTCGCGGCGGTGTCGCATGGCGCACAGCAAAGTTGTGATGAAGCCTCACGGGACATGTTCTGGCATGTCCAGGCACATCCACAATTTCTCGGATAATCACTCAATGGAAAAACCACCGACAGCTGTCTGATCGCCATCTCAAAGCCGTCCTGTGAGACCAAAATGGAGGTGTTCCTTTGTGTCGCTCCATCAGCAAATCGATCGTGACGCGCGAAGCCTCCGCTCGGCTTTCCATGACAAAATCTCTTGTTAAAAGTGAAATCTGCCGGAAAATGGTTGATGTCCAGCTCTTGTGATAACCAGAGAAAGTGCACACGACGGTCCGGCTCCACAGAGCCATCCGTTTAGAAATGATCCGGTGGTTTGTGGCTCTAGATGGCGGCACGGAGCGCGCGTGCCGAGCGTCCTTAAAGCTGTAGTAACAGTCATTCTCTTCACCGAAAGCCAGATACATTTTTCAAATGGTTTCCAGCTGCCAGTCTAACAGTTTCTGAAGCAATTCTGATGGAAAAAAAAAAGCCCAAATCATTCCGCCATTTCCTGACAATGAAAATCCGCCGAGGGGGTGGACCACTCCTCACTCAAAGCCTGCTCACAGGCGAATGACACAACCGACAGGCGTGGAAAAACTCACGCATGCGCACGAGGGTTCAAGCTTGTCTGACGCAATCACACGTGATTCAAATCCATATGGTTTTTGAAAAAAATAAGGTCGGATACTTTTCTAATAGACCTCGTACACCCCTGAAGTGTCATGGTCTGCCTTTGTCCTTGGTCTTTTTAACCTCTTGTGTCTAGTTTGTCTGTTTTCCCTCCAGGTAGTTTTCACCCAAGACGACACACATCTGAACACACATCGGAGCTGCGTCAGTCACAGTCAGTCAGAGCTGCGTGTCGTCAGAGCGAGCTGCAAAAAGTTTGTACCTGAGTTTTCAGAGGTGGTGTTTGTGGTTGCCATCTGCCACGCCGGTGTTTGCCAACCCGGACAGTGGGAATACCACCTCAACCGGCAACTTAGCCCCGCGACTGGACAGCAACAACGTCCGAGGCCCGCCCAACGTGGTGAATTCACTGAGGCCGCGCGCTGCGTCATTAAAGCCGCGCGTCACGAGTGCCGCTTCCCCGAGGCCTCGTGCAGCCACCGCGGATCCATCAGCGCGGAAACACAGAGGCCGCAGTGCAGATCCATCCCTGTGACAAACAACGCAGGCTGTTAACATCGGCGATCGACAAGCTGCTCATAAGCCGACCATGGGGCCTAAGAAGGTTCTGACAGTGGAGGAAGGTGACGATATTAAAAAATCTCTGGACTTTCTATCAGAGGAGATTTCTGTTGTGAAGCAGCAACAGAAATCAATCATGGATCTGGTGGAGGAGGTGAAGGCATTACGGCTCCAGAACGACGAGAAAGACCGGCATCTGGTGCAGCTGGAAAATAGAGTGGCTGAATTGGAGCAGTACACCAGAATTAACGACGTCATCATCACAGGTCTTCACATCAAACCACGGTCCTATGCACGGGCGGTAACAGATGAGAGCGGAGGGGAGCCCAGTGAACAGGAGGTCAGCTCTGTGGAAAAACAGGTTGCTGATTTCCTCCTATCTAAAGGTATAGAAATGGATTTAAATAACATTGAAGCATGCCACCCTCTGCCCCGGAGAAATGACGGTGATAAACAAACCGTCATCATGAGATTCATCAACAGAAAACACAAAACAGCACTGTTAAAACAAGGAAGAAAACTGAAAGGGACAAACGTATTCATCAATGAACATCTCACCAAACAGAATGCCGACATTGCCAGGAAAGCACGCTTCTTAAAGAAACAGGGAAAAATCCAGCACACATGGACTTCAAACTGTAAAATATTCATCAAACTGAACGGATCACCAGAACAAGCAAAAGTCATGGCAATAAGGAACATCGAGGAGCTGGAAAATATGAACAATAGGTATGAGGACTCAAACACATCACAGCACCATGATGCAGACTGGAGCAACCCACTCATCCACATCATCTACACCCGGAGACAAGAGAGACATAATGACTAAGGATAATGATCCGTTTATTTCTGCCCAGGAGCTCTGTCTAGATACATTTAATTATAATAACTCTGCTAACCACCCCTTCGAATCTGAAAATGATCCTGATACCTTTTTCAGTGAGAATATTGTGAGACAGTGCAAATATTTTACAGAAGAACAATTCAAAAATTATAAAATCAATGACGAAAATTTTTCAATTATACATTTCAACAGCAGAAGTCTTTCTCGTAATCTGTCCACTATTAATGATTGTTTGAAAACATCCAAAAAACGTTTTTCAGTTATTGCAATTTCAGAAACATGGTTAAATGAGGATAATAAAGATCTGGTATATCTTGATGGTTATGAATTGTTCCTGGTTAATAGGCAGACGAGAAGGGGCGGAGGCATTGCATTATATGTAAGGTCAGATTATAACTGAACTCATTAACAACATGTCATTTACAGTGGACAACATCATGGAATGTGTTACCATAGAAATGACATCTATAAACTCCAAAAACATAGTTGTTAGTTGCATTTACAGAGCTCCTGGGACAAATATTGACACCTTTGAAGACATTATCTTAGGAATGTACAACAAAATCAACAGAAATAAGCATTTATTTGTCTGTGGAGATTTCAATATAGATTTTTTAAACCCTCACAATCATCCACAAATTACCTCATTTATAAACACCTTGTACTGTTTAGGACTGTTTCCAACCATCATTCATCCTAGCAGAATAACTATGGACTCAACAACTCTCATTGACAATATTTTAACTAACGTTATATCCGGTAATCTTAGTGGGGGACTACTGGTCAGTGATATCAGTGATCACTTGCCAGTTTTCTCAGTCTTTGCATTGGAGGGTTGTTGTAAGTATCGAAGCAATATCAAATTCATGAGTAGAAAAGTAACACCTGAAACAATTGATAATTTAAGGGAGGATTTATCAAGTCAGAATTGGTCAGATGTTTTTGTTGATGATGTTGACAGGTCATATGATGCTTTCATTTCCATTTTTTCCAGTTTGTATAATAAACACTGTCCATTTGTTGACAAAATATATAGAAATCAATATAGCAACAAACCATGGATAACTAAGGGACTTCAGAGGGCATGTAAAAAGAAAAACGCACTATATAAACAATTCATAAAACTACAAACTAAGGAAGCTGAAAGTAAGTATAAAACATATAAGAATAAGTTAATCAATATCATGAGACTCAGTAAAAAAACATATTATAATGAGTTACTTGTCAAAAATAGAAATAACATCAAAACACATGGAACATATTAAATGAAATAGTAAAAAAGAATAGAGTAACTAGAGATTATCCTTCATTTTTTCAGAGTAACAACTACATCACGATTGATAACGACGAGTCTATTGCTGAACACTTTAATGAATACTTCGTTAATGTGGGTAAAAATCTTGCCAGTAAGATTGACTCATCAACTAATAACTTCTGGGTAAATAATTCAACGTTTAACAAATCTGTTTCAATGTTCATTGGTGGTACTCATGAAAGGGAAATACTTGATCTGGTTCATGGTTCAAAAAGTAAGAAATCGACTGATTTTAATTTGGATATGGCTTTATTAAAAAAAAGTTTTTATTAAAAAAAAAGTTATTGATTGTATAGTAAAACCGTTCAATTATATTTGCAATATGTCACTAAGTACTGGTAAATTTCCTTCTCTGTTTAAAACTGGTGACAAACACACATTTTCTAATTATAGACCTATATCACTCCTGCCACAATTTTCCACAATTTTGGAAAAAATATTTGCTAAAAGATTAAATGATTATTTACTGAAGCATAACATCATTTGTGAAGAACAATATGGATTCAGAAGGTCTCGAACTACATCACATGCTTTGATGGACTTTGTGGAAAGTATAGCAACTGCAATTGATAATAAACAATACACAATAGGTGTTTTTTTTTATTTACAGAAAGCGTTTGACACAATTAACCATGGAATACTATTAAGTAAACTGCAGAAATATGGAATCAGAGGTCTGGCATATGAATGGATAGCTAGTTATTTACAAGGCAGATTTCAGTATGTTCAATTCAATAATACAAATTCTGAACTCAGGGATGTCACATGTTGGGTGCCGCAGGGCTCAGTGCTGGGTCCTTTGTTGTTTATAATCTATATAAATGATATAAGTTGGGTGTCGAGTTCACTGAGATGTGTCCTTTTTCCGGATGATACAACTGTGTTCTGTAGCGGTGAAAATCTTGAACAGCTTCTGGACATAGTGGAGAAAGAACTGGAAAAATTTAAGGTTTGGTTTGACGCTAATAAGTTGTCACTCAACCTTGGGAAAACTAAATGTATTATATTTGGAAATAAACAGGCACCCAAATGTAAAAATTTAACTATAAACAATAAGGAAATTGAGTTAGTAACAGAGAATACATTTTTAGGTGTTATAATTGATAATAAACTTAGCTGGAAACCACATATAAATTATGTGAAATCAAAATTGTCAAAAACTATAGCCATTTTGTATAAAGCCAAAGACCTACTGCCGCAAGAAGGGTTACTTACTTTATATCATTCTCTGATGGTACCATATATGACATATTGTGTTGAGTCATGGGGAAACGTAATGTAACGAAATGTAAAGGGTTTTTGTGTGTCTGTGGTTGGGGTGAGGAAATGGAACAAATGTTCAACAGAGGTTAGAATGAGTAGTACCTTAGTGAGATTTAAGAAACTACTCAAAAAGAACATTATGTCTAAGTATCATAAAGAAGCAAATATAATTTGATTTATATGGAATGTTCAATTTATAAGTGGGACTTATTGTATATTTGAATGTCTGGGTATGTATATGCGTATGTAGTTATATAGATATGGGTAGGTGTATATGTATATGTATGTATATATTTATGTTTGTAAAGTATATACGTATGTATATAGGTATATGTGGCACAGCCCAAGCAGAGGGTCACCCCCAAGAGCCTGGTCTGCTTGAGGTTTCTTCCTTAGGGAGTTTTTCCTCACCACAGTTGCCTAGTGCTTGCTCTGGGGGTTGGTAAGGTTAGTCCTTACTGGCGTAAAGTGCCTTGATTCGACTTTCTTATGATCTGGTACGATATAAATATAATTATAAGTGAATAGTATATTGATGTGTATGTCTGTGTGTCGACATGTAGTAGTGAATTTATATTTATGTAAATATGACTGATTAGAATTGTTGGACTTGTACTAGCAGGGGTGGGCGCTAATAAGCTTTGCTTCAGCCCACACCCTTTCGGACTCACTAGTTTTGTCTGTGTTTGTTTGTGGAATTGTTCATTTTTTTCTATTTGAATATTTTGTGTGCCGAATTAAAAAAAACTTTGTCACTTTGTCACAGATGGCGCGCTGTAGAGCCGGGGATACCTAGAGCTCATCTATTCCTTACAGCTGATGCTCATGAGCTCCTGATCAGGAGCCAGCTCCTTAAACCTCGACTCTGAGCTCAGTCTTTGCCAGAGTCTTTGGTGACCCTTATCTGCAAATGTCTTCTGTGACTTTACATGATACTTCATGAGCCTTCCATGAGAAATCCATGACCCTGTCTAAACTGACGCTTCCATGAGCTCTGACGTCTGAGCTTCCTGCAGCTCATCTCAAGGTAACCTGGCCACCTCTAATTCCCGTAGTAGAGCTTGTTGATCTTTTGGCATTTCCAGATGCTTTCCTATGCGGCTCCCATGCTGTATGCTCCTGGCTCCCATGCCACCTTCTGCACAACATCACTCTGGAACTCATCTGCTCTCAGCCTCAAAGCGCATAGCTCTGCCACATTCAGCTAAGTTCCTGCATGTCTCTGAGATCCCGTTCTCACACTGCTTACACTGTTTGTGACTGTGCATGACCAAGAACTGCATTCAAGAACTGTTTCCAAGAAGTAGTACCAAGAGTTAATTCTAAGAACTGTATTCCAAGAACTGTACTGTATGAGCTCTGATGCAGAACTACTAGGAACTTTTCAAGTCATTTCTAAAGTCAAGTCCAGCTTAATTGGAACTGCATCACAAGACACACAACAGCTGACCTCTGAGGACAATTCATGAACTGTGAATGTTCCTGCCTTAAGCCTACAGTGAACTGTTGTGTTGAGGGCTTCCAGTGTTACGAGTGCAATCACTCACCTTTGTTCTCCTCCAGACGCCCAAGTCTTTCCCTGTGTGCACTACGGCTCCCGAACTTCCACCACTATACGTGGGCCCAGTCTCAGCTGAGTAGGTTTCCTCCAGCTCAGCACCTCAGTTATTTATTATTGTAAATAAAGCTCTTTTGGTTCACAACCTGTTCCGGTTCTTGCTCCCTCGTGTTTGAGTCTATCACCTGTAATTGGAAGGTCCCGTCCAGACCTCTAACCACAACATGAAGTGGGCAAACAGAGACGGGAGTACAGAACTGTAATGGTGTCGCTGTACACAATGGGCCTGAAACCTGCACTGTTTTACCCTGCTGCCCTTCCGATCGTTAAAGCAGATGGGACACGCGTAGCGCTCGGCTCTGTAGCCGAGACCAAGAAGTTTATTCAGAGCTTGAAGGACTCTTCTTAAAGGTGGTTTTTGAAGCCTATGGGACACAATACTAGTGCATTTTTCTCACTGGTAAATCCTTGTTATTTTTGTGAGTCAAACATTTAACTTTCCTCAGGTATTTGTGTTGTTTTTATATGTTAATATTACTGCACTCGTTCACTGTGCACTTTTCAAATTTTATTTTTGACTTGACCGGTTAATATCTGGGTGTTTGTTTTTCCTTTATAAATTACTTGCTGGGCGGGACACAGAATTTTATTTAGGTTGTTAGCATAGAAGTGAATCAGTTAGTTACGAAAAGTGTGCTGTTCGTTCTAGCAGCTATTTTCACTGGGTTGTTTTGGGAAGGGGGGTTTTACTGTCATTAATGAAGAAGCATTTTTATTTCTTCTTTTTTTGTCCAACCAGAACATTCCTGTTTACACAACTTGTCACCTCAATTTAAGTAATTTATCTCTGCTCTCTTTAATTAGTGTAACATGCCGAATAACGTAAAAAATTGTGACCTAATGTCAAAGGCCTGAACTATCCTGCGAAAAGAAAAAAGGTAAACCTGAAGAATCTGGGCGCAGGAATCGCTTTTCTTCAAGAAACACATCTGAGGAAGCTTGATAGCGTGTGGTTGAAGTGCGGCTGGGTGGGGGCAGCTCTTCAACTCAGCTTTTCAAGGTAAAGCCAGGGGGTTGCAGTATTCATAAACAAAAGCACAAATTTCTCCCCATCAATAATTACAGTGGATACCAATGGCTGTTATGTAATGGTAACTGGCAAACTAAATACAATTACAATACATACAATACATACATACAAATACAATACATTTGGCAAATGTCTATACCCCTAATAGACGACCCGCTTTTTTTCTTCTCGTATTTTTAGACTGTGCCCGAACCTAAATTCAAATTTGCTTATGGGAGGGGATTTTAATGTGTCTGGACCCTGGACTGGACAGGTCATCTGCTAAGCCAGGTTATACAACATCCAAATTGGTTTCTTTATGTCAAATCCTTTCTTTTAGACTATGGTTGCCTGGATCTTTGGCTTTTTTTTTTTTTTTTTTTTTTTAAAACACCCACAAGATAGACCGTATTCCTTTTTCTCCCATGAAAGAAAGTGACTTCTGAGGGTCCATTTCTGGGGTAGACAGAGACCAGGGATGTGTTTATGCCAATTCTGCTTTCATCACATTTTTATGATGAATGAAGAAAATCAGTGGTTACCAAAGTAGAGAAGCTTGAATATGTCATTCAAAGCGCATATTAAACAAATATGTATGACTGCTTTTTTGCATTTACGCAATATCTCTAAAATCAGAAAGGTCTTGTCTCAGAGTGATGCTGAAAAACTAATTCATGCATTTATTTCCTCTAGGCTGGACTATTGTAATTCATTATTATCAGGTTGTCCTAAAAGTTCCCTAAAAAGCCTTCAGTTAATTCAAAATGCTGCAGCTAGAGTACTGACGGGGACTAGAAGGAGAGAGCATATCTCACCCATATTGGCCTCTCTTCATTGGCTTCCTGTTAATTCTAGAATAGAATTTAAAATTCTTCTTCTTACTTATAAGGTTTTGAATAATCAGGTCCCATCTTATCTTAGGGACCTCGTAGTACCATATCACCCCAATAGAGCGCTTCGCTCTCAGACTGCAGGCTTACTTGTAGTTCCTAGGGTTTGTAAGAGTAGAATGGGAGGCAGAGCCTTCAGCTTTCAGGCTCCTCTCCTGTGGAACCAGCTCCCAATTCAGATCAGGGAGACAGACACCCTCTCTACTTTTAAGATTAGCCTTAAAACTTTCCTTTTTGCTAAAGCTTATAGTTCGGGCTGGATCAGGTGACCCTGAACCATCCCTTAGTTATGCTGCTATAGACGTAGACTGCTGGGGGGTTCCCATGATGCACTGTTTCTTTCTCTTTTTGCTCTGTATGCACCACTCTGCATTAATCATTAGTGATCGATCTCTGCTCCCCTCCACAGCATGTCTTTTTTCCTGGTTCTCTCTCTCAGCCCCAACCAGTCCCAGCAGAAGACTGCCCTCCCTGAGCCTGGTTCTGATGGAGGTTTCTTCCTGTTAAAAGGGAGTTTTCCTTCCCACTGTAGCCAAGTGCTTGCTCACAGGGGGTAGTTTTGACCGTTGGGGTTTTACATAATTATTGTATGGCCTTGCCTTACAATATAAAGCGCCTTGGGGCAACTGTTGTTGTGATTTGGCGCTATATAAAAAAATTGATTGATTGATTAATTGATTGAATCTTCGACTGGACTGGGTTGCTTGACGTGAGGACATTTTGCTTCAAATCACAGAAGCTTCCTCAGCTAAAATTCCTTGCTCTGGTAGTCTGACTTCTGTCTTGACTCTTCAAGAGTAGAGTCTCTACAAGAGTCAAGACAGAAGTCAGACTACCAGAGCAAGGAATTTTAGCTGAGAAAGCTTCTGTGATTTGAAACGAAACGTCCTCACGTCAAGCAACCCAGTCCAGTCGAAGATTCAAGCTTCTCTACTATGGAAACCACCTGGACAACTGAGAGCCTACACAGAAACAGTGGTTACCAAAATCTTCCTAATCAACACGTAAAATAGTATTTCCTAAAACTGCACAACTTCTTTACCACAGCAAAATAAATAGTCCAAGCAATATATGGATACACCCACCACTAACTGCAATAGTTTCTGTGTTTTAGTTTCTTCTATGGGGTCTCTGAAATGACACACTAAAAGTCAACAAAAATCTATCAACATGAAGAATGTTTTCAGCCATCATGTAAAAATTCTGGCAATATCATGAACCTGCCTCCTGCTGTGACAGCATACTAGTTGGAGATGACACCCCCCTTTGCTGGTGCCCCTTTGTTATGATGGAAAGAACACACCTCACAATCTATATTTCATACCACAGCCATCCAATCCAAAAGGATCCCCAGAGCATGGAACATTAAATCAATGTGGACCAACCTTGGCAAATCTGTGTGACAGCATCCCATTCATACATGCTATCATGGGATGTGATACCACTTCCAGACATCATGTAAATGGAAAATATACAGCTCTGACTAGAATAAAACATGACACCTTCACCCAACAAGCACAAATTTTTGTCCAAAGACAGTATCATCATTGCTGCAAAAATAGCAGTTGTGTCACTGTGCAAGGGTTTAGATGGAGAAACAATAGATGATAGATGAGTAGATGAGTTAAACCTTTCCTCATATGCATGGGAAGCATAATAGCACTGCCGAAACGGCAAGCTAAAATGTGCAATGTCATTGGTTACTTTTTCTACAACAACGAACTTTCAGCCAATCAGAATCTGGGTAATAAAGTCACTGAAAGTACCCGCTCACACTGATGAAGACCTAGTCGAAACGCGTCTGTGCTCCTGATCCTGTCGTCTTGCCGTGAGTCATTAAAACTTTTATTAAGAAGGACACTTGAGTGTTGCTGGCTATATTTTTATATCGACTTAGTTTTTGAGCCCTGCACCTCCACTCCTGGTCCCTGTGAGTGCTGTTTTTTTTCTCAGCTTTTCCTTAGTCTGGGTCTCATTAACATAAGATCACTCACCTCAAAATCAATGTTGATTAATGATCTAATTACTGATCATCACTTAGATATGATTGGGTTATGTGAAACTTGGCTTAAACCTACAGCTGTCCTCTTAAATGAGGCCTGCCCACCAGCATATACATTAATCACCTCCCTCGTGATGCGAAGCAAGGCGGGAATGTTGCTCTTATTTATAAATCTAGGTTTAGCTTATTAGCTGTGGGGGTCACAAATATAATTCGTTTGAGCGGCTAATTCTCCGCTCTGCTCAGGATATTACGCATTGTCAAGGTCAGAAGAACAAAAATCAGCCGTATTACTTTGTTACTGTATATATGCCTCCTGGCCCATTTTCTGAATTTGGTGCGTTCATCTCTAACTTGTCAACTAGTGCAGATAACATTCTGATCATTGGTGACTTTAACGTTCATTTAAGTAAGCCTTCTGATCCCCTCTGCAAATCATTTATGGAAATTGTGGATGCATTAGGATTTCGGCAATGCATTCGGGACTGAATGAAAACTGTTTATTTCGAACATTTGATACAACAACAATTACAAGATAGATCAGTAAAGACAACAACAAAAAAGTTCCTACTGTGTACCCAACATGTCCGAAAAGGGGTAGGGTGAAGCATCAGCTTATTTATCCCTACCCCTTCTTCCCCACAACCAGTAATACCCTTTGCCACATATACACATAAATTCCTACACACCTAAACCGATATCAATATATATATATATATATATATATATATATATATATATATATATATATATATATATATATATATATATATATATATACATATATATACACATACATATACACATCAACATACATACACATATACACACATATATACACACAAACATAAATATACACCTACACATACCTACTTACATACAAAATACTATATATTTACAAGCCGAAGCAAAAAACAAAAACACCCTAACCCTCATTACCCTTCCTCCTCCCTATACCCAGAAAAAACATATTTTTGTACCGCTGTTTGAACTGGTTCATGCTTGGACATTGCTTGAGCCCACTCCCAATCTGTTCCACATCCTCACCCCACAGACAGAAATACAGAAAACCTTTTAATGTTGTTCGTGCCCACTGATGCTTTAAATTAAATTTCCCCCTCAGACTGTAATCCCCTGATCTGTTTAAAAAACATATTTTTAATATTTGCTGGAAGTAAATTGTTTATTGCTTTATACACAATTTGTACTGTTTGAAAATGAACCAAGTCTGTGAATTTTAAGAATTGGATGGTAAAAATAGGGATTTGTATGATCTCTATAGCCAGTATTATGAATCATTCTTATAGCTCTTTTCTGCATTACTGATAGTGATTGTGTTGTACCTTTATAAGTATTACCCCATACCTCTGCACAGTACTGTAAATATGGTAAAACCAGTGAGCAGTAAAGAATGCGGAGTGAGTTGTGGTCCAGAATATGTTTCGCTTGTTTAGAACTGAAATGCTTCTTGACAGTTTACTTTGTATATGTTTTATATGAGTCTTCCAGTTTTATCTTATCATCTATTATCACCCCAGAAACTTATTTTCATGTACCCTTTCAATATCTACCCCCTCGACTTGTAACTGAACCTGTATGTCTGTATTACAATAGCCAAATAACATGTATTTTGTTTTACTAGTTAATGATAATTTATTTCTGTCAACCATATTTTCAATTTTCCCATTTCTATACTGATCCTCCTCAGTAACTCCTGCAAATCCCCCCCTGAACAAAAAATGCTTGTGTCATCTGCAAATAATACTAATTTTAATATTTTGGAAACATTGACAATATCATTTATATAAATTAGAAACAGTTTTGGACCCAATACTGACCCCTGTGGGACGCCACAAGCATTGTCCAAGCATGATGATGTATATTCCCCAACTTCACAAACTGTTTCTGTTACTTAAGTAGCTTCTCACCCAGTGCAACACCAACCCCCTAATCCCATACTGTTCAAGTTTATTGATTAATATGTCATGATAATTGTATCAAAAGCCTTTTTAGGGTCTATAAATATTCCAACTGAATGTAATTTTGTGGTCTATGGTGTTTGTAATCTCCTCAACTGATTCTATTAATGCAAGTGATGTTGAACTATGTGCTCTGAATCCATATTGACTATCAGTAAGTAATTTATGTTTATTTATGAATTTGTCTAATCTATTATTGAATAACTTTTCTAATAATTGGAAATTGTGGAAGCAAAGAAACAGGTCTATAATTTGTGAAGTGGTGTCTATCCCCAGTCTTATACAGCGGCACAACCTTAGCTATTTTCATTTGATTGGGAAATTACGGTTGAAATGATAAGTACAGATGTATGTTAATGGTTCTACAATCCATCAATGACCTGTTTTACCACCACCATATCAATTTCATTTAAATCGGTAGATGTTTTCTATTTACAATTATTCACAATGTCTATAATTTCATTTCCATCACTGCTGTGAGGAACATGAACAGGGATTTCTTTCTATGAGATTATTATCCCAATCCTCAGGTTGGGAATCGGGAATTTTTTCTGCCAAGCTTGGTCCAATATTTACAAAAAATATTTTAAACCGTTGACTACCTCATCCTTATTTTCCTCTCTTGACATATTATCAATGAATACTGAGGGTAACTCTGTTTTTTATTACCATTTTTGATAATGCTATTTAATATATCCCATATTCCTTTAATATTGTTTTTGTTATTATATAATATGTTACTATAATATTCCTTCCTACATACCCGTATAATATTAGTTAATCTATTTTTGTATTTCTTATATCTATTTTCTGCCTCTTTAGTCTTTAGTTTTATGAATTCTCTATACAGTGTATTTTTCTTATTACATGCATTTCGTAACCCTTTCGTCATCCATGGTCGAGTTTGGATTTTTTGTTTTCTGTAGTCTTGTTTAATTGGACAATTTTTATCATATAATGATGTAAATATTTGTAAAAAAGTTTCATATGCACTATCAACATCACTTTCACTGTATACCTTTTCCCAGTTTTGCTCCTGTAAATCCTTCTTTAGTGTGTTCATGTTTTCCTCTGTCCGCACTCGCCTGTATTTTATTTTCTCCTCTGGCTGATTCCGCCGATGGTTTCTATTATAAACGATGAAAACTGGTAGATGATCACTAATGTCATTGATTAATAATCCACTCACAGTGTTATTCTCAATATCATTGCTGAATATATTATCAATTAAGGTGGCACTATGGGATGTAATTCTGCTTGGCCTGGTGATTTTTGGATATAAACTCATACTGTACATTATACTGATAAATTCATCTGTTATTTTATGCTTATTTGGATTGAGCAGATCAATATTTAAGTCACCACAAATGAACACAGTTTTTTGATTAGTTTTTGAGAACATTTTTCCCATACAGTCAGTGAATGTTTCAATACTAGATCCTGGTGCTCTATATATACAGCTGACTAATACATTTTTGCTTTTTTCTTCACATATTTCAATAGTTATACATTCTAATAAGTTATCAATCACAGTTGTCATATTGTCTACTATTTTATAATCCATGTTCTTATCCACATACACAGCCACTCCTCCTCCACTCTTATTTTTTCTGTTTACACAATTAAATTCATATCCATCCAGTTCAAAATCCATTCCTTTATCTTCATTGATCCATGTTTCTGATATAGCAATTATGTTAAATATTTTTTTAAACTGACTTAAATATTCTTTAATGTTGTTAAAGTTTGCATATAGACTTCTGCTGTTGAAATGGATTATTGATAATTTGTTATCCGTTCTAATGATCCGATTAAACTGTTCATCTGTATAATAGCAACAACTGTCATTGATATTTGAGAAAAAATTATTGTCCGGGTCTATATCGTGCTCCAAGTCCAGTACATTGTGGTCTGTGTATTTAAATGTTCTCAGTTCTACTTTTCCATGATCAGCAATCCTTTGAGTTATATCCTTCTTGTCTCCAGATGTAGATGAATAGGTAGTAGATGAATAGGTTCCTCTGGTCTGTGTCATGGTGTTGTGATGTGTTTGTGTCCTCATACCTTATTGGTCATATTTGTCCAGATCCTCACTTTAAGAAACACTATTGTTCATATTTGTCCAGCTCCTCGATGTTCCTTATTGCCATGACTTTTGCTTGTTCTGGTGATCCGTTCAGTTTGATGAATATTTTACAGTTTGAAGTCCATGTGTGCTGGATTTTTCCCTGTTTCTTCAAGAAGCGTGCTTTCCTGGCGATGTCGGCATTCCGTTTGGTGAGATGTTCATTGATGAATACGTTTGTCCCTTTCAGTTTTCTTCCTTGTTTTAACAGTGCTGTTTTGTGTTTTCTGTTGATGAATCTCATGATGACGGTTCGTTTATCACCGTCATTTCTCC
This sequence comes from Thalassophryne amazonica, assembly GCF_902500255.1. Classification (NCBI taxonomy): domain Eukaryota; kingdom Metazoa; phylum Chordata; class Actinopteri; order Batrachoidiformes; family Batrachoididae; genus Thalassophryne; species Thalassophryne amazonica. The sequence continues at coordinate 90,317,842 of NC_047103.1, read as the reverse complement.
GGGGCAGAGGGTGGCACGCTTCAATGTTATTTAAATCCATTTCTCTACCTTTAGATAGGAGGAAATCAGCAACCTGTTTTTCCACAGAGCTGACCTCCTGTTCACTGGGCTCCCCTCCGCTCTCATCTGTTACCGCCCGTGCGTAGGACCGTGGTTTGATGTGAAGACCTGTGATGATGACGTCGTTAATTCTGGTGTACTGCTCCAATTCAGCCACTCTATTTTCCAGCTGCACCAGATGCCGGTCTTTCTCGGCATTCTGGAGCCGTAATGCCTTCACCTCCTCCACCAGATCCATGATTGATTTCTGTTGCTGCTTCACAACAGAAATCTCCTCTGATAAAAAGTCCAGAGATTTTTTAATATCGTCACCTTCCTCCGCTGTCAGAACCTTCTTAGGCCCCATGGTCGGCTTATGGACTGGACGCACATTAGTGGAAATACCCTGGATATGGTTCTCGCACGTGGTATTGCTGTCAAGAATATTGACGTCATGCCTCTTACATCAGTGGTCTCTGATCACTCATTAAGTTCACAGTTTCGCTGCTGTGTTTAGTGGAACAACAACCTTATATATCACTACGGTGATGCGTCAACTCCTCAACTAAGACTGAACTCGAAGATAGACTGCCTGATGTCTTAGCTTCACATCTGGCAAATACCCAGTCAGTAGACAGACTTGTGGATAGTTTAAACTCAGTCCTCAAAACTGCACTTGACATAATTGCGCCACCTGTGTTAAAACTGCGCTCCCCAAAACACAGTCACCTTGGTTCAATGATTACCTGCATGACCTCAAGCAAAAGGCTCGAGGTCTCAAACAGAAATGGCGTAGTTCAAAATTAGAAGTATTCCACCTTGCGTGGCATGATGCCATCTTAGACTATAAGCATGCATTACTGGCTACAAAGAGGTTCCACAGGGGTCTGTCTTAGGCCCCCTGATTTTCTCCCTTTATATAGCACCCCTTGGGCACATATTGCGGCGTTCTGGGACTACCTCTCACTGCTATGCTGATGATACTCAGTTATACATGCCGATAACTGCTGGTAATCTCATTCACTTAAAATCCTTCAAAGATTGCCTTGCATCAGTGAGAAGCTGGATGTCTATTCTGATAAGACTGAAATGATGGTTCTTGGTCCAGTGAGACATCAGCATCAATTTGACCAGTTAATGCTTAGCCTAGGCTCATGTGTCATATGTCACACTGGCAAAGAGAGGAACTTAGGGGTAATTTTTGTTCCTACATTGTCCTTTGACCTCCACATTAGAAATATTACAAGGACTGCTTTCTTCCACCTGCAAAATATAGCGAAGATTCCTCCCATCCTGACTATGGCTGATGCTGAGACCCTGATCCATGCATTACTGGCTACAAAGAGGACCTATTATTCTGATTTGATCAACAAAAACAAGCATAACTCAAAGTTCTTGTTCGACACGGTGGCAACACATTCATGGAAAACCACCTGTAGTTCGCTCTCCTTTTACAGCGCAAGATTTCCTAGATTACTTTGAGAAGAAAATAGAAGACATTAGGTTAAACATATCCCAGCATGCCTCAACCCAGCCACTACACCCCTGAGACCCTGATCCATGCGTTTATCTCTTCTAGATTGGACTGCTGCAATGTTCCATTTTCTGGTTTACAGCAGTCCACATTAGGGCTCTCCAATTGGTTCAAAATGCTGCAGCCAGACTTTTGACACAAAGCAGAAAGTTTGACCACATGACACCCATTTTGGCATCCCTTCACTGGCTTCCTGTCCCAGTGAGATCAGATTTTAACGCTCTGCTACTAGTCTATAAAATTGTTCATGGACTGGCACCTCCCTACCTAGCTGACCTAATTAAATCTTACGTATCCGCCCGAGCTTTGCGTTCTCAGGATGCAGGACTACTTTGTGTCCCCAGGGTGAATAAGAAGTCTGCGGGTCATAGAGCTTTCTCTTATCGTGCCCCTGTTCTGTGGAATGATCTCCCGCATCAATAAAACAGTCAGATTCTGTAGAGATTTTCAATTCCAACCTTAAGACGCACTTATTTTCCCTTTCGTATGACTAGCACAATGGCATAGTATAGTTATGTGCTTTTTATTCGGAAATGGAGCGTACCGCGGCCTCAACTTTACCTAAATTCTGGGTCTTTTAGTGAAGCTTAGGGCTAGTGGCCGGCAATCACCTTAGTATCCTGTTTTTCTTGTTGTTTAATGCCGGCAAATTATACTGTATTTCTTGTCTTTCTGATGCCTGATTCTGTTTTTTCTCTCTGTTAAAGGTGCAGCTCCATCCAGAGACAGGTGTGGTATTTGTGCTAAAAACCCTCCTGTCCTGTGCACCAACAGTATTTCTTGTATATTTGTTTTGTGAATTGTTCTGTAATTTGTGTCTGTAGCATGGCCCAAGCAGAGGATCACCCCTTTGAGTATGGTCTGCTTGAGGTTTCTTCCTCAGAGGGAGTTTTTCCTTACCACTGTTGCTCTGGGGGTTAGTAAGGTTAGACCTTACTTGTGTGAAGCGCCTTGAGGCAACTCTGTTGTGATTTGGCACTATATAAATGAAAATAAATAAAAAAAAAAAATTGAAACTGTGTGTGTTGGCCTGTGGGGTTTTCCTGGTGACTGGCATAAGTAGTTGGGGTACAAACTCACACTTTGTGATTTAGGAATTTATTATGGGGCAACAATTTTTAAGCATACATTAGAAGTATGCACTGTGTTCATGGTGTTTAAAACTTTGGGGAAGCCTCACAGAATAAACTAAAGTTTCAACTACATGGACTTTTGGTTTATTCTGTCAGGCCCATTTACTCAGCTACATATTCACCCAGGCAGACAGATAATGAGTACTACAGTACCTGAAATGCAAGAAGTAGTGACAACTGATTGAACATTAATTTATATTGAAACATAAGGGCTCGAAATAGTACGTGCATGAGCTAGTATGTGCACGTATTATTCTAGCGGTGCATGTAATTTTATACTGCACTTGCACTGGTGCAAGTAACTTTATCCAAGTTTTATCAACTATAAGCACCAGTAAAATGAACCAATAAAGGAATAAATAAGGAAAAAACAATTTCCAGTGTGTTGTCTTCGTCTTCCCTGCGTTTTATGACTCTCACACATGGAGCAAGATGCTGTGCTGTGCTTGTTGTGTTCATATGAACAAAGAAAAGAAAAAAAAAAAACTGGCTGGCTGCGGTTCCTCTCTCTGTCTCCCCCTCAAACTCTGTCATCATTGTGTTATAAACCAGTCACCATTTGTTTTATACACATCTGTGTAGTTAATAAAATTATCTTCACGGACGATTAGTTGGCGTGTGCACGTGGAAAAAAAAAATAAAACTGGCTGGCTGCGGTTCCTTTACGGAACCCGGGGAGAGGTCACTTAAAGTGATTTTTTTTTTTCTGGCCATAATTTGTGCGCACGTTTTCCTTTAATTGAGCTCACGAATTCATAAAACGTGCTCTCAAGTTAATAAAACGTGTGCACGTTTTCCTGGCCGTGATAATTCGTGCTCACGTTTTCCTTACGTTCAAAATGAACTCCATAATATGACCTAAACTGTCATCCTGACGACAGGGAGACGCGTCGCCCTCAGCATCCTTTTTAATGTGCTTAAACTCCAGATGATGCCATGCTGGGTTGCTGGAGTTCTCTGTATGTCCTTGTGCGCCCAAACCATGATAATACACCCTGACCACATCCATTTCTAATGGGGAAATGTATTACTGGCTCCTGGTTTGTTGGCTAATAGCCAACATTTATGTGTCAAGACAATATTGAGTGCACGTTTTACAAATTGTGGCCACGTTTAAGTAGATCGTCCCTTTGTTTTACTCAAACAATGCTTAAAACGTGTGCACAATATAATAAAACGAGCGCACATTGGGCCTCATGTATCAACGTTGCGTACGGCGATATTTGAGCGTATATGAGGTGTACGCCAAAACGGCTGCGCTACTTGGCATTTATCAATGTGGTCATTGGCGTACGCTGCGCTGAAAATATACACCAGATCGAGAAGTGGCATAAATATACACCAAAATGAACCAGCGCTGGAATCCACATAAAAATGAAGATGATCAACATGATAAACAGTGCCATTATACAAATCAATGCATATGTTACATAAATAACACTTTCCTGATTATACTACATAATAATCAATACAAATCCCACTGTTGCGGGATTGTTATGGAGCACGATCCGTGGTGCTGACAGGAAGGAAAGCGCTGCTTGCCTTTTTCTCTAGACATCGCGCTTGGAGCCAGAGCAGCGCTGAGCTTAACTTCATGTGGTGTGATCATTTTAGACAATGAAATTGATAACAACTGTAGTTTCGTCATTCCCTTAATTCGCCCGTGCTGCAACCAGGTTTTGTCGACTCCATACGGTTTTCACAATAAAATAAATACAGAAATACATTTAAAAAATAAAGAAATCTGACAGATTAGGCGTGTCTTATTAATTGAGTGAGCAAATATCCACATGTCAAGAATTATTGACGTGAAAAGAGAATACAGTGGTCCCTCGCTATAACGCTGTTCACCTGTTGTGGCCTCGGAGTCTCGGAGTATTTAGTCCAATTTTGCATGCCTTTTTTCTTTTTTTTTTTACAGTGTTCTGTGTTCTGCGTATCTGTTTATAAGAATCTTGTTGCCCAGAAGAGAAAACAGCGCCAACAACTACTCATAACTGTGTTTGTCACACGGAAACAAACACCTGCTGCAGCGAGATGTGAGTGGGAAAAGGTGCGGCGTCAGGACGCAGAGGCCCGATCTGTGAAATACTGGTGAGTCACTATTAATAATTTCTTATGTGTCCGACCTCGTTCGTTGATCGTTAAAATTAATTCGTTAGTTCTAAATGCCATCATAATTATTTATAGGAAAATGTTCTACTTTTATTTCTCAAACAAATGTTTGGGCCTGAAAACAGTTTGGTATTATTTTCCTACTAAGGTTTGAACTTTGAGAGTGTTTACACACGAAAGAAAAGTGAGAAAATGTTCATGCCTGATTGAGAAAGTGTATAAACTGTGTAGTGAGGGGTTTTACAGCTTTGAAACGTCTATAATAATTGTAATAAATAACGCTGACTATGTCGCGGTTTCGCGTATTACGGGCTATTTTTTAGAACGTAACTCCAGCGATTAATGAGGGACCACTGTAACACTTTATTGATTATATACTACAAAACAATTGATACGACAGCTGCTTTTGACGCTCTATTGGCACGCGTCGTGATTGGTGAAGTTCTTTTTCATTACCGTCTTCCATGTCGTAAAATGAGGGTGTGTCTGAAGCGGAGTCTGAATATTTAAGGGTGTGTTTATTATAATTACGATCGTTTCCACCCGCCGCATTTATCAAGATCACGTCAGGCGTACGCCAGAAATGGGCAGGTGCGCACTGCTTGATACATGTCACGGCGACTTTGGTGTATTTCAAGTTTACGTCGTAAATTTACGCCACAAGTGCGCAACATTGATACATGAGGCCCATTGTCTCCACATGCAAAACATTTTGCGATGACACTTCCAGGGCTCCATAGTTTCTCGCTCTCTCTCCCCTGAAACTCTGTCATAATTGTGTTATAAACCAGTCACCATTTGTTTTATTATACATCTGTGTAGTTAATAAATAAAATAATCTTCACGGACGATTCATTCGCGCATGCACGTTAAAAAAAAATAAATAAATAAATAAAAAAATAAAAATAAAAAAAATCTGTCGCTGCTGCTCTCCCCACAAACTATCCCCAGAGAGGAAGAGTCTGACACATCAGAGGAGGAGTTTTAAGGTTGAAATAAGACTGACTTTTGGTTGTGCAAGTAACTTTTTTTGGTGCAAGTAATTTTTTTGTTACTAGCACCAGTGCAAGTAGGTTAAAAAAAAAATGTATTTCTACCCCTGTTGTTTGTTTGTTTTTTTTTGTTTTTTTGGCAAAGGTTCTTTCACATCATAGCAGAGCACTCACTGCCAATGACCGTGGCCCCAGTCATAATCAGTTGGCCAAAGACAAAAAGGCTCTTGGCTGTTTGTCAATGCACCAGACCAATGCATCATACAAAATGCAATATGGACTTAAAAAGATCATACTAGAAACGACACTAAATAACATCCAACAGTGTCCATTTTCACTAAACATTACGAGAGCACCTTTTCTGTCGAAATGGGGACAGATGTGGTGGAGCATATTAGCTTATTGGAGGTGACCAAGGCTGATTCAGAGATGCTCTTCTGTGAACTTTACGATCTCTTCAAACGATGTGACGTCCTTTGGAGAACCTGATCGCCATTCTTATGGATCCATGTGCTGTCATGCGTGGACCAAAGTCAGGTTTAGAGAAAAGGATTTGTGATGAGAGGATGCCTCACAAGCTGGATATTGATGGAGACATTTGCCAACATGTGCATAACGCAACCAAGCAGTTCTGCAGTCCTTTTGACAGATGGGCAGAGAAGTTGTTTAATGACATCCACAATGACTTCAAGTGGTCTGCTGATCTGAGAGAAATCTTGTAAGATATGTGAGCTGATTGGATTGAAGTTCACTATGCCAGAACGTTTCAACTATCACAGGTATAGCAGCTGTTTTATCAGGCCTTCATTCCCAAGGACCCGAAGTCTGCAGACCAGCCTGTGATGTTGGCCATCTTCAGAAGGTGTAATGTTTGTAAACAGGTCAGAGATAAGGTCAAGGAGCTGCTTCAGTCAATGGATGGAAAGAACAGAAAGAAGACGATCCTAGAGAAAGTCCTGTACCAAGCCAAAAAAAAAAAAAAACACCTGCTGATCATGACCTTTAATCAGTCAGCCCAGCCAGTGATGAAACAAAAGAGCCACTGGTTCACAAGCTGCACAACAAACAGGAGAAACTATTTTAGAGAGTTCTTGGCCTGTGTCATGAAACAAGAAAATATTATTGGGAAATCAGCTCGGCGGCTGGAGGAATTAAACCTGGCAGAGGACAATGGATAGTTCTTGAAACAGCCTGTTTTGTGGTAATGGTGTGAGGCAGATTGTGAAGGATAGTCATAGAGGACAAAACCAAGCATAAAGTGTGGACAATATCTGCAGAAAAAGCTGACACTGCAGAACATCACTCTTAAGTCAATGCCTGCAATAGACTCAGAAGCTCGTGGGCATCATGTCAGGCACTGAAGGAATTAAGGATGGTTTTTCCCAAACAGTGGTGCCCCAACAAGTAGTGGATGCTTATAAGCCCAACAATTCCAGGGCAATGCTTCTCTACCAGCTCATGATGTTCGCATAGACAAGTTTTGGGCAAAAGTAAGATAAGATAAGCCTTTATTCATCCCTCAATGGGGAAATTTCAGTGTTACATCGCAGCATAGAACAGCAGGAATAGAAGGGCATGCAATAAAACAGACAAGTACCTCTAAAAAAAAAAAAAAAAAAAAAAACAAGAACTAAAAAAAGCACCGAGTGCCGGGTAACGCTAAGGCTACCATTGTTCAGTTCAATGCTGCACTGCCGGGATGATATACACTGTCAGGATGCAAAAGTGATCAGATAAAGTGACTTCAGCGTGAAATGTACGCTAAGTTTCTCTGATACAACCCCTGGCAAAAATTATGTAATCACTGGCCTCGGAGGATGTTCATTCAGTTGTTTAATTTTGTAGGAAAAAAAAAAAACAGATCACCGACATGACACAAAACTAAAGTCATTTCAAATGGCAACTTTCTGGCTTTAAGAAACAGTATAAGAAATCAGGAAAAATAATTGTGGCAGTCAGTAACGGTTACTTTTTTAGACCAAGCAGAGGGAAAAAATATGGAATCACTCAATTCTGAGGAAAAATTATGGAATCATGAAAAACAAAAGAACGCTCCAACACATCACTAGTATTTTGTTGCACCACCTCTGGCTTTTATAACAGCTTGCAGTCTCTGAGGCATGGACTTAATCAGTGACAAACAGTACTCTTCATCAATCTGGCTCCAACTTGCTCTGATTGCTGTTGTCAAATCAGCTTTGCAGGTTGGAGCCTTGTCATGGACCATTTTCTTCAACTTCCACCAAAGATTTTCAATTGGATTAAGATCCGGACTATTTGCAGGCCATGACATTGACCCTATGTGTCTTTTTGCAAGGAATGTTTTCACAGTTTTTGCTCTATGGCAAGATGCATTATCATCTTGAAAAATGATTTCAATTGATGGGATAAGAAAAGTGTCCAAAATATCAACGTAAACTTGTGCATTTATTGATGATGTAATGACAGCCATCTCCCCAGTGCCTTTACCTGATGTGCAGCCCCATATCATCAATGACTGTGGAAATTTACATGTTCTCTTCAGACAGTCATCTTTATAAATCTCAATGGAACGGCACCAAACAAAAGTTCCAGCATCATCACCTTGCCCAATGCAGATTCGAGATTCATCACTGAATATGACTTTCATCCAGCCATCCACGATTGCTTTTCCTTAGCCCACTGTATCCTTGTTTTTTTCTGTTTAGGTGTTAATGATGGCTTTCGTTTAGCTTTTCTGTATATAAATCCCATTTCCTTTAGGCGGTTTCTTACAGTTCGGTCACAGACGTTGACTCCAGTTTCCTCCCATTCGTTCCTCATTTGTTTTGTTGTGCATTTTAGTTTTGGGGATGAAAATTTACAGGGCGATTCCATAATTTATTCCTCAGAATTGAGTGAGTCCATATTTTTTTTCCCTCTGCTTGGTCTAAAAAAGTAACCGTTACTGACTGCCACAATTATTTTCCTGATTTCTTATAGTGTTTCCTAAAGCCAGAGTGTTGCCATTTGAAATGACTTTAGTTTTGTGTCATGTCTGTGATCTACTTTTTTTCTACAAAATTAAACAACTGAATGAACATCCTCCGAGGCCGGTGATTCCATAATTATTGCCAGGGGTTGTATTTACAATATGGACAGGTTAAAATATAGTAGGTAAAGTGACTTAAGTTTGCAACATAAGTTAAATTATTGCACCTAATAAATACAGCAGGTAATGACATGATTATTGTCCTGGTTGCTATGGTTACCACAGTACTAGCATTGTTCATTGTATAGTCTGACAGCAGCCGGAAGAAATGATCTGCAGAATCTCTCCCTCACACAGCGAGGGTAGATGAGTCTGTCACTGAAACTGCTCTCCAGAGCAGACAGAACGTCCAGCAGGGGGTGACACTCGTGGTCCAGCATAGATGTAAGTTTAGCCAGGACCCTCCTGTCCCCCACCTCCTGCACAGAGTCCAGAGGACAAAGCAGGATTTCCTGATGATCTTATCCAGCCTTTTCCTGTCCTTCTCTGTGATGCTGCTGCTCCAGCAGACCACACCGTACAGGATGGCTGAAGCCACCACATAGTCATAGAAGGTCCTCAGGAGTGGCCCCCTCACTCCAAAAGACCTCAGCCTCCTCAGGAGGTAGAGACGGCTCTGACCCTTCCTGCAAAGTGCATCCGTGTTGTGAGTCCAGTCCAGTTTGTTGTTCAGATGAACACCCAGGTACTTATAAGAGTCCACTCTCTCAATGTCCTTTCCCTGGATGTTCACTGGGGAGTGTAGTGGGGCGGCATCTGAAGTCCACCACCATCTCCTTTGTCTTCCCCGCGTTGATGAGCAGGTGGTTCCTCTGACACCAGTCCACAAAGTCCTGCATTAGTCCTCTGTACTCCGCGTCATCGTCGTCCATAATAAGTCCAATGAGGGCGGAGTCATCGGAGAACTTCTGCAGGACAGCTGTCTGTGTTGTGTCTGAAGTCTGCAGTGTAAAGAGTGAAGAGGAAGGGCGCGAGGACCGTCCCCTGGGGGGCCCCCGCACTGCAGGTCAGGAGGTCAGACAAGCAGTTCTTGGTCCTCACAAACTGGGGCTGGTTTGTGAGGTAGTCCAGGACCCACTCAGCCAGATCCTCGTCCACTCCTGCAATCACCAGCTTGTCCCTCAGGAGCCGCGGCTGGATGGTGTTGAAAGCGCTGGAGAAGTCAAAGAAAAGAATCCTCATAGCGCTGCCGGGCCTCTCCAGGTGGGACAGCGAGCGAGGTGACACATGACGAGGCGCTCTAGGGTCTTCATCAGGTGGGATGTAAGTGCCACTGGCCTGAAGCTGTTGAGGTCCTTGGTGTGCAGTGTTTTGGGCACTGGACCACACACTGCACCACAAAAGTGATGCGGCGAGAGAAATATACAGTCTTGTGCAGAGTCATCCAGGCAGCACTAAGCATTTTCCATGGTCCTCATGTGAAATCCTCATTGAATACTACGGGTGACGTGACTGACTGTAAATCTTGCTAGATGAAAGTTGAAACCGACAGTGCCATACAAATTGTAAAAAAATGGCTGAAATAAAAAAAAAAAAAAAAAAACTCCTATCAAAACTTTCAATAGAAAGACTCATGATCCAGTGGACGCCAATCTGTGCAAGAATAGGAAGGCGGCTGCATGTCACTACAAGAAAGATTTGGAAGCAAAAAGGCAGGCACAGGAGGAGAAGAGGAGACAGCTAGAAATCAGAGAAGCAGTGGGCAGTAAGACTCAGGTAAAATCACAAGCTAATGAAGCAGGAAAAGCAGCCAGAGCTAGATTCAAGCTAAAGCAAAAGAGGTAAGCCCATGAGCATCTCCTTAGTGAGTTGGCCCAAAAAAGGAAAACACAAGTCATAGTATATGTATGGAACCCTAAATAACTTAAAGACTGAAACAAGGAAACTCATATTGTATTAAGGTCATATCTGAGAAGAACTTTAATATCTTTAAATTGACATATTCCTTTCATCATAATGGACAACTGGGACAAAAAGAGGTAGAAAAGTGACATTTTGTTGGTCAGTGGTTTCCATGATGGCCGTGGTTCCATCCAAGTTTTCATATTAAAAGTGCCTATTTGAATATAAAAATTCAGCATGGTACATGTACTATATGATTTGGATTTCATTTTATAACCAAAAAACAAAAACAAAGTTTCAGAAGTCTGAAAAATAGGATTTGTTGTTTGTTTTTACCAATCATGACATAATTATTTTGTCAGTGTTTTGTATTGATGTGTTTTGTTTAACTTCAACAGTTTTGCTTACTATGGTAACCAGGAAAATAAGTCATGTTTTTTTTTCCTGAAATGTTTAGTCCAACAACAGACCCAAGGACTAATTTAACAGTGTTTCATACTACACAAGTGGGAACAGCTGAAATCCACGTAGTTTTACATAAATTACCAACAAGTTACAGAATGCCAGACATAAGCTACGATGGATGCAGCTAATGGAAATATAAATAAAGTCACTGTTCTATACAACAAATACTGTTGTTTTGATATGCTTTAACTTCTTTAAATTTTAAAAGCGATAAATGATTATGCATGAAGTTCCAGTATATTTCAGAGCTCATTGCAGGTTAAGGAAAGACACCTGAAGAATAGTTATGGTAAGTATAGTTATATCTGATCAATGCTATGGTATTTATACTAAGTACATATGCTAGAGCATGAGGCAGGTATCACTGAAAGAAGGTCTACATAGACAGGTTCTTTTGTTTACAGTAAGGTTTCCACATACCTCAACATACAAAAAATATAAAATGGAAATTCATGAAATACCTCTAAAATGCTCCAAACCTGTGAGTTTCAATGGCCCCCACCACGGGCACTGCCCCGGGACCTGCTGGGGGCCTACAGCATCAACCAGACTCCTGCCCATTTTCAGAGGTTTTTCTTCTTTGCCCATTCTCATCTCTGGATCAAGGTATTTACCATATTTTCTAAACTATAAGTTGCACTAGAGTACAAGTCGCATATGTCGAAAATATATCATGAAGATTATACACGTCGTAGAGATTGCAGACATATTTGAAACATATGTAACATATATATTTAATGATAAAAAAAAGATATTGGGTATCATGTTTCTTCTGAAAGCGTAGCAAACCATAATGTTTGTATGCCATTAAACCCTTATTTTTTTTAATCTTGTGGCCGTATTATTTTTGTATATATATGTCACTTTGGAATATCAGTCACAGGACCTCCTGAACTAGTAAAAAAAAAAACAAACAAACTGGAGTCCAGAAAATACATGCATTTCTGCTGACAATGTTGACTTTAATTATTAAGCCAACTCATAAGATGTTATCTCCAAATTTGCGTAATTACCTGTTTTTCCTTTCTTCCACTGATGGCATCCAAGTCCAGAAACATGTCCAGGTCAGAGCCTAGCTTTCCAAAACCATTCACTGACGAACCAAATGGTTTAATGGTGCATTCTGGAAAATACGCAGCAGCAATGTCCTTAAGCAGGGAGCAAACCAAGTAACGCAGACAGGTGTTCTCCTCAGTTATCTGGTAGGCTTGTGTCAGGGAGGTCATCTGTTGGTCTATCTAAGTGGGAATGAAACAAGTTACATTTAAGCATCTGCAGTTAAACATCTAAATATTAATTGTCATATGCATATAATAAAAAGAATACATGGTCAGCCATAACATTATGACCACCTGCCTAATATTGTGAAGGACAGCCTTAACCAGTGGAGGCTTGGATTCAACTGATCAAGGTGCAGGAGGTGATGGTCTAATGATTAAGCAGGGAGCTTGAGACCAGAAGATCCTCGGTTCCAACCCGTCAGACCAGAAAAATTACTAGGGGCCCTTAGCCAAGGTCGTTAATCCCCCCACTTGCTGCCAAAGTGCACTTGAGCACCTTGCATGGGAGCACACCGACATCAGTGTGTGGATGAATTGGTGAATGTGAGGGATCATTGTGTAAAGCTCTTTGAGCTTCTGATTCAGATGAGGAAAAAGCACTACGTAAATGCAGTCCATTTACCATGGACTCTGAGACTGTTCAATTGGATCCAGTATGACCTTTTTCAACACATTAGGCTACAGGAGCTTTTTTGTTGAATTTGACCACATGGGCCAGCCTGAGAGAATCTATTAAATGAGCTAACATACAGTTAGAGAATGAAGTTAATAAGCTAACACAGTTTTCTGTAAGTCAGTCATTTTCAAATCTCTCTAGAGATGCTCAAGGACATTCACAGAGTTGTCCTGAAGTCACTCCTTTGATATCTTGTCTGTGTGCTTAGGGTCATTGTCCTGCTGAAAGATTAACCTTCGCACCAGTCTGAGGTCAAGAGCACGCTGGAGCAGGTTTTCATCCAGGATGTCTCTGTACATTGCTGCATTAATTTTTGCCTCAATCCTGACTAGTCTCCCAGTTCCTGCCACTGAAAAACATCCCCCCAGCATGATGCTGCCACCACCATGCTTCACTGTAGGGATGGTGCCTGGTTTCCTCCAAACATGACATCCCACACAGACCAGAGAATTTTGTTTCTCATGGTCTGAGAGTCCTTCAGGTGCCTTTTGGCAAACTCCAGGTGGGCTGCCATGTGCCTTTTACTAAGGAGTGGCTTATGTCTGGCCACTCTACCATACAGGTCTGATTGGTGGATTGCTGCAGAGATGGCTGTCCTTCTGGAAGGTTTTTCTCTCTCCACAGAGGAATGCTGGAGCTCTGACAGAGTGACCATCGGGTTCTTGCTCACCTCTGACAAAGGCCCGTCTCCCCCGATCATTCAGTTTAAACCTTCCCCAGATTTGTGCCTCGAGACAATATTGTCTCAGTGGTCTAGACAATTTCTTTGAATGCATACTTTGTGCTCTGACATGCACTGCCATCTGTAGGACCTTGTGTATATGTCAACAGGTGTGTGCAATTCCAAATCATGGCCAATCAACTAAAATTATGCCAGGTGGACTCCAATTAATCTGTACAAAACATCTCAAGGTTGATCAGTGGAAACATGTTGCACCTGAGCTCAATTTTAAGCTTCATGGCAAAGGCTGTGAATACTTAAGTACATGTGATTCCTAGTTTTTCTTTTATTTTTAATAAATTTGCAAAAAATCTCAAAAAAAATTTGAGGAAAAAAATAATTTCATCCATTTTGGAATAAGCCTGTAACATAAGAAAATGGGGAAAAGGGGAAACGCTGCGAGTACTTTCCAGCACTGTACATAAATGGCAGCTGGTCACTTTGCCTGTGTCCCTTGTAGCTAATGTGACCAAGCAGTGATGGTGTTCCAGCCATGCTTGACAAGATTGTAAACAATGCCACAGGAAGACACCACATAATGGCATAATTTCAAAACAGCCAAAAATGTTTTTGTGCATTGTTTCTTCAGAAATACAATTTTTTTTAATCACTTCATCATGAAGCTGTATAACTGGTGATGCAACAGGCTATGCAGTTTCTCCAACCACAAACACAGAAGGGTACAACTCCTTCAGAGCTGTCTGGGTGTCTTAGCTGGAATGTTTTGCATGGCTTAAATGAAGGAATGGATGTATATTAGCAAAAGAAATGAAGCTGACAACATAAAATATGAAATATCTTTGGTTCAGTTACAAACATTTATTAAGTCTGACGAAGATTTCAGTACCTACCTGTTCAATGTTTAGCACTACCTGTACAATCCCAATGAAGTTGGAATGTTGTGTAAAATGTAATAAAAACAGAATACAATGATTTGCAAAACCTCTTCAACCTATATTCAATTGAATACACCACAAAGGCAAGATATTTAATTTTCAAACTTTATTGTTTTTGTGCAAATATTTGTTCATTTTGAAATGGATGCCTGCAACACGATTCAAAAAAGCTGGGACAGTGGTATGTTTACCATTGTGTTACATCACCTTTCCTTCTAACAACACTCAATAAGAGTTTGGGAACTGAGGACACTAATTGTTGAAGCTTTGTAGGTGGAATTCTTTCCCATTCTTGCTTGATGTGCGACTTCAGTTCAACAGTCCGAGGTCTCCGTTGTTATATTTTGCGCTTCAAGATGCGCCACACATTTTCAATGGGCAACAGGTCTGGACTGCAGGCAGCCCAGTCTAGTACCCGCACTCTTTTACTACAAAGCCACGCTGTTGTAACTGTGCAGAATGTGTCTTGGCATTAACTTGCTGAAATAAGCAGGGACGTCTCTGACGTCTCTCTTGCTTGGATGGCAGCATGTGTTGCTCCAAAACCTGGATGTACCTTTCAGCATAGATGGTGCCATCACAGATGTGTAAGATGCCCATGCCATGGGCACTAACACACCCCTAAACCATCACAGATGCTGGCTTTTGAACTTTGCGCTGGTAACAATCTGGATGGTCTTTTTCTCTCTTTTTTTTTTTTTTCTGGAGGACACGATGTCCATGATTTCCAAAAACAATATGGACTCATCAGACCACAGCACACTTTTCCACTTTGCGTCTGTCCATTTCAAATGAGCTCGGACCCAGAGAAGGTGGTGGAGTTTCTGGATGTTGTTGATGTATGGCTTTCGCATTGCATGGTAGAGTTTTAACTTGCACTTGTAGATGTAGCAACAAACTGCGTTAACTGACAATGGTTTTCTGAAGTGTTCCTGAGCCCATGCGGTAAGATCCTTTACACAATGATGTCAGTTTTTAACGCAGTGCTGCCTGAGGAATCGAAGGTCACGGGCATTCAATGTTGGTTTTCGGCCTTGCCGCTTACGTGTTGAAAGTTCTCCAGATTCTCTGAATCTTCTGATTATATTATGGACTGCAGATGATGGAATCCCTAAATTCCTTGCAATTGAACATTGAGAAACATTGTTCTTAAACTGTTGGACTCTTTTTTTCATGCCGTTGTTCACAAATTGGTGATCCCCGCCCCATCTTTGCTTGTGAATGGCTGAGCCTTTTGGGGATCCTCCTTTTATACCCAGTCATGACACTCACCTGTTTCCAATTAGGTGTTCTTTGAACATTCATCAACTTTCCCAGTCTTTTGTTACCCCATCCCAACTTTTTTGAAATATGTTGCAGGCATCCATTTCAAAATAAGCAAATATTTGCACAAAAATAAACAAGGTTTATCAGTTTGAAGGTTAAATGTCTTGTCTTTGTGGTGTAGTCAGTTGAATATAGGTTGAAGAAGAATTGTAAATCATTGTATTCTGTTTTTATTTACATTTTACACAACATCCCAACTTCATTGGAACTGGGGATGTACAGTTCTATCCTCTGCAAACAGAGGAGAGCAAGTTCCAGGAGAAACCGCTCTATCCTCTGCAGACAAAGGAGTTGCGTTTGCGTTTAATAAATTCCATACATCTTAAACGTAGCAGACACAGACAGATTATTTATTTGGAATATTTGTTTTAGCAAGTGGTCAGGGTCTCTACTGCCATCTCTTGGCCAGTAGTGTTCATGGCAGTATTCGCCTTAAGTATTGATATATCGCTTAAACCTTTATGCACCAGAGTTGCAGCCTCTTACTGCAGCTGATGAAAAGAAATAAAAATGTACATTTTGGTTGTGCAATGTTCATTTACAATTGTCGTCGTGGATTCTCTCTCTGCTGTTTAAACCGCAGCAACTCTCTGACGCTCATAGTATTATGGGTTAGGGTCTGAGTGTCTCGGCACCAAAAATGGCACTGATCTATTTATTTTGACCCCGGTTATATCAGACTGTTGTCTAATCACAACTTGACTTTTGGTTTTTGAAAATGTTTTTGTTTTTTTTTACAAATAAAAAAATGGCACATTTTACAAAAGCACATTTATATCTAAACACCAACACACACCTCACATAATGTGTAGGTTTTTAAATAGAATGAATGAGTCAACCAATCAGTGTTAGTGGAGGCTCATTTTACCCATAAATCCCTTTGGCATCTGTGTGTTTGTTACAAAACTTCAGTATTAGTGCATTATTTAAAATTAAAAGATATGCATTATATTTTAACTTTGTACAAATGACAATTGACATTAATGGAGTTATTCTATCCAGATTAATTTGTTTTATAAATCAAAACCGTAAGTCAAAACTGCTTTATTTTCCAAGACTTCTGCCTCACGGCAGCACTGCTATATGCTGTTAAGGAATAATGGCATATTTTTGTGTGTATATAGAGTTGAGCGTAGCTCCTCTCAACTGCTTCACTGCTGCAAGATATGTAGTAAACCGGGGCTTCCAACAGTGGGGAGGGTGCATAAAGACATAAGTGCTGACTCATTGTTTGAGTCTGTGATGCTACCAGAAGCGATCATCGTGTTAAAACTCAAAATCAGCTTGTTAGTAGTTGCAAGTATACCAGAGACAATATTGAAAGTTATTGATTATTGGTTAGCTGTAGCGTTCGATCATTTTCGAGTGGTTTATCTGTTTAGCTTCATAAAAGATAACTTTTCAGTTAGCTGATTAGCTGTTATTGAAGCTAACTTTTTGCCCACCACTGTTGGGGAGTGATTCAGAGTTGCAAACACTACATGTTGTAGGTACATAACTGTAAATGTGACAAATACATATCTTGATCTTGACAACTGATTGGCCATTTAGCTTTCAAAATGATTAAACTTTCAACAGATTTCATTTATTATGTATTGGCTTGTTTGTTTGTTTACCAGTATGTCTTATTTTTGATATTATCTGACAAATTTCACAAAAGTTTCATTTACACTCACACTCTCTTCCATGGACAGCATCTCTAGGAGCTTACTGATGGGAATGGTCGACTGTGGTTTGCATGGGAGGTTTGGCTGCTGACTCGCTTGGTCCACTGCACTGAGATTCTTGAGCAACAACAGTCTTGATTTGAAAGGTAACATGCACTCGTGTTTGACAGTGGGAATTGTGGCATCTTCAAGTAATGAGGCAACACTTTCTCGTCTTGCAAACTCCACTAGTGCATATATTCCCTAAAGAGAAAAAAAATCAATACATGACATTTAATCATTTAACTGAATCCCAGTGACACAATTACTGCATGCTCAGCTAGGGCACATCACAGTAACTACTTTTGTCAGATGATACTACTGAAATTAATGATTACTTCTATAATGAATCAATAATCTAAATGGATTTTATCAGTATATGGATTATTTCCCGATTAGTCGATTATACTTCAGTTAATTTACCAGCAAATCAAAAGCAATTTTATTTTTTTGTTATCTCAAAATATAACCTAAAGTGTCAGAAATAAAAAAGGCATTCATGAAAAAAAAAGAAAAAACATCAAAGATAGCTATGTCCTGTGCAATGACCAATTACTTTCATTATCTATTAATTTCTTATTTTCTGCATGAACCAATTTGTTGTTTGGGCTATAAAATGTTATTAAAATAATTATCAATGCTTCACTAAGCCCAAAATGATGTTCTCAAATACCTTGTTTTGTCCACAACCCAAACATGAAAACAGCAGCAGATTGACCAGAAATAAAACATTTAACTTATTTTTTTCCCCTTCATTCATCTTACATGCTGCACCCAAGTCTTACAACGGAAATGAAACCTGTCAGTTTATTTGGCATCGTGTGTCTAAAATGTTGGCACATTCCTACTGAGGGGTGGGGGGCAGCATATTTATATATATATATATATATATATATATATATATACATACATTCCCCCCCCCCCCATGGACAAAAATCACATGGCCACATTAAAATACACTGATATCGAAATTATCGAGACAGACCTACAGTTGTGGTTGCAAATTTACATACAAATGACAAAATTATTTGCCCTTTATAAACTTTAACATTTCTTCTTCAAAATTTTTCCAAGGTTTTTTTTTTTTGTTGTTGTTTTTGCCCATGCCCATGATGAGTATACACATAGGTGGGCTAATAATTTTGTCCTTATCTGAGATGAGGACAAAGTTCCTATAAAAATTTAATGTTTTCTTCAAACTTTTCCCCATTTGCTTTTTTATTTCTTAAACAGAGCAACACATTTCAACACAGCATTTCTAAAAAATCCTAGTCTTATTTGGATGCTTACTTATTGTACGATGCACATAGAAACAAAATTATTTCACAAGAACCAAAAGCTACCAGGGTCAAAATTATTAACCCCCTGATGCTAATAGTTAATTCTGTACCCTTTTTGCTGGATAACAGCCTGCAGTCATTTGTTGTCTCCTGAGGTATCTCATCCCCTTCTTCTTTGGCAAAACCTCTCAAGCTCCTCCAAATCTGATGGTCTTCTGGCATGAACCTTGGTCTTCAGTTCACTCCACAGATTTTCAGTAGGATCCATGTCAAGGCTTTGTGCAGGAGTGTCAGTAACTTTTACTCTGGTCTTCTAGAGATATAACCCCAATTCCAATGAAGTTGAGACATTGTGTAAAATGTAAATTAAAAACAGAATGCAATGATTTGCAAATCCTCTTCAACCTATATTCAATTGAATACACCACAAAGACAAGATATTTAATGTTCAAACTGATAAACTTTGTTTTTGTGCAAATATTTGCTCATTTTGAAATGGATGCCTGCAACACGTTTCAACAAAGCTGGGACAGTGGTATGTTTACCACGGTGTTACATCACCTTTCCTTCTAACAACACTCAACTAAGCCTTTGGGAACTGAGGACATTAATTGTTGAAGCTTTGTAGGTGGAATTCTTTCCCATTCTTGCTTGATGTACTACTTCAGTTGTTCAACAGTCCGGGGTCTCCATTGTCCTATTTTGGCCTTCATAATGTGCCACACATTTTCAATGAGCGACAGGTCTGGACTGCAGGAAGGCCCGTCTAGTACCCGCACTCTTTTACTACGAAGCCACGCTGTTGTAACACGTGCAGAATGTGTCTTGGCATTAACTTGCTGAAATAAGCAGGGATGTGCCTGAAAAAGACGTTGCTTGGATGGCAGCATGGGTTGCTCCAAAACCTGGATGTACCTTTCAGCATTGATGGTGCCATCACAGAAGTGTAAGTTGCCCATGCCATGGGCACTAACACACCCCTAAACCATCACAGATGCTGCCTTTTGAACTTTGCGCTGGTAACAATCTGGATGGTCTTTTTTTTTTTTTTCCTCTCTCTTTCTGGAGGACACAATGTCCATGATTTCCAAAAACAATATGGACTCATCAGACCACAGCACACTTTTCCACTTTGCGTCTGTCCATTTCAAATGAGCTCGGGCCCAGAGAAGGCAGCAGCATTTCTGGATGTTTCTGATGTATGGCTTTCCCTTTGCATGGTAGAGTTTTAACTTGCACTTGTAGATGTAGCGACGAACTGTGTGAAGTGACAATGGTTTTCTGAAGTGTTCCTGAGCCCACGCAGTAAGATCCTTTACACTACAACCCCTGGCAAAAATTATGGAATCACCGGCCTCGGAGTATGTTCATTCAGTTGTTTAATTTTGTAGAAAAAAAGCAGATCACAGACATGACACAAAACTAAAGTCATTTCAAATGGCAACGTTCTGGCTTTAAGAAACACTATAAGAAATCAGGAAAAACATTGTGCAGTCAGTAACGGTTACTTTTTTAGACCAAGCAGAGGGAAAAAAAATACGGAATCGCTCAATTCTGAGGAAAAATTATGGAATCATGAAAAACAAAAGAACGCTCCAACACATCACTAGTATTTTGTTGCACCACCTCTGGCTTTTATAACAGCTTGCAGTCTCTGAGGCATGGACTTAATGAGTGACAAACAGTACTCTTCATCAATCTGGCTCCAACTTTCTCTGATTGCTGTTGCCAGATCAGCTTTGCAGGTTGGAGCCTTGTCATGGACCATTTTCTTCAACTTCCACCAAAGATTTTCAACTGGATTAAGATCCGGACTATTTGCAGGCCATGACATTGACCCTATGTGTCTTTTTGCAAGGAATGTTTTCACAGTTTTTGCTCTTTGCCAAGATGCATTATCATCTTGAAAAATGATTTCATCATCCCCAAACATCCTTTCAATTGATGGGATAAGAAAAGTGTCCAAAATATCAACGTAAACTTGTGCATTTATTTATGATGTAATGACAGCCATCTCCCCAGTGCCTTTACCTGACATGCAGCCCCATATCATCAATGACTGTGGAAATTTACATGTTCTCTTCAGGCAGTCATCTTTATAAATCTCATTGGAACGGCACCAAACAAAACTTCCAGCATCATCACCTTGCCCAATGCCGATTCGAGATTCATCACTGAATATGACTTTCATCCAGCCATCCACAGTCCACGATTGCTTTTCCTTAGCCCACTGTAACCTTGTTTTTTTCTGTTTAGGTGTTAATGATGGCTTTCGTTTAGCTTTCCTGTATGTAAATCCCATTTCCTTTAGGCGGTTTCTTACAGTTTGGTCAGACGTTGACTCCAGTTTCCTCCCATTCGTCCCTCATTTGTTTTGTTGTGCATTTTCAATTTTTGAGACATATTGCTTTAAGTTTTCTGTCTTGATGCTTTGATGTCTTCCTTTGTCTACCAGTATGTTTGCCTTTAACAACCTTCCCATGTTGTTTGTATTTGGTCCAGAGTTTAGACACAGCTGACTGAACAACCAACATCTTTTGCAACATTGCGTGATGATTTACCCTCTTAAGAGTTTGATAATCCTCTCCTTTGTTTCAATTGACATCTCTCGTGTTGGAGCCATGATTCATGTCAGTCCACTTGGTGCAACAGCTCTCCAAGGTGTGATCACTCCTTTTTAGATGCAGACTAACGAGCAGATCTGATGTGATGCAGGTGTTAGTTTTGGGGATGAAAATTTACAGGGTGATTCCATAATTTATTCCTCAGAATTGAGTGATTCCATATTTTTGTCCCTCTGCTTGGTCTAAAAAAGTAACCGTTACTGACTGCCACAATTTCTTCCTGATTTCTTAGTGTTTCTTAAAGCCAAAAAGTTGCCATTTGAAATTACTTTAGTTTTGTGTCATGTCTGTGATCTGCTTTTTTCTACAAAATTAAACAACTGAATGAACATCCTCCGAGGCCGGTGATTCCATAATTATTGCCAGGGGTTGTATGTCAGTTTTTAATGCAGTACCGCCCAAGGGATCGAAGGTCACGAGCATTCAATGTTGGTTTTTGGCCTTGCCGCTTACGTGTAGAAAGTTCTCCAGATTCTCTGAATGTTATGATTATATTATGGACTGTAGATGATGGAATCCCTAAATTCCTTGCAACTGAACATTGAGAAGCAATGTTCTTAAACTATTGGAGTATTTTTTCCACGCAGTTGTTCACAAATTGGTGATCCTCACCCCATTTTTGCTTGTGAATGGCTCAGCCTTTTGGGGATGCTCCTTTTATACTCAATCATGACACTCACCTGTTTCCAAACATATGTTCTTTGAGCATTCATCAACTTTCCCAGTCTTTTGTTGCCCCGTCCCAACTTTTTTAAATGTGTTGCAGGCATCCATTTCAAAATGAGCAAATATTTGCACAAAAACAAAGTTCAATTGAACATAGGTTGAAGAGAATTTGCAAATCATTGTATTCTGTTATTACTTTACATTTTATACAACATCCTAACTTCATTGGAATTGGGGTTGTAGTTCTTCACCAGGAGCAACATATGTTTTGGGTCGTTATGTTGGAAGACAACGTAAAGTCTCAGACCCAATTTTGCTGCTGACTGCTTGAGGATTTCATTCAAAATCTTCATATATCCTCCTTTCTTCATAGTTCCTTCCAGCTTGTGAAGATTCCCAGTTCCAGATGCACTGAAACAATGCCAGAGCATGATACTCCCAAAATGTTTCACTGTGGGGATGGTGTTCTTTGGGTTATGCGCCTTTCCCGTCTTCCTCCAAACATAAGCAACACATTTAGTGCCAAACAGCTCTCATCTGACCAGAGGACACACTTCCAGTATGCATAATCTTTCTCCAGAGTGTCCTTAGCATACTTCAGTGTGGCTTGATTGAAGGTGTCTCTTTTGCAGAAGTGGTGTTTTTGTTGGTCTGCAACCTCGCAGTCCATTCCTGTCCAGGGGTCTAGTGATTGTATTCTTTGAGACTACAATTCCCAACTTGACCAAGTCATTCACTAGTGCCTGTTCTGGGACTCTTTAAACACATCTGACTAGTTTTCATTCCAGAGTCTCTGAAATATTTTGCATCCTACCTCCTCCAGGCTTGTTCTGTACTGTGAGAGTCTCTTTGAATTTCTTGATGGATACTTCTCACTCCAGTTCTTGACACTTGGAAATGTTGTGATAACTCCTCCTCCTGTTTTGTAAGCAATAACAATTATCTTTCCCATGTCTGAAGTGATTATTTTTGATGCTTTCTCAAGCGACAGCTCAAACCCCAAAGGTTTTATACTGTGTGTATATTGGGAGGGAACCCTCAGATTTAACTTGACAAACTTTGAGCATTACAAAGTGAAAGCACATCATTGCACAACAGTGGGTTGTCCTATGGCTCAACATTTCTGTGAAATAATTTTGTGTGTAAAGTAAAATAATGTAAGCATCCAAAATAAAACTAGATGTTTAGAAATGCTGTGTTGAAAATTCCTTGCTCTATTAAAAACACCCGTTGGGATTTTTTTTGAAGAAGAAGAAAACATTAAATGTCATAGGTTCCTAGCCCACCTATCTGTATACTCATCATGGGCATGAATGGGCAAGAATTTTGTGCACACGTTTGCATTTATTTAGGATCTTCTCTAATCCACACAGGGTCAAAGTTATACATATGAAGCTGAAACATATGCACTTAAATCTTTTAATAAGTGCTGGTGAAGGTTCTACAATGTCTGATAATGTGACAATGATAGGCCTATTAACTCCTATTTAATGACGATTGTTATGACGCTGGGATCGTATATAGTATGTTTGTGGTGTAAGGCACCTAGGTGAGGTGCTGGTCATCCTTTGAGTTTCCTTTTCCATGTGAGCTAGTACAGATGGCACCGGCTGCCTGGCCCAGCAATAAAGGCTCCAGCGTTAAAAGGTTGAACCCAACATCAAACACTTCACCTTCTTCCTGCTCTCAGCTGGTGTGTGTGTGTGTGTGTATATATATATACACACACACTTTTTTTTGTTGTTGTTACTTTTGGAAATACTGTAACCACTAGCTTGGGAAGCAGTCCACATTCTTTTTCAGGACAGGTGATAAGCTGTTTTATTTTGATCACATTTTCTCCAGTTTCTTCCCTAGGAGTTTTAGGTAACAGACTGTTTTTTTGGTTTTTATTTGATAACTAGGTAAAGGAAGGTACTTTAAAGATTGTTTTGTTTGTTATTCTGGGTGTTTTCTCACCCTGAAGCCTTTTGTTTAAGAATAATAAATCTATTATATTTTGGACTGCAGATCCTTGTAGTTTGGTCATCCTTGGGAGTGGGGAAGGAAGAGAGTCACTTTATGTTTTGCTGTGGTTCACCCCTTGTCCAGGGGGGGTAACATCATGGTTGACTACAGCTGGCAGTTTCTCTTTGCCAGCATGAAAAGGTTGCGCTTGACAGCACTCATTGGACTGACCAATGCTTAGAACCTATGGGAAAGTCCTAAGGACTCAATGTCTTCTGGAGAAGAGTTTATGATCAGATGAGACAAAGATTATCTATTTGGCCGCAATGACAATGGTTTGTTTGGAGGAGTAAAGGTGAGGCTTTCAAACCTAAGATTGATTGATTGATGACACTACCAACACATAAGTGTCATATAAGTGTCAAACAGTTGCCAAATATTCATCTGAAACAAACACAAAATACATCACAATATCCATCATCATAGGTTAAAGAGCAGGTTATCAGTAGCTTAGGAATGTGACTACTTCACCGGAATAATTCCCTGCCCTTTACGACAAATGAAGCAGCTCCGTTAGCGAACAAAAGGTGTGTCTCCCCCTACACGGGCCTGACGGCTGAAAGTCTCCTCCAAAAAACTAGGCAACTGGAATAAAATACCTTGCCCAAAGATATAACTGGTGTGATTCAAACCTAAGAACACTGTACCAACTGTCAAGCATGGTGATGGTAGCATCATGCTCTGGAGCTGTTTTACTGCCAATGGTACTTGTACATTGCACAAAATGGATAGAATAATGAAGGAGGTCACCTCAAATCAACAACTCGATCAACTTGGCCATAATTAGGTTTTCCAACAGGACAATGATCCCAAGGACACATGAAGACTGATTGTGGGTTGAAAAAAAACAAGCTAGCATTAATCTTCTGGAGTGGCCTTCCCAAAGCCCCAACTGAAAATTTGTGGACTACGCTTAAAGGTCATAATTTTGCATAAATGCATAATTTTGGCTTTGTGTGGATGAGAGAAAATCCAAAATAAATTAAAATTTGTGCACCTAACTCTTGTTTTTTTTTTAAAGTCATGAAAGATGCATGCTGTACAATCATTCCAGCTTGGCAAAAGAAGAGTTCAAAGACATTATTAAAAGCCAAAAATTACCATGGCATTCATATCCATGAGTGTATGTAAACTTCTGACCTCAGCTGTATGTACAGTACAGGTAATAAATATGTTTAAAAAAACAGCCAAAAAAAAAAAAAACTCCACAACTCATTTATCAATGGTGCTCCAGCACTCACTTACATAGCTTTCATAATAAAAATATTTCTTGATGTCACCATGCCTGGATACAAACTTGAGGAATGTTTTCTCTCTTATTTTGGAGTGGTAGCTAATGAGAACAGATCTCTCAGCTTGTTCTTGTCTCTCCGCCTGGACAGCTTGCAAATCCTTGAATCCACCTTTTTCTTCTGACAACACAAAAACAAAGTATTAAACAACATTCCTTGGAAATTCCTCATAACTAAATTGATTTCTGAACCACCGGCTGTTGTGAAGTAGTATATCTTGTCACTGTTCAAACCTTGGTTAGCTTATATTTGTCTTGCAAAAAAGCTTCACAGTAGAAGTCTAACATTTAGTTCCATTACTGACTCATCTGTTCTTTACTGTTTTGATTATGTTATTAAATTATGTAATAATAATAATCTGATTTTTTTTTACCGAAAAACAATGTACAGATTTCACGAGGTAGATTATTCCAGAACACTGAAGCATGACAAGCGGCAGGGGTGGTGGCCAAGTGGTTATTGCACTTGGTTTCAGTGCGGAAGGGTCCCGGTTTAAATCTCACCCCTGCCACATTTCTCCGTGTAATGGGAGTTGCGTCAGGAAGGGCATCCGGCGTAAAACTAGTGCCAATTCAACATGCAGATCCACCTTGGATTTGCTGTGACGACCCCAAGTGAAAACAAGGGAGCAGCCGAAGGGGCTTACTTTACTGAAGCATGACAAGCAAAAGGTCTACTGCATACAGCCTTCTTTTTTACCTGAGGAATGCGTAATAAGGCAGCACCGTGAGAAAAGGGGCGTGGCCACTGAGGAAGCACCGGCTGCCCCTGGAATCTGATTGGCCACCTTGCCTGGTCACACCCCACCAGAGCTGTCAATCAGTTTGTTTGATCAGGGTAGCGTTTCAAAACCCAAATTCCCACCTGTGGCCTTTCTGTGTGGCTTTTGCATGTTCTCCCCATGTTTGCGTGGAGTCCCTCCGGGCGCTCCGCCTTCTTCCCACATCCAAAGACATACGGGTTGGGTGAATTAGAAACTTTAAGTTGTCCGAAGGTGTGTATGCAGCTGTGAATGTGTTTGTTTGTCTATATATGGCCTGCGACAGACTGATGTCCTGTCCTGGGTGAACCCACCTTGCGCTCTATGACTGCTGGGATAGGCTCCAGCCCCCTGTGACCCTTAATTGGACTAAGCGGTTGAAGATGAGTGTGTGATTCATTTATCAATTAATTATCCAACTATAACATACAACTGGACTTTTCTTTCAGACAGAATAACACTCCATGTTCAAACATGTTTTGTTTGCAAGTGATAACTGCAACATGATGATTATGTTGTCATGTGTTCCTCCAGACACTGACTTGATTCAGCTACTAATGCTCAGTTATTTATAGCTACTGGTGGATACAGCTAACCACAAAGTTAGCTTCAATAACCGTTAATCCGCTAACTAAAAAGTTAACTTTTATAAAGCTAAACCGGTAAACCCCTAAAAAATTAGTGTAAGTTACAGCTAAAAGCTAAACCGATAACTTTTAGTATTGACTCCAGTACACTGGCAGCTACTGAATAAATTCAAAGGCAATCACAAACAACAATGAGCCAGCATTCTGTCTAAGATCAGCCTTCCCTCAGCAAAAGAGACCTGGTGACCAGAGAGAAAAGAAGGAGAGGAAAAAAAAAAAAAATCATTTATTTTCACAGCCATACAGTTTTGTCGATGTGTTGCAGGAGACATGTACAGCAAGGCAGTTTTGGCTTATGGTAAAATTTTAAACAAACTAATTCTGGACAAGTTATCGAAATTAACGGCACACCTCTGTCGTTTTCACAAAGTGAAAATATCAGCTATATGCTTTTGTTTTAAAGTAATGCACTAATTTTGAAGGTTTTACTGTTTACAGACACACATGCCAAAAGGCATTATGGGAAAATGAGTTTCCTGTCATCAGTGGTTGGTCGGTTATATATGTGTAAAAACCAACACACAAGTTACTGTAATGTGTGTGTTGGTTTTTACAAATAAATCTGTCTTTGTAAATATGTAATTTTTTCCCATTTGTAAAAAAAAAAAGGCAGTCTGAAAACTGAAAATTCTGTTTGTTAGGCTAAGTGATTCAGCACTTAGCGAATGTGTGGTATTTGGTATTCACACTGCCATCCAGTAGATGGCAGTGTTCATGCCAGTGTGAATACCAATTGCCAAACTTTCGCTAAGTGCTGAATCATTTAAACAGAATTTTCAGTTTTCAAATTGCCTTTTTTTTTTTCCCCAAGAATGACTGCAGACAAGAATTATTGTGAATGCACATCATCATCATCACAATCAGTTTTCTTTAGAAAACACAGAATCCAGATTGACAAATATTTCCAAGTCACCGAACAGGAGTTGGACTTCACATTTTGTATCATTAAATATGAAAAAACAGTATTGTACTGCATGGCAAATCTGTCTGGAGTAGGCAGTTCTCAAAAACTAAGCAACTGCACAAGAAGGAAACTAGTGAGGGAAGCCACCAATAAGACACCTATGACAACTCTGATGGAGGTATAGGCTTCTGCAGCAGTTACTTGAAAAACTATGCAGTGCAACTTTTGTCTGTTTTTTCACCAGATACACAGCTTCATGTGGAACAGACAAGGATTTCCTGAAAAAAGAAAAAATTCAGCTGGTTTGCCAGAAGGCCCATGGGAGACTTGATGACCTTGAGCAAAATGAGAAAAGTAACAATAACAATGAAATTTGTTCTTTTTTTTTTGTAGTATTTCACAATATCTACTACTCATACAATTTTCTATTATACATCTATCTTCAGTTGAGAAATTGTTGCTAGCCCAAAACACCAAGAAGCACTGACTAGACTGAGTTCCATCCCTCACATCCCTTCAGGTTCTCGCTTCTTTTCACTCTGGGTCAACACAGTAGATCCAAGGTGGATCTACTGTATATTCCCTATCTGCGCATGCGTGAAAAACAGGAAGATTCTTCCGCACTGAATTTACCCTTTCTGTGTGTGAACCAAAATCAGGCTTAATGTGAATAAATTCTGATCTTATCTCTTAATGATATTACTTCCCTGGACTCATTCAACAATACTTTGTCTTGACAGGATTTAACTCAAATGAATAGGCGAGTTATTTTTCTCAATAAATTGAAACCAGCTCTCAGTCATGTTGGGTCAAAATCAGTTCAAAGCATGTTAGAAATGTATTTGTTTTTGAAATACGTAAATGTACCCCCACAGTGCTCCAAGGCTAAACAGCCACACTTCTTCCACAACACACTTACAAACAAAAATTATTTTGGTGTTTACAGCTAATATTTGGTGAAATATCTTTCAGCACCTAGTTTGGATGCGAAAGTGAATTTAAGTCTGTAATACAGGAGAAAAGTGGATAAGCAGCAAAAACAAAAGTTATTTTTAAGCTACAGTTAAAAATGAAAGTTTTGTATGACAGCATGTACTAGCTTAGCTTCAAGTTTTCCCCTCAATTCGTTACGTCCTAACCTGATTCATCATGACGGCCTTCAGTTTGAGCAACAGCGACATCGATCCCCAGATTTCTGCTCAGTAATCTGTCGGTTTTGTGCAGAGAGTTCAACACACCGCCGCTCGGCCACGAACGACACAACCTGCACACTCCGAAGGGCGACGCCATTTTTCTGAACAAGAAGGAGCCTGCGCGCATGCGCAGGCCTCCTTGAGCTACGGCAAATGAAAGGGATCAAGTTTAATTGCTTGCAGCGGTCAAGAGGAAAAGGACGACTCCAGCAGAAAAGTACTGTA
Source organism: Thalassophryne amazonica (assembly GCF_902500255.1). NCBI lineage: Eukaryota > Metazoa > Chordata > Actinopteri > Batrachoidiformes > Batrachoididae > Thalassophryne > Thalassophryne amazonica. The sequence goes on along the minus strand of NC_047103.1, from coordinate 90,288,728 downwards.
GGTTCATCCACCACCTCTGCCCTGCATAGATTTGACTCCGAGGGGTGACCATCTGCTTTGGCCATAACACAAATTACAAGTAATAAATAATACAAGGCATAGAGAGTACAGATCTATCTAGCTTTTAGAATGCTGTCACTTTGAATAACATTTGCTTCACTTTTTGCATTTATTTTATTGTGCTACAATGGACCAAAAAAAAAAAAAAAAAAAAAAACCTGAGCATATCAACTGTTTACATCATAAGAAAAAATGTGCAAGAATCAAGAATTGTGCAACCTCAAGCCAGGGGGCAACATCATATGTGGGACAAATAAACACACACACGCACACTTCAAACATTTCATCCTGATTTTACATCTGGTGCCAATGGCGGTCGTAACTACTGCGTATACAACGTTTTTGTTCAAGGTTGACAAAGATGGATCAAGAAGTTACTAGGGATGGGAACTGTGAAATACTGGTGAGTCACTATTAATAATTTCGTATGTGTCCAACCTCGTAGGTTGATTGTTAAAATTAAATTTGTTAGTTCTAAAAGCCATCATAATTATTTATAGGAAAACGTTCTACTTTTTTTCTACTAAGGCTTGAACTTTGAGTGTTTACACCGGAGAGAAAAGTCAGAAAATGTTAATGCCTGTTTGAGAAAAGTGTATAAAGTGTGTAGTGAGGGGTTTTACAGCCTTAAAACATCTATAATAATTGTAAAAAATAATGCTGACTACTTCGCGGATTTTGCCTATCGCGGGTTATTTTTAGAATGTAACTCCCGCGATAAACAAGGGACCACTGTATATGATAAAATTATCAAGTTGTTCACCAATGAATATGGCTTTTTACACCCTTCAGAAAACCATACAACATTTATCATTTATAGTTATATGATAAAATTGTTATCAAGTTGTTTACCAATGAATATGGCTTTTTACACCCTTCAGAAAACCATACAATATTTATCATTTATAGGTATATGATAAAATTGTTATCAAGTTGTTTACCAATGAATATGGCTTTTTACACCCTTCAGAAAACCACACATTTATCATTTATAGGTATATGATAAAATTGTTATCAAGTTGTTTACCAATGAATATGGCTTTTTACACCCTTCAGAAAACCATACAATATTTATCATTTATAGGTATATGATAAAATTGTTATCAAGTTGTTTACCAATGAATATGGCTTTTTACACCCTTCAGAAAACCATACAATATTTATCATTTATAGGTATATGATAAAATTGTTATCAAGTTGTTTACCAATGAATATGGCTTTTTACACCCTTCAGAAAACCAGACAATATTTATCATTTATAGGTATATGATAAAATCGTTATCAAGTTGTTTACCAATGAATATGGCTTTATACACCCTTCAGAAAACCATACAACATTTAGCATTTATAGTTATATGATAAAATCATTATCAAGTTGTTTACCAATGAATATGGCTTTTTACACCCTTCAGAAAACCATACATTTATCATTTATAGGTATATGATAAAATCGTTATCAAGTTGTTTACCAATGCATATGGCTTTTTACACCCTTCAGAAAACCATACAACATTTATTATTTATAGTTATATGATAAAATCGTTATCAAGTTGTTTACTAATGAATATGGCTTTTTACACCCTTCAGAAAACCATACAACATTTATCATTTATAGTTATATGATAAAATCGTTATCAAGTTGTTTACCAATGCATATGGCTTTTTACACCCTTCAGAAAACCATACAACATTTATTATTTATAGTTATATGATAAAATTGTTATCAAGTTGTTTACCAATGAATATGGCTTTTTACACCCTTCAGAAAACCATACATTTATCATTTATAGGTATATGATAAAATCGTTATCAAGTGTTTACCAATGAATATGGCTTTATACACCCTTCAGAAAACCATACAACATTTATCATTTATAGTTATATGATAAAATCATTATCAAGTTGTTTACCAATGCATATGGCTTTTTACACCCTTCAGAAAACCATACAACATTTATTATTTATAGTTATATGATAAAATCGTTATCAAGTTGTTTACCAATGAATATGGCTTTTTACACCCTTCAGAAAACCATACAACATTTATCATTTATAGGTACAGTATGTTAGAGAAATTATGCACCTGACTATATATCATCACAAAATAATCATGATATCATCGTATTATCACCAGCACAACTTATATATTCATATTATGTTGTCCCAACGTATATTATCGTTTGTTCTGCATCACATGTCGTATGCATGCACCAGATACAAATTCCTGCAGTTCATGAATTCATCCTTGACCTTCACAAAGGCCACTTCGGAGGAACTCACCACTCTACGACTGATGGTGCTCCAGAATCGCATGGTTCTCGACCTTCTGACCGCACCACAGGGAGGTGTGTGCGTAATAGTGGGAACTGCATGCTGCACCTTCATAACGGACAACACTGCAGACAGCGGAACCATCCAAAGGGCGATCGCTGAAATGACCACCACCAGGAATGCTGTGCTGACTACCATGAACTCGAAAAGCTGGGACTTCTGGTCTTGGTTCACATCAGGAACTTGGTGGCAACTCCTTTTGAAAATGTGTATACCACTCGTTGTTTCGATTATGTTTTGTGTTCTAATGCTCTGTGTGCTTCCATGTATTCATAGCATGTTTTCTCACGTGATGACTCGTTCCTTCCTACAGCACCAAGTCCTAAAGCAACAACAACAAGAAGAACCCCGTGACCCTGAACCTGTGCAGCCTGTCGGTATCAGTGCGGTATATGAAAATGTGTGCTGCCTTAATGATGTGCTTATTGAAAATGTGTCAAATACAAGTGATAAGCATCTGATGTTCTGCATTCACATACGATAAACAGGAGGGAAATGTTAGAGAAATTATGCACCTGACTATATATCATCACAAAATAATCATGATATCGTATTATCACCAGCACAACTTATATATTCATATTATGTTGTCCCAACGTATATTATCGTTTGTTCTGCATCACATGTCGTATGCATGCATATATCTTTTACACCATGTAGTTTTGCACGTCTCTGTTGGGATTACGGCCTTGAAGCAAGGACAGTGTCTGTGGGAGGACAGCGAAACAATGGAATTGATGTGCACCGGCTGGATTCACGTCTGTCGGGTGACATGTTGTTTGATGGGGGAAAAGGAGTACAGGCAGACAGCAGCAAACCCACGGAAACACATATTAGCTTGCAATAGCTCACCAGCTGCACAGGATGTTTTGCTCCTATTCATTGCTTTTATTCATGATATTCACAATAACCGACAATGTCGTCATCACGCCCAGCTTGTATGCCACTTTTGCTTAATAAAAACACTGTGCACAGGAAGTCAGTTTGACAAGAGTCGAGAGAGAGGTGGTGACTGCTCTGAGACTGCTCTTCCCGCTGCATGCAGTTGACAAAAGAGTTGCTGGTCTCGTGTTCACTCATTTATAGATGTCCGTAAGGGGTAATGTGTTTTGACCCTGACACAGTATATGATAAAATCGTTATCAAGTTGTTTACCAATGAATATGGCTTTTTACACCCTTCAGAAAACCATACAACATTTATCATTTATAGTTATATGATAAAATTGTTATCAAGTTGTTTACCAATGAATATGGCTTTTTACACCCTTCAGAAAACCATACTACATTTATCATTTATAGGTATATGATAAAATCGTTATCTGTTGTGTGGGCCGCCAGAAGGGGAGGTACTGCTGGCCCACCACCAGAGGGCGCCCTGCCTGAACTGCGGGCTTCAGGCACGAGAGGGCGCTGCCGCCACGGACACAGCCGAGGGTGACAGCTGTCACTCATTATCTCATGACAGCTGTCACCCATCTTCACTTCATCGTACTACTCCATAAAACCCAGACGTCATCTCCACCTTGTTGCCAAGATATCATCGACCTGTTAAGGTAAAACTCTCAGCCGTTATTGTGCCGAACGCACGTAATCTGTTCTTGAGACTTTTGCAGACTTACCTGGTGATTACTCGCAGCTGGAGCTGGGGTTTGTGGATTGTGGAGGAGTTGACGCTCTTCACTTCTCACATGAAACTCGATAAGTAGTCATTCAGGTGCTGCACGTTACTGTGTTACTGTGTTTGAGGTGGAGGTGGAATCTCCACCATTGTTGTTACTGGGTGTACACACACCCACATCTTATTGTTTCTGCTCCTCGCCAGCAGTACCAGATCTGACACTCGGAGACGGTGGCCACCTGGGGACTCGGGACTTGGCGGCTCCAGTATTCTCCAGGTTCGGTGGCGGAGGAAATCGTGTGGTTCCGGTTCTTCTCAGGACAGACGTCTTCTATCCTCGAGCCTGCCCACACGTCACCTTTGTGGATTGACTGTTTGCAAAATTCTGTAGTCCTCTGTATTGTGGTTGTGCTCATTCACAACAGTAAAGTGTTCATATTCGACTCTTTCATTGTCCGTTCATTTACGCCCCCTGTTGTGGGTCCGTGTCACTACACTTTCCCAACAGGATATCTCGGCCAGCGTCATGGATCCCGAGGAGCGTCACCCATCTGTTGAACAGCCAATGGAAGAGCAGGGTGCACAGGCGTCTGCAGGAGGCGTGATTGGTGGGTTGCAGCAAATCCTCACCACCTTTACCGCTCGGTTGGATCTGATGACCGAGCAAAACACCATCCTTAATCGCAGGATGGAGGCTCTCACCGCACAGGTGGAAGCGCGCGCTCAGGGCGCTGCTGCAGCTCCTCCTCCTGCCGACCCAGTGCAGAATATAGACGTTCCACTGGTCATTCAATGACCCCCCCCCACCATCCCCTGAAGCATACATAAGTCCCCCAGAGCCGTACAGAGGTTGTGTGGAGACGTGCGCGGACTTTCTTATGCAGTACTCACTCGTCTTTGCACAGCGTCCTATAATGTACGAGTCTGACGCCAGTAAGGTGGCTTATGTAATTAACTTGCTTCGTGGTGAGGCACGCGCTTGGGCTACAGTGCTTTGGGAGCAAAATTCACAGCTCCTTACCACTTATACTGGGTTTGTGAGGGAGTTCAGAACGGTTTTTGATCACCCTAACAGAGGAGAGACCGCTTCAACAGTGCTGCTGTCAATGAGACAGGGGCGCCGGAGCGCAGCCGAATATGCAGTCGACTTCCGCATCGCGGCTGCGAGGTCCGGCTGGAATAACATTGCGCTCCGCGCCGCCTTCTTAAACAGACTGTCGTCGGTCCTGAAGGAGCACCTGGTAGCGAAGGAAGAACCGCGGGATTTAGACGGGCTTATTGATCTCGTTATACGGTTAGACAATCGGTTGGAGGAACGCCCTCGGGAGCGAGACGAAGGACGTGGCCGGGCACGCGCCATCCCTCTCCCTTCCGGGTCCGAAAAGGTTCCGCCCTCCCCACGCTCCACAGCCTCAACGCTCCGTGTGGCTACAGCTCCCCCTGCTGACGAAGCTATGGACACGAGCAGGGCCACATTTAGACCACCTAACAGACAGAGGAGGCTGGCCCGAGGGGAGTGCTTTGTCTGCGGCTTGAGTGAGCATCTGCAGAGAGACTGCCTCAAGCGGTTAAACACCAACGCCCGCCCTTAGAAACTGGGCTTAGGGTGGGCCAAGACATTCACGTGGGACACACACATATTTCCACACGACTCCCAGTTACAATCCTGAGCGGGGATTTAACCCTTCAAGCCCCAGCACTGGTGGACACGGGGTCAGAAGGGAATCTGCTAGACAGCAGATGGGCTAGGGAGGTAGGGCTCCCTCTGGTGGTGCTCCCTTTGCCATTGCAGGTGCGGGCACTAGATGGCACCCTTCTCCGTTTAATCATGCACAAGACACAACCTGTAACTCTGGTGGTGTCTGGAAATCATCGGGAGGAGATCGACTTTTTTGTGACTCCTTCTACCTCCCGAGTGATTTTGGGCTTCCCGTGGATGTTGAAACACAATGCCCGGATTGATTGGCCGTCTGGGGTGGTGGTTCAGTGGAGCGAAACCTGTCATCGGATGTGTTTAGGTTCCTCGGTTCCTCCCAGTTTACAGGCTAAAGAGGAGGTCAAAGTCCCTCCCAATCTGACGGCGGTGTCGGTTGAGTACCACGATCTTGCTGACGTCTTCAGCAAGGATCTGGCTCTCACCCTTCCCCCGCACCGTCCGTACGATTGTGCCATTGATTTGATTCCAAGTGTGGAGTTCCCGTCCAGCAGGCTGTACAACCTCTCACGACCTGAGCGCGAATCAATGGAGACCTACATCCCGGACTCATTAGCTGCCGGCTGATCCGGAATTCCACCTCCCCGATGGGTGCAGGTTTCTTTTTTGTGGGCAAGAAAGATGGCGGACTCCGTCCATGCATTGATTACAGGGGGCTGAATGAAATCACGGTTCGCAATCGATACCCGTTGCCCTTGTTAGATTCCGTGTTCACCCCCCTGCATGGAGCCAAAATCTTTACAAAGTTGGATCTTAGGAATGTGTATCACCTGGTTCGGGTCCGGAAGGGAGACGGGTGGAAGACGGCATTTAACACCCCATTAGGTCATTTTGAGTACCTGGTCATACCGTTCGGCCTCACTAACGCCCCCGACACGTTCCAAGCTTTGGTTAATGACGTCTTGCGGGACTTCCTGCACCGATTTGTCTTCGTATATCTGGACGATATACTCATCTTTTCTCCGGACCCTGAGACTCATGTCCAGCATGTACATCAGGTCCTGCAGCGGCTGTTGGAGAACCGGCTGTTTGTGAAGGGTGAGAAGTGCGAGTTCCACCGCACTTCTTTGTCCTTCCTGGGGTTTATCATCTCCTCCAACTCCGTCGCCCCTGATCCGGCCAAGGTTGAGGCGGTGAGAGATTGGCCCCAACCAACAAGCCGTAGGAAGCTGCAACAGTTCCTCGGCTTTGCAAATTTCTACAGGAGGTTCATTAAGGGCTACAGTCAGGTAGTTAGCCCCCTGACAGCCCTGACCTCTCCAAAAGTCCCCTTCACCTGGTCGGATCGGTGCAAAGCCGCGTTCAAGGAGTTGAAACGACAGTTCTCGACTGCACCAGTTCTGGTGCAGCCCGACCCTAGCCGCCAGTTTGTGGATGAAGTGGACGCCTCTGACTCAGGGATAGGAGCCGTGCTATCCCAGAGCGGAGAGACCGATAAGGTTCTTCACCCGTGTGCCTACTTTTCTCGCAGGTTGACCCCGGCTGAACGGAACTATGACGTCGGCAATCGAGAACTCCTTGTGGTGAAAGAGGCTCTTGAGGAGTGGAGACACCTGTTGGAGGGAGCGTCTGTGCCGTTCACGGTTTTCACTGACCATCGGAACCTGGAGTATATCAGGACCGCCAAGCGGCTGAACCCCAGGCAAGCCCGCTGGTCACTGTTCTTCGGACTTTTTGACTTCCGGATCACCTATTGCCCCGGGACCAAGAACCAGAGATCGGATGCCTTGTCCCAGGTACACGAAGACAAAGTCAAAACTGAGCTGTCGGATCCACCGGAGCCCATCATTCCGGAGTCCACTATCGTGGCCACCCTCACCTGGGACGTGGAGAAGACCGTCCGGGAGGCCCTGGCACGGAGCACGGATCCCGGAACTGGGCCAAAGAACCGACTGTACGTCCCACCAGAGGCCAGAGCTGCAGTATTGGATTTCTGTCATGGTTCCAAGCTCTCCTGTCATCCAGGGGTGCGAAGGACCGTGGCAGTTGTCCGACAGCGCTTCTGGTGGGCGTCTATGGAGGCCGACGTCCGGGAGTATATCCAGGCCTGCACCGCCTGTGCCAGGGGCAAGGCAGACCACCAAAGGTCCCAAGGACTTCTCCAGCCGCTTCCTGTGCCTCATCGCCCCTGGTCCCATATCAGCCTGGATTTCGTCACGGGCCTCCCGCCGTCCCAGGGCAACATCACCATCCTCACGATAGTGGACCGGTTTTCCAAGGCGGCCCACTTCGTGGCCCTCCCGAAGCTCCCAATGGCCCAGGAGACAGCAGACCTCCTGGTCCACCACGTCGTCCGTCTGCATGGGATACCAACTGACGTCTCGGATCGTGGTCCCCAGTTTTCCTCTCAAGTCTGGAGGAGTTTCTGCAGGGAACTGGGGGCCACCGTGAGTCTCTCGTCCGGGTACCACCCACAGACGAACGGACAGGCAGAACGGGCCAACCAAGAGTTGGAACAGACCCTCCGCTGTGTGACATCCGTGCACCCGATGGCCTGGAATAACCATCTGGCCTGGATCGAGTATGCACATAACAGCCAGGTGTCTTCTGCCACCGGCCTGTCCCCGTTTGAGGTGTGTATGGGGTACCATCCCCCATTGTTTCCCGTGGTGGAGGGAGAGGTCGGTGTGCCCTCGGTCCAGGCCCACCTGCGGAGGTGCCGTCGGGTGTGGCGCACCGCCCGTTCTGCCTTGTTGAAGGCCCGGACGAGGGCTAAGGCCCATGCAGACTGCCGGCGGTCCCCGGCCCCTGCATACCAGCCCGGGCAGGAGGTGTGGTTATCAACGAAGGACATCTCCCTCCAAGTGGACTCCCCTAAGTTGAAGGACAGGTACATTGGACCATTCAAAATCCTCAAGATCCTCAGCCCTGCAGCAGTGAAGCTCCAACTCCCAGCTTCACTGCGGATCCATCCTGTTTTCCATGTGTCCAGACTGAAACCACACCACACCTCACCCCTCTGTGCTCCCGGTCCGGCGCCGCCTCCTGCCCGGATCATTGACGGGGAGCCGGCTTGGACAGTGCGCCAGCTCCTGGACGTCCATCGAATGTGCCGGGGGTTCCAGTATTTGGTGGACTGGGAGGGGTATGGACCTGAAGAACGCTCCTGGGTGAAGAGGAGCTTCATCCTGGACCCGGCCCTCCTGGCCGATTTCTACCGCCGACACCCGGATAAACCTGGTCGGGCGCCAGGAGGCGCCCGTTGAGGGGGGGTCCTGTTGTGTGGGCCGCCAGAAGAGGAGGTACTGCTGGCCCACCACCAGAGGGTGCCCTGCCTGAAGTGCGGGCTTCAGGCACGAGAGGGCGCTGCCGCCACGGACACAGCCGGGGGTGACAGCTGTCACTCATTATCTCATGACAGCTGTCACCCATCTTCACTTCGTCGTACTACTCCATAAAACCCGGACGTCATCTCCACCTCGTTGCCGAGATATCATCGACCTGTTAAGGTAAAACTCTCAGCCATTATTGTGCCGAACGCACGTAATCTGTTCTTGAGACTTTTGCAGACTTACCTGGTGATTACTCGCAGCTGAAGCTGGGGTTTGCATATTGTGGAGGAGTTGACGCTCTTCACTCCTCACATGAAACTCGATAAGTAGTCATTCAGGCGCTGCACGTTACTGTGTTACTGTGTTTGAGGTGGAGGTGGAATCTCCACCATTGTTGTTACTGGGTGTACACACACCCACATCTTATTGTTTCTGCTCCTCGCCAGCAGTACCAGATCCGACACTCGGAGGCGGTGGCCACCTGGGGACTCGGGACTTGGCGGCTCCAGTATTCTCCAGGTTCGGTGGCGGAGGAAATCGTGTGGTTCCGGTTCTTCTCAGGACAGACATCTTCTATCCTCGAGCCTGCCCACACGTCACCTTTGTGGATCGACTGTTTGCAAAATTCTGTAGTCCTCTGTATTGTGGTTGTGCTCATTCACAACAGTAAAGTGTTCATATTCGACTCTTTCATTGTCCGTTCATTTACGCCCCCTGTTGTGGGTCCGTGTCACTACACTTTCCCAACAGTTATCAAGTTGTTTACCAATGAATATGGCTTTATACACCCTTCAGAAAACCATACACCCTGAGGCTGAATAAACAACTTGATAACTGATAATATTCCGGTTACGAAAGGGTTATGAAAGGGTTATTGGCTGCATGTAAACGTAGTCAGTGAGATTTTACATGTATTGCATACAATTCTTTCTTCGTGCACAATTCAACCACATTCGTACTATGTGTGAAGGGGCCATAAATACTGTTCGCCTGGCTTGTACGCCGCAGGGGGTGTAACTGTGGAAGACAAAACACTGGGCTGACTGAATACACATTTTTCTGCTGCAGATGAAAATAAAGTAGGCAAAATCAAAGCTTTGCACACCAGCACATGAAAACCCTTTTTTTGTGGCAGTCCACAGAACCATGTGACTTTAGGTTAGTTCAGCAGCGGACATTAACATGAGACCAGGTTTGATCAATATAAGTGTGACACATGTCCCTGTGTAAGGCAGAAAACTCAGTGTTACTGTATGTGGCTGCATTTCCTTCTGAACATTTTACTTGATGAATTATGTCCGAAACTATGTGCACGTGTGCATGCATGCTACATTGTATAGATGCCAGGCCTATATGTGGCACTGTAATTGTCATGCCCGTCCCTGATCCAGGTTTTAATCCTTATTTGGCCTCTTTATTTAGTTCATCTTCATCTGCCTCAGCTTTGTTTTATTAATTGTTGTTTTCATTATGTGGTCAGTCCCTGTTCTTGTTTTGCTTTGTTACTTTGTTTTCATTACTTTTCATATTTCCGCCATTGTCAGTTCCGTCCTAGTTTTCTCCAGCCGGTTGTGTTCATATTATGGATCTTTTAGTTATCATCTATTCATTTTTGACTGTTCTCATTTCGGTTATTATCCATTCTACTTTATTATCGGGTTTCGCTTTCTGTTGATCATTTAGTCTTTGCTTGCTTGTTTTGTTATCTGGTCGTATAGTGTTCTTCAGTCGTTAGTCAGTTCCTGTCTCGTTTTGTCTGTTATGTGTCGGACGCAGCTCGGAGAACCGACCAGCGTTTGAAGGACCCAGTATGAAATAAGCAGAGCATGGTACAAAGGCTAACTGAATTTAATACATAACAGTGATACAAAAAATAACAAAAGAAAGTGCGGCCTGGCGTGGTGCGCTCCCAGCAGCGCTAACGGTCCGGAGCCAGAAGCTGTTCGGACCCAAGGACCCCGCCGACACCCCCCAGGTGGCCGCAACAAACCGAGTCTGTGAAAGAAGGAACCATTATGTGAGTCCACACTCTACACACAGAGAGAACACTTAAAGGTGTACAAACAGCAAACACTTCCTGGCTTGATTACTAATCAGCTTCCCAACCTGCAGGCATGGAACATCCAGTTCACAAAACTCCACTGCAGTGGAAGCCGATACATGACTAACATACAGCTCAATATAAAAAGGTGTGAGGGACACCACATTTACTGACTGTATAAATGTTAGTCACAAAATCTAACGTACCTCAGGAAGTGTGCTGACGAGCGTGAGACCTCACCCCCTCCTCTTTCACAGACCGTGCATCAAACCCTGGACGTTCTCTGCATCCACTGATGATGAGATGGCTCCCGAGACGACGATCTCACCCGTCTGGTCACAAGGTCGAGTCTCTGGCAAATACACACTGTATACTCCAGTCTTAAATGCCACCATGTTCCAATCCATATAGATGCACCTCAGCTGTGAGTCCTGACGAGCCGCAGGTGATCAGGGTGAGGTCCTGATAACCTCAGCAACACAGCCACTCAGTCCCAAATGCAATCCACCTGGAAGGAAAAACAAAAGACAGAAACAAAAAGGCAGCCAGGCCCCCCAGCCATACAACATTGTCCTTGGGTTTATTTTTCACATTATCCTCTGATTAATTCTTCTGTTCTGTTTATAGACCTCAGTTTCATTCCACGTCCTGCACCTGCCATTTTGTCTTCATCCCTCACTCGTCTCTGTTCATCGTTCTGTTTTCGGCACACCCCTCTGATTATGTTCTCTCTGCACCTGCTATGTGTCCCTGTCTTTCTCTGTGACTCTGTCTGCTTTGTGTTTCCTTTCACTCACGCTCTGCGCACCTGTTCACATGTCTTTGTCTTTTCTTCACCCCACCTTGTGTTGTTCTCCCTCACTGTTTTGCACAATGTAGTATCTTCGTTCACTAGCCCCTTTCCTGATTGTTCCTCACGTGCACCTCGTTGACACCACCTGTCACTCCTTTCACACTAATTAGTCCACATGCATTTAAACCCCACAGTCCTTCACTTCCCCACGCCGCGCTGACTAATTACATGTGTATCAAACCTGATGCTGGAATAAAGATCATGATTTCCTCCACACCAAAGCCTAGTCTGGGAGTCTGTATTGCGGGTCCAGCAGGTCCTGGTGACAGGCTCTTGGCCGTCCTGACAGTAATGCTCTCACAAAAGCAGGGAAAAAAGATATGGAGCATGTGCATAACCAGTGTAAGGAGCTAATCAATGTAGCAGCAGAAGCTACAACTTTACAAAGTGTCACTAAATAAAATAAAGCTTTTTAAGAGAAAGAGATTTCCCTGGCTATTCTTATCGACTACATGCTATCAAACAGTGAGGCAGACATGCACTGTTGATAATCTGAAATAGACTCATTACATATTTAAAGTGAAACAGGGTGTTTGTGTAGGGGAAACCGGGGCACGGTGAATCACGGGGCACAGTGAATCAGTAGCTATATCTGCAAAACTACATATATATTTGCAGCAGTTATGCCACATTTTTATGAATAAAGACATCCCCCTTATAAATTTTGTTTTGGATACATTAAAGGTAAAACTAAGTGGCAAGTGGAGTCATTTTTTTCCTACCAAAAGTAAATTTTGTGGATGTCAGTGTCTTTGTATTTATTTCTCACAACAGAGGAAAGGTGGCCCAAAAAATTGTTATTAGTTAGAAGACTACCCCGTCCAACTGTGTACTATGTGTTATGTCTTCTCCATACTATTAGCTATTCGTTAACATGACTCGTGTGTCACATGCATCCGGTGCACAGTGAAGCAGTCTAGAAAGTGATTTACTCAGCCCCAGTATCAAGTGGATGACAAGTATTACTTGTTGAAGCTTATACATTTATTTTTCCATGAATTATTTGTATAATTTGTGTATATAAACAACTGTTTTCAGGTTTGAACAGAAATTATGACAGTTGTATTTATAATAGTTTCTAAAGGACTTATATCACTATACTATAAGACACTCACACATCACATAACTGTTTTACTGGATTATACTTTGTTTATGCATCAGCATATATTTAGTAATTTTGAAGAAATTTTTATAATCATGTGTTTTTTCATTATATTCTAAGTTGATTCACTGTGCCCCGGACACTGATTCACTGTGCCCTGTGAATTAGTGTCCGGGGCACAATGAATCAAATATTTTAAAATCAATTTTAAACACCTATAAATTACACTTAGACTGGTGCCAAAATGAGGAAAGGGCTTTACTTAAAAAATACAGGCAAATGTGAGTAAAAGTTGGCAAATGGTCTTACTTTGTCAATTTGGGTGTGCTGATTCCAAATCTGCCATTTGCCAAACTGTATCTGTCCTCTGGTGACCTTGAGAGGTCACTGAACTTTGTACCCTTTGAATCCGAATAAAATCCCACTTTGAGCAGGAATTGTTCATCTGAGCTCATTCAAAATCCACAAAATGCTTACATAATTGTCCAATTTTCACCCAGCACCTTTCTAGCTGTCTCCCTCACCACATCTGCAGTACTTTTCCAGTTGTCCAATTGCTTCCCCTCCATCTAGTGCCTGTCTTACCTGCCCACTGAGTTTCATACAACAGTGCTCCTCCTTCAGCTTCCAACAAAATGCCTATAAAATTGTCCAATTTTCTATATTTGAATATTTCCAATTCTAATCACCAACTTTCCAGGATGTGCTTAACCTCTGGTGACCTAGAGAGGTCACTGACCTTTCAGATTGGTCTGTTGAACTTTAATTTGAGTTCCTAATCACGATTGAAAATATGTCTCAAGTTTAGATAATATCTTGTTTTAAATATGTCTATGAAAAATACCTTACCTGACCTTTTGTGACCTTGAATGATAATGAAATTAGTCCTGCGGGTATGACTGTTAATCCAGGCTTGACCATGCTTTCAATGTGTTTTCAGTGTGTTTCAGTCTGAATCCTTGTGCAATGGAATTTTCTAGAACTTTATTTTATTTACATACTTCGGTATTTCACAAACCAATCACTGAAATGTCATTCTGCACATGATCTTTAGGAAGAGATCAATGACCTTTCGTGTTTGCATTGCTTTGGAACATCAAACTGATAAACAGAACATTAAAACTCTTTTGTCCTGTCCTAAATCAGGGCTGGATCCAGAGTGAAAATCTGACAGAAGCATTTTTGCCCAATGATAAAATAAAAATCGTACTTGTCTTGTTATTCAATAATCTTCATTCTTTTATTCGTGTGCAACATACACTGTCACACTTCTTTTAATATATTTATTATACTTCATGGACTATAGTGAACACTTCTTATTTGTATAAATATGATGTCCTAAAAAAAAAACTATAACAAAAATTGACTGTAAACAGGATCAAATTTACTGCCAAAATCGTTCAATTATACCTGAATCTATATATGATTTTTTTTCAATTGATAAAATCAATAAAAATATGACTGCATATAGTCTTAATAATAATAAATTGAGATACAGACAGTTCACAGAAGACATTTTCCATTGATACCAATCCAAATTAGAAACAGTCCAGCAGGTAACAATATTCATCATGTCCATGACTAAATATACTAAAACAAATACATCACAATTGTACACATATCACAACTGTGATATGTGTACAATTGTGATGTATTTGTTTTAGTATATTTAGATTTTGTTGTGATTTGGCACTTTATAAGCCGATTAAATTGAAATTGAATTGAAATTGAACATTTTATTGAGTCTTAAAGTAAATAAATATGAAATTGGTCACTGGATCCTTAAACTTTGGACGTAATAAACTCTACATGGTGGATCCTTGATCTCTGGACATAAATAAGAATAAACAAAATCTGTAGTTTTTCTCAAAAGCATTTCCTTTCAGACATTATTGGCATAAATGTCTTTCCACATATCTGAGCTGAGCTCTTACAGCTGCTGTGCTTCACTTCAGGATGTAATTTGTAAAGAAATACAACATGTTTCATATTGGGAGGAAAAAACATTTTACTCGATTGTAGTTTCTTGTCTGTATTACAACGTTTTAAAGAGGTGTCATTTTATTTAAAGCGGCAGTTCATTTTGAAGTTATTAATTCTGACCGGACTGTCTCGGCAGAGAGCCACGCAGTGTTTCAAGCTGTGTGAACAGAACGGAGGACGATTCTCGTTTCTTGACTGCAACAAGCCAAGAGTCCCAGTTAGTGACTTTAATACACACAAAAGTGACTCATGATATTTTAATGGCTCTGAGAGGGGTTAAGAAGTGGACTTACCACTTCTGAAGAGCAGCAAATCAAAGAGCCATGAGCCATTGAATCGATGCATTGCTTCAATGGTTCATGGCTTCAAAGTGGCGTTGCGCTGCAGATACGGTTGATTACAGAGCCGCTGCAGACCAAACCCTGAATATCCAACTTTATTTGTACGTCCATATGACTCGGATTATACGGATTATAGGTTGCTATGAAAACCAAAGCTGTGTTCACCGCGGGGACACGTTCGGCACTATTTGGGATTATTCCAAAAAAAAAGAATTTGACCGATGCAACTGCATCGGTCCAAACCAGTCTGGATCCGGGCCTGCTAAATTGCAATATTTGTTTGTCAATGCAGGGACTCTGTAGTAAGTTGCAAAATAATCACAGACATTTACCTCCCTGTGCACCATAAGGTCAATCCCATTTGTGACCAAATCTCACTTCTGGAAAATCCCCATGGACTCTGCTGATATTGTGAGCACACCACGAGGGATCAACTGTGCTGAACATTTTCCAAAATGTACATGGTAATGTGTGGTAACTGCTTCCACCAAGCAGCTAAGAAATAGCCTAGTTCAGAAGAGCATTTGATTATCACTTCATAGCTACACTAAAGTCTTTCACAATAGTAGAAATTAGAAATGGCCTAGTCAATATGGGTCTGTGACTTTCATTCTGCTGTAGTACTGTGGATATTTCCCTCCAGTTCTCTTCACATGTAAATAAGTATACTAGTATTAAGACTTTATTAGTTTGAGTAGTAAATAGCTGTCTGTATGATATATATCATTGTATGTATATATACACATAACTCTTTCACAATAGTAGAAATGAGAAATGGCCTAGTCAAAATGGGTCTGTGATTTTCATTCTGCTGTAGTAGTGTGGGTTTTCTGTAAAGTACTGTACATATGAAAATACATATATTAGTAATTTGGTTTTGTTTATATGTACTTTATACTGTGAATAGCTGGTGGTTATAATATATAGCACTGCATATCTCATATTCAAATTGTTGTTGCATCACTGACTCACTTGCTCACTCACTTCAGTAAGATGTCCTGCAAGAATGTTTGGATGAAAACGGGAACAGCAAAAAACTGAAGTACATCCCCCATTCATGCACTAGCAGCAATTCTTGGAGATGATGTACTTCCAGCATTTCATGCTATCACAGGTTCTGACACCACATCATTTCTTCCTGGTCACAGCAAGAAATCCTGCTTTAAGACATTCAAGGAGTGCTACAACCTACTGTTAAACCTTGGCAAAGAGAATCTCAGTGACCACACCTGTGCAGGTGCAGAGGCATTCATCTGCAAAGACTTTAAGACTGACTGCATTTTGTCAGACAGTGCACAGGTAACACTCTTTGCTCAGACACGTTTACTGGAAACCTTACCACCAACTCATGACACCCTGTCTTTTCACATACAGAGAGCACATTACCAAGCATCTGTGTGGAACCAAGCAGACCAACAGCAACCTGTGCTGCCTCAGCCACAGACCATGGGAGGGAAAATTGAGAGTGGTGCATTGGTGCCAGCACTAACCTCACTACCTTCTGGCACACAAAGGCTTGTCAGTTTGGTTACATGTCGATGTACAACTCATTGCATAAGAGGGAGTTGTACATGCAAGAAAAACAAGCTTCAATGCACCGCTGCATGTAGATGCCATACATCTGTATGTAGAAACAAGGCAGAGTAAATGTAATGGAGTCAACTGGTACATGAGCTTCAGTTGGATGGCCTCTCAAGCTCACCACGTCAAATAGGATTCCAATGATGAAATGATATTTAGATTGTTTGTTTAAAATACACGATACTAAAATTGTGTGATATTTAAACATTTTGATAATAAAAATATTTTACTGTCGCAACCACATATTAAAATGTAACATAGCAATCTGAAAGGTCAATGAGCTCTCAAGGTCACCATAGGTCAAGTACATCCTGGAAAGTTGGTAATTAGAATTCAAAATATTCAAATCTAGAAAATTGGACAATTTTATAGGCATTTTGTTGGAAGCTGAAGGAGGAGCACTCTTGTATGAAACTCAGTGGGCAGGTAAGACAGGCACTAGATGGAGGGGAAGCAATTGGACAACTGGAAAAGTACTGCAGATGTGGTGAGGGAGACAGCTAGAAAGGTGCTGGGTGTGACATCTAGACAGTGGAAGGAAGACAAGGAGACGGTGGTGGAATGAAGATGTTCAGGAAAGCATAAGGATAAAGAGGTTGGCGAAAAAGAAATGGGATACTCAGAGAAATGTAGAAACTAGATAGTGATACAAGGAGATGCGGCATAAGATGAAAAGAGAAGTGGCAAAAGCTAAGGAAAAGGCATATAGCGAGCTGTACAAGAAGTTGGAACAGTAAAGAAGGAGAAAAATACTTGTATCGATTGGCCACACAAAGGGACAGAGCTGGAAAGGATCTGCAGCAGGTTAGGGTGACAAAGGGATACAGGTGGTAAAATACTTACAAGTGAGGACAGTGTGTTTGGAAGGTGGAGGGAATATTTTGAGGAGCTGATTAATGAAGAAAATGAGCGAGAAAAAAGGCTTGATGATGTAGAGAGAGTAAAGCAGGAAGTACAAGAGATTAGTATGGATGAAGTGAGGGCAACTATGAAGTTAATAAAGAATGGAAAGGCAGTCGGTCCACATGACATTCCCGTGGAGGCATGGAAATGTTTAAGAGAGATGGCAGTAGAGTTTCTGATCAGATTGTTTCATAAAATCTTGGAAAGAGAGAATGCCTGAGGAATGGAGACGAAAGTGCGGCTTCCTATTTTTAAGAACAAGAGTGATCGTGCAGAGCTGCAGTAACTACAGAAGAATTAACCTGATCAGTCACAACATGAAGTTATGGAAAAGAGTAATAGAAGCTAGGCTTAAAAAAAACAGGTGAAGATCTGTGAGCAACAATATGGTTCATGCCAAGACAGAGCACTACAGATGCAATGTTTGCTCTGAGAGTACTGATGGAGAAGTATAGAGAAGGCTATGCAGCAAAATCACCAGTGTAAAATTAACACTTACAGTGTCAAATTAACACTGTCAGTATCTATATATTCTTTCCTGACCCAGTGTGGACCCATATAGACACTGTCAGTGTTAATTTAAGACTGGTGACTTGTTTGTACAGAAGGAGTTACATTATGTGTTTGTGGATTTAGAGAAGGTTTATGACAGGGTGCAAAGAAAAGAGTTGTGGTATTGTATGAGGAACTCTGGAGTGTCAGAGAAGAATGTGAGGGTAGTGCAGGATATGTACAAGGATAGTGTGACAGCAGTGAGATGTGCAGTAGAAATGACAGACTCATTCAAGGCAGAGGTGGGCTTACACCAAGGATCAACGCTGAGTCCTTTTTTTGTTCGGAATGGTGATGACAGGTTGACTGATGAGATCAGACAGCAGTCTCCATGGACTATGATGTTTGCAGATGACATTGTGGTCTGTAGTGTGAGCAGAGAGCATGTTAACTCTGGCCTGGAAATGTGGAGATGCACTCTGGAGAGAAGGGGAATGAAAGTCAGTAGGAGCAAGACTAAGTACATGTGTGTGAATGACAGTGAGCCCAGTGGGATAGTGCAGTAACAAGAAGTAGGGGTAGTGAAAGTAGATGAGTTTAAACACTTGGGGTCAACTGTCCAAAGTAATGGAGAGTGTGATAGTGGGGCGAAGAAGAGAGTGCAGGCAGGGTGGAGTGGGTGGAGAAAGGTTGCAGGAGTGATTTGTGACCCAAGAATATCTACAAGGGTGAAGGGGCAAGTCTACAAGACAGCTACTGAGACCAGCAACTGCATGTTGTACAGTTTAGAGACAGTGGCACTAACAAAAAGACAGGAGGCAGAGCTGGAGGTGTCAGAGATGAAGATGTTGCAATTGTGTTTGGGAGTTTGGCTTGCCTCTACTGGTGGTTGGCTCTCACTGCGGTATTGTATCACTTCCTGTTCCGGAGCACAGCGGTGTTTTGCTGTATCTGTTAGCTGTTTAATCTGCGCAGTTAGATTGATCTAGTTATCTAGATAACGATTTGTTTCCCAGTGTAATCTTCACGTGCCTTAACTAAAGCACTCCTTCTGCTGAATCACCTCTAAATTATTTACACATTATTCACTTTGCGTGTTTTAGGAATCCGCTAGCTTAGCGCAGCTACTAGCTCTTAGCCGATTTAGCATGGCAGCTTCTCCTGTCTCTCCCGCACTTTTCTGCTCTGGGCGT
Organism: Thalassophryne amazonica; assembly: GCF_902500255.1. Lineage (NCBI taxonomy): Eukaryota > Metazoa > Chordata > Actinopteri > Batrachoidiformes > Batrachoididae > Thalassophryne > Thalassophryne amazonica. The sequence continues at coordinate 90,269,242 of NC_047103.1, read as the reverse complement.
GAAATGTTTAGTTATTCCTCGGCCTCCTTTAGCAGTAACGGTACTTGTAATAAGTGTAGCTTATTCATAGCTTTGGAGGCCAGGCTGGGCGAATTGGAGACTCGGCTCCGCACCGTGGAAAATTCTACAGCTAGCCAGGCCCCTGTAGTCGGTGCGGACCAATGTAGCTTAGCCACCGTTAGTTCCCTCCTGGCAGATCCCGAGCAGCCGGGAAAGCAGGCCGACTGGGTGACTGTGAGGAGGAAGCGTAGTCCTAAACAGAAGCCCCGTGTACACCGCCAACCCGTTCACATTTCTAACCGTTTTTCCCCACTCGACGACACACCCGCCGAGGATCAAACTCTGGTTATTGGCGACTCTGTTTTGAGAAATGTGAAGTTAGCGACACCAGCAACCATAGTCAGTTGTCTTCCGGGGGCCAGAGCAGGCGACATTGAAGGAAATTTGAAACTGCTGGCTAAGGCTAAGCATAAATTTGGTAAGATTGTAATTCACGTCGGCAGTAATGACACCCGGTTACGCCAATCGGAGGTCACTAAATTAACATTGAATCGGTGTGTAACTTTGCAAAAACAATGTCGGACTCTGTAGTTTTCTCTGGGCCCCTCCCCAATCGGACCGGGAGTGACATGTTTAGCCGCATGTTCTCCTTGAATTGCTGGCTGTCTGAGTGGTGTCCAAAAAATGAGGTGGGCTTCATAGATAATTGGCAAAGCTTCTGGGGAAAACCTGGTCTTGTTAGGAGAGACGGCATCCATCCCACTTTGGATGGAGCAGCTCTCATTTCTAGAAATCTGGCCAATTTTCTTAAATCCTCCAAACCGTGACTATCCAGGGTTGGGACCAGGAAGCAGAGTTGTAGTCTTACACACCTCTCTGCAGCTTCTCTCCCCCTGCCATCCCCTCATTACCCCATCCCCGTAGAGACGGTGTCTGCTCCCAGACCACCAATAACTAGCAAAAATCTATTTAAGCATAAAAATTCAAAAAGAAAAAATAATATGGCACCTTCAACTGCACCACAGACTAAAACAGTTAAATGTGGTCTATTAAACATTAGGTCTCTCTCTTCTAAGTCCCTGTTGGTAAATGATATAATAATTGATCAACATATTGATTTATTCTGCCTTACAGAAACCTGGTTACAGCAGGATGAATATGTTAGTTTAATGAGTCAACACCCCCGAGTCACACTAACTGTCAGAATGCTCGTAGCACGGGCCGAGGCGGAGGATTAGCAGCAATCTTCCATTCCAGCTTATTAATTAATCAAAAACCCAGACAGAGCTTTAATTCATTTGAAAGCTTGACTCTTAGTCTTGTCCATCCAAATTGGAAGTCCCAAAACCAGTTTTATTTGTTATTATCTATCGTCCACCTGGTCGTTACTGTGAGTTTCTCTGTGAATTTTCAGACCTTTTGTCTGACTTAGTGCTTAGCTCAGATAAGATAATTATAGTGGGCAATTTTAACATCCACACAGATGCTGAGAATGACAGCCTCAACACTGCATTTAATCTATTATTAGACTCAATTGGCTTTGCTCAAAATGTAAATGAGTCCACCCACCACTTTAATCATATCTTAGATCTTGTTCTGACTTATGGTATGGAAATAGAAGACTTAACAGTATTCCCTGAAAACTCCCTTCTGTCTGATCATTTCTTAATAACATTTACATTTACTCTGATGGACTACCCAGCAGTGGGGAATACGTTTCATTACACTAGAAGTCTTTCAGAAAGTGCTGTAACTAGGTTTAAGGATATGATTCCTTCTTTATGTTCTCTAATGCCATATACCAACACAGTGCAGAGTAGATACCTAAACTCTGTAAGTGAGATAGAGTATCTCGTCAATAGTTTTACATCCTCATTGAAGACAACTTTGGATGCTGTAGCTCCTCTGAAAAAGAGAGCTTTAAATCAGAAGTGCCTGACTCCGTGGTATAACTCACAAACTCGTAGCTTAAAGCAGATAACCCGTAAGTTGGAGAGGAAATGGCGTCTCACTAATTTAGAAGATCTTCACTTGGCCTGGAAAAAGAGTCTGTTGCTCTATAAAAAAGCCCTTCATAAAGCTAGGACATCTTTCTACTCATCACTAATTGAAGAAAATAAGAACAACCCCAGGTTTCTTTTCAGCACTGTAGCCAGGCTGACAAAGAGTCAGAGCTCTATTGAGCTGAGTATTCCATTAACTTTAACTAGTAATGACTTCATGACTTTCTTTGCTAACAAAATTTTAACTATTAGAGAAAAAATTACTCATAACCATCCCAAAGACGTATCGTTATCTTTGGCTGCTTTCAGTGATGCCGGTATTTGGATAGACTCTTTCTCTCCGATTGTTCTGTCTGAGTTATTTTCATTAGTTACTTCATCCAAACCATCAACATGTCTATTAGACCCCATTCCTACCAGGCTGCTCAAGGAAGCCCTACCATTATTTAATGCTTCGATCTTAAATATGATCAATCTATCTTTGTTAGTTGGCTATGTACCACAGGCTTTTAAGGTGGCAGTAATTAAACCATTACTTAAAAAGCCATCACTTGACCCAGCTATCTTAGCTAATTATAGGCCAATCTCCAACCTTCCTTTTCTCTCAAAAATTCTTGAAAGGGTAGTTGTAAACAGCTAACTGATCATCTGCAGAGGAATGGTCTGTTTGAAGAGTTTCAGTCAGGTTTTAGAATTCATCATAGTACAGAAACAGCATTAGTGAAGGTTACAAATGATCTTCTTATGGCCTCGGACAGTGGACTCATCTCTGTGCTTGTTCTGTTAGACCTCAGTGCTGCTTTTGATACTGTTGACCATAAAATTTTATTACAGAGATTAGAGCATGCCATAGGTATTAAAGGCACTGCGCTGCGGTGGTTTGAATCATATTTGTCTAATAGATTACAATTTGTTCATGTAAATGGGGAATCTTCTTCACAGACTAAAGTTAATTATGGAGTTCCACAAGGTTCTGTGCTAGGACCAATTTTATTCACTTTATACATGCTTCCCTTAGGCAGTATTATTAGACGGTATTGCTTAAATTTTCATTGTTACGCAGATGATACCCAGCTTTATCTATCCATGAAGCCAGAGGACACACACCAATTAGCTAAACTGCAGGATTGTCTTACAGACATAAAGACATGGATGACCTCTAATTTCCTGCTTTTAAACTCAGATAAAACTGAAGTTATTGTACTTGGCCTCACAAATCTTAGAAACATGGTGTCTAACCAGATCCTTACTCTGGATGGCATTACCCTGACCTCTAGTAATACTGTGAGAAATCTTGGAGTCATTTTTGATCAAGATATGTCATTCAAAGCGCATATTAAACAAATATGTAGGACTGCTTTTTTGCATTTACGCAATATCTCTAAAATTAGAAAGGTCTTGTCTCAGAGTGATGCTGAAAAACTAATTCATGCATTTATTTCCTCTAGGCTGGACTATTGTAATTCATTATTATCAGGTTGTCCTAAAAGTTCCCTAAAAAGCCTTCAGTTAATTCAAAATGCTGCAGCTAGAGTACTAACGGGGATTAGAAGGAGAGAGCATATCTCACCCATATTGGCCTCTCTTCATTGGCTTCCTGTTAATTCTAGAATAGAATTTAAAATTCTTCTTCTTACTTATAAGGTTTTGAATAATCAGGTCCCATCTTATCTGAGGGACCTCGTAGTACCGTATCACCCCAATAGAGCGCTTCGCTCTCAGACTGCAGGCTTACTTGTAGTTCCTAGGGTTTGTAAGAGTAGAATGGGAGGCAGAGCCTTCAGCTTTCAGGCTCCTCTCCTGTGGAACCAGCTCCCAATTCAGATCAGGGAGACAGACATCCTCTCTACTTTTAAGATTAGGCTTAAAAACTTCCTTTTTGCTAAAGCTTATAGTTAGGGCTGGATCAGGTGACCCTGAACCATCCCTTAGTTATGCTGCTATAGACGTAGACTGCTGGGGGGTTCCCATGATGCACTGTTTCTTTCTCTTTTTGCTCTGTATGCACCACTCTGCATTTAATCATTAGTGATCGATCTCTGCTCCCCTCCACAGCATGTCTTTTTCCTGGTTCTCTCCCTCAGCCCCAACCAGTCCCAGCAGAAGACTGCCCCTCCCTGAGCGTGGGGTTCTGCTGGAGGTTTCTTCCTGTTAAAAGGGAGTTTTTCCTTCCCACTGTAGCCAAGTGCTTGCTCACAGGGGGTCGTTTTGACCGTTGGGGTTTTACATAATTATTGTATGGCCTTGCCTTACAATATAAAGCGCCTTGGGGCAACTGTTTGTTGTGATTTGGCGCTATATAAAAAAAAATTGATTGATTGAATTGATTGAGTGACGATGGACAGTATTAGGAATGAACATACAGTGGGGTAAAAAGTATTTAGTCAGTCCCTGATTGTGCAAGTTCTCCTACTTAGAAAGATGAGAGAGGGCTGTAATTTTCAACATAGGTACACTTCAACTGTGAGAGACAAAATGAGAAAAAAAAAATCCAGGAAATCACACTGTAGGATTTTTAAAGAACCAATTTATTTTATGAACTGCAGTGAGAAAGTGTCAGATACTGCATGCAGCCTTATTCAATCAAATATTAATATAGGCTACTTTGTGTGTTCAGTTATATGTGTGTATGTGTGTAAGTGGTCTGTAAGTGTTTATTTTTTAATGATCTGTGTAAACGTGGTGATTCATGCAAACATCAAGTGATGGCAAACAGGGAAATAATATGTCAGCCTTGTTCACGGTATTTTTCTTAAAAGCACCGCGTTCGGTACAAGCAAAGTTTTCCAGCTGATTTTATATCACCAGCCAAACTAAGAGCAAGCAAACGGTTAAAGAATAAATAAATAAATAACCCGACTGTAGTGAAGGCAGTGACAGACGTGACACGAGCCGTTTTCAGCTCTGTCTTGTCAAATGCACCATGTATGATATTAAACAAGTTCACCAAGTAACTTTAAATATAATACAAACTGAAAAGAGATGAGCTGAGAGAGCAACGTGAGGTAGAATCAAGCCAAGCACAGAGAGAGAGAGAGATCCTGTGTGTGTGTGTGTGTGTGTGTGTGTGTGTGTGTGTGTGTGTGTGTGTGTGTGTGTGTGTGTGTGTGTGTGTGTGTGTGTGTGTGTGTGTGTGTGTGTGTGTGTGTGTGTGCCAGAAGCTGCAGAGAGACGTGTCTGTGTAGGGTGTGACTGGCCAATCACAGACCATGAAGACAGTCAGTTAGCCAATGAGAATTTTCCTTCAGCACGAGCACAGATATTGATGAGTTTTACTCGTATAATGCTTGTACTCATCAAAAATGCTTTATCCGTACCGGCTACTCGTCTGAAACGAGTATCCAGCTCAACCCTAGTCGCCACCATCCTTTCATCCACTGCCAGCTCCGTCTTCGGGTGGTAATAAGCCTGGCAGGCACTGAGGATGTCATCATAAAGAGGCCTGACTCGAAACAGTTTGTCATGACCTCGTGTTCCCTTTTTTCTATCATTTCTACATCCTCATCTGGATCACTTAGGTGGATGTTCCAGGATATCGATCTAAATCTGTCTCTGGATATTACTTTTGCTGGAAAGGGCACAGACAAAATATTATTTTGTTTCCTGCAGACCTGGAGACTTGGCAGTGACACCAATGACACCTATATCAGAAGTCCAAAAAATTTGTACAGATCTTCCATTTCAATGTCTGTCCAGTTGTATTTTTTCCCCTAATGCCTTGTTTTTTGCAGCAATTTTATTGGTGTTGGTGCAAATTGTTCTACTTGTGTCAGTTGCAAAAAATCAAAAGAAAAAGATGTTTTGGTCTTTGGGAGGAAAGTGTATCAACCTGGACTCCTGGTGTTCGCAGAGGCCGAAATCTGCTTACTGCTGCGTCCTCCTCCGTGTTCCAGCAGTCAGTGCTTCTGCGTCCGAGCGGAGAACTAGATCTGGAAATAGAAGCGCGCACTCCGACCCTCTGTTCAGATCTCCGTGCACACATTAGTGGATTCACCTGCTTTGGTTGTTCCTCCAGAACAAAACAGGGATCATCTCTTTCAGCAACAGAATCCTCACTGTCTGTTTCAGACTCTGACGATGCGCTGCACGCTCCGTCTTCCTCCAGTTCAAAAAATAATTGAAGTGCTTGCTTCACATTCATTAAATGCCTCATTTTTACAAAGAAAACCCCAAACAACAACAAAACACTAACCACACACGCTTTCCACCAGTAATAAAGAGAAAGTGACCACACAGTCAGACCCACGTGGGGTGGGTGGGCTGTGAACAAGCATACGTGGGGTTACTGAACACATGGGGGGTTAGTGACTTCTGATTGGTGGAAAGTTGCTCTTGATTCCTCTCGTGCATCAAAGTTCGCCACATACTCGGGGTGGGAATGTCTGGGCATCTCACCATTTGATTCACTTACAATTCACAGGCTGCAGTTTTGTTATAAAACAGTTATCAATGTGCTCTCTCTCTCTCTCTCTCTCTCTCTCTCTCTCCTCTCTCTCTCTCTCTCTCTCTCTCTCTCTCTCTCTCTCTCTCTCTCTCTCTCTCTCTCCCTGTTGTATTTCATTTAGACTCACTGTGTGAATACTTGGTACTTTCCAAAGTATTTGTAATGATCCATAATGAATTTACTTGCAGTAGATTTTTGTTATTGACCAAATACTTATTTTCCACTGTAATTTACAAATAAATTCTTTAAAAATTCTACAATGTGATTTCCTCAATTTTTTTTCTCATTTTGTCTCTCAGTTGAAGTGTACCTATGTTGAAACTTATAGACCTCTCTCATCTTTTCAAGTAGGAGAACTTGCACAATCAGGGACTGACTAAATACTTTTTTCCCCACTCTATGTTTTTCTCAAGATATGGTGCCCAGGCCTGTACACAATGATCAAGGAAAACTCTTGCGCAATAGAAGAAAAGATTCTTTGCTTGAAATTATCTTTTTCCCCTGTAGCAGTCTCTAAAATTTTTCCTTTTATAATATAATCATAACAGGGATTTTCCATTCACATATGAAGGGCTTTATAGTTTTGGTCATTTAAACTCAACAGCCAATTCTGACCATGCAATAAGATTATTAATATCGGCTTACACTTCTTCCACAACAATAAGGGAAAAAATGGTGTGATACACTTTAGCATCATCAACAAAGAGCTTACGCTTTGATTTGATCACACCTGGCAAATTGTTAATAAATAATAAAAACAAAATTGATCCGATGACTAATCCCTGAGGGATGCCAGTAGTAACTTGCATCCATGTGAAGCTAGCACCATTAGTACAGACTTGTTTTCTATCACTAAGAAAATCTTTGAGCTAGTTACAAAGCTTGTCTACAATGCCATACTTAAGTAATTTATACACCAATCTCCCATGCGGCACAGACTCAAAAGCTTTTTGAAAATCTAAATAAAGAACATCAAATGGATAGCCATTGTCATACAGTTTTGTCCATTCCACTAAGGTGACAAGAAAATTTGTAAGACAGGATCTGTCTTCAAAGACCGTATTGTTCATTGGATAGTAATTTCTCAATAAAATTACAATTTTGTCCCTAACAAGTTTTTCACATAATTTGCAAACTTGGGATGCCAAACCTACCGGTCTGTAGTTACCTGTGGCAGGTTTGTCCCACTTCTTACAAATAAGGGTAACATTTGCACGCTTCCAAATCTCAGGCAGTTTGCACTGGTCTAAGGACAACCTCAAAATACAGTACAAAAGAAAGTAAATAACCTCAGCTGATTCTTTAAGTACTCGAGGGTGAACTTCATCAGGACCCATTGATTTGTTGGGATTTATCAATAACAGTAGCTTTTTTACATCTTCAGGAGAGAAAAATACAATATCACTAACTGGACCATTAAAGTTGAAAGGTTCACACACTTCCTCACCATAAATGCAGTACATAAAATCATTAAACTGAATCTTTTAGCATCTTCTTTTAGAAAGACTAACTGAAAAAAGCAACAGTAATAGCCTCGTAAATGCCAACATTTTGACCTTTAAGTTGATCATTTTTTGATCTACTTTTTGTCTTACTGTTTACATACATGTAAAAGGCCTTCATGTTCTTTTTTACCCTTTTGCAAAGGTTTTTTCAAAGTCTGTCTTGGAAACCCTTATCTTCTTGTTAGCTGCATTCCTTTCTTTTACATACTCTTGGTATCTAACATAGGTTTTAGTTTCCTGATACCTTTTCCAAGCAAAATATATTTCCTAATACACCTCTTGACTGGTAAATTTAACCAGGGTGGATTAACCTAACTGCCACTTATTATTTTAATCAGAGGTACACATTCTTTAATGGGATTATTAATTTGTTTGTGTTAACAAAACAAAAGACAAATCAACATTACTAAGCAGGCTACACATTTTTTTAAAAGTCTGCCATATTATAATCATATTTTACCTTTGTCACATACCATGCTCACCCTAGTATGAAAAACCCATGTCAATACACTATGATCAGCTTTACCAATTGGACAACACATATTAACTTTGCTCATGTTCATTGGTGATGAAGAAATAACCAAATCCAAAAAACTAGGGCTATTAGTTCCCCATTTGTCTAGTAGGTTCTAATATGTTTTGACACAAAAATAAATCACAAAGTTTATCATAAAATCTTTGCAAAAAAAGATTTTTCACCTTCATTGACAGTACAGTTTGGCCAGTCAATGTTGGGCAAATTAAAATCTCCATTAATCAGTAATACACCTTTTCAGATTTTACTAGCAATGCCAAATTGGTTTAACAGGCTTACATTATATTCTTCACTTGCATCAACCTTTCCACACACCACGCCAAGTAAGTCAGCTTTACCACAATCACCTTTCATCCAAATCATCTTTGACATTCATGTCATTTAACTCATTACATAACTCAACCTCTATGTGGTCTCTCACCATTAATTAAGTATATCACCTCATCTAATATCAGTAGGATCTTTTCATGAAATTTAAAACCAGGTATTTTTAAAAGACAATCTTGTATGTCACATTTTAGGGCCCATTCAGGCATAGTGTGAAGTTTGGTCAACGTCTGGTCAATTACAGCGAAACAGTGTGAAACACTTCAAAATTAGCGCACCACGAAACAACACGCTGACGGGCAGGTGTGCACAAGCCCGGTGCGAGAGTTTGTGCACGCGCCGGTGTCTGTCAAGCAGGAACAGTGCAAGGTTCAGCAGATGGCGCCGCTTATGTCGAAGAAATACAAAATAAAACCAGCTGGTATGTGTGGAACCACATTGCGCCGCTTATGTGGAATAAATAAATAAATAGGTAAATAAAAACAGCTGGTACCTGTAGAATCACATCGTGCCATTTATGTAGAATAACAAAAAATTAAAACCAGTTGGTACCTGTGGAACCACATCATGCCACTTATGTGGAATAATTTTTTTTTAAAGAGAAACACACCACCCACTGGACACAAACTCATGCCTTTCAAAAGCTCTGATTGCAAGTCAGAGACTTTACCACTGAGCGACAGAGCTGTTCTTTGAAAGCTGCGGGAATCTGTCTCATATCAGGAAGGACATGGAAGTATTACAAAAAAAACACACACCATATCAAAACACCGCATTTATCAAGGGGAGCAATACAAATATGATCCATTCTGTTTCCTCTGTAAATGACCCTTGGTCATACAGTCATGAAAAGACATGCATGAGAAGCAGTTGGCTCGTCTCATTCATGTCCACATCTGCTGGTGCGTCTCCAACCGGCCGTGCACACATTTTGTGGATGACGTGTCGCAGGACACCGTGTCATGTGGAACAGAGCTCACATGCGTGACATGACAGTGAGATCACCCGCTGCGTGTTCTGATCTGATGGTCCATTTCAACCTAGGAGCAGCCTGTCCATGTGCGTGCACAGCACAGGCACAGGCTCGGCACGCACATATGGTCCCACTCTGGCCAGAGTAGGGCCATATGTACACTGGTAGTGTTAATTTAACACTGGCAGTGTTCGTTTTACAGTGGTGATTTTCTGTGTACGAAACTGATTGTCTGTAGTCTGTTATCATGCCAAGAGTGTGACTGGCCACACATTGTCTATGTGCCACGCGAGTGGTGTTAGATGTTCGTGTGTCACCTGGAATTTGGCCAGCACCTGCCGCGAGAGGGTGCAATGGGTTCGCACAGTGCACACTTTGTCTTTAAGGCGTTTGTGTACGCATATAGTTGTAGCCACAGGTGTACGAGGCGTTGGAGGCATGGACGACATTACACAGTTTGCACACGATTCTTGCATCATGCGGACTAAGTGTGCACTTTGTTCAACCTTCGCCTTATGTGTGAAGGGGCCCTTAACCATGTTTCAGTTACAAATACAATGTCCGGTTTCACCTCATTAACATGGAATCTAAATTCACCAGTTTTACTTAATATACTCTCAAAATTTGTAGTCATGCATCTAACTATGTTAAATATATAGTTGTCACAGTCTGAGCTCTTTGAGAAGTTTGTGGAAGCAACAATCTTTGCAGTCCCTGATTTTAATGTCATAGAAGAGACAAGTGAAATGTCAGACGTCAGACGGTGTGCTCTAACGACAAAGTGGCTGTCACAAAATCATACGGCATATGTACTGAAATACATTCTGGATCAAAAGTGACTCCAGTAAAACAGAAGTACAGGTTTACATTAGGGATGTGAAAAGCACTTGTTAAGGGTAGCCAGCACCCCCATTCCAACACCCACACTTAATGTTTAGAAAATCAATTACTGACATGCGTGAATCATTCAGAATCATCCATGTCCACATCCACATCACGATGCATCTCAGAATCAATTTCGCCCCACCCCTACCACATACAATAGGGTTTGTCCTCATAAATACACTTGCATGTAAAAGTTTGGGCACCCCTTATGATTTCCATGATTTTCCTTTATAAATCATTTGTTGTTTGGATCAGCAATTTCAGTTAAATATATCATATAGCAGACAAACACAGTGATAGCTGAGAAGTGAAATGAAGTTTATAGGGTTTACAGAACGTGTGCAATAATTCTTTAAACAAAATTAGGCAGGTGCATAAATTTGGGCACCCCAACAGAAAAAATACATCAATATGTAGTAGATCCCCCTTTTGCAGAAATAACAGCCTGTAAACACTTCCTATAGCTTTCAATGAGAGCTGGCTTGTCCAAATGTGCTTTAGCATACCTCAAATTACTCTGTTTGTGGCCTGTACGCAGAAAAGGCTTCCTCGCATTACAGCATCATACAGCATCTCATTGTGCAAAGTGCGCTGTATAGTTGAACAATGCACAGAGAACTATCTGCAGCAAGATCATGTCGTAGGTCATTGGAGCAGATCTATGGGTTGACTATGACTGTTCTCACCATTCTTCACTTCAGCTTATCTGAGATTTTTCTTGGCCTGCCACTTTGGGCCTTAACTAGTACTGTGCCTGTGGTCTTCCATTTCCTCACTATGTTCCTCACAGTGGAAACTGACAGCTGAAATCTCTGAGATAGCTTTTTGTAATCTTCCCCAAAACCATGATGTTGAACAATCTTTGTTTTCAGTTCATTTGAGAGTTGTTTAGAGACTCCCATGTTGCCATTCATTAGAAGAGATGCAAAGAGGGGAAACATTTGTAAATGGCCACCTTAAATACCCTTTCTCATGATTGGATTCACCTGTGTAAGGAGGCCAAGGGTCAATGAGCTTACCAAACCAATTTTGTGTTCCAATAATTACTGCTAAATGTTTTCAAATCAATAAAATGACAAGGGTGCCCAAATTGATGTACCTGCCCAATTTTGTTTAGTTATTGCACACTTTCTGTAAATACGAGAAGCTTCATTTCGCTTCTCAAATATCAGTGTGTTCGTCTGCTATATGATATATTTAACTGAAATTTCTGATCCAAACAACCAATGATTTATAAAGTAAAATCATGAAAATTATCAGGGGTGCAAAAACTATTTAGTTGATGGATGAAAGCAGTTAGCTTCTGCACATTTTGTTTTTGCAGCATTTATTGTTTACACAAGATGGGGATGGACTCACTCACATTTGTGCAGTCCACAGCACAGGGGGGTTTCTCGGACCTGCATATTTTACATTTCTCTCTCTCTCTCTCTCACACACACACGCACACACACACACACACACACACACACACACACACACACACACACACACACACACACACACACACACACACACACACACACACACACACATACACACAGAGCTCTTTCCAAAGGAAATACCCAACATTTCTGTGGAAGCTGGATCCCTGTTTCATACTCGGTGCTTTTCGTTTGATGGTGGAGCAGAAAAGGAAAATGAAAGCTTGACACAGAGTTCAGCTATGTGACATGAACAAACACACTTCCCCTCTTCACTTCCTCCTACACGCACACACACACTGTCAGACTGGATTTGGACTCTGAAAAGTCAACACGGAGCGACCACAGAAGCTCCAAAAACATCCACTCTGGTAAGCAGACTTCAGCTTGGTTTGGTTATAAACTCTGGTTTTTGGTGTCTTTTGCTGGAACCTTGATGGAAAGAATTTCTAAAAGTGTTTAACTACTTCCTGATTTTGTTACTCTTTTGTTTTGTGATCACATTTAGTTGTCGATTGTCTAGTTCAAACCAAACAAACAAATAATTATAACAAAATTGTAGCTATGTATTAAAGAATCATAGAAAAATTCTAATTGTGATTTCACATCAACATCACTGTGACTGAGATTTAAATTAAGAATTAAATTTTAAAGTTGTCTTCACATCCGGACCAGACAGCGGCCTCTTGACTTCTTTCCTTTTGTTCTTTTTTTTAGTGCTGTGGTGACATAATATGTAAAAAATGTGCCTATAAAATTAGGTGCTTCAATATACATATTAATCATTTCTACATAGCTGCAACAAACGAGCAATGGACAGAAAAAAATGACTACAGTTTCTCTTTGGAAGTTGCTGATCGTACGTAGCCACATTAATAATGTTTGTAAGTAGCGCAGCCTTGTTGTGGTCAGTGGTGGTTCCACACTGAATTACTCCCTGGGCGAGACCCCCCCCCCCCAAAAAAAACACACACAATTTTGCACAATCAGCCATTTAAAAAAAAATATTTTATTATTAATATTAATATTTTAGAAGTGCCCCTAAAATTGTAATTGAAATTGACATCAAAAGACCACAGGCTGCAATATAACTCTTATACAAAACATCAGTGAATTGCACATTTGAATAAACATGCCCTCAAATGCTAAATGTCTGTCATTATATGCTATATTAATCTGTCTTTCAGGGAGAAACAATTTTATTAAGGTGCATATTTGTTTCAGCATTTAGCTAAATATTTAGATTGATGTTTTACATATTAGGTTAAATGTGCAACTATTTAGCATTAACAAATCTGCAAAGGTTTTAGGTTTTACAGAAATTTGATAATGTAGCATTTCCCTTTTTTCTCCCTAATTTTTGGTCTTCATCTGGGGATCAAAAGAAAATCTAAACTGAAATGTTCCTAACATTCTCATGCCAATGAAATCAAATGTGATTCTTTTTCTCCATCAAATTAACCAGTTAATTATGAAGATAAGCCTCATTTTTTTATTATTATTATTATTATTATTGCTATTATGATTTTGTCAGTGTATATCACAACAAAAAGAGTGATGCAAGCTGCTGGAAAATTATTATACAAATTGGATTACACACACACTCTCGTTTCTTTGTAAAACACAAGTGATCACCAAAAAATAATAATGTTTTTTTACCACCTAAAACAGTTCTACATTTTTAAAGATGAAAAGTGGTCATACCATTTTCTTACTTACTTCTGACATATGAAGACAGACGCCTGTTGTCGATGCCAGTGATTCTGCAGTGCTGACTTTCCTTCTGGTCCTTGTTTCATCGGTACAGTTTATGATGACAGTCTGCCCATTTCTGAGTCCTTGTGTTATTTGTTCCTGAATCCTTTTTTTTTTCTGTTTGTAAGTGACCATTATCTGTTCTCACAGCAGTCATATCACCAGTAATGACATAAAAAGCAGAATGAAATCAGAACTGAATCTGATCTCTGAGTACATACATAAAGGAAGGCAATAGGAAAAATACATAAATTAAACTTGACACGTTCAGACGGCTCATTAAACAGTAAGGAGCCGAAATCTCACATCAAATGATTTGATTTGGCACATTCACAGTCTGCTATATTCACTTAATCTAGTTCATGTGATCAAAAACAACACTACATTTTGTGAGATGTTCGGACTGAATGTTAATGAAAAAAAACATGAGATCCCAGTCATGTATACTGGATACCTAATGACAGAACAAAACCCAACTGGTGCAGTTTATAGTTGTTTTCAGACTCTTGTAGCCTCTGAAATCACTAAGTAGAGCTGTTTCAAATGCTTTGAAGGTTATCGTCAAACAAATCCACAACTTCAGTCAGAACACAAGGTTCCATATCAGGAAATGTTGCCCTGTGATTGACTTGCTCATGTATCACTGTGTTGTTCTTCTGTGGCACAGAGTGCAGTTTTGCCCTTTTGCAGATAGCACATTTATAGTAGTCACATGATCTTTGATTGTAGGTGACCATGAAAGGTCGGGAATTTGTTATGAGTACACCTATGGTATCTATTAAACACTAATCTAAAGTCATATATCACCTTGATAATGGTCACATAACCTTTTCACTTTGGTAATTTTGAAAGGTCAAAGGCAAGCTTTAAAAATATCAGTTTTACTCAAAATGTTTGGAGCTAATATGGATTAAACATGATTGCAGGGTTTTGTATTGTTCAAATATAAAGTGGTTCAATTTTGGACAGAATTGATCAAATGTCAAGTCCACAGAGAACCATATATTATAGTTTCACTGATCATAAAGAATTTATTTGCATGCACGGATCTGTGGCAAACATGTAAATCATCAGTGTTGCACTCCGACAGTGACCCCATCTTGTCATTTAAATTCCAGGTTTCTGTTGGTTGCTCGAACAGTACTGCTTCATCTTTACTCAGTCATGTTTTCTACATGAAAATTAAGAAAATGAAAGCTGGGTGCAGCAAACAGCTAAGGTCCTTCTAGGTTTTTTTTAGAGCCTGGCTGATATACCAGTTGACCGATAACATCGGCTGATATGAGCCTTTCACGAACATATTGACACCTGCATTCTTTTTGCCATTATGAAAACTTTTATTTTATGAAGCAAACAATACAGAAAAAACACTTTGGCAGTTGGAAATAATGATATTACATAGTTTAGCAAGTAGAGGGTGGTCTGACAGCATTAGCATGCCTGGGACACCCATTACCTCTTGGTCAGATTAACTATAAGAGACAGAAGCTAAGCGACCAACTGGCATTTATTTTCAATCAGAGTAGGCAGTTTATAGCAAGTGACAAGTGGTCGTTCTTCCGCCAGATAGGTGTGGCTGAAATAGATCAGAAGTCTACTATATGCAAATGCTGAGTAATGGAAGGTGTTGATTGGCAATCTGAGTGAAGGCAGTGTAATGTACATTGGTTGGTTGTTGGGTTTATACGAGTATGTATATAAAATTATTTATCATAATGGCAGACGTATTGGTATCATAAATTTTTAATAAATTTTTTACGACCTAATATTGGTATTGGGCCCCTAAAAATCCATACCGGTCAGGCTCCAGTTCTTTCATCTTTCACATCAGCAAGACTAGTTGGACTCACATAAGTTATATATAGTGTTATAACACTACTTAGTCATTTTCAAATATCATCCTGGTATTTGAAAAGGATGTTATATTTAATGATGATGACTTTAAGCCTTTTGTGCAATGCTCTCCTCACATTTACAAGTTCATATTTTCTTTCATTGTATGCCTGTTAATTCTGAAATAAACTGAAAAGTTACCAGAAGTTGACCTCCCCATGTTTCACTGAAGGTGCAGTAGTACAAGTCAAGAATCAGGATGGATTACAAATATGATAATGGAATACAGCTTCTGTTGGCTCACATGAATATCGAGGACATTATCAATGCTGCAGAGAGACTTTATCAGATTGAAGAGGATGGAGCAGGCTTGTGTTTTGGAGAACATGGACTATCCCTGGGGAAGATGGATGTGGTGAATGAGGAAGCAGGAGAGTTTGAGGACTCGGAGAGTTTGAGGAGTCAGTACAGTTATGCCGATGAGGGTGGTGGAGTTCGTTACGGGACGGTGGCAGACCTCCTGTCCTTTGTCAATCTGCTGTCCAACATGCAGCCAGCAGGCCTGCAGCATCTGTCCAAGGAGATGGGAATCCTACTCAACAAGGTGACAACCCTTTCTGCTTTGCTTTGCATATTTCCATAAATAAAGAAACGCCCCAAAAAAATCTACTGTTTCTATTTTGACTAACCCATACCTACTTATTGTTTTTAATTTGCTTGTTTGCAGTCGTATATGGCTATAAAAAACGGTCACTACCAGATCAACAGGGATGTTGTTCTTTTTCCATGGAAATTAACCTACAAGAACCATGGATCTGGTCTTGTGCCCAAGGGTTCCTTCGGAAAAGTTCACTTAGCACAAGATACCACAACCAGGAAGAGAATGGCGTGCAAACTGGTGAGTCATGCAGCGCAAAGGAGCAAAGCGGGAAGGCAGTCTGTACTGACTAAACTGGGTAATCAGCTGTATGTGCCAAAACAACTGGCAAGTACATTTGTTAACACAACACTTATTGCTGAACTTTTATGATGCTCATTTACCAGAAGAGTCTTCTTTCTGTTACAAACATGAAATCCACACAGAGCTCAGAAAAAAGTAAAGAAAATCCACAAAAATAATATTTGTGTAATCAATTTTATTTAATGTACTTTTTCATGATATAGCTTTGTATCAGCAGCAATGTTTTGTAACACAGATCCTTTTTCTGCTGTTTTATGCTAAAACATTATTTCTAAAGTCTGTAGCTTCTATCTTACATATAATGTAGTGTAGTATGTTTGTTATTGGGTATTTGCTCATCAATGTGCCATGTTTTTGTAAAGCAGATGGATGTAGTACAATAATCAAAAGAATAATTGAAATTAAAAAAAATGTTTAAACAGAACTGAATCTTAAACAAGTGTTCATGATTTGTAATGATCAGGTAGGTCAGCGGGATAAGTAGTTAAACTACCAATATATACTGTAGACTTGGGTTTGATTTCTGGTCATGCTACCTGTGTCCTTGATCAAGACACCTAGGGCCTATTTTATTAAAGGTGTGCATGTGTAAAAAATGCATGCAAACACCATTGCACTTGCAAACTTCTACATCAGTAATAAGTTGCTTTAAATATTTCATTGTTACTTAGGACTGTGTTATTATGACAATTACAAATAAAGTATTTTTCTGAATTGAACTGAATTGCAAACCTTGGAAAACCAGGATGTGTGAGCAACTTTACAGTACAGAGCTGGAGTTGTGTTAGGAAGGACATCAAGCATAAAACCTGTACTGGATCTGATATGGTGTCCCTGTGTGAGCGGGGGAAGCTGAAAGAAGAAGAAGGGAAAATAAACAAAAACAGCACAGTGTATAATTAGCTGGCGTACTGGAAAATAAAGATGTTCAGAGACCCAGTTGGTACAAGGATAACTGATAAAATCTCAATAAATTAGCTGTGTACTATGCATGTTGCCATATTTCACTTTTGTCTGTGTTTCACAATTGATCTTTCAAACATCTTCTAGATTCTTGTTTGTGTACAACTCCAATCCAGCAGCCTTTAATTTAATACAGTTTACATTTTTTGCTCATTTCAATGACTTTTGTGAATGTGTATTTATTATTATTATTAAAATCTATGCCGTGTTGGTCCAGGGAGAAATACTGTTGTGCTTCCTTCAGCTTATGTCCTTTGAAAGCAGGATTCACTGAGACTACAGTAAAACCCGTGTAAACCATCATCGTATAAACCGGATACTTGCACTCACTGGACAAAAGCAAAATTCCCAATGCTTTTGTATGGTTTTCCATGTAATAAACCCCTCATATGTACTGGACAGAGCAGTCTGGACATGCCCAGTCACAACAGAGGTATGAAATAAAGTTCAGCACTGACACTCACCAATTCAAGGAAAGTGGGTACCGTACTTCCTTGATTAAAAGCCTGGGCATTTTTTTTTTTCAAACCATGCTCAGACCTGGCACCTAAAATAAGCAGTCCTTTATTCAAGGCCGCAGTTATGAACAAAATACTGCTTGCTGCTTAGACTGTAATATGGTGGTAAGTTTCACACATATCCCTGGGTGTGGCGAACCAAAGAGAACCATTTTAGATCAGAGCTCTGTGTGGCTGTGAACTTTCGCTGGAGCCTGACACACACCTGCTAAACCGATGGAGACCACAAGGGCTGGGATTTGTCACTTTTACATTTTCACTCCTTCCTCTCCTGTCATATTTTAAAAGTTTTTGCAATACGCACAATGATTACATTTCAAACATGGATCAAAATAAGGAACGTTTAGCATAAAAGTCTGCAAATTTGACCAACTTCACAACACAGTTGACAAGTTACAAAGATGTGCAAATGACCCACAATTCATGGGGAGGGAAATTGCACATACTGTACCATAATGTTAGTTTGGAGGTCGATGATTGTATAAAGAAGTGGAGGTCGTTCAGGGACAAACTGATCCAGAAAAAGCCACTGTTCCTCTGGCAAATTGCATTATGACACCCACCAACGCGACGGAGAAAGTTAAAAAGGTCACACGCACACCAAAGTCATGGAGTTGTAGAAGGATAAATTAGGCTTTAGGATTTTAAGGTACCACTCCACAGAGAACTTAGAAAAATGAGTGACTTGACCAAATGTAATCTTTTTTAATGCACATAATGCACCCGGCGCTTATTTAAGGCAGGCGTTTATTTTTTTCAGATGACGTTTTAACTTGCCCATTAAAAGACTCAGGCCCCTGTTCAAGGTCAGGCATTTAATCAAGGAAATATGTAAGCCTAATTGGTGCTGGGGATTCCCCGTAGATTGTTCGATGCCTCTTGACTGTAACTAATCCATTACATCCATATAACGGATTTTGTCCATTTTATATATTATACAATTAATGGATGGTAAGGTGTCCATTAGGAGGAGGCTACGCATCATCCAATATAACTTTTCTGAATCCAATATTTCTCTATGTTGGACGACTTGCCATCCATCAATTGTTATGTTCTCCACCCCCCTCCCAAATTAAGCTGCACCTCAGCATTTTCGTAACAACTTTGCAAGCCCTTGCCTGTCAAGTTCTGTCCAGTGACAGTTTGTTGATTCAGCTCCAATTGCTGTGATCGACGATTTTGATGCGATGAATGCTTCTAAAATGTCAGTAGCTTGCTTGTCTACCTTCTTAGTGTTTTTGTCATCCTTGGAGTTCAATATTTCCACCAGTTCCTCCTCTGTGAACTTGCCAAACCTCGCTGGCAGATGATTTTCTGCTGTTGTTGACATGTTTGTTGCCACTTTTTCAACCAGCGTCTGTCAGCTTGTTCCTGACCTTTGTATGCCGTGCTCTGATTGGCTAGCTGTTGGCAGTAAGCTCTAACTCTATTGGTCAGTGGGAACCGATCCAATATAACTTTTGGTCCTAGCCTTTTTGGATCCTTTTGGATCCAACATAACTTTCTGGCGCCAAGCATGCCAAAATACAGGTAAATGATGGACAGAAAGGCTAATCTGTGATTGGCTATTGCAATCTGAGTGGAGAACATATATAGCTGATTTGTCCGTTTTATATATTTAGCAGATTTTGATTCTAACGGACAAAATTTGCTTGTCCACCTGAATCCATTAGGCCCCATGAAAAAAGCATTAGTTTATGATCCCCATCTGCATGCCTAAATTGCCCTCATCAGTTTGTGCTGTTGGATGGATCAGAATGGTCAGATATAATCTGATGTTATTTAATGATCATCCTTGGACCTTTTGGGGGTTTATGTGCAGGACACTAAATTGTGCAATAGTGAGGTCTAAACTTTTTTTTTTTTTTTTTTTTTACATCAGATTGGAATTCAGGAAACCCATTATGTCACATATTTTGTAATGTTGTCTTGCAAGAAAATGTTTTATGTAGACCAAATATTTGCGCAATCAGCCCAGAGTGAGAGGACAGTTGCAACAAATGATCTTCAGTAGCAAAACCATCTTGTACAGTGACCACAACATGCAAAGTCAGTGGGTACCCTGATTGCAGCACTTGAAAAGCTAAGTGAGGAATCAGAGTGTCTGGGTTTGTGATGGTCCTGGATCAAGACTAAGATCCATACTTTTAATAATTTCCTGAACTTTGCAATCAGAAGTGTATCTGTATGTGGTGAAAGTCCTGCAATTATAGAGACATTTCCTTATCTTGGCAGTGACATTCATATCTCTGGCTCCTCAGTCTTTTAGATCAAGAGACACCTATGTATCCTGAGGTCACTGGACAGAGGTGTTTGACGATGCTAATATTTTGGTTGGAGAATGAAGGTGTAAGTCTTGAGGGTCCTGGTGTTGCCTGTCTTACTGTATGATGGTGGCACTTGGATGCTAACTAGTGACCTGGTACCTTTTGTGCCACGTCTTTGGGAGACTAAGATGAAGAGTATCACTTGCATTCTGAGGGAGTCCCAGCACTGACTTTTTTTCACATGTGATGTGCATGATTGACGAACTCGGTGACTGGAGAAGGATGAGGGGGATGTCCATGTTTCACCTGGCTGCAAGAAATAGATGGTTATTTTAGAGACGTGGGAATGGACTGGTTGTCTGCCTGGGTGGTTGCCAACCAAGACTCTCGGCAGTTCCTTGGTGTTGTGGATGTGGCACAGCAGCCCAGTCTCGTTTTTTTTTTTTTGTTTTTTTTTTTGTGCTCCCGTGACGAAATGAATCAAATTTCCATGACAGAGCTTTTTTAACTCACTATTCCTAACCCTAATCCCAACCATAACCTTAACCATAACCTAATCTTACTCCTCCCCCCATCCTAACCATAACCACCCCGACCCCCCGCTTCACTTTTAATTTCGTGCAGCTATCACGGAATGAATGAGAATGAATTTGTGCTGCCGTGACGAACATGAGGCGCTTTTCGTCACAATATCACGAACCAATAGATGAATGTATATTTTGTGCTGCTGAAGCACAACTTGATGTGAGACTGGGTTGGGCACAGTGTGGTAACAGCACATGCTCCCAGATTTGACTTCATAACAAGTAATCCTACTCCAGGCTGACTGTAAACAAGACAAGAGTTGACTATGACCTCACTCTTCAGCTAAAGTGGAAACTTCTGTACAGCTAATGGAAGTGATTAAATCAGGTTTGAGGATGTTAATTGTTTTTTCAAGCATAATACTGGCCCAGCTTGAAAAACATCATAGTGAAAACTGGATGAGCACCAAACAGACATCACACATTATAGTGCTACAAAGGCAACAAAGCAACAAACATTTTCAGACACTCCCCGGAGGAAACAGTACACTAATGTGTCCCATCAGTGTCACATTCCCTGCAGTCGGTTTCACCTCCCTTTGGGGAAGTACATAACTCTGCTTGACACTCCTTTCTTATTGGTGCTGCAGTTTGAGGTACCCGAAGGGAAAAGTCAATTACGCAGGTGGTAATAAATGTGTCCAAAGTGGGAACAGCTGTCAATATCACATCATCTGCTTTCATAACAATCTTCCCTTATGCAGCTTGAACGGTCAGTTGTAAAACAATACTGGAGAGTACAAATACACTCCCTAATGTAATTGTGAATAATTGTTTTAATTGTAAATAATCACCAAAGTTATATCATGTTTGGTGTAAATAAATTTACTGAGACAGATGGTTTTGTGAGAAAGATGGTTTTGTGTCACATGTTTGTGTTGTTGCTCTTTTAAATGAGCCTAAATGCAGCTTTTGACAAAAAAGGAAACTCGTACTAGAAGTCGAGGCCTCGCTGCTTCACCTGCCATGAACTCTGCTCTCTGAGACTCATTTTAAGAAAACGTCAGCTCATTAGTTTGCGATCTAAAGCTGAAAAAATCTGGATTATGCGTCAGTACAACAATTTTACAGCAATATTTTAAATAAATAAATATATAAATAAATCTGTTCCATCGCTGAATGTTGTGCCTATTCAAAGTCTTATCTTGGAGTAGGCGGTGGACTGTCAGCGTGCAGGAGGCCAGCAGGAGTCACTCTCCATGTGGTAGTCAATAGGCTTCACTCCCCCAACAGACAAAGGATTCTCTGGGTATGCAGGCCAGAGCCTGGATTTTTAGCCGACTGGTTGGAGTGTCCGCCTCCCATGCTGGAGATCGTGATTTGCGTTCCAAGGGAGGCGAGTGGGAACACAACGCAGATTGAATCCTCTACATGTGTTCAAAAACTTCCAATTAGGATGAACTGATGAAAGCAGCAAAGTTTTCAAACTGATATAAAAGGTTGATATCAAGTTATCAGAAACGTATTATCAGTTTCTGGCTTTAAGAGTGACTTATTTATTAAGTTGGGGGTATTTGTTGTAAAGTTGTAGTATTTTCTGGTCTTGTGACCTGGTGTTAGTCAGATGCTTTATACTGGTTATTACTTTATCCGAAGAAGGGCCATGTCTTGGACAGTTTATCTTTTTTTTTTTTTTTTTTTTTTTTTTTTTTTGCAGGGAAGGGTCAGGAACTGATGTACTCGTAGACACATTCTGTTTTTAAGCAACTCGCGTGTCACTTCAATCCCTTTTCTGTCTGTGCTATGTTTTTTTTTTTTTGTATCTGCGTGATGGAGGGACACTGCGTTCTTTCTTTCAGTCATAAGGAAAATATTGACACAAGGCCAGCCAGGGTCAACAGAGTGTGATTTTGACATTCTGTAAAGTACAAGCTGTTACAAATGCACTGAGCAAAGCTTGCTGACACAGATTGCTTCATATTTTAACAAGCAGCAGCACTCAGTGCAGAACACACACTTTACATGTTTCATACTGATTAACTTCTTGTGATTCAGTTGCACCGTAATATTGTAGACAGCTGTGTGTGTGGCATTGATATTTCACCATTTCTGTCCAAAATTTAACTGCTTTACCCTTGCCTATCTGTTTCATGCTTTATCCTCCATGGATAAATACTGGGCTGATGGCTCTCAGCACCTGTAAAGACACATCGTCGTTCTCTCTTATCCTAACCTAACACACAACCCTTCCACAGTGTTTAATCTACAAGTAGCAGTAGCATTAATGGACACCAGGGACCTCATGTAAAAGACTTGCGTGGATTTCCTACTGAAACATGGCGTACACCAAAACCCAGAAACTGCCGTATGTACAAAAACATTCACATGTATCAATGTGTGCATACGCGTGGATCCAAGCACATTCCATTTGTACTGTGCATCCCAATGAATATGGAATTGAGCGCACATGCACACACACCAAGCTCCTCCCTTTCCACGTCTCCATTTAAATATGCAAATGAATATAAATAGACCCTGGGAGCTGGGAATTCCAACTCTGTCAGATCAGTCAACATGATCACAGAAAACAAAAGTGAGCTACAAATGACTGGACATGACATGGAGACACACAGGGATAGTTTAATTGGTACCCTGTCACATGGAATTAGGGTGACCAGATGTCTCACTTTGTATCCCAAATTTAGATGGTTTCCAGCATTGTTATTGACAGTCAAGCTTCAGTTTTGAATGCGTGTTTAAAACATGCATTCCTAAGGGCCCTTTCACACATAGCAAGAATAAGTAGGAATCAGGGTGAATCACGGCAAAACAGCCCAAATGAGCGAACCACGAAAACACTGAGCTGGCATCAGGAGGGAAACAGTCAGGCAGGTGTGAATGATCCCGCTGGAGCGTGCATGAAACCGTCGCAGCGGGAACACAGTGTGAGCAAATTGAGCATGTCGAAACACATTGCGCAGCTGCTGTGGAAAAAAAAATTTAAATATATGCTACCCACAGGATTCAAACCTGAATTTACAAAAGCCCTGATTAACAGACGGAAACTTTACCACTGCTCTACCATCACTGTCCTATAACAGGAGCGTAAAATGCCTTAACTCAACAAAGAGATAAAAAAAAGAAGAAATTAGATGATGTAGACGGTGAAAAAAGTGCCGTAATCTCCCCTGTTGTGGAAGAAAAAAAAAAAACAGCTGGAACATGTTGCAGCTGTTGGGTGGTTGGCTCTCACTGCGGTACTGTATCACTTCCTGTTCTGGAGCACAGCGGTGTTTTGCTGTATCTGTTAGCTGTTTAATCTGCGTAGTTAGATTGATCTAGATAACTAGATAATGATTTGTTTCACAGTATAATCTCCACGTGCCTTAACTAAAGCACTCCCTCTGTTGAATCACCTCTAAATTATTTACACATTATTCACTTTGTGTGTTTTTAGGAATCTGCTATCTTAGCGCAGCTACTAGCTCTTAGCCGGTTTAGCATGGCGGCTTCTCCTGTCTCTCCCACACTTTTCTGCTCTGGGTGTGAAATGTTTAGTTATTCCTCGGCCTCCTTTAGCAGTGGTACTAATGGTACTTGTAATAAGTGTAGCTTATTCGTAGCTTTGGAGGCCAGGCTGAGCGAATTGGAGACTCGGCTCCGCACCGTGGAAAATTCTACAGCTAGCCAGGCCCCTGTAGTCGGTGCGGACCAAGGTAGCTTAGCCGCCATTAGTTCCCTTCCAGCAGATCCCGAGCAGCCGGGAAAGCAGGCTGACTGGGTGACTGTGAGGAGGAAGCGTAGCCCTAAACAGAAGCCCTGTGTACACCGCCAACCCATTCACATTTCTAACCGTTTTTTCCCCACTCGGCGACACACCCGCCGAGGAACAAACTCTGGTTATTGGCGACTCTGTTTTGAGAAATGTGAAGTTAGCGACACCAGCAACCATAGTCAATTGTCTTCCGGGGGCCAGAGCAGGCAACACTGAAGGAAATTTGAAACTGCTGGCTAAGGCTAAGCGTAAATTTGGTAAGATTGTAATTCACATCGGCAGTAATGACACCCGGTTACGCCAATCGGAGGTCACTAAAATTAACATTGAATCGGTGTGTAACTTTGCAAAAACAATGTCGGACTCTGTAGTTTTCTCTGGGCCCCTGCCCAATCGGACCGGGAGTGACATGTTTAGCCGCATGTTCTCCTTGAATTGCTGGCTGTCTGAGTGGTGTCCAAAAAATGAGGTGGGCTTCATAGATAATTGGCAAAGCTTCTGGGGAAAACCTGGTCTTGTTAGGAGAGACGGCATCCCACTTTGGATGGAGCAGCTCTCATTTCTAGAAATCTGGCCAATTTTATTAAACCCTCCAAACCGTGACTATCCAGGGTTGGGACCAGGGAGCAGAGTTGTAGTCTTACACACCTCTCTGCAGCTTCTCTCCCCCTGCCATCCCCTCATTACCCCATCCCCGTAGAGACGGTGCCTGCTCCCAGACCACCAATAACCAGTAAAACTCTACTTAAGCATAAAAATTCAAAAAGAAAAAATAATATAGCACCTTCAACTGCACCACAGACTAAAACAGTTAAATGTGGTCTATTAAACATTAGGTCTCTCTCTTCTAAGTCCCTGTTAGTAAATGATATTATAATTGATCAACATATTGATTTATTCTGCCTTACAGAAACCTGGTTACAGCAGGATGAATATGTTAGATTAAATGAGTCAACACCCCCGAGTCACACTAACTGCCAGAACGCTCGTAGCACGGGCCGAGGCGGAGGATTAGCAGCAATCTTCCACTCCAGCTTATTAATTAATCCAAAACCCAGACAGAGCTTTAATTCATTTGAAAGCTTGACTCTTAGTCTTGTCCATCCAAATTGGAAGTCCCAAAAACCAGTTTTATTTGTTATTATCTATCGTCCACCTGGTCATTACTGTGAGTTTCTCTGTGAATTTTCAGACCTTTTGTCTGACTTAGTGCTTAATAACATTTACATTTACTCTGACGGACTACCCAGCAGTGGGGAATAAGTTTCATTACACTAGACGTCTTTCAGAAAGCGCTGTAACTAGGTTTAAGGATATGATTCCTTCTTTATGTTCTCTAATGCCATATACCAACACAGTGCAGAGTAGCTACCTAAACTCTGTGAGTGAGATAGAGTATCTCATCAATAGTTTTACATCCTCATTGAAGACAACTTTGGATGCTGTAGCTCCTCTGAAAAAGAGAGCTTTAAATCAGAAGTGCCTGACTCCGTGGTATAACTCACAAACTCGCAGCTTAAAGCAGATAACCCGTAAGTTGAAGAGGAAATGGCGTCTCACTAATTTAGAAGATCTTCACTTAGCCTGAAAAAAGAGTCTGTTGCTCTATAAAAAAGCCCTCCGTAAAGCTAGGACATCTTACTACTCATCACTAATTGAAGAAAATAAAAACAACCCCAGGTTTCTTTTCAGCACTGTAGCCAAGCTGACAAAGAGTCAGAGCTCTATTGAGCCGAGTATTCCTTTAACTTTAACTAGTAATGACTTCATGACTTTCTTTGCTAATAAAATTTTAACTATTAGAGAAAAAATTACTCATAACCATCCCAAAGACATATCGTTATCTTTGGCTGCTTTCAGTGATGCCGGTATTTGGTTAGACTCTTTCTCTCCGATTGTTCTGTCTGAGTTATTTTCATTAGTTACTTCCTCCAAACCATCAACATGTCTATTAGACCCCATTCCTACCAGGCTGCTCAAGGAAGCCCTACCATTAATTAATGCTTCGATCTTAAATATGATCAATCTATCTTTATTAGTTGGCTATGTACCACAGGCTTTTAAGGTGGCAGTAATTAAACCATTACTTAAAAAGCCATCACTTGACCCAGCTATCTTAGCTAATTATAGGCCAATCTCCAACCTTCCTTTTCTCTCAAAAATTTTTGAAAGGGTAGTTGTAAAACAGCTAACTGATCATCTGCAGAGGAATGGTCTGTTTGAAGAGTTTCAGTCAGGTTTTAGAATTCATCATAGTACAGAAACAGCATTAGTGAAGGTTACAAATGATCTTCTTATGGCCTCAGAGAGTGGACTCATCTCTGTGCTTGTCCTGTTAGACCTCAGTGCTGCTTTTGATACTGTTGACCATAACATTTTATTACAGAGATTAGAGCATGCCATAGGTATTAAAGGCACTACGCTGCGGTGGTTTGAATCATATTTATCTAATAGATTATAATTTGTTCATGTAAATGGGGAATCTTCTTCACAGACTAAGGTTAATTATGGAGTTCCACAAGGGTGTGTGCTAGGACCAATTTTATTCACTTTATACGTTTCCCTTAGGCAGTATTATTAGACGGTATTGCTTAAATTTTCATTGTTACGCAGATGATACCCAGCTTTATCTATCCATGAAGCCAGAGGACACACACCAATTAGCTAAACTGCAGGATTGTCTTACAGACATAAAGACATGGATGACCTCTAATTTCCTGCTTTTAAACTCAGATAAAACTGAAGTTATTGTACTTGGCCCCACAAATCTTAGAAACATGGTGTCTAACCAGATCCTTACTCTGGATGGCATTACCCTGACCTCTAGTAATACTGTGAGAAATCTTGGAGTCATTTTTGATCAGGATATGTCATTCAATGCACATATTAAACAAATATGTAGGACTGCTTTTTTGCATTTGCGCAATATCTCTAAAATTAGAAAGGTCTTGTCTCAGAGTGATGCTGAAAAACTAATTCATGCATTTATTTCCTCTAGGCTGGACTATTGTAATTCATTATTATCAGTTTGTCCTAAAAGTTCCCTGAAAAGCCTTCAGTTAATTCAAAATGCTGCAGCTAGAGTACTGACAGGGACTAGAAGGAGAGAGCATATCTCACCCATATTGGCCTCTCTTCATTGGCTTCCTGTTAATTCTAGAATCAAATTAAAAATTCTTCTTCTTACTTATAAGGTTTTGAATAATCAGGTCCCATCTTATCTTAGGGACCTCATAGTACCATATCACCCCAATAGAGCGCTTCGCTCTCAGACTGCAGGCTTACTTGTAGTTCCTAGGGTTTGTAAGAGTAGAATGGGAGGCAGAGCCTTCAGCTTTCAGGCTCCTCTCCTGTGGAACCAGCTCCCAATTCAGATCAGGGAGACAGACACCCTCTCTACTTTTAAGATTAGGCTTAAAACTTTCCTTTTTGCTAAAGCTTATAGTTAGGGCTGGATCAGGTGACCCTGAACCATCCCTTAGTTATGCTGCTATAGACTTAAACTGCTGGGGGGTTCCCATGATGCACTGAGTGTTTCTTTCTCTTTTTGCTCTGTCTGCATTTAATCATTAGTGATTGATCTCTGCTCCCCTCCACAGCATGTCTTTTTCCTGGTTCTCTCCCTCAGCCCCAACCAGTCCCAGCAGAAGACTGCCCCTTCCTGAGCCTGGTTCTGCTGGAGGTTTCTTCCTGTTAAAAGGGAGTTTTTCCTTCCCACTGTCGCCAAGTGCTTGCTCACAGGGGGTCGTTTTGACCGTTCGGGTTTTTCTGTAATTATTGTATGGCTTTGCCTTACAATATAAAGCACCTTGGGGCAACTGTTTGTTGTGATTTGGCACTATATAAATAAAATTGATTTGATCTGATTTGATGTTGCACCACATTGCGCCTCTGCTGTGAAGAAAATAAAATAAAACCACACACCATAAAAAACACATCTTATTGAATCCCTCTTATCGAGCGAACAATACAAGTATGAACCGTCTGTTCCTCTGTAGATGACCCATGGTCACAGACAGACAGTCATGACATGACATTCACAGTAGACAGTTGTTAGGTCATGTCCGTCCAAACATGGTACATGTTCCCCAGCTGGGACGTCCAGAACCAGAGATCTCAAAGCTGCTGCTGTCGGTGGCCACGGCCCCTGTCAGTTCAGCGCACAGACCAACATGTCACTCTCTTCTGTGTTATGTGATAATTTTTTTTTAGTTATTTGTTATGTAATTGTGTATGTAGGTAGTGTAGTACTTATTAATATACCTGTCCTGGCTGTGGTATCTGTGTTTTTAATGTGACACGTCGTGTGCACTGAGCTGTCATTTGTAGCTGTCAGTGAGTCTCCGGTCAGCAGCTGGGAGGTGGTTTGCCATGCTGTGTGCACTCAGTCTTTGCTGTCCGACCCTCATATGATTATGTCTGTGCATACATATCAGCATTTTATGCAAGTGTGCAAATGCAAGTGTGAAATACACGTACGCCACATATGTTTCGGGGGGAGGGGGGCACGCACACATGCACACGTAGGATACACATGCAGACTACATGTGTGTTGCTTTTTGCAATGCCACACTCATGGGGGCACTTTCACACATTTCACAAATTTCACATCCAGCTCGAAAGTGATCATCTGCTCACTGTTTTTGCATTAACAGCGCAAATGGCCACACATTTTCTAAGTATCAAGCAAGCGGCGTTGGATGTTCATGTGTGTCACTTGGAATTTGGCGACACCTGCCGCAAAAGGGATCGAATGGGCTCTCACAGGGCACTCTCTGTCTTTCAGCCGCTGATGTGTGCGAATAGCTGTAGCGACAGGTGTACGAGGCATTGGAGGCAGCTCCGACTTTTCATGAATGGCATGCAATTCCTCCTTCATGTGGTAGTCAGCGTCCATCGTGTTATGTGTGAAGGGTCCCTTAAACATGCATGTCAAAACTGAAGCCTGACTCTCAATGGCAATGCTGGAAACCATCTAAATTTGGGGCACAAAGTCGGACATCTGGTCGCCCTACATGGAATAAACATGAGACTGGAAAAATGTGAGTTAGAGCGTGTGTGTGAGGGCATAAATGCTGTGAGCTCAGAGCAGCGCACACACACATAAGTTAAAAGAGATTAGGTGTACCAGTTGACATTGTGTGACATTCCCAGCTTTACACACGTATTTATTTAGGGGAGGTGATGGTCTAGTGGTTAAGGTGTTGGGCTTGAGTCCAGAAGTTCATGGGTTCAAATCCCCACCTGACTGGAAAATCAGTAAGGGCCCGGTGTGTAGTGAGTGCCTTGTATGGCAGCACTGTGACATCGGGGTGAATGTGAGGCATAATTGTAAAGCGCTTTGAGTGTCTGATGCAGATGGAAAAGTGCTATATAAATGCAGTCCATTTACCATTTATTGACAAATACTGGACACAGGGAGACAATCAACGGCCTGTTAAAAAGCTGCAGCTCTAGTTTCACCATCAAGAAAACGAAAACACATTAATAATAGTAACAAAAAGCATATTTGAATGCGCATATGCCCAAATGTGCCCACACTGGTTTTCGTTTGGAACAGTTACACAAATAAACTATTTACCCATGCAGCCATCCATCGCGCATTGTACCAGCATCTGTTCGCAATGCATTTGTGCATCACATGTGATTTGACCACAGAATTGTTTCCTATGAACAAAAACAAATCATCATGTAATGATGCCTTTATGTGTGTAGTCAATCGCTCCAATCACATTAGAGAAACCAGTTTTCGCTGCAAATTGCGCTTTAATGTTGGAATGTGATGTAACTGGATGACATTTGGATGATTCTATCCCACACAGTTGGCATGGCTCATCGCAAGGTTGACTGGCACACGCCTCACCGTTCAGCCAGCTCACAATGGAATGCCCCTGTTGCCAGGAAGCCCAGCGTGGTCAAGCACCTGTGTGGGCACAGACAACCCCTGGCTCCTCGCCGTATTGTGCTCTCAGCCACAGTTCTGCTCACAGTGGCCTTGGTAATTGAAATGGCTTTAAATCAAAAATAAAATCAAATTTATTAGTTTATATAGTGCAAAATCACAAGGAGATCGCCTCAAGGCGCTTCACAAACATCATTTTAAAAAAGCAGAACCAAATGAATTAAAAGATTAAAAACAATCAAAAATTCAAACATAAATAAGTAAAAAGAATACAAGAAGACACGCAGTAACATAAAATACTAGTGATAAAACAAGGGGGAAAAAAATGGTGTCCTCAGTTTATGAGACCAGTTATCATTTGCAAGTAAATCCTCACGTTCCCTGATTACACGCTCACATCGGATTGCACCATTTACAGGGTCCTCTAACAATGTTAATGCAGCCACTGTTAACACCATTTTATGCATCACTTTGCACGTGCTTTTATGTCCAACCGTATAATTGCAAACATGTGGGTGTGTTAATTGTTCATGTCTCTGATGTGCACATCACTCTGATGACTTCTTGTTTTCACACTATTACCAGTGTCCCAGCATCACCTCTTCGTGTCAGCAGTGGAACAATAGCTGTAGAAATGTATACGCCAGCCAGGATTTTTGTGTGATACACCGCACATTTCCATGGTCATTTCACTTTTGAAATGACCATGGAAATGTGTGTAGACGGACATACGGCATACGCGTGCATACGGCATACGCACTGTACATGAGGCCACTGGACCATGCAAGTAGGAACAAGGCTTCAAAACCAACTTGATAGGCCTGTCTTTCTTATGTTATGATCACTAAAATGGAATGTTTCTAACCTGTGCTCATCAAAACTCTAAATTTCAGAGCTGATAAATAGCGGTTTTTACTGTGTTACTTAAGGGAGTTTTGCTGTGCAGCTGACTGACAAACACCAATAATTCTTTACTTACCTGTTAATCACAGGGCTTATTGGCTCCAAACTTTGAGTTAAACAACTGTGACCTTTTTGACCTTTCCAGGTCACCTATATTTTTATGTCATGTTATTCTTTCATTGAAGCCATCAATGGGTCTTTATTCACTTTCTTGAAGTGACCACTTTAAATATTCTCTATATGTAACCATCAGGCCAAAATTCTGACCTTGGCCTGTGGCCAATCGCTTGTTGTTGTTTGACAGTCAGTCATAACTCTGAAGTTTGGTCCAGTTCACATAAAAACACGTGTTATTTTATTCATAGGTACGTGGGCACACAGCACAGAAAGCAATGGCAATGCTTGCACTAACACATAAGGGTAGTAAGAATAGGCTTAGTTGCTATCAGCTTTAGCTGGGGCGTGGTATCATGTTTAGCAAGTAAAGACACAACATTTGAAATTCCTGAATGTTGCATCTTCAAATAATAACATCTTCAAATAATGTGCCATTTTCATAGATTCCCTTGGAGAACTTTAAAGCAGCCGACGTGGAATTCCAGGCCCGGTTCAGCCATGAGAACATTGCTGAGCTGTATGGTGCTCTTCTCTGGGATCAGAATGTCCACCTGTTCATGGAGGCGGGTGAAGGTGGCTCTGTTCTGGAGAAAGTAGACAGCTGTGGGCCATTGAGGGAGTTTGAGGTCATTTGGGTGACCAAGCAGATACTGCGGGGCCTGGAGTACCTCCACAAACACAAAATCATTCATCATGACATCAAACGTAAGTACAACAAAATGCTTGTTTTTCCTGGTCAAAGCTTAAACAATGTTTTTGTTCAAGATGTGTTTTGTCAGATTTGCCATGTTTGCCAGGCTTGCTTCTGACCTGGTCCTTTCTGTGTGGAGTTTGCATGTTCTTCCATTGTTTGTGTAGGTTCACTCTGGGTGCTCCGGCTTCCTCCCATATGCAGCTTAGGTGAATTGGTGACTCTAAATTCAGTGTGAGTGAGAGTGTGAATGTGTTTGTCTGTCTATGTCTATGTGTCTATGTGTTGGCCCTATGACAGAGGGTACCTCTTGCCCAATGACCGCTTGGATAGGCTGCAGTCCTCCATGACCCTTAAAGAGGCACTATGCAACTCTGGTCAGTTTTTTCACTCTCTTTTTTATCGCGTTCTTCTCTACGGAGCTCCCCCTACAGCTCGGGAGTACATATAATCACAAAGCTGTAAAAAGTCACTGCCAGCTCTCCGCCCTCCCCTCTTCCCCCACTTTCCATGTGCATTAGTTTTCAATGGAGCTGCCAAACACAATCTGTGCAGCCATGTCAACAAAGTGATAACAGACAGAGAACAAAGAGTGTCTCAATATATTAACAAATGTTTTTATTTTTTTTGCTTTTTTGCCAGCTCTGCCATGACAATGAACATGTTTGAAATAAAGACTTCGATGGCTTGTTCTTATAGTAACAAGCTCACTTGTGCCTCAGTAGGGGGGTGTGTATGTGCTGGAATGCCTTAAAGCATTTTGTGTTTCTCACAAGACCAGAGACTCTCATTCAAAAGATACCGGGTTGGTGTCTCCCCTAAACAAGTCATTTAGTGATTAAAATTACTACGAAACTGTAAACTGAAGGCAAAAAGGTTGCATAGTTCCTCTTTAACTGGAATAGGTTCATAAAATGTTTTCAATTTGTTTTAGAAAAGAAAGTTTTGGCATAATTTGTTAATTTTTAAAGATATAATTCAAATTGATAATAATTTACAACTTAAATCATGCCCTGCTGTGGGGAAGAAAATAGACTACTTGTACAAAATAGTTTTTAAGCACTGTAATAGAAAAAATATCAGAAAACTGTAATATACAGAATTTATTTTGCAGTATATAGGTTTTGTTTGAGGGTTTCCAGTCCGTGCCCATGAATCTCCAACCAACAGCCAGCCAATATTAGGTACATGTTTGGGATGGGTCAGTTGGGTGTCATTTAAAAAAAATTGTGTACTTTTTTTGGAGCCATGTACAGATTATGGCTTGACTAATGTTGTAGCCACACAGTCCGATGATTTACATAAAAGTTGTTTTTGTAAACATAAGGCCTGTTTATTGAATGTTCTTTCTAAAATCAATGTTAAAACCATTAAGATCCTTGAGGGGACTTTGTACCAGTATAAACTTTGTTTTGCATTGATTCAATAGAGTAATAAATGGATTATTGTGATAAATGTTGGGCTGTTGTTAAAGGATTCTTTTGCGCTTGTTTTCACAGACAGTTGTTTTTCTTTTTTCTCTTGTGGTAGCTGGCAGCACTTCAAGTGAGTTACGAGAATGGCCATCCTCCTGTTCTGACATACTGTTGTGGTTGTCAGTGTTTACAGCTTGTAATTAAAATGCGTCACTTTATTAGAGGTGCTGCTAATGGTCACAGATATGTAGACTACTTGTATAGTTACGATCAGTTAAAAAGTATATAAATGTTTTGAAATGGGTAACATGGTGGCTTAGGTTTCACAGCAAGAACGTTGTGGGATTCTTCCTGCCCTTTGTGTGTGGAGTTTGCATGTTCTCCCCGTGTTTGCATGGGTTCCTGCCAGGTGCACCGGCTTCCTCCCACATCCAAAGACATGCAGGTTCATTGAACTGGAAACTTTAAATTAGGGATGCACCGATCCACATTTTTTCACTTACGATGCAAACCTGAATTTGGTTATCTGCCGATACGATACTATTCATTGTTGGTCACCATTTTATCACAGTTTTAGTGTCGGGTAAATTATGTGATCGCGGCTCACGTCCAGGGTCCAGGGGCAATGTCCCGGGGGGGTTGAAGGGGTAAAGCCCCCAAAGGTATAGGGTTATATCAAAGTTCTCTTTTGCATGTTTCTGTCAAAGTCTAAGTTAATAAAATAAATAACATTGAAGAGGTTAAAATATCTGATGGACACAGCATTTGCTCTCTTCTTGACACACTGTACCTTTAATTCAATGAGATAGGCAGAGTTTTTCTGTCCTCTTGACAGTTTGGGTTTTTTTTTCCAACATTTTTGAGTGGGATTGCATTATTATTCTTATTATTATTATTATTATTATTATTTTTATTTTTAATTTTTTTTTTAACAATATAACCCCTAACTGTCTTGTTTGAACAAGTGCTGAGCCTGGACTGATTTGATTGTCAAACCTGCTCTTTTAAAGATTAAACCTGCATCAGAAACTTTCTGAGTCAGTTTTTCATACTTTCCTGTTTCACTGAGGCTGTGTGGTGAAGGTGATCGTTTATTAAAATTGCTTCGCTGCTTTTTGACAGGGTGTAGCGCATACATCCGCTGTTCACACTGATCAGTTCCTCCCCCTTCTCCTCTCTCTCTAAAGCCCCTTTCACACCGGGGCTGCTCCCAGTTGCTTCCTGTGGTGTCATGACGATGCAGGGCTGCGCTCTGAGTTCTGTTATAGTTTATCTTTCCTCCTTTGACTGCGAGATGCGCGCGCGCATGCGCACGCGCATGAACCGTCCTTAAGCAAATGTGGAGATGTCTGGAGTTCTACTTGATGTTGACATGTCCTGGACTTATATCCTTTTTAAACTGTGATAAGAGAGTCTGAGGAGAGAAAGGAACTAACTGC
Source organism: Thalassophryne amazonica (assembly GCF_902500255.1). NCBI lineage: Eukaryota > Metazoa > Chordata > Actinopteri > Batrachoidiformes > Batrachoididae > Thalassophryne > Thalassophryne amazonica. The sequence goes on along the minus strand of NC_047103.1, from coordinate 90,234,083 downwards.
CTGCAGACAATTTTTTTTTCTTTTCTTTCCTCCTCTGACTGTGAGATGCGCGCGCAAGCAAACCATCAAGCAAATGTTGAGATGTCTGGAGTTCTACTTGATGTTGACATGTCCTGTCTCAGGACTTATGTCCTTTTTTGTCCTTTTTTAACTGTGATGTGAGAGTTTGAGCAGAGAACAAGGAACTAATGCCTGCAACCAGACTTTATTTTTTCTTTTAATTGTTCACATGTGCACGCGTGAACAAACGTCCATGAGTGGACTACAGATGTCCAGACTTTTTACTGGATATTTCTGGCAATCATTCTGCATTTTTTTTCAGCATGTAGTTTTTACTGCATTAAGTACACGGTATAAAAACAATCCTGCGTGATTTATACTGCGGGAACAACGGAACACAGTAGGAATCATAAATTGGCTCCGAGTCACGCCGGGTAATGCCTCTTTGCCCCGAATTACGCCTCTTTGCCCTGACTTGTGCTGGAACCACTTCCTTTCTGCGTCAAGCACAGGACGCCAAAAAAATTAAACAGGTTTAATTTTTCGGTGCCCGACTTGCTTGCTCCTTTGCGCCCCTCACGCTGTTGTGGCGCGGAGCTGCATTGTCTCTGCACTGAGTTGCTTCCACGCGGCGTTGTCATAATGACGCACGGCGCAACCGGGAGCACCCCCGGTGTGAAAGGCGCTTAAGAGACAAAGAGAGGGAGGAGGAAGACGGGCCCCCTCCCTCTCCTTTCTCACACAGTCTTTGCGGCTTCTTCGAGCAAACTGGAAACGTTTCCAAACTTTTTTGAAACACAAAGCCTTTCAACTGTAAAATAAACCGTTAATTTCTGAATGTATCATAGCGACACAGACAGGAGGAGCTCTGGATTATTTACTGAAAGATTTTGATGAAGTTTTTTTTCCTTCTTCCTTTCACTCTGTGCTGTGCTGTGTCTGCTCTCCGCTCTGAGCTGCAGTCACAGTGCTGGGATGCTCGACTGGCTGCGGGGGAGGAGGGTGAGAGCAGTCATTGTTTCAGCAAAAACACAGATGTTGCTGTATCGGAAAACTCTGCAGGTTGGATCAAAAAGCTCAAATCCGTGAATTACGCCTGTACTGGAAGCCAATAGTGATATTTCATCAGATCGGCCCTAACCCTACCTTAAATTGTCTGTAGGTGTGCGTGCGAGTGTGAATGTTTGTCTGTCTATATGTGGTCCTGTGACAGACTGGTGTCCTGTCCAGGGTGTACCCAGCCTCACTCCCTACATTGCTGTGATAGGTTCCAGCTCCTCGTGACCCTTAGTTAGAGTAAGCGGGTATAGAATATGGATGGGTGGATGTTTTGAAATTGTTAACATAAAAGCCCAGTTTTCCAGTTATTTGTGTTCACAACATCTACAGATTTTGGGAACTTACTTGGTGACACCTACTCACTCACTTATGCACTCATCTTCAACCGCTTATCCGGGATCGGGTCGCAAGGTGGTGACAACTAATTAAATCCAATGTATCTCAAATCTGAACAGTACAAGCCATGTTACCATTGCTTTACAACTTTCCAAAGCAGGGATATCTTGTTTAAAAATCCATTTCAAATGGCTTAATAATGCTTTATAAAAAGTCAAATTAACAGTTCTGGGTGTAGAACAGCTTAAGATCAGTTAGTTTCAAAGCCATCACAAGAGGCAAAATTCTTGTATTTCAGATACTGAAATAAGTCATATTGATCACATCTAGGCTTGAGCCTCTCATGGGTCTGACAAACTGATGTTGAAACCTCTTGTATTCTTTAGAATAGTGTTTCTCTGTTCCAGTCCACTATGAAGCTATATCACTGCAACAGACACACGTGGCACTTTAATTACACAAGTCCAAGACATATCAAGTGACTTGTAAATGTTCATGAATCCACCCCCTGACTTGTTGAAATTGGCTTTAAAAGTGATGATTTAGTTGTGTAATGCTGAAAGGTATCCATGCCTGCGCACGACACTGTTTTGGCTGTTCTATTTTAATTTCATTTATGTCATGTTGGGGAGGTTATTTTTTCACAGTGAGTTTAGAAATTCTCCTTTTTTTATCATTACAAAATGCAAGAAAAGGTCATTTTAAGAAAAGCTAGTTCCACAGCTTGATCCAGGTCAGCCTCAAAATCTAATAATCTGTTTTTCTTAATGAGGTCCACACTGCCCTATAATACCTTTAAAAAAAATCAAAGGAGGCATTGAAATACCCTGCTGAAGAACAAAAGGCAATGGAAATATATCCTTCTTTTGTGGATGTAATTTCTTATTTATTTGTTTGTTTATTTGTGAGTCAAACAACTAATCAGTTAATCTACTCAATGGTTTAACACTAAATTTGCTCTCTGTAAAGAAGCAGGAAGAGATGTTTCAGAAACTCTTACCTCTACTCAGCTAACAAGGAAGTGAAGTCAAGCACGTCACACACTTGACTTCACTTCCTTTTGGTTTCAGTGCACTTTTGGTACGTGAAACGTGTACGTATCTAATGGCAGTACATGAGAGAAGTTAGTAAATCATTAATACTTCTGTATCATCTTAAAGAATCTCTCTTTGTCCTATTTCTCTGCAGCCAGTAACATTGTCCTGATGTCTGATAAGGCTGTACTGGTGGACTTTGGCCTGACCGTGCAGATGACCGAGGAAATATACATTCCCAGAGACCTTAGAGGAACAGAGGTAAGAAAATAAAAATAAATGCAATTCTGATATTGTCTAAGATTTTATACATGGATGATCACTGTTGTAATGTTATTTTCTCCTTTCACATTGCCAATTGTTGTGCATGGCTGCAAGCATAGTCTATACTTGTGCCCCTGGAAGCGTGAACAATATTTGTGATTTTCCCAAAATTTGGATTGGACATCCCAAATGAGTGGATCTCAGAAAAGTTTGAATTTGAGAAAGAATATGTATTTCCAAGAATGTCTCAGGAACCCCCACTCTACTGAACAGAATACCGGTTATTATTGTAATCATTATTATTATCCCCTGGCAGATTTTCTCTTTTTTGGTTGCCTGTTCAGCTGACTCTTTGTAATATATAACCAGTCAGCCACAAAAAAGTTGATATTTACATAAATAATAAACCTTCCAGCTTAAAACTGAAAGCAGAACTGCCAATATTCTTTTCCCCAAATCTCAGTGGTAGTTTGGTAGAACACACACAGACAACTGTGCACACAGTTTTCTGCATTCCACTGGCAGAACGCAGCATAATTATACACCAGTTTGCTAAAATACAATAATTGGAACAATAATTAAATATCTGAATTTTTTGTTTGTTTGTTGTTTGTGCTGTGAGGCCCTGCACAGACACTGATGAGCGTCTGTGTGTGGCCCACCTGTTACACATGGGGACATTTATTCTTAAAGATGAAAGCACAAAGTAAACTGTTAAGTTCTTAAATATCCCTGAATTTTACAATGACTGATTTTTTTCTTCTCTTTTATTTTGTGTGGCCTCTGTGCTGAAACAGCATTCTGGAACACCATTCTGTCAAGTGCAATAAGTTAATGGCAAGGTTTCATTTTCACAAAATACAGACACTATCAGCACCAACTAAATTTCCTTTTGACATTGATAAATCATGTTGCATGTGCAAACATCACCTGTTTGCATGTTTCCTCCCAGAATGTTGTGCACTCAGGTGGAAAAACCTGAAACTGTATATGCATGAATGTGTAAATATGCTAAATGAAAAATATGCACTGTTTTACCCATTTGAATGTCATCCTCTTCATGCTATATTCACGCACTGTTAGTAACGTAGAATGCAGGTATATTTGAATGAATGAATAAATGAATTTATTCAGCACACACAGTCCAAAACAACAAAAAACTAACAACGAAGAAAGAAAATGGATTACAATGCATCCGTGTGCCTGAAAGGGTATAGGCAGAAACAAAGCTTATTAACGCCTACACCTTTAACCAAAAATAAAATTATCTAGTCCAAAAGGAGTGGGGGGAAGTAAAAAAAACCCCATCTATTTCCACTCCCATTTTCAACCACTTCAAACTCTTCAACTTAAAGGACACAGTCCGAATGCTACTGAACAAATTCACATTTACAAATTTACATTTACATTTGGCAACGCACAAAACTCAACCTTCTTCAGCAGATGCATATCTTGAAAACATCACATCTTTATATTGATTCTTTATTAAACTGATTGATATTTGGACATTGTTTGAGTTCATCTTTCAGGTTATTCCATATTTACTAGCGCAACGCATGTTTTAACACATGCAAATCTTAAGTAAATCAGGCCCTTAGTGTCTAGCTCAATAATGCTTTCATCTAGTATGAAGCCCACCTCCCATTTTGTGGGTAACTAGCCTGTTCACATAGCTGCACTATAAGTGAATGACCCGCTTAGCCTGTCTAGCAATCTTATAGTATCCAGTTTGTGTAAAGTTGCTCTTATTTGTTGTAGATGTACATGAGTCCTGAGCTGGTTCTGTGTCGTGGACATACCACTAAGACGGACATCTACAGCCTGGGCACCACAGTCATTCACATGCAGACCGGTAGCCCTCCTTGGGTCCGGAGATACCCACGCACGGCCTACCCATCCTACCTCTATATTGTAAGTAGAGCACAGGATCCTGGATGGTCTGCTTTTGGTGAGTTTGTAAAATAAAGTGTTAGATTTTGTGTGCTAAGTATTAATTTGAAGGGTTTATATTTTTTCAGACAAAGTCTTGTAGATGCTTGAGATATACAATGCCTCATATTTTATTGTACTTCAGTGAAATATTTTTTTTCCCCCTGAAAACATTCAGGTTTTGTTCAGCTTAGATTGTGGCTCAACACATCGGGCATGTGACAATTTTGTTTCAGATGACCTATGAGCGATTGTCTCAACCACTACTTCCCCTTATTTTAAATGCATCACATTAAGTGGGTTATTTCTTGAAATATTATCAGCCATTTTGATATGATGAGTTACTCATTTCCTTACATGACCAGCTGCCATCCAAATTTATTGCCTTTTAACCACAATTGTAACACAAACTAATTTATTGTGTATACATAATTGTACTGATGGAAAGATTCCTTTTACCGTCAGATTCACAAGAAGGCTCCTCCGGTGGAGGACATAGCAGAGGACTGCAGTCTGGCAATGCGCTCCTTCCTGCAGCGAGCCCTGGAGAGGAACCCTGCTGTTCGGAGTTCAGCATCAGAACTGCTAAAAGATGATGCCATCAACCCACCTAAAGAGGATCAACCACGGTGTTGGAGTCTTGACTCAGCCCTCGAGGAGGTCACTTGCCATCTCATGCGGCGGCAGCACAGCCGGCATCCGGACTCAACAGAAGGTAAGAAGTTGGGTTGGTGTTGGAATTGGGGAATATCCTAATTTCAGTAAATGATCTGGCAACAGTATAATCACTGATTTGTGCGTATGAGATGCTGCCCTTTTCCTCCAGGATGGCATTACAGGTTGCTATCATTATAACAACCTACATGTGGGCCATATGCACTGATGATATTCATCATCACCCCTTGAATTTCCAGTTTCACACACATCACCGTGTCAGACACTTGCTTAACCTCCAACATGCCCTTAACATACTCATCCTTTAAAATGACCCCAACACCATTTCTCTTCCTATCCACACCATGATGCAACAACTTGAACCCATTGCCTATGCTTTTCCTTTTACTTCCCTTTGTTATTTTTACCCGGTTCTTTTATGCAAGATTCTGCCCCTTACTAAAAACCAAACCATTGTATTCCTCAGTAGAGAAGCTTGAAGCTTGAATCTTCTCTACTATGGAAACCACCTGGACAACTGAGAGCCTACACAGAAACATTGTATTCCTCATTTTGAGTTTATTAAAGGTCATGTCAAAAACTAGGCCTGGTACCCTCACAGACAGTGTCCATCTTGTGAAAGGTCCCCAAAATGAGTCACGCAACACTTTTTATACCTTGTGGGTGTTAACAATAGGTGTGGTTTAGTCTCACATTTCTAATGTTACTGACTGTCACCAACAGGGGGAGATCTCCCTGTGTCTAAAACTTGGACACACTCTGAAGTAAAACTTAACTTATATTTCTCAGAACTTCCAAACAAATAGCACAAAGAATTAGCCCAGATATTATCTAACACCTTCCACTTGGTCTCACACACAATATTTCTACCTTTCTCCTCTCCATCATATCAGCCAGCTCTCTGCCTTTACCAGTCATACTGCCAACATTCAGAGTCCCGACTCTCACTTCCACCCCTCTAGTTTTCTTCTTCTCCTGCTATCTCTGGACACACTCTCCTCCTCTTCTTCTTCTTCTTCGCCCAGCAGTAGCCTAATTTCCCACGGCATCCTGTTGGGCAACAGCAATGGTGGTGGTTGCTGTTAACCTGGGCTTTGACCGATCCGGTGTCGCAGACCGAACGGTCCCCCCTAAAACTCAATTTGCCTTGCCTTCACAGCACATGCGTCATCAGCCATGGTTAACCAATTATCACCTATTTCTGCTTCAAACTGCACTCCAGTCATCATCTATCTCAGCGACAGGTATGTGAAGCGTTTGTACAACAACCATTTTCACATAAATTCAGCATTATTTCATCATAAAAGACGAAGGAAGCGATCACAACGCATTAGCTACACGAGCTGCTAGCTGATGCCTTCACTGCACATCAGTCATTTCAAAGCATCACTGAGATCAAGTAGTGTTCTGTTGCATTTCTTTTTCCACATTAGATTCTTAACAGCTGCAGCTCAGGTCCCCTTCAATGTTTAGATGTAGTGGTCGTTGGCCGTTACTTTGCTCAGAAATATTAGCAGTATTGTGACAGCAGAAAACACACTTCTTTCCTCAACTAAGCCACAACAGAGATTTTTTTTTTTTCTTCACAAGACAGCTTGTGTTGTTGGTCCTTTTGCTTTCCCATCTTGACAGTTCAGCAGAGCAAAAGTTGTAATCCACTTTACTTTTGTTATCTGTTCATTTTAAAACATGTTCCAACAGCTGGCTTCTCTTGTCTACCTTCTGTAATTGCGTTACTGTTGGTAAAGCAAGTACAACATTAGTATCAAAACTGAATACCTGATGTTGACAATGGCATCAGTGTGTCCCTCAGAACTGTTCATGGTCTGTAGGCGTATCATTTTATTTTCAGTCAAATCTGTCAGTGTTCACCTGGGTGAATATGTTTTCTCCTGCACACTATGCTAAAGTAAATGCACTAATAAATGTTCTCCTGTGTTTTCTGCAGACTCGTCCTTGTACTCTGAAGACTCTGGTCACATGAGGAGAAAGGGTTCTTTATACCTTGACCTTGGAGCCTTGGCAGCCACCTCTAAACAAGTGACAGGACCCCCTGTCTCCGAGTATGGCTAGCAATCACTGCTGTGGCTGAACTGTCATTGAAGCCACTGGCCTTGTTCAGTAATGCAGTGAGATCCTTTTCACGGATGGACTGATGAATAATTCAGATCAGTTTATAGCTGCAAGTACAGCAGCTCAGTGAAAATTTTGAAGGTTAACAAGACTTTAGACAACATCAGTGCATGAGGTCAGGGTCAATGCCTGGGCTATGACACTGATTTCTTAAGAAGGACTCTTTCCTGTGCATCAACACTGCAGGCTGGTGTTTGGATTCTTATTAAAAGAGACTGGTCAAACGTGTTTAAATGAACTTTGGCTATTTTTGCTTCTGTAATGGTTTATTGTGCTTTCATTTTAGGTTAATCAGTAACCAGAATACTGCCTGCTATTTATGTGCACATTTGAGTCAATTAAATATTGTATTTCTTGATAGAAATTACTAAAAAAGCAACTTTTCTTTAAATGTGAACAGATTTAATATGTAGTTCTTTATGAACATCTTTATATAATTCCTGTGGAATAGTAACAGCATCATCTTTATATGTTACATGCCTTTGTATTGTATCTGATCTCTGATTTGTGTTTTGTACATCCTGTGAGATGAATCTGCTCTGCTTTTTACAAAACGTTATTTGTACTCTTACTTTGATGCCTTTGCACAGGAGATGTGATCATACTGCCTCATGTGGTCAGGGTTCGAAGGACACACACAAAAAGATCGTAAAATATTATTACTCTGAGCAGCCTCACTGTTTTGTGGTGATATTCATTTGGGTGTGCATAAAGGGAATACCTTAGTCCAGCCAACACTATTTAAAAACAAAACAAAACTCTATATCACATTATATATCATTTCATCCAAGTTGTTAACTTGTGCGGGCCCTGATGCAGCAGATAAAAATAAAATGACCCAGAATACATCTGAAAAATGTACAACAGATTCACAGCCATTTTGATCCTCATTCAGGATGTCACACTGAAAATGTATTTCTCATCCCCTCAATTACAGTCTTTGCTCTCCTCACCACCTCTTCATCATGCTTGATCCTGGTCAGTCCAGCCTCTACACTCATTAGCTTCCTCAGTGTCCTCTGAGATACTTCTAATCAAAGCAAATGTTAACTGATCTCTGTGGTGGATACAAGATGAGCCTCAAATTTGCAATCAGGTGCACATGAGAGGAGAAGTCAACTTCCCTGTTTCCATGTTAAAGTTGTGTGATTCAGTGGCATCCACATCACAATTTTGTTCTCATTTTTTGGGGAAAGGTTGCCATGATAAACTGCCATTTGTATTTTATGACAATATCCGTGACTGGCAAAGTAACGCAAGAGATGTCACCCACCTTCTTGATCCGAAAGGTCAATTTTGTGACAAAACCTTCCATATGCAAGAGAAGTTGACCTCTGACCTTAACCCACATAGTCCCATTGTGACAGCCCCACTTGGTAACATATATTTCAACACAAAAATCATGCCTATCAGATAAACAGTAACAGAGATATTGAAATTACTATATTTCACATATTTCGGCATTTTGGTTGCCAAGGTAATGATTTTTTATCAAGATATCCTCCAGATAGAACAACAAAAATATCATTACTGTAAAGCTGAGGAAATTCTGTATCAGAATCAACCTATTCCAGCTGGTTACCGCTCAGGTCCATTTTTGGCCCTCTGACACCATACTATCATGATCATCATCATTATACCCCCGTCACACAAAGCCATAATCAGAATGGTGTCAGAATGACGAATCGACGCACATCTGAAAAGTCTCAGATTTCAGCTAAAAAACATTCTGACAGCCATCTGCGGAAGTCCACAGTTGGTCAAAACCTGCTGACGGCCCCTAGTGTGATGCACATGTTCAAAACCCTCCCGGCGCCGTTGAGATGAGACACCTGTACGCTGGCGATCCATGTGCAATCTGAGGACCATCTGACTGCAATTTACATATTCCGATGGGGGGAAAAAAGGATCCGAAACGATTTTAGCGCATACGAGGGAACCTCGAGATGGATCTTGCACGGCAAAGCCTGCCAGTATGACCTACATGTGCCACGTATAATAATGCCCCCCCTCCCCCCCAGAACACAAAGGAACTGTTGAAATGTATGTGGCATGCTTCATCTTGATCAGGATATGTCATTCAAAGCGCATATTAAACAAATATGTAGGACTGCTTTTTTGCATTTACGCAATATCTCTAAAATTAGAAAGGTCTTGTCTCAGAGTGATGCTGAAAAACTAATTCATGCATTTATTTCCTCTAGGCTGGACTATTGTAATTCATTATTATCAGGTGGTCCTAAAAGTTCCCTAAAAAGCCTTCAGTTAATTCAAAATGCTGCAGCTAGAGTACTAACTGGGACTAGAAGGAGAGAGCATATCTCACCCATATTGGCCTCTCTTCATTGGCTTCCTGTTAATTCTAGAATAGAATTTAAAATTCTTCTTCTTACTTATAAGGTTTTGAATAATCAGGTCCCATCTTATCTTAGGGACCTCGTAGTACCATATCACCCCAATAGAGCCCTTCGCTCTCAGACTGCAGGCTTACTTGTAGTTCCTAGGGTTTGTAAGAGTAGAATGGGAGGCAGAGCCTTCAGCTTTCAGGCTCCTCTCCTGTGGAACCAGCTCCCAATTCGGATCAGGGAGACAGACACCCTCTCTACTTTTAAGATTAGGCTTAAAACTTTCCGTTTTGCTAAAGCTTATAGTTAGGGCTGGATCAGGTGACCCTGAACCATCCCTTAGTTATGCTGCTATAGACTTAGACTGCTGGGGGGTTCCCATGATGCACTGTTTCTTTCTGTTTTTGCTCTGTATGCACCACTCTGCATTTAATCATTAGTGATCGATCTCTGCTCCCCTCCACAGCATGTCTTTTTCCTGGTTCTCTCCCTCAGCCCCAACCAGTCCCAGCAGAAGACTGCCCCTCCCTGAGCCTGGTTCTGCTGGAGGTTTCTTCCTGTTAAAAGGGAGTTTTTCCTTCCCACTGTAGCCAAGTGCTTGCTCACAGGGGGTCGTTTTGACCGTTGGGGTTTTACATAATTATTGTATGACCTTGCCTTACAATATAAAGCGCCTTGGGGCAACTGTTTATTGTGATTTGGCGCTATATAAAAAAAAAATTGATTGATTGATTGATCTTGATGATAATTATAAATTATTATCATGTACAGTGAATGTGAACAGCGGCTATCAAACCGAAAGCTCTCTGCGCTACTGTGCGCACACTGCTGCAAATCTGAACAGGCTGTTATGTCCACAATACACCTTACAGTACAGATATTTGTCCATTCCTTCCCATGGGTGACTTAAATAATGTGAATATTGGCTCCATCATAACTGTATATAACCCAGGCAGCTGCGCCTCTCTGTGGTGCACAGTAAAGCGTCATTGCACGCGTCAGGCTTGGAGCTGAGCGGATGTCACGCTGTAATATATGATCACATTCTAACTCTGTAGGAGATATAACATGGAACAGTTGTGCCAGGCTGTGACAGAATTAATAAACATGAATCTCACCTCCAACAGCGTTCCAGGAGTGTGAAGCCGAAACAGCAGCCTGTGGTTAAAATCCTCTCACCCAAAATAAAAAATGAGTCCTATGAGTCCAGCCATTGCAGTGTCCTGAGTTGTTTTGTGCTCCTGAAGTGAGCAAAAAAGAAATTAAAGTTCACTGGAAAAGCGCTCCGTCTGACGCATGGAACTGCATGGCCCACTGCCAACAAACGTTCAGTGAAGTTGCCCAGTGGCACTAAGCACGCACTCCCCGAGGCTCATGCAGCGTCATGCATGCACACGCACACATGAACACACAGACACATGGCTGAGTGATTATTGCAGCCCCACGTGTGTGCGTGAGGAACACAGCGCTCCAGTCCTGTGTTTGCCATCCAGACCTTTGGACATCGGACAGTCTTCAGGGCCTTTTATGGCCGTCTGACAGCAGTCTGTTTCATCTTCTTGTTGTCTACATGTGCTTTGGATGCCATCATGCAGGTGTGGATGAGGTGATCCGGATGTGTTCTGACACGGCTGACCACGCCTCTTTTCCTCACGACTATGTCAGATTATGGCAATATTTGCTGTGTCAGGCATGGTTCCTCCACATTCTTACTATGTGTGATGGGGCTTTCGGTGATCAGATCAACGTGAAAATACTCCCAGAAACATGTTCTCGTTCTAGTAGATTTGGTCTATTTGAAAATAACACTGGTTGTACATTAAAATACGAACATGTCAAATTTGAAAAGTTCAACACATTTTAGCTGCACAAATGGGAGAAATCTGGAATGGAAATCCCTGGCAAGAAATTAATGAAAATGGCATGCATGGTGTCAGCACTGTATATATTATATTGGACGTGCCAATTCCTGCAGATTGATGTGTATTATTGACCTCTTCAACTTGTTTTGAGAGCAGCAGCAGAGACAGACTTACTTCCTACTTTGTCGTTGGGATTCAACACAGTCTCACATGCACTGGCCATAATCTAAAAAATAATTATAACTAATAATATAAGAATTACAAGTATATGTTTGACTCAAACAAGCATGAGAACTTTGTTCTGTTTACATATTGTAAATTATTCTTGATAATCTGATCATGTTTTTTTCCTGTACATTTTTAGACATGTTAGACTTGTGTAGACTGTAGCTTAACACTTATACCTTTTCATTTTTTCAAAATATTAACTTTTTACATGTTGATAGAATACCCCCAAAAAGTATATTACATGTCATAAATGTTATCGCAATTCATATTAATTTCTAAATTCTTGTTTTCCTTTTATGCTGTTATAGCAAATGTCCAAAGCAATAATAGTCATCATCAGCCTCTTATTCTCTATAGGGCAGATGTAGAGCACCTCATTTAAAATAAGTTGTCTTCATGCATGTTGTCCATCTGTTGCTGCCCTGCCAGCTTCCATTACTCCTTACATTAGGATCTTCCAAAAAGGGAATTTAAATTAATTGCGATGAGAACAATAATGATTAGATGGAGCTCACCAACACAACTGAATCACCTCAAAAAGACTGTAACCATGTCCTCATGCTGTGGAAGAAGAAGAATTTGCTTTGAATTTAGGAAAACCTGCAAACTAAAAAAGATAGCTTTCAATGTCATAATGCTGAGAAATTGCCAGATGCAAAATAATTGTGCCTTTTATGCTCATTCATATAGTAGCATACAAACATTAATGACATATCAAGTAAATTTTGTTGCAGTTGGAAAGTTTTCTTGGCATGACTTGCATAAGTTAGAAATAAAAGCTTGCCGAGTGTTTTGATTTTGCACATAAGCTTCAAAAATATTTGATGTGAATAAGGTAACAGGATCAGTGTAGGCAATGGGCCTAACTCTGGTCAAGACAAACTTAGAGAATACATGTAATTCATGAACTGTAATAAATACACCGGTTATCCACTTGTCCACTTTACTGTGTATGATACAGGTTGCTGGCAAATTAGTTAACTTCTGAACCAGGGTGGTACTGCCACTTCTTAAGAAGTAAGTTTTTTTTGGCTGGTGGTTCATTCAGTGAATCAGCATCTTGATCTTTGGCTCTTTTCAATGCTACACGCTTTTCATCCTGAGGAGTGAGGAGGATCACATTTAATTACTGGGTACAAATTTATTCAATTAAAAATATGCTAACTGTACATGTATGTATGTTCTCTGCTCTGTATAGTGACCACAAGCATCCATGTACATGTAAAGGACAACCCAGTCTCACGGCAAGTCGGGATTCAGCAGAACAAAATATACATTAATCTTTTGGTTCGTGATATTGTGACGAAAAGCGGGACATTGTCGTTACGGCAGCACAAATTCATTCTAATTCATTCTGTGATGGCTGCACGAAAGTAAAAGTGGGGTTGGGGGAAGGAGTATGGTTAGGTTATGGTTAAGGTTAGGGTTGGAGTAGGAGTAGGGTTAGTAATAGTGAGTTAAAAAAAAAAAAAACCCCAGCACGAAAATTTTAATCATTTTGTGACAGGAGCACGAAAACAAAAACAAAAACATGAGACTGGGCTGTAAAGGAAGAACCCTTTAACAAGTAAACAGGGCCTTTCAACAATTAGCCCTAAAATATTACAAAATATTCTTCTGGTGTATCTTGGCGATCAAATTTATGTCGGTGTATCGACGATAACTCTTTGTATGAAACCCACGTCAGAAATGTGCCATGTAGCTGCAGCTGCTGCACCGTGATCGGTCTCCAGTCTTTTATGATGATGCTGAATTTATGTGGAAATGATTGTTGTACAAAAGCTTCAGATATCTGAAAAGAGGTGGCAATCGGTGGACCGGGGCTGACGCTCAGAAATGATGCATGCAGTGAAGGCAGAGCGGACTCAGGTCCCTTTCAATGTTTAGATGTAGTGGTCATGGGTCGTTACTTAAAAGTCTCCACAGCTCTGAGCGGACTCAGAGCTGTGGAGACTTTTAAGTCACGTTTATAAGATTCATTTGTTTTCCCTGTTTTATCAATAGTGTTATGTGTTTTTATTCTTGTATTCTTTTATGGTCGTCTTTTTATTGTGTTTTAAATTTTTAATTCAGTTTTTTTGTTGTTGTTGTTTTATGTTGTGTGAAGTGCCTTGAGATGATTTCATCATGAATTGGCACTATATAAATTAATAAATTTTAAATTTGAATTTGACCGATTTTTAAAGGGGACCATTCCGTCGAGACACTGGCACTCGCCATGTTGTTTACACGCTACTAGAATGTGAAAGCTGAGCGGTGATTACTTCAGATGGATCACGTGGGGTTCTGCTTCTCAAATTAGAAACATTATTTTTTTCTCGGTTTTACATCTTGCTGCTGTGTAGACCTTTTGAGTTGAACTCTTTGAAATGTACTTTTCTATATTTTTAACAAAATTTTTGCATAAAGATCATTTAGACAGACTTTACTGAAACAGAATGTAAAGAACGATTTTTCATCCGATCACCGACTTCACATAGTTTCAAATACACACCAAACAGCCATAGCTTTTATGTTACAAACATTATTGTCAGTTTGCCAGCTCATTAATTACAATATATCGCAATGCTAAAATACCCTCTGCCCTATGAGCATCAAAATAGGAAACAGAATGGGACCTTTTGACCTCTTAAAATAGGTCAAGGTTTGGCCATCTTTGAACTTGTCCATGGTCCGTGTCCAAGAGAATGTTCCCCGTGAATTTGAACACACTGGCAATAATAGGACTGGACTTATGCTGAGCACAGACAGACGGACAGACAAATAGATGGACGGACAGATGCAAAGCCTTCGCAACACCCAATGGCCATATTTTGACCTTGCAAAACGGTTGAATCAGCTTCATAAGTCCAAAAATAATGCCTATTCTTCAATATCCATTGTCATAGATAAAGTGCAGATCGAGGAGCTGTTAGAAGGATCATTTATGCCAAATCAGACCCTTGAGAAATATCAAGTCCGCTCACTTCCAGCACTACCAACTAAGGTCATATGAGTGCAAACACTGGGGCCAATGGGAGGACATGAACAGGACAACATTGTGGTTCAACTCCTGTTTCATCATGTCCATCATAGCAATGGTCACCACACATTACTTTCAAAAGATAGAAAATAATAAATCCCTGAGGTGCACGTTCAGCCATGTTGAGATTCCCATCCTGTCCCCTGTAAAGTTGGCTCCTGTTCAGCATGCGGTCAGTGAACGTAGTCTGATCAACAATGCTTGTTTATGAACTGAGAGCCATGATTGGTTTGAAGGGGCCTGAATGTAAACTGGTCAAATTGGATAGTTAGTGTCATTTCACAGAAGCTGCCATCTCACACAGCGGTATTCCCCTAACTGTTTTGGTGACATTTTGAAAGCAAGTCTGGAATTCAGACATTCATGAGGCAAACGGGAGGGAATCAGTGCTTCCTCTAAGTCCAACATGATTGATAAAGATTTTTGTTACTGATTTTTGTTAGATTTTTACCTCCGCCATGGAGGTTATGTTTTCGGTCGCATTTGTTTGTTTGTCTGTCTGTCAGCAGGATAACTCAAAACGTTTTGAACGGATTTTGATGAAATTTTGTGGAGTGGTTGCAAATGACAAGAGAAACAAGTGATTAAATTTTAGTGGTGATCCGGATCACGATCCAGATCCGATGCTAACGCGTTAGCATGTCTATGGCATTTTCAAAGTTAAAAGTTAGCATTAAGCAGTTGCAGCTGTCATCACGTTCGGGCGCATTTGTTTTCAAATTGTAATATTTCTTACATTTATTTTTGTTTATATATTAATAATCTAATGATTATTATATACAATTTTAGAGAAAGAGACAAAAAGAAATAGATCACTGTGCCAAGGAGGGAAGCTCTTTAGGGTCAGTGACCCTATGGCCTTGTTTAGAGAAGTGTTTCATAAATGTTAAAAAAATTCCTGTATTTGCAGTTTAGTTGAAAAATAAATTGAATTTTGTCTCTTATTTGTTTTTGTCTATAAGCACATGCAATATCAATATCAGTGCTCAGATGACAGTAGCTTCTGGGAAAGGTGCAAGTTGCAATAAACTGTGATGCCAAGCACTAAGGATACATGCTATCCAGTCACAGCAGATGAAACTTTTTTACTACTGAGCAAATACCGTTGTTAGACTTTTTTTTTTAAGTTCAATGATTCCACGGCGTGTAGATGTTATGGCATCAGTGACCCTATGGCCTTGGCGGAGGTTTGCACTCTCTGAGTGCTTCTAGTTGTTACTGTTTTTGAGGATTGTGCACTGTGTTTGTCTGGTTGTGTGTTTTTGTGTGTGTGTCTTTTTATTGTCTGTACTGGCATTTGCTGTTGGAAGTATGCATATGTATGTACAGTGAGGAAAATAAGTATTTGAACACCCTGCGATTTTGCAAGTTCTCCCACTTAGAAATCATGGAGGGGTCTGAAATTTTCATCTTAGGTGCATGTCTACTGTGAGAGACATAATCTAAAAAAAAAAAAAAAAAAATCCGGAAATCACAATGTATGATTTTTTTTATAATTTATTTGTATGTTACTGCTGCAAATAAGTAACGTTTCCTGTAGTTTTTCCACCAGGTTTTCACACACTGCAGCAGGGATTTTGGTCCACTCCTCCAAACAGATTTTCTCTAGATCTTTCAGGTTTGGAGTTTCAGCTCCCTCCAAAGATTTTCTATTGAGTTCAGGTCTGGAGATTGGACAGGCCACTCCAGGACCTTGAAATGCTTCTTACGGAGCCCCCCCTTAGATGCCCTGGCTGTGTGTTTGGGGTCATTGTCATGCTGGAAGACCCAGCCATGACCCATCTTCAATGCTCTTACTGAGGGAAGGAGGTTGTTTGCCAAAATCTCGCAATACATGACCCCATCCATCCTCCCTTCAATACAGTGCAGTCGTCCTGTCCCCTTTGCAGAAGAGCACCCCCAGAGTATGATGTTTCCACCCCATGCTTCACGGTTGTGGTGGTTTTCTTGGGGTTGTTCTCATCCTCTAAACATGGTAAGTGGAGTTGATTCCAAAAAGCTCTATCCTGGTCTCATCTGACCACATGACCTTCTCCCATGCCTCCTCTGGATCATCCAGATGGTCACTGGTGAACTTCAAACGGGCCTGGACATGTGCTGGCTTGAGCAGGGGGACCTTGCTGCCCTGCAGGATTTTAAACCATGACAGCATCATGTGTTACTAATGTAATCTTTGTGACTGTGGTCCCAGCTCTCTTCAGGTCATTGACCAGGTCCTCCTGTGTAGTTCTGAGCTTTCTCAGAATCATCCTTACCCCACAAAGTGAGATCTTGCATGGAATCCCAGACCGAGGGAGATTGACAGTCATCTTGTGTTTCTTCCACTTTCTAATAAATAATCATAACAGTTGTTGTCTTCTACCAAGCTGCTTGCCTGTTGTCCTGTAGTCCATCCCAGCCTTGTGCAGGTCTACAGTTTTGTCCCTGGTGTCCTTAGACAGCTCTTTGGTCTTGGCTATGGTGGACAGGTTGGAGTGTGATTGAGTGTGTGAACAGGTGTCTTTTATACAGGTAACAAATTCAAACAGGTGAAATTAATACAGGTAAAGAGTGCAGAATAAGAGGGCTTCTTAAAGAAAAATTAACAGGTCTGTGAGAGACAGAATTCTTGGTGGATGGTAGGTGTTCAAATATTTATTTTCAGCAGTAACATACAAATAAATTATTAAAAAATCATACATTGTGATTTCCGGATTTTTTTTTAGATTATGTCTCTCACAGTGGACATGCACCTAAGATGAAAATTTCAAACCCCTCCATGATTTCTAAGTGGGAGAACTTGCAAAATCGCAGGGTGTTCAAATACTTATTTTCCTCACTGTATGTGTATATATAAGGGGTGGGTGTTTATAAGCTTTACTT
This sequence comes from Thalassophryne amazonica, assembly GCF_902500255.1. Lineage (NCBI taxonomy): Eukaryota > Metazoa > Chordata > Actinopteri > Batrachoidiformes > Batrachoididae > Thalassophryne > Thalassophryne amazonica. The sequence continues at coordinate 90,216,334 of NC_047103.1, read as the reverse complement.
CTGCCCACACCTTTTCAGTCACATATGTTTACTCTTACTACTTTGTCAGCTGCTAGTTAAAAAAAAAAAACATTCGTGGGGATGTAACAATTCATCAATAAAAACTGGAAATCATTTTTAAAGAAAAAGAAATGACTACAGTAATCCACACTCACACACTCATCTTCAACCGCTTAGTCCAATCAAAGGTCGCGGGTACAGCAATCCAAATCAATGTAAATACACTAAGAAAATGGTCAAGAGTTTGTTTTTAACATGATGAACTGAATAGACCATTTCATGGATACTGGCATATTGGATTTGGCGAGGTGCACGCTGGGACCATTTGAGGACAAACAAAGCATCCCAAGCCAGATGTCGGCCAACTCAAATGTGCTGTAGACGTGATCCTCGGGTGTTATCTACAACCCCAATTCCAATGAAGTTGGGACGTTGTGTAAAATGTAAATAAAAACAGAATACAATGATTTGCAAATCCTCTTCAACCTATATTCAATTGAATACACCACAAAGACAAGACATTTAATGTTCAAACTGATAAACTTTGTTTTTGTGCAAATATTTCCCTTTTTTGAAATGTATGCCTGCAACACGTTTCAAAAAAGCTGGGACAGTTGTATGTTTACGACTGTGTTACATCACCTTTCCTTCAAACAACACTCAATAAGTGTTTGGGAACTGAGGACACTAATTGTTGAAGCTTTGTAGGTGGAATTCTTTCCCATTCTTGCTTGATGTACGACTTCATTTGTTCAACAGTCTCCGTTGTCATATTTTGCTCTTCATAATGCGCCACACATTTTCAATGGGTGACAGGTCTGTTTAAACTAATTGTAGCTTTTGTAATCTTGACTTTTAGCTTTAGAAATAATAAATATTTTACCACAAAAGTTATTTTGCTCTTTATTATTCTGTAAAATTCATATTTTCATGACTATTGGTCTCAAAGTTATTACTGTAATGAAATATACAAGTATAAACAAGTTGCAGTTGGACAACTCCATCATAAAGTGAATATTGTTCTCAGTATTGCTAAATATTATATGATGCATACACACTATATTGATTCATAACTTTTAATATTAACGATTAATCTTTTAAGCTGTAATTATTATGATATTGCTCTGAGGAAGGTTAGTTAGAACTTGATTGTGGGGTGAATGAAAATTGTATATTTAAAAATCACATTTTATAACAAAATAAAAGCAGCTTTATTAAATGCATGCTCACACCAATATACATGTATGTGTATTATTACAAAACAAGATGACCAAAAAAAAAAACTGACACTGCATAACATAACAACATGTACTGTGGCAATAATTAGCAAAGCAGTAAACTACATATTGATCAGCATCACCCATTTCACTCTAAGGGTCAGGCACACACTGGCATAACAAATGAGTCCAATGATTGTGCCCCATAAAACAAATAAAAAAAATTATATATCCGCCCTCCTGCATCACTTTTTTCTGATGTCAAGGATGATAAACTAATGTTTTTTGTTTTTTTAATGACTTAATTACTCGACCTGTGTGCTGCAACACAGTAACAAAAACCAGAAGGACCTTGAGCTTTGATAGAACGCACATTTAAAGGAAAGCAATGCGACTTTTGGCTTATTCTAATTTACCACAGAAGAGGAATGTCTACATTAAACAAAAGAATGAGATCAATTGCATTATATGAAATAATTCCATAATAAAGATTTGTCCCTGAATTGTATCTTTGCCTGTATATCTTGATATGTATCGGATTGTTTCCAAGGTTGTGATACACACTCTTATGCATTAGACTAGGAAATTTTACATTTTTGCCATTAGGATGGTTAAAGTAAGTGACAAGCAAAAAAGTTCACCTACAGTTTGAGAGCCTCAAGCTTCTTTTCCGAGTTGACTGAGGAGTCTTTGCTGGCACTGGAACTGCTGCTCCATAGCAAATTCAGGAAACGTATATGTGTGAAGCTCTCTATGGTGTGGTATCAAACCCAGGGTGCAGTCTCCTCGACAAGGAACACAAGTGAAGTCCTACACGGAGGGAAGAAGAACACTGTCATTCCCATGAAAGGTCACAGTGGTTTTGTTGAACTTCTTCAGAATAGAGGTTGCTGTGGGCTGAGAAAAAACTGGGTTTGAGTACATTTTTTATCTGATGAGATGACTTTTCATTAGGACACTATAGCACAGTTGCACCACTTGGTGGCATACTTTACCAAGTGAATTCTTGTCATGAGTAGAAACACTACTTAACAGACTGAAAAACGACATCTTTGGGCTGATTATCATCCAAGCTTCATCGTGTGCCCAATTAAATGACACTGTGAACAAAATTCCAACACCCTGACATCATGTAAAGTGAAACTTCAACTACATAGTCCATGTGCTAAGCAGGTTTTCAGCCCCTCTTAAAGGGACTAAACAACATTAACAATCCAGCCTCAGGATACTGTGGCTTACATAAAAATGTATGCTAGCCAACACATGGTGGTAGCTTGAGCCAGATAGAGGCCATTGAAGGATTTCACAGGGGTCAACATTGAAAAGGCTCCAATCTCATTGAAAAGTATGCCACATTATTTGTCTGATCACAAAGATTCCAAATAGGTATAGTTTGAATTATCTATGACTGGATGACAAAGGTCAATTTCAGTTTTAAAGTGGTTTCAGTTATGTTTGTATAAAACATGTGTTTGCAAATATTTTGTGCAAATATTTGCTCATTTTGAAATGGATGCTTGCAACACGTTTCAAAAAACCTGGAACAGTGGTATGTTTCCACTGTGTTACATCACCTTTCCTTCTAACACTCAATAAGCATTTGGGAACTGAGGACACTAATTGTGAGTGTCATGATTAGGTAGAAAAGAAGCATCCCCCAAAGGCTCAGCCGTTCACAAGCAAAGATGGGGCGAAGATCACCACTTTGTGAACAACTGCATGAATAAATAGTCCAACAGTTTAAGAACAATGTTTCTCAATGTTCAATTGCAAGTAATTTAGGGATTTCATCATCGACAGTCCATAATATAATCAGAAGTTTCAGAGAATCTGGAGACCATTTAGCAATTTATCAGTTAAATATTAAATGTCTTGTCTTTGTGGTGTATTCAATTGAATATAGATTGAAGAGGATTTGCAAATCATTGCATTCTGTTTTTATTTACATTTCACACAATATCTGAACTTCATTGGAATTAGGGTTGTATATCTACCACTCTGCAAAAAGTTATCATGCGTTTTTGGGTAGGACGTGGTGTACTGAGGCTGCATTGTAAGTGCTGTATATATTTGAGCTTAAGTTGTTGAAGCTTTGGGCTCATGGACTAACATCTGTAAGCTGGTGAGAAGCTGTGTAATGTGATGATACACATTGGAAGTATTCATTGCAGATGTATGAAATTATTTCTGCAAGGTGTTTCATGGGATTGGTTGGTTTACGTGTTGGCATCAGAATTTTGGCTCTCTGTTGGGACTGTTTACACAGAGACTGCTACCTGCTGCTTTGGACTTGAATTAACAGTCTTTTTCAAGACTTTTTTACTTTTTTACCTTTTTACTTTTTTTTTATACTTTTTTACTGTGGTCCAACGCCTAAGGAAGACCTCTAACGGTCAAAACATCGCGACGGAGCACTTTTATCAGCTAACTTTCATCAGCGTTGGCAAGCTAACTAGCTTGCTAACGCTTTCATTTTTATTTTTTTTTATTTTATTTTTTTATTATTTTTCTCTTTTAGCACTGTTGTCGTGCGTTATCTGTGCTGCTCCACAGCGTGTTTAGTTGATTTTTATTTTATTTTAGCACCGTTGTCGTGCGTTCGCTGTTGTCGTGTGTTGCCTGTGCTGCTTCATGGCCTGTTTGGTGCCTTGATTGGGGCACTCCTTCTGCTGAATCACCTTTAAATTATTTACACATTATTCACTTTGTGTGTTTTTAGGAATCCGCTAGGTTGCGTAGCTACTAGCTCTTAGCCGATTTAGCATGGCGGCTTCTCCTGTCTCTCCCGTACTTTTCTGCTCTGGGTGTGAAATGTTTAGTTATTCCTCGGCCTCCTTTAGCAGTAACGGTACTTGTAATAAGTGCAGCTTATTCGTAGCTTTGGAGGCCAGGCTGGGCGAATTGGAGACTCGGCTCTGCACCGTGGAAAATTCTACAGCTAGCCAGGCCCCTGTAGTCGGTGCGGACCAAGGTAGCTTAGCTGCCGCTAGTTCCCCCCTGGCAGATCCCGGGCAGTCGGGAAAGCAGGCTGACTGGGTGACTGTGAGGAGGAAGCGTAGCCCTAAACAGAAGCCCCGTGTACACCGTCAACCTGTTCACATCTCTAACCGTTTTTCCCCACTCGACGATACACTCGCCGAGGATCAAACTCTGGTTATTGGCGACTCTGTTTTGAGAAATGTGAAGTTAGCGACACCAGCAACCATTGTCAATTGTCTTCCGGGGGCCAGAGCAGGCGACATCGAAGGACATTTGAAATTGCTGGCTAAGGCTAAGCGTAAATTTGGTAAGATTGTAATTCACGTCGGCAGTAATGACACTCGGTTACGCCAATCGGAGGTCACTAAAATTAACATTAAATCGGTGTGTAACTTTGCAAAAACAATGTCGGACTCTGTTGTTTTCTCTGGGCCCCTCCCCAATCAGACCGGGAGTGACATGTTTAGCCGCATGTTCTCCTTGAATTGCTGGCTGTCTGAATGGTGTCCAAAAAATGAGGTGGGCTTCATTGATAATTGGCAAAGCTTCTGGGGAAAACCTGGTCTTGTTAGGAGAGACGGCATCCATCCCACTTTAGATGGAGCAGCTCTCATTTCTAGAAATCTGGCCAATTTTCTTGGATCCTCCAAACTGTGACTGTCCAGCGTTGGGACCAGGAGGCAGAGCTGTGGTCTTATACACCTCTCTGCAGCTTCTCTCCCCCTGCCATCCCCTCGTTGCCCCATCCCCGTAGAGACGGTGCCTGCTCCCAGACCACCAATAACCAGCAAAAATCTATTTAAGCATAAAAATTCAAAAGAAAAAATAATATAGCACCTTCAATTGCACCACAGACTAAAACAGTTAAATGTGGTCTATTAAACATTAGGTCTCTCTCTTCTAAGTCCCTGTTGGTAAATGATATAATAATTGATCAACGTATTGATTTATTCTGCCTAACAGAAACCTGGTTACAGCAGGATGAATATGTTAGTTTAAATGAGTCAACACCCCCGAGTCACACTAACTGTCAGAATGCTCGTAGCACGGGCCGTGGCGGAGGATTAGCAGCAATCTTCCATTCCAGCTTATTAATTAATCAAAAACCTAGACAGAGCTTTAATTCATTGGAAAGCTTGACTCTTAGTCTTGTCCATCCAAATTGGAAGTCCCAAAAACCAGTTTTATTTGTTATTATCTATCGTCCACCTGGTCGTTACTGTGAGTTTCTCTGTGAATTTTCAGACCTTTTGTCTGACTTAGTGCTTAGCTCAGATAAGATAATTATAGTGGGCGATTTTAATATCCACACAGATGCTGAGAATGACAGCCTCAACACTGCATTTAATCTATTATTAGACTCTATTGGCTTTGCTCAAAAAGTAAATGAGTCCACCCACCACTTTAATCATATCTTAGATCTTGTTCTGACTTATGGTATGGAAATAGAAGACTTAACAGTATTCCCTGAAAACTCCCTTCTGTCTGATCATTTTTTAATAACATTTACATTTACCCTGATGGACTACCCTGCAGTGGGGAATAAGTTTCATTACACTAGAAGTCTTTCAGAAAGCGCTGTAACTAGGTTTAAGGATATGATTCCTTCGTTATGTTCTCTAATGTCATATACCAACACAGAGCAGAGTAGCTACCTAAACTCTGTAAGGGAGTTAGAGTATCTCATCAATAGTTTTACATCCTCTTTGAAGACAACTTTGGATGCTGTAGCTCCTCTGAAAAGAGAGCTTTAAATCAGAAGTGTCTGACTCCGTGGTATAACTCACAAACTCGTAGCTTAAAGCAGATAACCCGTAAGTTGGAGAGGAAATGGCGTCTCACTAATTTAGAAGATCTTCACTTAGCCTGGAAAAAGAGTTTGTTGCTCTATAAAAAAGCCCTCCGTAAAGCTAGGACATCTTTCTACTCATCACTAATTGAAGAAAATAAGAATAACCTCAGGTTTCTTTTCAGCACTGTAGCTAGGCTGACAAAGAGTCAGAGCTCTATTGAGCTGAGTATTCCATTAACTTTAACTAGTAATGACTTCATGACTTTCTTTGCTAACAAAATTTTGACTATTAGAGAAAAAATTACTCATAACCATCCCAAAGATGTATCGTTATCTTTGGCTGCTTTCAGTGATGCCGGTATTGGTTAGACTCTTTCTCTCCGGTTGTCCTGTCTGAGTTATTTTCAGTTGGTTGCTTCGTCCAAACCATCGGCATGTTTATTGGACCCCATTCCTGCCAGGCTGCTCAAGGAAGTCCTACCATTATTTAATGCTTCAATCTTAAATATGATCAATCTATCTTTGTTAGTTGGTTATGTACCCACATTCCTTCAATTCCTTCCTGAAGCCATGGCAATGCAATCAATCAAGCCAACTATCATAAGTCAGCAATTAATGGACTGCTCACCATCTTCCAAATATTAGCAGCTCAGCAAAGGCATTGATGAGAGAAGGATCAAGCAGGGAGGTGAACACAAAACATCCACACTATATTCAAATAATAATATAATATAACATAATTACACCTCTTTCTACATTCCACCTTCAAACACAGCCTCATAGGACCTGAGAAATCTACTTACACTCCCAATTTTCTATAGGAACACAAACCTCCTACGGGCACTGCACTAGTCTATGGAAAGAATTAAAGATCAGAGTTCACAGAAGAGGTCCACAGAACCTTCAAGATTTGAAGACTGTTTCTGTGGAAGAACGGACCAAAATCACACCTGAGCAATGCACGACTAGTTTCTCCATACAGGAGGTGTCTTGAAGCTGTCAGTACCAATAAAGGCTTTTGTATGAAGTATTAAATAAATTTCAGTAAGCATCTTCAGTACTTGTTCCTATGTCATTCCATTTCATTACACATAACTGAATTTCTGTACTTACTTGTTTTGGTTTCTTTATATGTGTGTATTATTTGTGTTGTTACTGACATCTGGTGAAAATTTCATGTCAATAGCTCTCACTCTCATAGTGGTTGGCTCTCACTGTGGTATTGTATCACTTCCTGTTCCGGAGCACAGCGGTGTTTTTCTGTATCTGTTAGCTGTTTAATCTGCGCAGTTAGATTGATCTAGTTACCTAGATAACAATTTGATTCACAGGGTAATCTTCACGTGCCTTAACTAAAGCACTCCCTCTGCTGAATCACCTCTAAATTATTTACACATTATTCACTTTGTGTGTTTTTAGGAATCTGCTAGCTTAGCGCAGCTACTAGCTCTTAGCCGGTTTAGCATGGCGGCTTCTCCTGTCTCTCCCGCACTTTTCTGCTCTGGGTGTGAAATGTTTAGTTATTCCTCTGCCTCCTTTAGCAGTAATGGTACTTGTAATAAGTGTAGCTTATTCGTAGCTTTGGAGGCCAGGCTGGGCGAATTGGAGACTTGGCTCCGCACCGTGGAAAATTCTACAGCTAGCCAGGCCCCTGTAGTCGGTGCGGACCAAGTTAGCATAGCCGCCGTTAGTTTCCCTCTGGCAGATCCCGAGCAGCCGGGAAAGCAGGCCGACTGGGTGACTGTGAGGAGGAAGCGTAGTTCTAAACAGAAGCCCCGTGTACACCACCAACCCGTTCACATCTCTAACCGTTTTTCCCCACTCGTCGACACACCTGCCGAGGATCAAACTCTGGTTATTGGTGACTCTGTTTTGAGAAATGTGAAGTTAGCGACACCAGCAACCATAGTCAATTGTCTTCCGGGGGCCAGAGCAGGCGACATTGAAGGAAATTTGAAACTGCTGGCTAAGGCTAAGCGTAAATTTGGTAAGATTGTAATTCACGTCGGCAGTACTGACACCCGGTTACGCCAATCGGACGTCACTAAAATTAACATTGAATCGGTGTGTAACTTTGCAAAAACAATGTCGGACTCTGTAGTTTTCTCTGGGCCCCTCCCCAATCGGACCGGGAGTGACATGTTTAGCCGCATGTTTTCCTTGAATTGCTGGCTGTCTGAGTGGTGTCCAAAAAATGAGGTGGGCTTCATAGATAATTGGCAAAGCTTCTGGGAAACCTGGTCTTGTTAGGAGAGACGGCATCATCCCACTTTGGATGGAGCAGCTCTCATTTCTAGAAATCTGGCCAATTTTCTTAATCCTCCAAACCGTGACTATCCAGGGGTTGGGACCAGGAAGCAGAGTTGTAGTCTTACACACCTCTCTGCAGCTTCTCTCCCCCTGCCATCCCCTCATTACCCCATCCCCGTAGAGACGGTGCCTGCTCCCAGATCACCAATAACCAGCAAAAATCTATTAAGCATAAAATTCAAAAAGAAAAAATAATATAGCACCTTTAACTGCACCCACAGACTAAAACAGTTAAATGTGGTCTATTAAACATTAGGTCTCTCTCTTCTAAGTCCCTGCTGGTAAATGATATAATAATTGATCAACATATTGAATTATTCGGCCTTACAGAAACCTGGTTACAGCAGGATGAATGTGTTAGTTTAAAGTGAGTCAACACACCCCGAGTCACACTAACTGTCCAGAATGCTCGTAGCACGGGCCGAGACGGAGGATTAGCAGCAATCTTCCATTCCAGCTTATTAATTAATCAAAAACCCAGACAGAGCTTTATTCATTTGAAAGCTTGACTCTTAGTCTTGTCCATCCAAATTGGAAGTCCAAAAACCAGTTTATTTGTTATTATTATCGTCCACCTGGTTGTTACTGTGAGTTTCTCTGTGATTTTCAGACCTTTTGTTCTGACTTAGTGCTTAGCTCAGATAAGATAATTATAGTGGGCGATTCTAACATCCACACAGATGCTGAGAATGACAGCCTCAACACTGCATTTAATCTATTATTAGACTCAATTGGCTTTGCTCAAAATGTAAATGAGTCCACCCACCACTTTAATCATATCTTAGATCTTGTTCTGACTTATGGTATGGAAATAGAAGACTTAACAGTATTCCCTGAAAACTCCCATTCTGTCTGATCATTTCTTAATAACATTTACATTTACCTGATGGACTACCCAGCAGTGGGGAATAAGTTTCATTACACTAGAAGTCTTTCAGAAAGCGCTGTAACTAGGTTTAAGGATATGATTCCTTCTTTATGTCTCTAATGACATATACCAACACAGTGCAGAGTAGCTACCTAAACTCTGTAAGTGAGATAGAGTATCTCATCAATAGTTTTACATCCTCATTGAAGACAACTCTGGATGCTGTAGCTCCTCTGAAAAAGAGAGCTTTAAATCAGAAGTGCCTGACTCCGTGGTATAACTCACAAACTCGCAGCTTAAAGCAGATAACCCGTAAGTTGGAGAGGAAATGGCGTCTCACTAATTTAAGATCTTCACTTAGCCTGGAAAAAAGAGTCTGTTGCTCTATAAAAAAAGCCCTCTGTAAAGCTAGGACATCTTACTACTCATCACTAATTGAAGAAAATAAGAACAACTCCAGGTTTCTTTTCAGCACTGTAGCCAGGCTGACAAAGAGTCAGAGCTATATGAGCCGAGTATTCCTTTACTTTAACTAGTAATGACTTCATGACTTTCTTTGCTAATAAAATTTTAACTATTAGAGAAAAAATTACTCATAACCATCCCAAAGACGTATCGTTATATTTGGCTGCTTTCAGTGATGCCGGTATTGGTTAGGACTCTTTCTCTCCGATTGTTCTGTCTGAGTTATTTTCATTAGTTACTTCATCCAAACCATCACATGACCCCATTCTACCAGGCTGCTCAAGGAAGCCCTACCATTATTTAATGCTTCGATCTTAAATATGATCAATCTATCTTTATTAGTTGGCTATGTACCACAGGCTTTTAAGGTGGCAGTAATTAAACCATTACTTAAAAAGCCATCACTTGACCCAGCTATCTTAGCTAATTATAGGCCAATCTCCAACCTTCCTTTTCTCTCAAAAATTCTTGAAAGGGTAGTTGTAAAACAGCTAACTGATCATCTGCAGAGGAATGGTCTATTTGAAGAGTTTCAGTCAGGTTTTACAATTCATCATAGTACAGAAACAGCATTTGTGAAGGTTACAAATGATCTTCTTATGGCCTCAGACAGTGGACTCATCTCTGTGCTTGTTCTGTTAGACCTCAGTGCTGCTTTTGATACTGTTGACCATAAAATTTTATTACAGAGATTAGAGCATGCCATAGGTATTAAAGGCACTGCGCTGTGGTGGTTTGAATCATATTTATCTAATAGATTACAATTTGTTCATGTAAATGGGGAATCTTCTTCACAGACTAAGGTTAATTATGGAGTTCCACAAGGTTCTGTGCTAGGACCAATTTTATTCACTTTATACATGCTTCCCTTAGGCAGTATTATTAGACGGCATTGCTTAAATTTTCATTGTTACACAGATGATACCCAGCTTTATCTATCCATGAAGCCAGAGGACACACACCAATTAGCTAAACTGCAGGATTGTCTTACAGACATAAAGACATGGATGACTCTAATTTCCTGCTTTTAAACTCAGATAAACTGAAGTTATTGTACTTGGCCCCACAAATCTTAGAAAACATGGTGTCTAACCAGATCCTTACTCTGGATGGCATTACCCTGACCTCTAGTAATACTGTGAGAAATCTTGGAGTCATTTTTGATCAGGATATGTCATTCAATGCGCATATTAAACAAATATGTATGACTGCTTTTTTGCATTTACGCAATATCTCTAAAATTAGAAAGGTCTTGTCTCAGAGTGATGCTGAAAAAACTAATTCATGCATTTATTTCCTCTAGGCTGGACTATTGTAATTCATTATTATCAGGTTGTCCTAAAGTTCCCTGAAAAGCCTTCAGTTAATTCAAAATGCTGCAGCTAGAGTACTAATGGGGACTAGAAGGAGAGAGCATATCTCACCCATATTGGCCTGTCCTTCATTGGCTTCCTGTTAATTCTAGAATAGAATTTAAATTCTTCTTATTACTTATAAGGTTTTGGAATAATCAGGTCCCATCAATCTTAGGGACCTCATGGTACCATATCACCCCAATAGAGCGCTTCGCTCTCAGACTGCAGGCTTACTTGTAGTTCCTAGGGTTTGTAAGAGTAGAATGGGAGGCAGAGCCTTTCAGCTTTCATGGCTCCTCTCCTGTGGAACCAGCTCCCAATTCAGATCAGGGAGACAGACACCCTCTCTACTTTTAAGATTAGGCTTAAAACTTTCGTTTTTGCTAAAGCTTATAGTTAGGGCTGGATCAGGTGACCCTGACCATCCCTTAGTTATGCTGCTATAGACTTAGACTGCGGGGGTTCCCCTGATGCACTTAGTGTTCTTTCTCTTTTTGCTCTGTATGCACCACTCTGCATTTAATCATTAGTGATTGATCTCTGCTCCCCTCCACAGCATGTCTTTTTCCTGGTTCTCTCCTTCAGCCCCAACCAGTCCCAGCAGAAGACTGCTCCTCCCTGAGCCTGGTTCTGCTGGAGGTTTCTTCCTGTTAAAAGGGAGTTTTTCCTTCCCACTGTCACCAGGTGCTTGCTCACAGGGGGTTGTTTTGACCGTTGGGGTTTTTACGTAATTATTGTATGGCCTTGCCTTACAATATAAAGCGCCTTGGGGCAACTGTTTGTTGTGATTTGGCACTATATAAATAAAATTGATTGATTGATTGAATAGCATGTTTACAATTATATTCACTGAGAAAAATGGTTATGTGTTTAATAATGATTTTACCCACTGTATTTCATTATGCGGGTCTTTATAGCCCTCATTCATGGCTCCGGGTTGGGCAATATATATATATAAAAAATAAATATATGTATAAAAATATAAAATATATGTATAAAAATGTATATTATATATATTATATATATATATATATATATATATATATATATATATATATAAATTTGACTGACTGTTTTTATATATATACAGTAGTGTTCAGAATAATAGTAGTGCTATGTGACTAAAAAGATTAGAATCAGAATCAGAAGAAGTTTATTGCCATTGCCAATGAACAGGATTCACAGACTAGGAATTTGCTTCGATATAATGGTATATATATATATATATATGTATATATGTATATATATGTATATAATATAACATTAAACAGAGCAATATAAAATGCTAAGATAAAATATACATGTGCCAAAATAAGACAAAATATAAGATAAAAAATGACATATGAAATATGAAAGGCTGTGTGCAACAGAAAAACAGAAAGAAAGAGGAACAGAAAAAAACAGTGCAGTGGGAGGAGTGCAATTAAAACCAAAGTACATGTTGTGTGGGCCGCTGAAGAGGAGGTACTGCTGGCCCACCACCACAAGATGGCGCCCTGCTTGAAGTGCGGGCTTCAAGCACGAGAGGGCGTCGGAGCGACCAGGAGTGACAGCTGTCATTCATCATCTGTACCAGCTGTCACTCATCCACTACTCAACACCATCACCATAAAGGCCGGACTGCAACTCCACCTCCCCGCCGAGAAATCAGCTACCCTAAAGGTAATTATAACAAACAAGAGTCTGATCTCATTTACAGCCGTTTTCCTGCGACGTGTCCTTATCTGCTGTATTGGCGTTTGGTGTGGACTGCAACGGCTTCGCCTCACACCCCAACCAGATAAGTGGTTTTCCAGGAGCTGTACGAGTGTGTTATTGGAGGTGGAGGTTCTCCCTCCTTCCGGAACACAGACTAAGGGATTACTGAGTGTGCGAACTCACACTCACCTGCTCTGTTTCTGTTCTCTCTGCCAGCAGTACCAGGTCTGACAGCTGGAGACGGTGGCCACCTGGGGACCCAGGACTTGGCGGCTCCGGTGTTCTTCAGATCCGTTGGTGGTGGAAGCCGTGTGGGATCCGGCTCGTTTCTGGACGGACGTCTCCTATCCTCGAGTCCTGCCCACACGTCACTCAACGTATAATTGACTGTTTTTCCAAACCTGTTATGTCTGTATTCCGTTGTGCACTTCATAACATTAAATTGTTACTGTTTTGGCTTATCCATTACCCGTTCATTTACGTCCCCTGTTGTGGGTCCGTGTTCCTACACTTTCACAACAGGATTTTTCGGCCAGCGTCATGGATCCCGAGGGGCGTCAACCATCGCTTGAACAGCCAATGGAAGAGCGAGGTGCACAGGCGCCAGCAGGAGGCGTGTTAGGTGAGCTGCAGCAAATTTTAACCGCTTTTACTGCTCGCTTGGACTTAGTTACCGAGCAGAACGTTATTCTCAATCAGAGGATGGAGGCTCTCACCGCCGAGGTGGAAGCGCATGCTCAGGGCGCTGCTGCAGCACCTCCTCCTGCTGACCGAGTACCAGAGACAGACATTCCGCTGGTCGTTCAACGAACCCCCCCACCGTCCCCTGAAGCATACATAAGCCCTCCAAAGCCGTACGGAGGCTGTGTCGAGACGTGCGCGGACTTCTTGATGCAGTGCTCGCTCGTCTTTTCACAGCGTCCCGTCATGTACGCGTCAGACGCTAGCCGGGTGGCTTAAGTAATAAATTTGCTTCGAGGTGAGGCATGCGCCTGGGCTACGGCGCTCTGGGAGCAAAATTCACAACTTCTAATGACGTATACTGGGTTTGTGAGGGAGTTCAAACAGGTTTTTGATCACCCCAATAGAGGCAAGACTGCTTCGAACGTGCTGCTGTCAATGAGACAGGGGCGTCGGAGTGCAGCGGAGTACGCTGTCGACTTCCGCATCGCGGCTGCGAGGTCCGGCTGGAATAACGTTGCGCTCCGCGCCGCCTTCGTAAACGGACTGTCTCCGGTCCTGAAGGAGCACCTGCTGGCTAAGGACGAACCGCGGGATTTGGATGGGCTTGTTGATCTGGTTATACGATTAGATAACCGATTAGAGGAACATCGTCGGGAGCAGGGCGGGGGGCGTGGCCGGGCACGAGCCGTCCCTCTCTCTTCCGGGTCAGAAAGGGTGCTGCCATCCCCACGCTCCACAGCCAGAGACTCCCGTGTGGCAACAGCTCCCCCTGCTGATGAAGCTTGACACGAGCAGGGCCAAAGTCAAATCAAATAACAGACAACGGAGGCTGGCCCGCGGGGAGTGTTTTTTCTGTGGCTCGAGTGAGCATCTACAGAGGAACTGCCCCAAGCGGTTAAACGACAACACCCGCCCTTAGAAACTGGGCTAAGGGTGGGCCATAACACGCACGTGGGGAAACCCCGTAAATCAGCACGCATCCCAGTTACGATCCTGAGTGGGGATCTGTGTGATTTTGGGTTATCCTTGGATAATAAAGCACAATCCCCGGATTGATTGGCCATCTGGGGTTGTGGCTCAGTGGAGCGAAACCTGCCACCGGGAATGTTTAGGATCCTCGGTTCCGCCTGGTGTGACAGCTAATGAGGAGGTCAAAGTACCCCCCAATATGACGGCGGTGCCGGAGGAGTACCATGATCTTGCTGACGTCTTCAGCAAAGATCTGGCATTCACTCTTCCCCCGCACCGACCGTACGATTGCGCCATTGACTTGATCCCGGGCGTTGAGTACCCGTCCAGTAGGCTGTACAACCTCTCATGTCCGGAACGCGAATCAATGGAGACCTACATCCGGGACTCGTTAGCCGCCGGGTTGATCCGGAACTCCACCTCCACGATGGGTGCAGGTTTCTTTTTAGTGGGTAAGAAGGATGGCGGACTCCATCCATGCATCGATTACAGAGGGCTGAACGGCATAATGGTTGGCAATCGATACCCGTTGCCCCTGTTGGATTCGGTGTTCATGCCCCTGCATGGAGCCCAAATATTCACCAAACTCGATTTTAGGAATGCGTACCACCTGGTTCGGGTCCGGAAGGGAGATGAATGGAAGACGGCATTTAACACCCCGTTAGGTCACTTTGAGTACCTGGTCAAGCCATTCGGCCTCACCAATGCGCCTGCGACGTTCCAGGCCTTGGTTAATGACGTCTTGCGGGACTTCCTGCGGATACACCCCGTCTTTCTTTTCTTTTCAAAGAGAAAAGCATGTTCAACAGGTGCTGGCTTCATCCTTAAATAGGGGACACCTGATTCACACCTGTTTGTTCCACAAAATTGACAAACTCACTGACTGAATGCCACACTACTTTTTTTGTGAAAGCAAAGACTATACGCCCCAACCGTTGGGCAAATAAATATAATGTCTTACCTTACTCGTCCAACCGTCGGGCAGATAAGTCATACACTGAAAGTTACATGCACAACCTTTGGCAGATAAATATAATATCTTATCTTATTTGCCCAACCGTGATCGTGTATTTGACATGTTTGTGCATCTACACTACGTTTTTACACCACTTTTAAGGCTCTATTGCGGCGTGTTGACACATTTAACGGTGCTGTCCTTTAATTACCGCAAAAACACCGCAGTGGATGAAAACAAACAATTTTCATAAGCATTTTGAACGGAAGCCTGTTAACAACGACGAAACAGTTTTTGAACAAAATGCTGCTTGTTGGCTGTAAGATGGTGTTAGTTTGACACTGTTCTCTGGGTGTGATGAGCTAAACAGAACCACTTTAGATCACAGCTCCTTCGCGGGCTGCGAACCCTCCCGCAGCCGGCGAAAAAATATCCGCCTTTTTTCCCTTCCCGCGTTGAAACCAGAAGTGAGCTTACAAGCGCGCTCATTGGTCGGTTGTGGCTGGGCGTATATGCTCGTGTATTTACTTTATTGACCCAGTGGTTGGGCGTATAGCCACTCTCTTTTGTGAACACCCCCTTTTCTACTTTTTTTTTACTAATAGCCCAATTTCATAGCCCTTAAGAGTGTGCATATCATGAATGCTTGGTCTTGTTGGATTTGTGAGAATCTACTGAATCTACTGGTACCTTGTTTCCCATGTAACAATAAATATACTCAAAACCTGAATTATCTTTTTAGTCACATAGCACTACTATTATTCTGAACACTATATATATATATATATATATATATATATAATATATATATATATATATATATATATATATGAAGTTTAACAAATCATATGTACATAAAGCCCTGGTCCCACCGAATAATAATGCAATGAATAATGAGCCATGTATGAAATCATCAGAAATTTCAGTGATTATCCGAATAATGAGCCATGTATATGATGTTCTTCTGAAACTGCAGGAAGCAGATGTTAAAAAGGCTACAGGACTTTCTCAGAGTGGAACCTGCTCTGCTGCAGGTAGCCTGTTCTGTCCTCGTAGCCACCAGGTACTCGGATAATGGGCCTCTAACAGCCTTGTACTCACCACTAACATGCCTCTAACATCCTTGTTTGTCCTCGTAGTATCTCATACACAAATCACACCACACTATTTCTGCTAAATTTTGAACTTCTTGAATTAGCGCCACACTCAGAGATGAGCCTCGTTAGGTGAATAATCTGCCTCTAAGATCCTCTAAGAGCCACTATTTTCCCATGTTTCTTGAATAACTCCACTCAGACCAAAAAAAAAAAACAAATGCTACTTGGCTCATTATTCACGTTCATTATTTGGTGACCCCAGGGATTAAGCATTCACAGCCATTGCCATGAAGCTCACAAGTGACCTTGGGTGAATCCTGTTTCCACTAATCATCCTTGAGATGTTTATACAGCTTAAATGGAGTCCACCTGGGATAAATCCAGTTGTTTGGACATGATTTGGAAAAGCACACACCTGTCTACCTGTCTACAGTTGACAGTGCATGTCAGAGCACAAACCAAGCATGAAGTCAAAGGAATTGTCTGTAGAGCTCTGAGACAGGATTGTCTTGAGGACAAATCTGGGGAAGGGTACAGAAACATTCCTGCTGCTTTGAAGGTCCCAATGAGCACAGTGGCCTCCACGATCCATAAATGGAAGAAGTTCGGATCAACCAGGATCAACTAGAGCTGGCCGCCACCTAAACTCAGTGAACAGGGGAGAAGGGCCTTAGTCAGGGAAGTGACGAAGAACCCGATGGTCTGTCACAGCTTCCGCAGTCCTCTGTGAAGAGAGGAGAACCTTCCAGAAGGACAAACAACCTCTGCAACAATCCACCAATAAGGCCTGTATGGTAGAGTGGCCAGACAGAAGCCATTCCTTAGTAAAGGCACATGGCAGCCCACCTGGACTCCAGGTGGCATGCCTTCCTTGACTGAAGGACTCTCAGACCATGAGAACAAAATTCTCTGGTCTGATGAGACACAGTTTGAACTCCTTGGTGTGTATGTCAGGCATCATGTTTGGAGGAAATCAGACACCATCTCTACAGTGAAGCATGGTGGTGGCAGCATCATGCTGTGGGGATGTTTTTTAGTGCCAGGAACTGGGAGACTAGTCAGGGTTGAGGGAAAGATGAATGCAGCAATGTACAGAGACATCCTGGATGAAAACGTGAAACTGAGTGCCCTTGACCTCAGACTGGGGCGATGGTTCATCTTTCAGCAGGACAATGACTCAAAATACACAGCCAAGATATCAAAGGAGTGCCTTCAAGACAACTCTGTGAATGTCCTTGAGTGGCCCAGCCAGAGCACAGACCTGAATCTGATTGAACACCTCTGGAGAGATCTGAAAATGGCTGTGCACCGATGCTCCCCATCCAACCTGATGGAGCTTGAGAGGTGCTGCAAAAAGGAATGGACAAAACTGCCCAAAGATAGGTGCACCAAGCTTGTGGCATCATATTCAAGAAGACTTGTGGCTGTAATTGCTGCCAAAGATGAATCAACCAAGTATTGAGCAAAGGCTGTAAATACTTATGTACATGTGATTTTTTTTTTTTTTTTTAGTTTTTTTATTTAATGAATTTGGAAAAAAAAAATCATGTTGTTATTATGGGGTGTTGTGAGTAGACTTTTGAGGGGAAAAATGTATTTACTCTATTTTGGAATAAGGCTGTAACATAACAAAATGTGGAAAGAGTGAAGTGCTGCAATACTTATCTGGATGCACTGTATAGACAGACAAACCCAGCCACACCTATGGTCAATTTAACGTTCCACTTCACCTAACCTGCATATTTGGAAGTGGGAGGAAGCCGGCGCACCCGGAGGGAACCTACAGGAACAAGGGGGCATACCACACGAACTCGCAAACATGCAAGCTCCATATTGAAAGGCTGGGGTGGGAAGAATGGACAAAACTGCCCAAAGATAGGTGCACCAAGCTTGTGGCATCATATTCAAGAAGACTTGTGGCTGTAATTGCTGCCAAAGATGAATCAACCAAGTATTGAGCAAAGGCTGTAAATACTTATGTACATGTGATTTTTTTTTTTAGTTTTTTTATTTTAATGAATTTGAAAAAAAAAATCATGTTGTTATTATGGGGTGTTGTGAGTAGACTTTTGAGGGGAAAAATGTATTTACTCTATTTTGGAATAAGGCTGTAACATAACAAAATGTGGAAAGAGTGAAGTGCTGCAAATACTTTCTGGATGCACTGTATAGACAGACAAACCCAGCCACACCTACGGTCAATTTAACGTTCCACTTCACCTAACCTGCATATTTGGAAGTGGGAGGAAGCCGGCGCACCCGGAGGGAACCTACAGGAACAAGGAGGCATACCACACGAACTCGCAAACATGCAAGCTCCATATTGAAAGGCTGGGGTGGGAAGAATGTTAGGGCCCCTTCACATATGAGAATGTTAGGGCCCCTTCACACATAGTGCGAATAAAGTACAACTCAGGACGACTTACGGTGAAACAGCTCGAATGATCAAACCATGAAACATTGCGCTGATGATGCCGGTGCGACATTTTGTTACAGTGCTCCTCAGCATGCTCCTGCAGGTATTCCACCTGCTGCATGTGTGCCTGATGTTTGGGAAAATGAGTGAGACGAGAGCTGCGTGAAACCACACATCTGGCTCTCTTAGTCTGCTCCTCCTCTCTGCGCCACTCCATGGTTCCGAGCCCAACTAAGCATGCAGTCACAAAGTTCTTCTGCTGTGGCATTTGAGGAGCAAACTGGAGCGATCTGAACTGTTCAGCAACTGACAGTTGGATGAATATGGGGTGTGTGTGTGTGTGTGGAGACAATTTGCCTCATTCACATGTAACAGAACTTAATGATGTGTTGTACGCGCAACAACACAGAACATTATTCTTGACCATGCTTAATGGTTCCTGATAATTCGTCAGCAGCACGTGCCATTAATCGCAACATGTGGTAACAGGTTGCAGCAGTTCCTGAGGACACCTGACGCCTCTGCTTCAAATCATGACATTCATGATCAGCAGCCAAGAATGTATACTTCATGGCATTCATGACGTGCCGTCGTTATGTGTAAACACAGCATAACATTAAGATTAACATAACATTAAGCCACAGATTGATTCCAAAATTTACATAAGTGTGATGTTGTGTTATGATGACTCATTTTTTGATAGCCGTTCATTTTGATGCAGTCACAGTAAAAGGAGCAGCTACCCTCCACTGTAAGAAGACTTAGTGCATGTGTATGGGCATTAGTCATATACAGTGTTGCCACAATTACTTTGAAAAAGTAATCCAATTACTGATTACTCCTTAAAAAATAAACTTAATTTGCTGATTACTCAATTTTAAAAGTAACTAAGTTAGATTACTAGTTACTTTATTAGTTACTTTCAGCAGCTGCTGACAGCAACCCACAACATCTTAACATGAAAATGATAACCTGTTTTGCAAATAATCACTTCATTGTAATGCATTTTTAATATTAACGTGAAGTAAACAATATAGTCCTCCTGACATTTTAAGTTTAAGTTTTTGTTAAAACATGAAATAAAGTCAGTCTTTCTTGACTTCAATGAACATAAATATTTCTTTTATGAAAAAAGAAAAAAAAGACAGTCTTTCTTGACCTCATATTTAACTGCTTGAAAGCACGGTTAAAACTTACAATTTATAATCTACATCTATCTTTAAAGAAAAGAAACGTCTGTGTGTGTTTGTGGCTCGTATATCTCTGATTCTTTGTCAGATCAGCCTCAGTATTAGGATATGGCTTGCACATAGCATGATGATAGCATCCTTAATGAAACTTTTGGGGAAATAATTTTTGAAAGCTTTATTTTTGATTAACATTGTAACATTTGTACTGGTGTGAATCACTGATGTTACTGGTAGCAAAGTTACACAACATCAGATAGTTCATGTTGCTTGCACCATTTCACAATAAACATTTAATGCCACGCATCCCAGCAAATTCTTTTACCTTGAAATGCATGCTGTCAGTGTTCCTTGTGTCAGGATTTTATATAGTTCATGCTCTTATTATCATTTATTTTCTTTAGTTTATGCTTGTATTATTATTATTTATTTTCTTATAGTTTATGCTTATTATTTTTTCCTCTTTGTGAGAAGAGGAGGTTTTAGAAAGAAAGACTTGTTGTCTGCATTCTTCATGATTGAGCAAACTATTTTTCATTTTGCCTTATCCTGCTTGACGAGCACAAGGCTCATGTTGCAGGAATGGAAGGTTTCAAGCCGTTACCTTGCTTTGCTATCACCCTCTTGCAGACATGGACTCATGTGTAACCTCTCCCGACTGTCCTTGTTTGTTTTTTCTCATGTTGAACTAAATAAAAGGCTGGGCCAGAGGAGGAGATTTTAGGAGAGCTTTGTAGCTGAGCACTTACAAGCTGCTTCATTGTTTTCCTCCTCTGCGCAGAGCAAAAAATATATATATTTGTCTCTCTCTGACTGGTTTCTTTTCAGTGTTTGTGCCTCTCATTTCTTTAAAAACGGGGTGCAAATCCAACACCTTGCAACTGAGTTTAACATGACAACACTGAGGAGACGTGAGCAAAAATCCCTTTTTTTGCTAACACCAACAAATTTCCCACTATTTGGAGGTACTGAGGATTTGCTGTTTCAAATATTCTAAATCAATCAATCAATCAACTTTTTTCTTGTATAGCGCCAAATCACAACAAACAGTTGCCCCAAGGCGCTCAAAATGTTCTGTTTAATTTTGTCTGAGTCTTTTCCAATAACCTGCTCAATAGGAATCCTTTCATTTTTATATAATTGATAATAAACTGATTTTTTAAACAATATGAAATACTATATTCAAATAATAATATAAGTAAACCTCTTTGTACATCCCATCTTCAAACTCAGCCTCATACGACCATCCATGAGAAATCTAATTAAGCTCCCAATTTTCTACAGCAATACAAACTTCCTATGAGCACTGCAGTAGTTGTTTAGAAATGTAACAATTACATTTTTAACTATTTTTCTAACATTTAAATACTTTCTAAACATTTTAGTTTTTGAAATTATTATTATTATTATTATTATTAGTAGTAGTAGTAGTAGTAGTAGTAGTAGTAGTAGTAGTAATAGTAGTAGTATGAAAAAATGTCTTCAAAAGTGGACCTTTAATCTAGGTGTGTTGTGGGGGGGCCATCTCTCCCCCCTACACCCCCTTTCTGTCTGTATTCACCACTGGATTACTGTTTGAGCAGGAAGAATGAATAACATGTATTTATGCAGAAATCACAGCCAGATTGACAGGTAAGAAAGTTTTATCTGTGGTTTTTTTTTTTACGTCATGTCATCCTCAGAAAAAGACTTTAGGCACATTTGGGCAGAAACGAGCGTTAGTATTTGTTGTTCACGCATCGTGTGGGTCTTCACTTGTTTTTACCAAGCTAATGCCACAAAATGTCTTGTAAATGACTCCAGAGGTGTTATCAGGTCACAAAAACAACATTTTCAGTTTTAGAAGTATTTCTAAAAATGTAGTGTATTTCTTGAATGAATGAATGAATGAAAACTGTTTATTTCGAACATTTGATACAACAACAATTACAAGATAGATCAGTAAAGACAACAACAAAAAAGTTCCTACTGTGTACCCAACATGTCCGAAAAGGGGTAGGGTGAAGCATCAGCTTATTTATCCCTACCCCTTCTTCCCCACAACCAGTAATACCCTTTGCCACATATACACATAAATTCCTACACACCTAAACCGATATCAATATATATATATATACATATATATACACACACATACATATACACATCAACATACACATATATACACATATACATATATACACGTATATACACAAACATAAATATACACCTACACATACCTACTTACATACAAAATACTATATATTTACAAGCCGAAGCAAACAACAAAAACACCCTAACCCTCATTACCCTTCCTCCTCCCTATACCCAGAAAAAAACATATTTTTGTACCGCTGTTTGAACTGGTTCATGCTTGGACATTGCTTGAGCCCCACTCCCAATCTGTTCCACATCCTCACCCCACAGACAGAAATACAGAAACCTTTTAATGTTGTTCGTGCCCACTGATGCTTTAAATTAAATTTCCCCCTCAGACTGTAATCCCCTGATCTGTTAAAAAATATTTTAAATATTTGGAAGTAAATTGTTTATTGCTTTATACACAATTTGTACTGTTTGAAAATGAACCAAGTCTGTGAATTTTAATAATTTGGATTGTAAAAATAGTGGATTTGTATGATCTCTATAGCCAGAGATCTTGCAAATGTTTACATAATATATGACAAAGAGGATGTATTTAAACACAAATAAAACAGAGTTTTGCAACTAGCTACCGGCCTGTGACGTCACCATGCTAACGTCCACGAAATGTCTTGTAAATAAGTTCAAAGGTGTTATTAGGTTCTAAGAACAGCGTTTTCAGTTTTAGAAGCGTTTATTTCTCGCTAGCTTTTACATAATATATGAGAGACGTATATAAACACACAAAACAAAGTGGTTTTGGAAAGGCCAGCCACTGACGTCACGGTGCAGCTCTACTCTGATTGGAAAAGATTGAAACAAAATGTGACATTTTAACCTCTTAAAATATCTGTTAAAATAGGTCAAGGTTAGCCATCTTTGAACTTGTAACAAGGTCTGTGTTGCAAGAATGTTCCCTGTGAATTTGAAGACTGGCAGCAATAGGACTGGATTTATGCTAAACACAGACAGATTTACAGATGGATGGATGGATGGATGGATGGATGGATGGATGGATGATGATGGATGGTGGATGGATGGATGGATGGATGGATGGATGGATGGTGGATGGGATGGATGATGGATTACCTGATGGCCATATTTGATGGCTTCAGGTAATAAAATACTACTACTACTACTACTAATAATAATAATAATAATATTGATAATAATAATAAAGGATTATTACCCTTGCTTGCTTGGTCTGTCGGGGCAAATATCAGACCGAGGTACTGACCGGATAGGTCAAGTGTTAGCGAGGTCCGTGCGAAAAACGCCGAGGTCTGATATCCCCATACAGACCAAGCAAGTGAGGTTAATAATTCGTTTCTAAAATGGCTACTGTATATAAAACACGCAAACTTACAGTATCACCTAAATATGAAAGCTGCTGACAGCTCATAGTCAGACCTGTTCACATCACCTCCATGACGAACTTGCTAACAGATGGTCCAGTCGTCAGCTGGTAAGCTTTCAATCTGTGTGTTTTTTTTCTGATGCTGTTTAGATATTTATGAAGTACGTTTATGTCCAACTTGGTTTTTTAGCTTTCTGTTTTGTAACGAATGTGATACTCGATCCGGACCGATTGTCATGGTAACGTTCTGATATAGGAAAATATCAGCCCGGAAATCAGCCAATCATACTGTGCATAGTGTTGTAGCCATATATGTAATAAATGGACTGCAGCCGATCTGCTCTGTGTTAGCCTGATCCCATCAGATCTCAGAAGCTAAGCAGTGCGGGACCTGGTTAGTACTTGGATGGGAGACCTCTTTGGAACACCAGCAGCTGTGTGTGTTTTTCCAGGTAAAACTGGAGTTGCATCAGTAAGGGCATCCGGCGTAAAACTTCTGCCAACTACAAATGCGGATCTGGCTGTATCCACTGTGGCGACCCCGACTGCAAAACGGGAGCAGCCGAATGGACAACAACAATAACATGTAATAAATGGACTGCATTTATATAGCGCTTTTCCATCTGTATCAGATGCTCAAAGCGCTTCACAATAATGCCTCACATTCACCCCGATGTCAGTGTGCTACCATACAAGGCGCTCACTACACACCAAGAGCAACTAGAGAATTATGGACCTTGCCCAAGGGCCCTTAGTGATTTTCCAGTTAGACTGGGATTTGAACCAAGGATCCTCTGGTCTCAAGCCCAAAGCTTTAATCACTAGACCATCACCTATCCTAATAATAGTGTGTATATGATAACAATAACCTAAACAATTTATGAATACATTAAGGCAGTAAATTAACATAAAAATGTAATTAACAGGAAATAAAAGGGCCGAGTTCTTCTTCTAAAAACTGTTGAAGTCTAAGGTTCTAAAAATTCTGGACTCACACCCATTCCAACTTATTATAGAAACTGATTAATTTATTACCACCCTTGAAAAATGTCAGCTACCTATTTTAAACACAACCCCAATCTAGAGCCCATGGGTCTCCATTGGCAACACACTAGTTATGTTATTATTTATTTTATTTTGTCCTTCCTGGGCACAGTCATGGGAATTTCCACAGCCTATTCACATGGATAATAGCAGATAATAAGAGCTGAATACAAGGTGTCATCAGCTCAGCTGTGAGTGGCTGCTTCAGTGAGATACCAACTGCGAAATTGTAACTCATTCCCAAATTCACGTCTCCAACTGCTCTCCCAAAGTCACAACCCAGTGAAAACAGTCTCTGTGGAAAGATGTATAGTAAACACCTATTTAAAGGCCAGGATACATCCCTGATTCATAAATTATTTTCTGACAATTATGTAAGAATTTGCTTAGCAACCACCTTTTCCAAGACTTTCCCAGTAAAAACACTGGAAGATGCGACTGACCTTGAGTCCACAGGGATTTTGTCAAAAAGAGGATTTGCAGTATCAGAGTTGTTAATAGCAACCTTTGCATTACAGACTGGTAAGTTAAAAATATTCAGCAAAGACAGCTCCAGTGTTACCAAAGATCCTTCACAGGCCTGGTTGGCAACGGATTCAAAACTCGAGTATCGTATTCAGCATCCATCACAATTTGAGACAAATGCTGCAAAGAAATACTTTCAAAACCACACAAGTTGTCTTGTGTTACAGATGTGTGGGAATGTTTTTACACACACAAAAAAATATCAATTCCAGACTTTGCATTGATTACAGAAAAGTGAACAATCTAAATGTAAAGCAGAGCGACTCTTATAGTCATTAATCAATATTGATCTTGAGTTCATCCAAGAAGCTACAGTCTTCACAAAGCTGGATCAAATAAATGCATATATTTAGTGAGGATAAGAGCGAAAGATGAACTTTAACACACTTCAGGGTGGATGGATGAGTCTTTTACAGCTGTCATCACTACAGCTGCAGCATCTCCAGTTCCAGTCCGATGGATCCCTCATCACCGTGACCCAGTACCATCTGCATCTGATTCACACACACACACACAAGCACGCACGCACGCACGCGCGCACGCACGCACGCACGCACGCACACACACACACACACACACACACACACACACAATGAGTTTCAGGCCAACACACTAATCATCCAGGCCACAAACAAGTCAGTATGTCATGGTATCCAGGCCAGCCATGAATGCTGACTCAGTGCCATGAGGGGTGGGGGTGGGTGGGTGTGTGTGTGGAGGGTTCTGTCTCTCTCTCATAATAGTCATGACGACTGAGGACCCTGTTCATTTCTCAACATCTTTCTGTCTTACTCTGTGCTACCTCTCTATTACACATTCTCTCCTCAGTGGGCCCTATCTTCCGCCTGGCACAAAGCAGCACGCAGTGAAGTGTCATCTGTAGCTGTCATTTTCACACCCAGCAAACATGTTTACATAGCAGAAGGACTTGCATCTGTGTATCTATGGGTGTGTTCATCTTAAATTGGGGTGTGGTCAGGTCCAGTGTGGATGGTTCACTGTTGAGAGCAGCAGAATTGATTGTGTCATTAATCAAAAATGTAGACTGACATTTTTTCTGTGATTTATACAGTACAGTATTCACATACATCTTACATAGGTGTATGCAAGACATGTATGCACAATGTCTGTACACACAAGATTTTTACAATGGTTTTCTCCTCTCCAGGTTTGGCATGTGGGGAGCTTAGGAACAGGTCTCCAGGTGTAGCATAGGTGGGGCCTGTCTGTGCCTGGTGGTATATGGAGGGATCTATTCATGAGAGGAAACAAGACCTTTAAAAGCTTAAAGCAGGCCCGAGGCGGTCAGCTAGATCTGAGGCTAACAGCGGCTACGTCGAGGCTAGCAGCGGCTACGTCCGAGGCTAGCAGCGGCTACATCCGAGGCTAGCAGCGGCTACATCCGAGGCTAGCAGCGGCTACATCTGAGGCTAGCAGCGGCTACATCCGAGGCTAGCAGTGGCTACGTTCGAGGCTAGCAGCGGCTACATCCGAGGCTAGCAGCGGCTACATCCGTGGCTGGCGGCGGAGGCATCGGTGGAGGCGGGTCATCCAGGCCGAGGCATCGGTGGCGGCGATACATCCAGGCCCGAGGCGTCGGCTACATCCGAGGTTAACAGCGGCTACGTCCGAGGCTAGCAGCGGAGGCATCGGTGGAGGCGGTTTCATTCAGGCCCGAGGCATCGGTGGGCGGCGATACATCCAGGCCCGAGGCGTCGGCTACATCCGCGGCTAGCAGCGGCTACATCCAGGGTGGCGGCGGCTACGACCGTGGCTGGGGCGGCTGTGAACGAGGTTAGCAACGGGGAGGGTTGGGGTGCGGCTACCGGACCTGTGGTGGTGGAGGCTACTGGTGAGAATTGTTTTTGTAATCAATAGTGGCCATACTGAGCCACGACAGTCGGCATGGCACCACCCAGGAAAACAGAATAAACTCGAGGAAGATATAGAGGAGATAAAGACCTCATTAAACCATATATCAAAGACATGTCTAATCTAGACAAACTGATGGTGGAAAATTAAAGAACTCCAAATCTGGTTAAAGAGAAGGACAAGATCATTAAGAAACTTGAGCAAGTGTAGATGAACTTGAACAATTACTAGAAAAGATGACGTTATAATATCTGGACTAGAAACAAGGCATCGGACATATGCAAGGGTGGTGGATTCTGGTGGAGCCAGTGGGGAGGATGCACCACCTGAAGAAAGACAATCATTGGAACACAAGTTACAAACTTTTTATATCAAAAAGGTGTTGTCATCCATCAAGATACAATATCAGACTGTTATACTATTCCAACTAAAGATAGAAAAAATAAACTATCTAACATTGTTATACGATTTACAAGCAGAAAATATAAATATGAGTTATTAAGACAGGCAAAGAATTTGAAAGGAACGAGTGTCTATATAAATGAGCATCTAACAAAAAAAAATGCAGATATTGCTAGGGAAGCAAGACTACTAAGAAAACAGAAACATATTGTTGCTACATGGGTCTGGAATTGTAGGGTGTGGATTAGAGTGAAAGAAGGAACAAACGGTATACAAATCAAAAACATGGAGGACCTTACGAAATACAGACCTGAATAGACAATCAAATATAACATCTGTTGGTAATTGAACCAACAAAAAATCAGATCAAACATGGAAACAGAGGATAAAATATATGACATAGACACTAATATTGATGAAAGTATATTTGACTTAAAAACGATTGGTTGTGAGTATTATACAGTAGAAACAGCTGAATAGTGAAAAAATTGCAGAAGATTACCCTGTCACTCATACATATAAACAGTCGAAGCTTGTATTGTAAAATGTCACAAATAAAAGATTATTTAAATCAGTTTAAAAATAGATTTAGTATTGTTGCAATCACTGAATCTTGGCTTAAGATGATCTCATGGATGAAGTTCAAATGGAGGGATATGAGCTGTATTTGTAAAACAGAAGATATAAAAAAAGGCGGTGGTATTGCTCTGTATACAAAAACAGATCTGATGTGTACAATTGTGAAGAAATGACAATTATGAATGATGTCATAGAATTGTAACAGTGGAAATTGTACATGAAACATCTAAGAATATTTTAGTTAGTTGTGTATACAGAGCACCAGATTCTTGTGTTGTGAAATTTACAGATAAATAATTGAATTATTCCATCAAATTAAAACAAAACGCTTTTTATGTGTGGGGACTTTAATATTAACATAGAAAGCTCCAGCTGCCAAAGATCAAGTGATTTTGTGAATACAATGTATAGTTTGGGGTTATCCCCTTGATAACAAAACCAACCAGAATTACATCGCAAAGTGCAACGGTAATTGATAATATATTTACAAAACAGAACAGATGAAATTATCAAGAATGGGATCTTCATGACAGATATTAGCGACCATTTACCAATTTTTTCAATATTTAAATATAAAATAGGTACAACAAAAAAACTGATATAAACTTTAAAAGAGATAAGTCAGTAAAAGCCTTAGAGGCATTAAAATATGACCTTAAAATCAAACTGGGAAGAAGTTTATGTCAGTGATGTTAATGTAGCATATAACTCATTATGAAAATATGATGAAATCATACAATAAAAATTGTAAATTAATTGAATTAGTAAGAAAAGAGTAAATAACCATGGCTGACAAAGGGAATAAAAAATGCTTGTGCAAGAAAAACTATTTATACAGGTGCTTTTTAAAATTGCTAACAAAGGAATCAGAACATAATACAAAAATATAAAATAAAACTATTAACAATAATTAGGAAACAAAAAAAAGATTATTACAGTGAAAAACTAAATAAGAGTAAAGATAATATGAGGGTAACATGGGGAATTATAAAAAGTGTGATTGATAGTGATGGAACGAAGAAACTATTCCAAATTACTTTGTTAAGGAAATAAAGAGATATATGATATAAAAGAAGTTGCATAATGGGTTTAATGATTATTTTTCAAATGTAGGGTCAAGTCTGGTGGGAAATAAACCAATAATAGAAGATAAATTATGTACATTGGTAAATACGGTCAATAGTATTTTCCTGGACAATGTGGAAAAAGATGAAATAAGAAATATTGTAAAAAACTGTGTAAGCAAAAGATCAACTGACCATGAAGATTTAGACATGATGACTGTAAAAAGTATAATAGAAATTGTTATTGAACCATTTACTTATATTTGTAATCTGTCTCTGTCAACTGGGGTTTTTCCAGATGAAATGAAAATTGCTAAGGTAGTCCCATTATATAAAAATGGAGACAAACATAATTTTTCTAATTACAGGCCAGTATCATTGCTTCCACAGTTTTCTAAAATTATGGAAAAAGTTTTGTAACAAGATTGGATAAATTATTGAGAAACATCATATTTTAAATAATGCTCAGTATGGATTCAGAACAAACATTCGACAGCTATGGCAATTATGGAACTAATAGAGAAAATATCAACAACAATAGATAATAAGATTATTTTGTAAGTATTTTTATTGACCTGAAAAAGGCTTTTGATGTTATAGACCACTCAAGATTGCTCCACAAGTTACAACCAATATGGAATAAGAGGTGTTGCACATCAGTGGGTAAAAAGCTACTTAGAAAATAGAAAACAGTTTGTTCAGATAAATATACCAAATCAGAATTGTGTAACATTATTTATGGAGTACCACAAGGATCGGTACTTGGACCCAAACTGTTTATTTTGTATATCAATGATTTTGTGAATGTATCCAATGGGCTTGGCAGCATTTATTTGCTGATGATACAACGCTGTTTTACTCTGGATCAGATATACAGGAAGTAGCACAAGTGATAAATACAGAGTTGGAAAAAGTTAAACATTGGTTTGATATAAACAGATTGTCACTAAATATTAATAAGACAAATTTCATATTGTTTAATGATAGAGCGAAAGAAAATAATGTGTCATTACAAATAGATGGAATGGATATACAAAGGGTAAAAGAAATGAAATTTTTAGGAGTCATGATTGATGAAGATCTTACATGGAAGTCACACATAAATTACATAAAAGGAAAAATAGC
Organism: Thalassophryne amazonica; assembly: GCF_902500255.1. Classification (NCBI taxonomy): domain Eukaryota; kingdom Metazoa; phylum Chordata; class Actinopteri; order Batrachoidiformes; family Batrachoididae; genus Thalassophryne; species Thalassophryne amazonica. The sequence continues at coordinate 90,186,253 of NC_047103.1, read as the reverse complement.
GAAAGCCATTGCTGTTTTGCATAAAGTAAAATATTCATTAAATAGTTATGGTTTATTAACATTGTACAATTCATTGATTGTCCCATATTTAACTTACTGTGTAGAAATCTGGGGATCACATATACAACCTATATACAACCTTTATTTATTTTGCAGAAAAGAGCTTTAAAAGTGATTAGTAACAGTGGTTTTAGAGATTCATCTAATCCATTGTTTATTAAGTATAGGGTACTTAAATTTCATGATTTAGTTGATTTGAAAATATTACAAACGATGTACCAGTTAATAAAATACTTTACCAACAAACATTCAAAATATGTTTGAAAAAGAGTAAGTAGTTATAAATTGAAAGGAATAGAAGTCTTTAAAAAACCAAGATTTAGAACCAAAGTAAAGGAAAGGAGTATTGCAGTAAATGGTGTCAAATTATGGAACAATTCTAATAAAGAAATTAAGAATTAAGGTCGCTTAAATTATTTAAAAAACATATTAAATTAGATGTATTAAGTAAGTATGAAACTATGAAGTAAGTCAGTGGGCTGCAAGAAAGTCAAAAAAAAAAAGTAAACTGTTAATAATGTTTGGAGTGTCTTAAGTTTAAATGTAACCTGTCAGTGATGTAATCTATTAATTAATGGTCATAATTATGAAATGGGTCAGTGGTATGTGACAAGTTAAAGAAATGCAATCTGTTAAATAATGTTGACTATGATGCTGTATATTGAAAGATTGTATTGTTAAAAGGGGCAGAAATCATAAGACTTGTTCTTCTTTCTGCTCCTTTTCCATTCTGGTATTGTGGTGCTTTTGTTTTTTGCTTTTCTGTTTTTCTTTTAAATGAATGAAATAAATATTAAAGAAAGAAAGAAAGGAGGATGAGGAGGAGCTGTTGTGGGAACAAGGTGTTCAAATGCTTCACCTCAGGTAGCTGTGGTTGATGACTGCATTTGGTTTTCACAGGGGTCTGGACTTACAGCAAGGTTTGAAACAAGTCCAGTCAAATCTGATAGCATGTACTGTGTCATTCTTCACCACATCCATCACTCCACAAAACTCAGATCCTGGATGACAATCACCCAAGCAGACAACGGTCCATCCCCACCCTGACACAAAGTCATTCCAGCTGTACCTAAAGAAAGCTCCAAAGCAACCTAGTACTAAGACTTCAAGTCATACCCTAAGGTTACTGGTTAGTGCCTGAGTCTCACAATAACACAATAAGACAAGAAGCACCAGCACACTACAGATCTGGACCTTCATTCTCCTCCAAAGTTATCAGCATCACCAAACACCCTTTTTCCTGTTTGACACACAGTGTGTTCTTTTTTACATTATGACAAGAAAACATACACACTTGATAATACATTAAGATATGTAGCAATGTCATGACAAGAACACAATATAAATTCCAAATACAGTTCAACCTTCACACAAAAAGAAAAGTCACTCACTCCATGTCCACAACTACAACTACAACCCCTGGCAAAAATTATGGAATCACCGGCCTCGGAGGATGTTTATTCAGTTGTTTAATTTTGTAGAAAAAAAGCAGATCACAGACATGACACAAAACTAACGTCATTTCAAATGGCAACTTTCTGGCTTTAAGAAACACTATAAGAAATCAAGAAAAAAGATTGTGGCAGTCAGTAACGGTTACTTTTTTAGACCAAGCAGAGGAAAAAAATATGGAATCACTCAATTCTGAGGAAAAAATTATGGAATCACCCTGTAAATTTTCATCGCCAAAACTAACACCTGCATCATATCAGATCTGCTCGTTAGTCTGCATCTAAAAAGGAGTGAACACACCTTGGAGAGCTGTTGCACCAAGTGGACTGACATGAATCATGGCTCCAACACAAGATATGTCAATTGAAACAAAGGAGAGGATTATTAAACTCTTAAAAGAGAGTAAATCATCATGCAATGCTGCAAAAGATGTTGGTTGTTCACAGTCAGCTGTGTCTAAACTCTGGACCAAATACAAACAACATGAGAAGGTTGTTAAAGGCAAACATACTGGTAGACCAAGGAAGACATCAAAGCGTCAAGACAGAAAACTTAAAGCAATATGTCTCAAAAATCAAAAAATGCACAACAAAACAAATGAGGAACGAATGGGAGGAAACTGGAGTCAACGTCTGTGACCGAACTGTAAGAAACCGCCTAAGGAAATGGGATTTACATACAGAAAGCTAAACGAAAGCCATCATTAACACCTAAACAGAAAAAAACAGGTTACAATGGGCTAAGGAAAAGCAATCGTGGACTGTGGATGACTGGATGAAAGTCATATTCAGTGATGAATCTCGAATCTGCATTGGGCAAGGTGATGATGCTGGAACTTTTGTTTGGTGCCGTTCCAATGAGATTTATAAAGATGACTGCCTGAAGAGAAGATGTAAATTTCCACAGTCATTGATGATATGGGGCTGCATGTCAGGTAAAGGCACTGGGGAGATGGCTGTCATTACATCATCAATAAATGCACAAGTTTACGTTGATATTTTGGACAATTGAAAGGATGTTTGGGGATGATGAAATCATTTTTCAAGATGATAATGCATCTTGCCATAGAGCAAAAACTGCGAAAACTGTTGGGAAAGTGTAGGTACACGGACCCACAACAGGGGGCGCAAATGAACGGACAATGGATGAGGTCAAATAACAACACTTTACTGTTGTGAATGGGCACAACAAATACAATCAGATTACAACAATAGACAAAAGCCAAATCACAAAAGGTGTCGTGTGGGCAGGCTCGAAGATAGGAGACGTCTGTCCAAAGCAGAACCGGAACCACACGATTTCCTCCGCCACCAGACCCCGGGAATACTGGAGCCGCCAAGTCCCGAACTCCCAGGTGGCCACTGCCTTCGCGTGTCGGACCTGGTACTGCTGGCGAGGAACAAAAGAACAATTAATGTGGGTGCGTCTGCACCCAGGAATCCGTACGGCAGGAAAACTACCTCCACCACTCGTTGGAAAAGGAGTCAGCTAAACAACTCACAAAAGTCACAAAAGATCACTGTTAACCAGTCAGCTGAGCACGTTACCTTCCAGGTAGAACGATATCTCGGCAAAGAGGTGGAGGCGTCGTCCTGCTGATATTCCCCTGCTGATCAGATGATGGGTAACAGCTGTTGCAGGTGATGCGTGACAGCTGTCACCCTGGCTGCTCCTGTGAGGCGACTGCGCCCTCTCGTGCCTGAAGCCCGCACTTCAGGCAGGGCGCCCTCTGGTGGTGGGCCAGCAGTACCTCCTTTTCTGGCGGCCCACACAACAGGACCCCCCCCTCAACGGGCGCCTCCTGGTGCCCGACCAGGCTTCTCCGGGTGGCGGCGGTAGAAATCGGCCAGGAGGGCCGGGTCCAGGATGAAGCTCCTCTTCACCCAGGAGCGTTCTTCGGGGCCGTACCCCTCCCAGTCCACCAAATACTGGAAGCCCCGGCCCATCCTACGGACATCCAAAAGCCGGCGTACAGTCCAAGCCGGCTCGCCATCGATGATCCGGGCAGGAGGCAGTGCCGGACCCGGAGTACAGAGGGGTGAGGTGTGATGTGGTTTTATTCGGGACACATGAAACACAGGATGGATCCGCAGTGAGGCCGGAAGCTGAAGTCTCACCGCGGCTGGACAGATGACCTTAAGGATCTTAAATGGGCCGATGTAACGGTCCTGTAGCTTGGGGGAGTCCACCTTGAGGGGAATGTCCTTTGTGGATAACCACACCTCCTGCCCTGGCCGATACGCAGGGGCCGGAGCCCGCCGACGGTCTGCATGGGCTTTTGCCCTCGTCCGGGCCTTTAGCAAAGCAGAACGGGCGGCACGCCACACCCGACGGCACTTCCGTAGGTGGGCCTGGACCGAGGGCACACCGACCTCTCCCTCAACCACCGGAAACAACGGGGACTGATACCCCAGACATACCTCAAAAGGGGAGAGGCCGGTGGCTGAAGACACCTGGCTGTTATGAGCATACTCGATCCAGGCCAAATGGGTACTCCAGGGTGCGCGGCAGTCACGCAGCGCAAAGCCTGTTCCACCTCCTGGTTTACCCGTTCTGCTTGCCCGTTGGTCTGAGGGTGGTACCCGGACAAGAGACTCACCGTGGCCCCCAGTTCCCGGCAGAAGCTCCTCCAGACTTGCGAGGAGAACTGGGGACCGCGATTGGAGACGATGTCTGTTGGAATCCCATGCAGCCGGACGACGTGGTGGACCAGGAGGTCCGCTGTCTCCTGGGCTGTTGGGAGCTTCGGGAGGGCCACGAAGTGGGCCACCTTGGAGAATCGGTCCACTATCGTGAGGATGGTGGTGTTACCCTGGGACGGCGGGAGGCCCGTGACAAAATCCAGGCCGATGTGGGACCAGGGGCGATGAGGCACAGGCAGCGGCTGGAGTAGTCCTGATGCCCTGCGATGGTCAGCCTTGCCCCTGGCGCAGGTGGTGCAGGCCTGGATATAATCCCGGACGTCGGCCTCTAGGGATGCCCACCAGAAGCGCTGCCGGACAACTGCCACGGTTCTTCGCACCCCTGGATGACAGGAGAGCTTGGAGCCGTGACAGAAGTCCAGGACTGCAGCCCTAGCTTCTGGTGGGATGTATAGTTTGTTCTTCGGCCCAGTTCCGGGGTCCAGGCTTCGTGCCAGGGCCTCCCGGACGGTTCTCTCTACGTCCCAGGTGAGGGTGGCCACTCCGGGATGATGGGTTCCGGTGGATCCGACAACTCCGCTTTGACTTCATCTTCATGTACCCGGGACAAGGCATCCGATCTCTGGTTTTTGGTCCCGGGACGGTAGGTGATCCGGAAGTCAAAACGGCCGAAGAACAGTGACCAGCGGGCTTGCCTGGGATTCAGCCGCTTGGTGGTCCTGATATACTCCAGGTTCTGGTGGTCAGTGAAAACCGTGAATGGCACGGACGTTCCCTCCAACAGATGTCTCCACTCTTCAAGAGCCTCTTTCACCCCAAGGAGTTCTCGATTGCCAACGTCATAGTTCCGTTCGGCCGGGGTCAACCTGCGGGAAAAATAGGCACACGGGTGAAGGACCTTATCGGTCTTCCCGCTCTGGGAAAGCACAGCTCCTATACCTGAGTCCGAGGCGTCCACTTCAACCACTAACTGGTGGCTAGGATCGGGCTGCACCAGAACGGGTGCAGACGAGAAGCGCTGTTTCAACTCCTTGAATGCGGCATCGCAACGATCCCACCAGGTGAAGGGGACTTTTGGTGAGGTCAGGGCTGTCAGGGGCTAACTACCTGACTGTAGCCCTTAATGAACCTCCTGTACAAATTTGCAAAGCCGAGGAACTGTTGCAGCTTCCTACGGCTAGTGGGTTGGGGCCAGTCTCTCACCGCCGCAACCTTGGCCGGATCAGGAGCGACGGAGTTGGGGGAGATGATAAACCCTAGGAAGGACAAAGATGTGCGGTGAAACTCACACTTCTCGCCCTTCACAAACAGCCGGTTCTCCAACAACCGCTGCAGGACCTGACGTACATGCCGGACATGAGTCTCAGGATCCGGAGTAAAGATGAGTATATCGTCTAGATATACGAAGACGAATCGGTGCAGGAAATCCCGCAAGACATCATTAACTAATGCTTGGAACGTCGCGGGGGCGTTTGTGAGGCCGAACGGCATGACCAGGTACTCAAAGTGACCTAATGGGGTGTTGAATGCCGTCTTCCATTCGTCTCCCTTCCGGATCCGAACCAGGTGATACGCATTTCTAAGATCCAGCTTAGTAAAGATTTTGGCTCCATGCAGGGGGGTGAACACGGAATCTAATAATGGCAACGGGTATCGGTTGCGAACCGTAATCTCATTCAGCCCCCTGTAATCAATACATGGACGAAGTCCGCCATCTTTCTTGCCCACAAAAAAGAAACCTGCCCCCATCGGGGAGGTGGAGTTCCGGATCAGCCCGGCAGCTAATGAGTCCCGGATGTAGGTCTCCATTGATTCGCGCTCAGGTCGTGAGAGGTTGTACAGCCTGCTGGACGGGAACTCAGCGCCTGGAACCAAATCAATGGCACAATCGTACGGACGGTGCGGGGGAAGGGTGAGTGCCAGATCCTTGCTGAAGACGTCAGCAAGATCGTGGTACTCAACCGGCACTGCCGTCAGATTGGGAGGGACTTTGACCTCCTCCTTAGCCTGGGAACCAGGAGGAACCGAGGATCCTAAACACACCCGATGGCAGGTTTCGCTCCACTGAACCACCACCCCAGACGGCCAATCGATCCGGGGATTGTGCTTTAACATCCATGGGATGCCCAAAATCACGCGGGAGGTAGAAGGAGTTACAAAAAACTCAATCTCCTCCCGGTGGTTTCCAGACGCCACCAGAGTTACTGGTTGTGTCTTGTGTGTGAGTAAAGGGAGGAGGGTGCCATCTAGTGCCCACACCTGCAATGGTGAAGGAAGCGCCACCAGAGGGAGCCCTACCTCCTTTGCCCATCCGCTGTCTAGCAGATTCCCTTCTGACCCCGTGTCCACCAGTGCTCGGGCTTGAAGGGTTAAATCCCCACTCAAGATCGTGACTGAGAGTCGTGTGGCAATTTGTGTGTGTCTCACTTGAATGTCTTGACCCCCCCTTAGCCCAGTCTCTAAGGGCGAGTGTTGACGTCTTGGCCGTTTGGGGCAGTCTCTCTGTGTGTGCTCTGTTGAGCTGCAGAGAAAACACTCTCCACGGATCAGCCTCCCCATTTTGGCCCTGTGCGTTTCCCTAACAACGTCAACAGGGGGAGCTGTTGCCCCACAAAGCGCTGCAGCTGTGGAGCGTGGGGAGGGCGGCCCCTTTTCGAACCCGGAAGGGAGAGGGGCGGCGCGTATCTGGTCACGTCCTTCGCCTCGCTCCCGACGGCGTTCCTCTAACCGATTGTCTAATCGTATAACGAGATCAATAAGCCCGTCCAAATCCCGCGGTTCGTCCTTAGCCACCAGGTGCTCCTTCAGGACCAACGATAGTCCGTTTACGAAGGTGGCGCGGAGGGCGGTGCTATTCCAGCCGGACCTCGCAGCCGCGATGCGGAAGTCGACTGCATAAGCAGCTGCGCTCCGGCGCCCCTGTCTCATTGACAGCAGCATGGCTGAAGCGGTCTCTCCTCTATTTGGGTGATCGAACACTGTTCTGAACTCCCTCACAAACCCATCATATGTCAGAAGGAGCCATGAATTTTGCTCCCAGAGCGCTGTAGCCCAAGCGCGTGCCTTGCCGCGAAGCAGATTAATCACATAAGCTATCTTACTAGCATCAGTCGCATACATGACGGGACGTTGTGCGAAGACGAGCAAACACTGCATAAGAAAGTCCGCGCATGTCTCCACACAACCCCCGTACGGTTCTGGAGGGCTTATGTATGCTTCAGGGGAAGGTGGGAGGGGTCGTTGAACGACCTGTGGAACGTCACTATTGCGCACAGGATCGACAGGAGGGAGAGCCGCAGCAGCGCCCTGAGGGCGCGCTTCCACCTGCGCGGCGAGAGCCTCCACCCTGCGGTTAAGGAGGACATTCTCCTCGGTCATCAGATCCAGCCGAGCCGTAAAAGCGGTGAGGATTCGCTGCAACTCACCGATCATTCCTCCTGCAGACGCCTGTGCGCCCTGCTCTTCCATTGGCCGTTCAACGGCCAGTCGACGCCCCTCGGGGTCCATGACGTTGGCCGAGATATCCTGTTGGGAAAGTGTAGGTACACGGACCCACAACAGGGGGCGCAAATGAACGGACAATGGATGAGGTCAAATAACAACACTTTACTGTTGTGAATGGGCACAACAAATACAATCAGATTACAACAATAGACAAAAGCCAAATCACAAAAGCTGTCGTGTGGGCAGGCTCGAAGATAGGAGACGTCTGTCCAAAGCAGAACCAGAACCACACGATTTCCTCTACCACCAGACCCCGGGAATACTGGAGCCGCCAAGTCCCGAACTCCCAGGTGGCCACTGACTTCGCGTTTCGGACCTGGTACTGCTGGCGAGGAACAAAAGAACATTTAAATGTGGGTACGTCTGCACCCAGGAATCCGTGCGGCAGGAAAACTACCTCCACCACTCGTTGGAAAAGGAGTCAGCTAAACAACTCACAAAAGTCACAAAAGATCACTGTTAACCAGTCAGCTGAGCACGTTACCTTCCAGGTAGAACGATATCTCGGCAAAGAGGTGGAGGCGTCGTCCTGCTGATATTCCCCTGCTGATCAGATGATGGGTAACAGCTGTTGCAGGTGATGCGTGACAGCTGTCACCCTGGCTGCTCCTGTGAGGCGACTGCGCCCTCTCGTGCCTGAAGCCCGCACTTCAGGCAGGGCGCCCTCTGGTGGTGGGCCAGCAGTACCTCCTCTTCTGGCGGCCCACACAACAAAAACATTCCTTGCAAGAAGACACGTAGGGTCAATGTCATGGCACAGGGTCAATGTCAACGAGCAGATCTGATTTGATGCAGGTGTTAGTTTTGAGGATGGAAATTTACAGGGTGATGCCATAATTTTTTCCTCAGAATTGAGTGATTCCATATTTTTTTCTTCTGCTTGGTCTAAAAAAGTAACCGTTACTGACTGCCATAATATTTTTTTCTTGATTTCTTATAGTGTTTCTTAAAGCCAGAAAGTTGCCATTTGAAATGACTTTAGTTTTGTGTCATGTCTGTGATCTGTTTTTTTTCTACAAAATTAAACAACTGAATGAACATCCTCCGAGGCCGGTGATTCCATAATTTTTGCCAGGGGTTGTACACAAAACAATCCTTTTCAGTTTAATTCAGAGTCAACACTGTCATTATATTTGTCAAAGAGCTTTAGCTCACGCGTGTTAGTGTGGAATCCCCTGATGACTTTATATTTCCATTTAATCAGGTACTGTATTATGTGTGTGGTCTTTCTAAAAGTTAATTGAGCCTGCTTCAGCTTACACACACGACACCTGGACTGATGATGGTCAATGAAGACATCCCACAGCAATGGAATGAACCTGTGAGCTAGTTCTGGCAGACAGCTCAAACTGACTTCTACTTATGCTTCACTCTCCTCATCTACCCAAACACTTCCTGCACATTTTGAGGGTTATACAAGACTCAATTTCCCAGCTCACACCTCTGCCTGTAAATGCCTCCACTGCTGCACACACTGCTGCTGCCTGCTGTCAGCCCTGCCTCCACCCACCATCCACCTGTGGGCTCAGACAGGGGAATGCTAACATCACTCCCCAAAAGCACAAGTAACTAGAAGCACTCGGAGAGCACAAACCTCCGCCAAGGCCATAGGGTCACTGTCGTCACATGGAATACCCTTTGGCAAAGAGACTTATTCCACATCGTTTCACACATCTACCGTCGTGTTTCAGATTCAGTGGTTAACCCTCTGGGGTCCGAGGGCATTTTTTGGAGAGTTCACTCGCCTGGCATAAATGTTTTCTTATTGCTGTTAACAGCTCTCCCTGCATCCCACAATCAAGTTTTATGTCTCTTTTTTTCTGGACAACCTGTACTTTCAAAATATATATGCTATAGTTGTGTTTTATAAGTGTAATAAAGGTTTACAATCAGAAATAAGAAAGGAAAAAGTAAAACAGAAAATAAATTTCCATACACATTTATTCAAAACACACAGCAAACTATAATAAACTAGTAACACATCACTCCTAAAAATAATCTTTGGTGTGTCGCGTGAGGTGGGTCTGCCCTACGATTGGATTTTGGAAACCCATGTGATGGTGAACCAATTCCGATTGGACACTCACATTGCTCACGTCATCACACAGCTTCTATGAGGAGTACAAAGATGGTAGAGTCCGCGGAGTTAACTTTTCAGCAAAAAAAAGTACGTTTCTATCTCATATCATTAAAAAGGTATTTATAATTTAGTAAAGCTTGGTCTCAGCCATCATATATGACGGCGTTGGCACCAGAGGGTTAAACCCTTAGATCTTCAGCAAATGTATTTATAAAGAGAAACTGCATGAACTACACAAGTTTTTTTTTCTAATAACAAGTTTATTCAATGAGGAGAATCAAGTGCTAAACTATTGTTGTGTCGTAACTTAATTTTTGTTCAGCCTTTATGACCCGTCTTCATGAAGTTAGACGCAAACATGTTGAAATTGGCCCTATCCTGCAATGATAAAGAATCCTTAAAAAAATTACTGGATCCAGATCGTGTTCTGGATCATTACCAAAATTTAATGACTTCTATGTTAGGCCAAGATACACCCCTGGTAGAAATTTCATTGAAATCCGTTGAGGATTTTTTGAGTAATCCTGCTAACAAACCAACCAACCAACCAACAAACAAACGGACGCGACAAACATAACCTCCTTGCCAGAGGTAATTATCTGTGGGGAGTAATGAGGTCAGAGCCTAGATGCCAAACTTTACTACATGCTGCTAAGATTATCAAATGTGAGTTATCTGACTGAACTAAGAATGAATTTTCACACACTGGAGTGGAGTTGGGCAGAATCTCTGACCTCTTCCCAGTCAGTATTAGTGTTCCTTATATGTCTGTCACACTAGAGCACGAATGAGCCCGAATGCCGTACGAATGAGGATTTGAAAGACAATCGTGCAAATTTGAGCTGCACTCAAACGCCACATACAGCATTCAGGACATTTGTCCAGCCAGAGCACATGCACCTGACATTCATGTTGTGCTCGTGTTGGAAAACATTCGAACGGCAGTCAGGTTGCAGTTGTACAGTTGCAATTACTGTTCTTTCCTCTGGTTGTGCGTTTGATCTCCTGCACTTGGTCAAGCGGTTAAATGTGCTTGTTTGCAGTGCAGAAGGTTCCCAGTTCAAGGCCACTCCTGTCTATTGTCCAAGATATGTGGAAGCATCAGGAAGGGCATCTGGTGTAGAACTTGTGCCAAATCAACATGCAAATCCACCTCAGATCTGTTGTGACAACCCTGAATGACAACAAAAGAAGCTGAAGGGACTTACTGCTGCACTTCCTTGTTTGTATTTTAACTATCTGTAAGAGCTCTCATTCAGACCTGACCTGTTCCCCTACTATCTAGAAAGCTAAACAAACAAAAGGAAAATTACCCCATAGAAGCAGTTCTGTCCACCCACCACACCCGCCCACTTGAAATAAATACCCTAATTCATCCTCTATTTCTTTTTCCTGATATACCCAAACTGTGTGGTTTTGAAGTTACATGCAACTTGAAATTAACTTGTTTTTCAGTTTTGTTCATTGCTGAAGCCCAGGTGTGGTGGCCACCAGGCCACCTCTGCTTGTGATTTAAAGCCAAGTATTGACTTTCATCTTGTTTTAAACAGAAATGCATAGACAGACATTTTTCAGAATCAGAATCAGAATGAATCAGAATCAGAATGCCTTTTATTGTCATTATAAATTGGTACAACGAGATTAGGGCCATCCAGTTGCAGTGCAATAAAATAGAATAAAAATAAAAATAGTGCAAGAAAAGAGATAAAAATAGTGCAAGAGTATGTATCAAAAACAAGATATAAAGAAAAATTCAACAATGTAAGGACAAATATATATATACAATTGACACTAGTGCAAGGTGCAGCTAAGATATAAATATATTGCACAGAAATGTATATTGTCCATGGGTGATTGGGTTATTGCACATGGTTAGGATTGCACGAGGAGGATCAGTGCATGTTAGAGTTCAATGTGGTTATGGCTTTGGGGAAGAAACTGTTTTTCAGTCTTTGTTTTTGTCCTTGTGAGTCTGTAGCGCCTCCCTGAGGGCATCAGGTCAGGGCCAGGGTGACAGCAGTCTTTGAAGATCGCTTTGGCTCTGCTGAGGCAGTGGGAGGTGTAAATGTCCAACAGGGAGGGGAGAGGCCGGCCGATGATCTTCTGTGCTGCCTTAACAACCCTCTGCATTCTCTCCCTGTCAGCAGCGGTGGAGCTGCCAAGCCATACTGTGATGCAGTATGTCAGCAGGCTCTCAATGGATGAGCGGTAGAAGGCCAGCAGCAGGTCGGTGTTGAGGTTGTACTTCCTGAGGACTCTCAGGAGGTGTAGCCGCTGCTGAGCCTTCTTGAGGATAGAGGAGATGTTGTTGGACCAGGAGATGCAGTCTGAGATGAGAACGCAGAGATACCTGAAGGTGTGGACCCTTTCCACACGCTCGCTGTTGATGAGAAGGGGGGCAGGGTCAGTGCAGTGTTTCCTGAAGTCAATGATGATCTCTCTGGTCTTCCTAGTGTTCAGAGCGAGGCTGTTCTCTAAGCACCAGGCTGCCAGCTGCTGGATCTCCTCTCTGTAGACAGCCTCATCACCTCCAGAGATGAGACCGACCACTGTGGTATCGTATGCAAACTTGACGATAAGGTTGTTCTTGTGGGCCGGTCTGCAGTTGCAGGTGTAGAGGCAGTAGAGGAGGGGGCTCAGCATGCAGCCCTGTGGAGAGCCGATGCTCAGCGTGTGGGTGGAGGAGAGGTGGGGGCTGAGTCTCACAGTCTGGGGACGGCTGGAAAGAAAGTCTTTAATCCAGGCACATGTGAGAGGGTGGAAGCCGAGAGTGTCCAGTTTTGTGGTGAGTCTGTCTGGGATTATTGTGTTGAAGGCAGAACTATAATCCACAAAGAGCATTCGGACGTAGCTCTGCGGCTGCTCCAGGTGGTTTAGAGCAGAGTGGAGAGCTACGGCGATGGCGTCCTCTGTGGATCTGTTTGCCCTGTATGCAAACTGGTGAGGGTCGAGGTCTGTGGGAGGTGGTCCTTGAGGTGCTGAAATACCAGGCTCCCAAAGCACTTCATGATTACCGGAGTGAGGGCCACTGGGTGGTAATCATTCAGGCTGGTGATGGGAGACTTCTTCGGCATCCGGGATTATGGTGGAGGTTTTCAGGCAGGACAGGATGACTGCTTGGTCCAGGGAGAGGTTGAAGATCCTGGTGAAGGTGGGGACGAGCTGGTTGGCACACACCCTGAGCACCTTGCCAGGTACTCCGTCTGCGCCAGTAGCTTTCCTGGGGTTCACTGCGAGGAGCACTTGCCTGACATCATGCTCTTTTACAGTGAGTGGAGTGGTGTGGGGACCAAGTGGGGGTGGGGGGAGGGCAGGAGCAGGTGAGTGCAGCTGGGAAGATCCGAACCGAGCAAAGAAGCCATTTAGCTCCTCTGCCAGTGGTGCACTCAGGTCCGCTGTTGGAGCATCACAACCCTGGAAGTTTGTGATGTATTCCCTGCCACACCCTCCGTGCGTTGTTGCTAGACAGATGGGACTCTATCTGCATCCTGTGGTTCACCTTTGCTCTTTTTACTCCTCTCTTCAGGTCAGCTCTGGCAGCACTATACAGAGCTCTGTCACCTGACCTGAAGGCAGCATCGCGGGCCCTGAGGAGTGAGCAAACCTGGCTGGCTTCTGATTTGGAAAAGCCCGGATGGTTTTTGTCACAGTCACATTCCCGATGCAGAACTGAATGTAGTCCAGAACCGTTCCCGTGTGTGTTTCCAGCTCATGATGTTTAAATAGGTCCCAGTCTGTCTGTTGGAAGCAGTCTTGGAGTATGGGGAGCGCGTTGTCAGGCCAGATTGTAACAGTCTTTGTTGTGGGCTCAAGCCTGCATCTAAGGGGGTGTAGGCTGGCATGAGCAGGAGGGAAAGATGGTCTGACTGTCCAAGGTGGGGGAGGGGTACGGCTCTGTATGCAAGTTTGATGTTGGAGTAAACATGATCCAGTGTGTTCTCCCCTCTTGTAGCACATTTCACGTGCTGGTAGAAGTGAGGCAGTACAGTCTTTAAGTTGGCCTTGTTAAAATCCCCTGCTAAGATGTGTACTCCGTCTGGGTGAGCCCGCTGCTGTTCGTTTACGGTGCTCAGCAGGAGAGAGAGCGCTGTGTTTACACTGGCGTCAGGTGGAATATACACAGCAGTGATGATAACAACAGTTAGGTCTCTCGGGAGGAAAAAAGGCCGGCACTTTACAGACATGTACTCGACATCTGGGGAGCAGTGACTGTCTATGATTGTCCCATTGTTGCATCAGTTATCATACACATAAATACAGAGCCCCCCACCTCTCCTCTTCCCGGAGTCCTTTGTCCTGTCTCCGCGTAGCAGCGTGCGGCCAGCTAGCTGCACGCTAGCGTCGGGTATGTCCGGGTGTAGCAGGGAGTTGTAAAACCAGGTCGTCCGTTTTATGCACCAGGGATCTGGCATTGGAGAGAAACAGGCTCGGGAGGGGTGGCTTGTGTGGTTGTTTGCGTAGCCTTAGCATAACACCAGACCTGCGACCTCGCTTCTGCTTCCTCTCCCTCCTCCGTCTTCGTCGCCTCCCAGATCCGATAACAATCCACGGAGAGCCCAGCGGTCTCGTTATGTCGTCTGGGATGTTGTGCGTGTGGTGAAAGTCGCTCAAAACAGATATCTGATGTAAATGTCCGATATTCAACAGCGACTGGCGGGTGTACTGCAAGCTCGCAGCGCAGATAGTGTCCAAAAATAAATAAAACTGTAGGAAAATAAAAAGAAACGAGCACTGAATGGAGAGCCGGAAAGCCGCTGCACCACCTAGGCACGCCGCCATCATCAATCATTTTAAAGCTAGCTGTTGAAAAGCATATCATAACTCTTGGGGGGCAGGGCGGCTGGGGGGGTTAAACATATGCTTAACGAGAGCTTCATGAACACTTTTGTGGCAGACATTCAACATGTAATGGACATAATTCACCATACAAAGTTTGTTTCCTGTTTGATATGTGGCAACACGCCCAGATATGTGAAGCACATACCAAAGTGTCGCCACCGCTGGTTAGAGTGCGTTCTCTGTTCTGCAGGTGTTAACAGGCTGAGGTGTGCATATTGATGTTTCCTGTCTTGGCCCCTGTGTGAGTAATTGTCAATGTGTATTCCTGCTATGCATATAACAAGCTGTCTTGGATATTGCTGTTTCCTGTGTGGGCCCATGCATGGGTGATTGAGAGTATGTATTCTTGCTGTGCATACGACAAGCCGTCTCGACCCCCTGTGGTATTTTTCGGAACTCTTGTGAGGTTAATGGGCAGGGCAGGGCTGTTATAAAAGGTCTATGAATTGTGTGAAAAGGGAGAAATAAAGTGGCACGCTGATGTGTTGTCAAAATGGGAACTTGTTGCTCCTCCTTTCTGCCATTGCAATTTCCACACTGTTTTACTTTTTCGTTGACATTATTCTTAACACACAAAACTCTTCTGCATTACACCAACACAACATAGGTATTCAACTCTGATTCTTTACATTCTATTACATTTATTTGTGAAATAGAACACTGTTTTCACCTGTAATGGCAATGGATTTAGGGGTCATTTCATCTATATCAAAAGTCAATAATTTTTTTTCATTTGATACAAATACAACCTTTTCACATCTGAACGATTTGAGCTGGAAAAAAATCTGCTCCCCAGCCTCAGTGGTTATTGAGGTCTGAGTAATGCGTGAATGCTGTTGTTTTTGGCCATTACAATTCAGCTTTTAACTAACTGTTCCATTTCAGCCTATGGAAAGTTATTGCAAACAACCTGACTTCAAAATTAAGTCTGTATGACCAACAGCAGGTGCTGATAACTGGCATAACATCCACACAGATAAACTTGTATATTGTACTATATACATGTTCAGGCTGATATCAGATGCTTATTTTCATCCTCATCCACCTCTGACTCTGTCCTCTGCTTCTCCATGCATGTCTGGCAAATCCCAGCTTATCAGTTGCCACATTTGTCATTCAGTTGCTTTGGCCCGACACTGATGGAGTGGGACAGCACCGTTCTATATTTAGTGCCTAGTGTTAGTGCCTGTTACAGACCTAGTTGGAAGACATCTGCCCCTAAAGGAGACATATAGATAGAAAGTGGGTGGAGGTGTGGCATGTTTTATACTTCTTGTTTGGTCGTCTTTCTGCGCCAGTAGTTCAATACCACAAGCTTCTTGTGCACTGATCAAGATCTGTGGAACCAGAAGACACAGTAAATGTGAGGATCTACTGGACCAACATATCCACCCTCAGACATACACAGTCGTTAAGCTGCCTCACTTCAGGACCTGACAACTACTTTGTCGACATCAATAATTTCAGAACAACTTCAGAGGTGAAACTTCCTGCTTCAGCATGCAGTAGAATTGTTTTTAGTCCTGTTTGTGTGTGTGTGTGTGTGTGTGTGTGTGTGTGTGTGTGTGTGTGTGTGTGTGTGTGTGTGTGTGTGTGTGAGAGAGAGAGAGAGAGAGAGAGAGAGAGAGAGAGAGAGAGAGAGAGAGAGAGAGAGAGAGATCACTCAAAGTGTTTTTATTTGATTTGGACCAAAGTCAGTGTAATGATCTGACAAAGAGATTTGACCTCAGCAACTAGTCCTGCCTGTGACTTGTTTATTATAACTCTACATTTGTTGTCGCCTCTTTTGTGATTCACTTTAGTGAACTGTTATCCAGTTTGCATTTATCTGTCCTCAACATGAAGAACAGATAAATGCAAAATGAGATTTAAAATGAGATTTGGATTCTGAGATTCTATAACATGTTGATTGACCGGCTGTGAAACCACAATTCGTCAGTGTAGTGCAACTACTCTGAGTGAATCCCATAATACTCTGAGTGAGTCCCATAATACTCTGAGTGAGTCCCATACTACTCTGAGTGAGTCCCATACAACTCTGAGTGAATCCCATAATACTCTGAGTGAGTCCCATAATACTCTGAGTGAGTCCCATACTACTCTGAGTGAGACCCATACAACTCTGAGTGAATCCCATAATACTCTGAGTGAGTCCCATACTACTCTGAGTGAATCCCATAATACTCTGAGTGAGTCCCATACTACTCTGAGTGAGTCCCATACAACTCTGAGTGAATCCCATAATACTCTGAGTGAGTCCCATAATACTCTGAGTGAGTCCCATACAACTCTGAGTGAATCCCATACTACTCTGAGTGAGTCCCATACAACGCTGAGTGAATCCCATAATACTCTGAGTGAGTCCCATACTACTCTGAGTGAGTCCCATAATACTCTGAGTGACTCCCATAATACTCTGAGTGAGTCCCATAATACTCTGAGTGAATCCCATAATACTCTGAGTGACTCCCATACGACTCTGAGTGAGTCCCATAATACTCCGAGTGAGTCCCATACGAGTCTGAGTGAGTCCCATAATACTCTGCGTGAGTCCCATAATACTCCGAGTGAGTCACATACGACTCTGAGTGAGTCCCATAATACTCCGAGTGAGTCCCATACGACTCTGAGTGAGTCCCATACTACTCTGAGTGAATCCCATAATACTCTGAGTGAGTCCCATACTACTCTGAGTGAGTCCCATACAACTCTGAGTGAATCCCATAATACTCTGAGTGAGTCCCATAATACTCTGAGTGAGTCCCATACAACTCTGAGTGAATCCCATACTACTCTGAGTGAGTCCCATACAACGCTGAGTGAATCCCATAATACTCCGAGTGAGTCCCATACGACTCTGAGTGAGTCCCATAATACTCTGAGTGAATCCCATAATACTCTGAGTGAGTCCCATAATACTCTGAGTGAATCCCATAATACTCTGAGTGACTCCCATACGACTCTGAGTGAGTCCCATAATACTCCGAGTGAGTCCCATACGAGTCTGAGTGAGTCCCATAATACTCTGCGTGAGTCCCATACGACTCTGAGTGAGTCCCATAATACTCCGAGTGAGTCCCATACGAGTCTGAGTGAGTCCCATAATACTCTGAGTGAGTCCCATAATACTCCGAGTGAGTCACATACGACTCTGAGTGAGTCCCATAATACTCCGAGTGAGTCCCATACGACTCTGAGTGAGTCCCATAATACTCCGAGTGAGTCCCATACGACTCTGAGTGAGTCCCATAATACTCTGAGTGAATCCCATAATACTCTGAGTGAGTCCCATAATACTCTGAGTGAATCCCATAATACTCTGAGTGACTCCCATACGACTCTGAGTGAGTCCCATAATGCTCCGAGTGAGTCCCATACGAGTCTGAGTGAGTCCCATAATACTCTGCGTGAGTCCCATAATACTCCGAGTGAGTCACATACGACTCTGAGTGAGTCCCATAATACTCCGAGTGAGTCCCATAATACTCTGAGTGAGTCCCATAATACTCTGAGTGAGTCCCATACTCATGCCTGCTTCCCCAACTATTACACTTAGTTTTGCTGCTATGTGGGCAGGAGGAGGATATCAGGTCCCAGTGGGTACTCGCACAAACAACCTTCTGCACTGAAGGCTAGTGCTTTAACCACTGAGCTGTCACACCCCTTGAATGAGAGAACAGACAGAAATAGATCACACACACTCAAACAAATATTTTCCATTTGTACAAGCTCCCTGTTTGTGAACATTACTCATGCCCACTAAAAGAGCCATCATACTTCAAAAGTAGAACTTCCAGAGCTAATAGATATTTTTCACATTGCCAACTATGAGTCACTGGAGTTCAGAACATCATGCTTCAGATTTTCTTCTGTGTTGTGTAAGTTATCTGTGCCAGGAAAGATGTTTGCAAGTATTATTTCTAACAGATTTCTCCCAGTTACCTGCCACTCAATGACTGGAGCAGTCTGGTTTCACACCCAAGAAGTCAACCCTTGACCACATTCTGGCTCTGCGAGTATTCACTGAACTCAAGGGTGAATATCAACAATGTTTCTCTGCAGCTGAAATTGATTTTCTCCAGTGGTGGGCACAGCTAACCAAAAATTAGCTTTTATAACAGATAATCAGCTAACTGAAAAGTTATCTTTTATAAAGCTAAACCGATAAACCACCCAAAAATTTATCAGAAGCTACAGATAACCAATAACTTCCAGTATTGTCTCCAGTACACAACCTGATTTTGAGTTTTAACACCACAATCGCTTCTGGTAGCATCAAAGGTGACTACAGACCCAAACAATGAGTCAGCACTTCTGTCTTTGTGCACCTTGCCCACTACTGGAAGCTCATGTTTACTACATAGCTTCCAGCAGCGAAGCTCAACTTTCTACTCAATAACAGCGTTGTCGTGAGGCAGAAGTCTTGGAAAATAAAGCAGTGCTGACTTATGGTTTGGTTTATAAATAAAATTAATACTGATAGAATAACTCCATTAATGCCAATTCTGTCATTTGTACAAAGTTAAAATATAACATATATCTTTTAATGTTGAATAATGCATTAATTCTGAAGTTTTGTAACAAACACAGACAGATGGCAAAGGATTATGGGTAAAATGTGCTTCCGATAAAACTGACTGGTTGACTCATTCAGTCTATGTAAACCAGCATGTTAATGTGAGGTGTGTTGTGTGTTGGTGTTTACGGATAAATGTGCTTTTGTAAAATATGCCATTTTTTAATTTGTTAAAAAAAAGGCATTTTCAAAAAAAAAAGCCAAGTTGTAATTAGATAACCGTCTGATATAACCAGTGTCAAAATAAATAGAACACTGCCATCTGCCAAATGCCAATATTTTTGCAGGACAATGAAGTTCCAAGTCTATAGGGTTCAGGTACTTCCTCTATGGTTGAGACAAATGGATGCTAGCCCATAACCGAAGGTGACTGCTCGATGTATTTGGCACTTGGCCCCTTCAGAGGATCCTTGGCTACTGCTGAAAGAACTTTGTTTCAATAGTGCTTCCATATTGTGTTGGATGCAGCAACATTTGGCACCAGTGCATACGCCCAGACCTGACCTCTTAATGACCACAAGGCACTAGTTTTTTAGTTAGGTCATTAGGACAGCCAAATGTTCACCAGATTAGTCATTCAGAAGCTTTTAGAAATAATTCCATCCAATTCTGGAGTCTTCTGACATCTCAGTGTTGTTTAAACAGGCATTTGTTTATCTTGGTGTACATACAGTAAAACAGGGATCCACTGAAAATCTCACAGATTGTATTTAAATAACTTAAGGAAATAAAGTAGATATTCTAACACATTGTTTAATAAAATGGAATACAGTTGTGATTGAAGTTTACATACACTAATCATGGGCATGAATATCATGGTAATTTGGGGTTTTTAATGATGTCGAACAGTTCTTTTGTCAGGGTGGAATGATTGTACAGCATACATAATTTTAAAACTACAACTTTAAAAAATTAGAGCACCACACTCATAGAGCACACACCTTCGCCAACACTAGTGTCCAATTTCACAGACTTTTACCTCGGAAAAAAAAGTCCTGTTAGAAGTGACTTTTCATAAGCTAAATTAAATGTGATAAAAAAAATTCCAATCCACCTAACCTGCGTGTCTTTGGATTTGGGAGGAAACCAGAGCGCCCAGAGGAAACCCACACCAACACGGAGAGAACATGCAAACTCCACACATAAAGGTCACATAGGGGAATTGAACCCATGACCTTCTCACTGTGAGACAACAGTGCTAACCACTAATCCACCATGCTGCTCACTTTTTCATTTTCTGAATTCTTTTTGACATAATTTTCACAGAAAATTGGTTATCTCTGCTATGCACAAATTTGTCATTGCTTTTTGGCACTTGGTTTCCGACTGATAACTCGAAGATAGACAAACAGTAAAAAGACACATAAAAAGACATTGTAGAACCTTCAGCGCCACATCTGTGTGTATATATTTGAGCCTGCAGGTATAATTTCGACCCTGTCAAAAAAAACCCCAAAAAAACCCCAAATCTTGTTTTTAAAGTAATTTATGTTGTGTGTTGTGGGTGTGGAGGGACTGTCTTGGATGTGATGTCTCTTCAACATTGCGTTGAGATCTGGGACAGTGCCTAGGGAGTGGCAAACTGGGGTGGTGGTCCCCGTATTTAACAAAGGGGGAACAGAGAGTGTGTGCCAGTTACAAGGGCATCACATTACTCAGTCGCCCTGGTAAAGTCTACTCCTGGGTGATGGTGATAGTCGAACCTGTGATTGAAGAGGAACAATGTGGGTTCTGCCCTGGTCGTGGAACAACCGATCAGCTCTTCACTCTCACAAGGATCCTGGAGGGGGCCTGGGAGTATGCCCATCCAGTCTACATGTGTGTTGTGGACTTGGTGTAGGCGTATGATTGGGTACCCCAGGAGACACTGTGGGAGGTGCTGCGGGAGTTTGGAGTGAGGGGGTCCCTCCTCACGGCCATCCAATCTCAGTACTCACAAAGTGAGAGCTGTATTCGGGTGCTCGGCAGTAAGTCAGACTTGTTTCTGGTGGGGGTTGGCCTCCACCAGGGCTACGCCTTGTCACCAATGGTGCTTGTGATATTCATGGACAGAATATCGAGGCGGAGTTGGGGGGAGGAGGGTTTTCAGTTTGGTGGGCTCAGGGTCTCATCACTGCTTTTTTGCAGATGATGTGGTCCTGTTGGCTTCATCGGCCAAAAAATTTGCTGCCAAATGACAGAATTTCCAGTAAGTGATTGAATGACCCTACTGGGTCCTGCCTCTCATGAGAACTGAGCATTCTAGTGAGGCTGTCAGGAGGCCTGTAATTGTATTTGTCATGGTGACAAATGAGTAAGTCCCGCAAAATATTACATTTAGTTTGCTGCTATAACGTCGTCTCTTATGACACAGAACAAGCTCTCCATTTCTCACTTTGTCCAAATGTACCATGTCATATATTTTAGAATGCCATGTGACACTTTCTGGACACTGTGTGACCTGTAATAGCAGGAAAAGTGTTTCCATTGCAGTTTTGCAAAATGAAGCCTTGTCGAATTTCCTGAAAAAACAAAACATAGTGAGCATACAAACATTTGTTCAATATTTGAGAGGGCTTTCCCTTGAATTTACAAATTTCTATTGAATGTATTTTCAATTTCCTACATCAATTTGTGAATTTTGGAGGCTAATGGAAACCCGCCTACTGACTCCAAATACAAAGCTATACTGTATCGACACTGATACTTCAAAAACAGCAATAACTCAAGTGGCCACACTAGTCCAACTCTGAAACAGAAACAGAATTTTTTTTAGAGCTGAAAGCAGCTGTTAGCTCTGAGGCAACATTTTTACTCCTCTACACTTCACTTCTCTGTTTGTTTGGTTGTTTATCCACTTCCTTGTTTTCATAATCATCTGGTATTTAAAACCCTTCACCTGTCTGCATGTCCTCAAACATCACAGCTGACTCGAATAATGGATTTAAACATGACTTGTTTTTGCGCAGTAATAGAAGAAGTTCATAAGTTATATCTGGAGAAGTATCAGCCTCATAATATTTAGGAGACACAGAACCTATGTCACCTATCGCTGACCTCACACCCTGTGTCACTTCTAATCTTATTTGCTGACTGAACATCATCCCAGCTTTGGAGATGTGGAGGTCTTGCTGTCAGCTTTCCAAACCTGGAAATGAGTCACCATTCAAATTGGGAAAGCTTCTGGAAAGAACATGTACCTGAACAAACCAGAGCTGCCAGGTGCATGAATGTTCTCTGAGTACTTCAATTAATCATGTACTTGAATGTAGGATGATAGCTGTGTCACTCTGAAAATCAGGCTTAGTGAGCTTGTGTGCGCATACTAGTGGTGTTTAATCTTTCAGAGGGTTTCTCTTTCATTAAAATCTTTCTCACAAAGAAACCCTGTCAGAATACTACAGATAGGGTAGTCATATCAGGTAACTTCTGGTTATATTCCTCTTGAGCTCCTTTTCTGCAGTAATTTTTGGTCACCCATAGGCAAACTGTATAGAGAACACTAGTTCACCCATTCTGTGAGATTTGTTATTGGGTAAACACACACACGCACAGCCACACACACCATAAGAATATGGAATACTTTATTTTTCTTCTTCTAAATAATCTCCTTTGATATTACAATAAGAAAAAAAAATTATTGTAGACTGAAAACATTCTGTACATACAAACCTGACAGAATAAATAATTTTTCTCCATACATATGTACGTTAACAGAAGCTCATGTAATACTGCTATACACAGACATACACTGGCCTGCATGTGACCGTGTCATCATAACAAACAATCATAAAAACCTTCATCAAGCCTTTTTTAGTCTGCTGCTCAAAATAATTGAATACATATTTGGTTAACTTAACCCTATTTGTTGGACTTTCTACATTTAACCCTCATTTGACCAAGTGGGGTCATGTACAGTTTGACCCCGGGCATATACACTCAACAAAAATATAAATGCAACACTTTTGGTTTTGCTCCCATTTTGTATGAGATGAACTCAAAGATCTAAAACTTTTTCCACATACACAATATCACCATTTCCCTCAAATATTGTTCACAAACCAGTCTAAATCTGTGATAGTGAGCACTTCTCCTTTGCTGAGATAATCCATCCCACCTCACAGGTGTGCCATATCAAGATGCTGATTAGACACCATGATTAGTGCACAGGTGTGCCTTAGACTGCCCACAATAAAAGGCCACTCTGAAAGGTGCATTTTATCACACAGCACAATGCCACAGATGTCGCAAGATTTGAGGGAGCGTGCAATTGGCATGCTGACAGCAGGAATGTCAACCAGAGCTGTTGCTCGTGTATTGAATGTTCATTTCTCTACCATAAGCCATCTCCAAAGGCGTTTCAGAGAATTTGGCAGTACATCCAACCAGCCTCACAACCGCAGACCACGTGTAACCACACCAGCCCAGTACCTCGACATCCAGCATGTTCACCTCCAAGATCGTCTGAGACCAACCACTCGGACAGCTGCTGAAACAGTCGGTTTGCATAACCAAAGAATTTCTGCACAAACTGTCAGAAACCATCTCAGGAAAGCTCATCTGCATGCTCGTCGTCCTCATCGGGGTCTCGACCTGACTCCAGTTTGTCATCGTGACCGACTTGAGTGGGCAAATGCTCACATTCACTGGCGTTTGGCACGTTGGAGAGGTGTTCTCTTCATGGATGAATCCCGGTTCACACTGTCCAGGGCAGATGGCAGACAGCGTGTGTGGCGTTGTGTGGGTGAGCGGTTTTCTGATGTCAATGTTGTGGATCGAGTGTCCCATGGTGGCGGTGGGGTTATGGTATGGGCAGGCATCTGTTATGGACAAAGAACCCAGGTGCATTTTATTGATGGCATTTTGAATGCACAGAGATACCATGATGAGATCCTGAGGCCCATTGTTGTGCCATACATCCAAGAACATCACCTCATGTTGCAGCAGGATAATGCACGGCCCCATGTTGCAAGGATCTGTACACAATTCTTGGAAGCTGAAAATGTCCCAGTTCTTGCATGGCCGGCATACTCACCGGACATGTCACCCATTGAGCATGTTTGGGATGCTCTGGACTGGCGTATACAACAGCGTGTACCAGTTCCTGCCAGTATCCAGCAACTTCGCACAGCCATTGAAGAGGAGTGGACCAACATTCCACAGGCCACAATTGACAACCTGATCGACTCTATGCGAAGGAGATGTGTTGCACTGCATGAGGCAAATGGTGGTCACACCAGATACTGACTGGTATCCCCCCCCCCCCCCAGTAAAACAAAACTGCACCTTTCAGAGTGGCCTTTTATTGTGGACAGTCTAAAGCACACCTGTGCACTAATCATGGTGTCTAATCAGCATCTTGATATGGCACACCTGTGAGGTGGGATGGATTATCTCAGCAAAGGAGAAGTGCTCACTATCACAGATTTAGACTGGTTTGTGAACAATATTTGAAGGAAATGGTGATATTGTGTATGTGGAAAAAGTTTTAGATCTTTGAGTTCATCTCATACAAAATGGGAGCAAAACCAAAAGTGTTGCGTTTATATTTTTGTTGAGTGTATTTTTGTGGGCAATATTTCTAATTTGAATCAGAAAAAAGTTTCCTACCATGAATTTGTCAATCTATTTGCCCTGCATTTTTTCACAGAATTTCACAAGGATCGGCCAGTCCGTGTGGTAAGTATAATCCAAAATTGTGCGGGGTGACTTATGACCCGGGGAAGATCCATGAGATTTTCAACATATCTTCAGATGGCATTGTAATTTGCCAACTCTAATCATTATATTTTATACTCCCATCACACATACGCCGATTGAGGCCGAATTGCGTCAGAATGACACATCTGGCCATAATCGGGAAATGTTGAGGTGCAGTCTGAAGACCATTGGATGGCAGTCTGTGAGCATCTACATATTTGGTCCCATTTGCTCAGCTATCCTGAGTGTTTTGCACATGTTTAAAACACTCTTGGCACCAATGAGATGCAATGCACATCTGATGGTGGCCTCTGTGCACTTTTTGCATCATCTGATCACAGTCTACATATTCTGACGGCATCAAAACAGCATCTGAAATGATATGATCACGGATGATTGAGCTCTGAGATCAATCGGTCACAGCAAAGCCTGCCGGCATGTTGTGCCACATTTGTCCCCTTCCACTGGACCCCAGCCAGGGAGGGCAAAGGAAATGTTAATAATTGATAATGTTGATAATGTTGTAATAACATGCATGTGGCACTGCATGCGCGTCAGAGGCTCGGTGCAGCGCCCGGCAATGCAGCTGAACAGGATGTCCCCCCTGTAATGCACGTATTACTACATGTTCACCTCCTACGTCTGTAGCAGGTATGACGTGGAACTGTTTGCCCAGCACATGATACCATAAATAAACATGCAACTCACCTCCAGTACCTCGTGTTCCACAGCATAGCGGAGACAGGTGGTGAAGTCCCTTTCACTTGGCTGCGCTGTGTGCTGGCAATGTCGATCAGCTGACAAAGATGCATAATGCATCTCTGGCATAAATAAATCCTATGTAAAGTGCCATCCCACACCAATAATCCAACTACAGTTGTGTTAAGATGTGTATCAAATAAAATGGCTACAAAAAAGAGTTTAAAGAAAGAAGAAAAGGTTCGTTGGCCGTGTCTGAAGAATGTTGCGCAGATGGAGAAGTTGGCGCACTGCCAGCACAGTTCAGCAGCAGCTATGGAGTCCAGCTGGACAAATAAAATCTAGCAATGCAAGTATATACTGATCAAACACCTAAAGGGATTTTTCTGTACACAAGCAGGTGATCACTGACCGCTGTCAGCCTTTTTGTTCGCTCTCTGGATGGACAACTCCTGTGCATGCACTCACTGAGAGGCTCGTATAGCCATTATGAAGACAGATACACACTGCTGAGCGCACATTTCAGCCACACCCTCGCACGCCGCTTTGATCACCTGTTCTACGCACGTAGGCACAACGCACACTGCGCGCACATGTGCGTAGCGGCTCGTTCAGCCATTATGAACTCACGTGCACAGCTGAGTAAACATTTCATCTGGCCACACACTCGCACCCTGTTTGGATCACTTGTTCTATGCATGTACATGCGTGTCATGTGAGACACACACACTCCTGCCAGCACACCCTCCTCCTGATGAGAGGTCAGTTTAGCACTCAGAACTCTAAACGCTGTGAGGATGAGTGGAGATTTGATTCCGTGGGTGAGTGAGTGGGTGAGTGACAGCTCCAATGTCAGTACTGTCTGACAGCAGTCTGTGTCATCTGACTGTTGTATGAAATATGTTTGGGCAGCATCCTGCAGGTGTGCACGAGGCAGTCTGGCTGCATTCTGACACAGCAGACCATGCCTCTGTTCCTCCCGACTGCGGCCGGATTATGACCATATTACCTTGTTGGCCTTGTTCCTGCACATTCTTGCTGTGAGATGAGATGAGATATACTTTATTGATCTCACAGTGGAGAAATTATGTTTACACTCCAGTTACCTCAGACAACAATTAGTCCACAATTATTACTTGTTTACCGTAATAATGGCACACATTGTTGGGAAAGTGTAGTGACACGGACCCACAGCAGGGGGCGTAAATGAACGGACAATAGAGGGAGTTAAATTAGAACACTTTACTGTTGTGAATGTCACAACCACACACAGCAGATTATAGAATAGATACAAGTCAATGAATGAAGGTGTCGTGTGGGCAGGCTCGACGATAGGAGACGCCCGTCTGGAGATGAACCGGAACCACACGATTTCCACCGCCACCGAACCCGAAGGATACTGGAGCCGCCAAGTCCCGAAGTCCCCAGGTGGCCACCGTCTCAGCGTGTCGGATCTGGTACTGCTGGCGGAGAACAAAGACAGTCAAGTATGGGTGTGTATACACCCCGTAACAATAACGGTGGGAATTCCACCTCCACCTCTAACACACACTCGTGCAGCGTCTGTTTAACCACTTATCTGACGGGAAGTAGGACGAAACAGTCACGACCCACGCTGGTCCTCTGGTTAGACAGCTGCAACACAATAGCTCTTGGAATCAATCAATACAGGCAGAGAAAGTTACCTCTCAAAGAAGTCGATATCTCGGCGACGTGGTGGAGGTGTCATCCTGCTTTTATCCAGGGTGAGATGCAGATGATCGGTGACAGCTGTCATAGTTGATGAGTGACAGCTGTCACCTCGGCTGTTCCTGTAAGGCGGCAGCGCCCTCTCGTGCCTGAAGCCCGCACTTCAGGCAGGGCGCCCTCTGGTGGTGGGCCAGCAGTACCTCCTCTTCTGGTGGCCCACACAACACACATCAGAATTAAGAACAGCACATACACATTTGACATTGTTTATGTGCACTAAATTTGAAGAAGTCCATCATCCAAATTGAGGAAAGTGGGTGAAGGTCGTGCAGCAACCCTGAGTTGCGCCACCGTCAGCTTGTGGGGGGGACCAGCAGCAGCTAAAATGTGCTGCCCTCGCAGAAGGGAAGGGAGGTGATGTGAGCTGAAGCCGGAGTGTGGGGTGTGTGATGGGGAGTAGGAGGGGGGTGGGGAGAGGGAATGAAGCATACTTCAGCCCTATGAAAACAGTTTATTGTCTTTGTGGGTTGAGATAAGAAAGAAAGGAGCCAAATAATCACCAAGGCCAGAAGACATTCCTCTGGAGGAAAACAGTCGGGCAATTTGTCCTTCAGGCTTGATAAGCCTGCCGTGTTGTGGTTTGAGCAGTGAAAAACACATTTTACAGTTCCACTTGAACAACCAAATCCCAATTATGAATTAAGAATATTCCTAATATATATAGAATATTTCACCCTCGTCGGAGTCCCAAGCCGAATTTTGACGTGTGACAGGGGCTTTACTGTTTTGCAAGGAAGCATGGCCAACAGACCTAGAATAGCAAGATTTAGAGCTGCACAAGCATTGATAGATAGATAGATAGATAGATAGATAGATAGATAGATAGATAGATAGATAGATAGATAGATAGATAGATAGATAGATAGATAGATAGATAGATAGATAGATAGATAGACAGATAGATAGATAGATAGATAGATAGATAGATAGATAGATAGATAGATAGATAGATAGATAGATAGATAGATTTGTCATTACAACAAGTGCAACGAAACTACAAGTGCAACAAAATTATCTTCACACCCAATCACCTCAGACAAAAATACAGCAATTAATCCACAATTATTACTATTTGAACATAATAATGGCACACATCAAAATTAAAACAACCATACATATACATGTGATTGTTTATGTACGCTAAACTTTAAGACAGTCCGTCATCCGAATTGAGGCAGTGTGAGTGTGGCGTGGCCACAGCAGTATCCCGTGCAGCCACGAACTTGGGGGGAGTGGGAGGGTGCGGACACAAAGGGAGGGAGTGGTGGTGGTGGGGCGGGGGAGCGTGCGTCATGTGTGCAGATGAGATGAGTTTGTATCAGTCAGATGAGTTTGTAATAAACATGAAGAACCTTAAAACAATAATTTACATAGAAGTATTACAATATAAAGTTAATGGGGTCATAAATAATCCCATTCGCTCATATTAGTCACTAAAATAGCTTGGTCGCTTGAGGGTTAAATCATCTGAGTAATGTAAAGTTGACAAATTTCCTCACAATATGCAAAATTTACAATTTGGTATGTTATTTTTATGTGTGTATGTTACTGGTTCCTAGATAAGACAAAATATCCATACTCTGCATTATTTTTCTGTTTTAAAATGACAATGTTGTAGTGACTACAACAGTGGCTCTGTATGTTTTGACATTAATATGCCACGTTTATTTCTGCAGCAAAGGTAATGTTGTACCTGCATGTGTTAGTCAGATGCTGCTGAACCAGTTGATCATTACTAATACCGGACGATGTCTGTGTGCATGTGGCCGGGGTGTCGAGGGTTCTGGTTTCTCACTTAACTCCTCACTCATGTACTGCCAGGTAGAAATAATGAAAATCCCTGTAAATTTGTGCAGAAGACATCAGAGCCATTGGTCTCCTTATGAAATGAAATGCTGATAGCTGTGGATAATTGCAGACCTCAGCACAACTAAGTACAACCAGGACACTGAGAGACATCTGACACTACCAGGCAAGTTTTGTTTATAGTTAGGAATATTGTTCTTGTAGTTTATCTTGTATCTTATTTCCTTTGTCAGCTTTAATGTTCAGAATAGGTTGTCTCTTTTTTGATGTTGTTAGCCTGTTTTATTTTTTTCTTTGAGTTGATTTCATGCATTTTTGGTGTAGCATCTGTCTTCATTTCACAGTTTATGGGAAGTGCTTCTTCTCCTTCAGTTCTTGATGCATTTTGATTCAAATGGTTTTGTTTGCTTTGTCTAAACACTGCTCACAAATATTCCATATGGAATTTTGAAATTTAAAAATTTCAGGGAAAATATGGATTTTGTGGTGACAGCTGTGACATTTTCCCAAAATGCTTCTTCTCCTTCAGAAATGTTGAATTTTGGGAAAATAAAGACCTTTGGTGATGAAAACACAGAAATGCACCTAAAATAGGGAATGTTCTCCAATTTCACAGTTGTTGAGAAAACATTTCATCAAAATAACACAACATTCAAAAAAAAAAAAAAAATGACACATTGTCGTAAACATTTTGGAAGAGAACCACAATTATGAGCAAAAAAATATTTAGAGCAGTGTGTAAATTATAATCTCCTAAAACAGTTTACACACAGCTGCATTTCATTTTGGTAGATCAGGTTTCATTCAAAGGTATTTACACAATAGTGTTATTGCTAAAATGACTCTGAAAAAAGGATTATATCTATTGGTAAAGAATTTTATTAACAATATCTCATCATTTTCTTCAACTACATAATGTGTGGAAATAGTTTGTCCTGTCCAGTGAGAGTTGTAGACTCTCATTCGCTTGATGCTACACTCTAAAACATGCTGCTGCGTTATTATGTCCACTTGCTACCTTTCTTTAACATAAAGAGTTCTTACAAGTTTTGGATGTTAAAGTTGAGTTCAACATCCAAAACTTGTAAGAGCTCTTTATGTTAAAGAGAGGTAGCAAGTGGACATAATAACTAAATGCAAGAGCATGTTTTAGAGTGTACGGAGATAAGCGCCAGCACCAATGGGCCTCAGGGCTTATATAGATCTTTCTTGTCAGGTTTCAGCTCTGTTATGGTCTTGGTTCTCATTTTTCTCCTTTTCACTGTGTGATATTGTAGTCATTAGTTTTGTTTTCATTTATTCTCTGGTTATTCTGCTTTAGTCATGTGTCGTTTCTGCCCAGGCTTTGTTTTTTCCATTATGTATGCTTTTGTCACTGGTTTTATTTTCTGCTTTTCTTGGTGTAGTCATTAGTTGTATCATTCCTTGTTCTGTGCATTATACAGTTGTCTCGGGTTTTGTTTTCTGTTCTTTAGTTATGCTGTTTAGTCTATAGGTTACTTCGTTATCTTTATCATCTTTTAGACTTTTAGCCATGTCTTGAGTGTCATTCTAGTTTAGTTTAGTTGCATCTGTTATTCTGTAGTTACTGATTGTACTCTGTTGTTTTCACCGTTAGTATGTTATTCACTTTCTCACTTGCACCTACCTGTCTCATCTTTGTCTTTGTCTGCCTCATTCATGCACTCACACTCTTGCACCCGCCTGTTTCATCTTTGTCTCTGTCTGCCACAATCACTCCCTCTCTCTCTTGCCTCTCTTCCCGCCTCTTGGATTCACTTCACCACGCCACCCTTCCAGAACATTCAGTGACACCTGCGTCTTGTTTCCCTAATTACTGCACCTGTGTTATTTAAGCTCCTCACTTTCTCTAGTCCCTGCCAGTTTGTTGATCTTCGGATCCTTGTTCCAGCCTTTTTTCATAGTTTCATAGTTAGTTTCATATTTTGGCACACTGTGTATCAACCTTGCTTTGTTTTATGGACCTTTCTTTTTGCTTCAGCCCATGTTACAGTGTCTCTCCGTGTGTTTGAACCCAGCCTGTTTTTTGACCACGTTTTTGCCTTGTACTTACCTGTACCTCTGCTTCGCTGCCTGCCTTCCTGTGTACCGATCTCCCACCTGTTTAAAAGATGAAGTCTATTTTTTTTACCTCCAACGCTTTGTCGACGAGTCTGCATATTGTGTCCTCCCACTTTCGGTGCCATGCATCCTCGTGCCATGACATTTCTTCATTGTCTTTGTACTTCTTGAAAACAAAATTAAAGGCACAGTTTGTAGCACACCTTAAGTGACTGCCCGGGCAGCTCCACGATGTCCTCCTTGATGTCATATTGTTTTTCTGGAGCTCAGTAGACTCAGGCTCCGGACAGCATGTCTCAAGTAGAGCGTAAAGTGGCAGAGGCTGTTTGCTCTGAACATCCTCCATTCATGTGAACACACAACTGCTTTGATTTCACTGCAACATTGCATTGAGATTTACACAAATATTTCACTGTGACAATATTGCAAATCTGTATTTCACAGTATTATTTAAACACTGTAATTAATCTGTGGTTCATATGCAGTGCCAAACTGGGTGGGGGTGGGTTCTGTACCAATCACAGATTGATTGGTCCATTAAAACACTAGATTTCATGCATGTGCATCCTGGGCATGGTGCTGCGCTGCAACTTGGGATAGCAGGTGTCCCTCCATCCTACAGGTGCAATAATCATTTTTTAGAGGTTGATGGTGAGAGTGGTTCTGAGGCCACCGTATAACATTTAGTAATGATCAACCTGAAAAAGAACTTTTACTTCTGTACTCCATGTGAGTAATTGCAGCTGCCTTCCCTCAGAGAGGAGCGCACTCCAAAGGGGATAGGGAAAGCCTTTTGGGGCTTCATCTCTGGAAAAGATGAAAACACAGGAAAGCACCTAATATCTTGTCTTTGGAGGGTGGTGATGGATACAGTGCTGAGGGATTGTCCGCTGCATGGCATTATCCAGTTCCAAATCAGAAGCAAATCACACACAAGGACAACCATCTTTCACTGCTTGTAAATCTCCACATTGCAGTTGTTGCACTGTCTGAAGTACGGTGGATCTCAAAAGTATTCACAGCGCTTCACTTTTTCCACATTTTTTATGTTACAGCCTATTTCCAAAATGGATGAAATTTATTTTACCCTCACAATTCTACACACAACACCCCATCATGACTACGTGAAAAAGTTTTTTATTTTTTGAGATTTTTACAAATTTATTGAAAATAAAAAACACTAAGAACACACGTGCATAAGTATTTAAAGCCTTTGCCATGAAGCTCAGGTTCCAACACTGATCATCCTTGAGATGTTTCCACATTTTAACCACAGAGTCCACCTGAGGTAAATTCAGTTGATTGGACATGATTTGGAAAGACACACACATCGACATATAAGGTCCCACACAGTTGACAGTGCATGTCAGAGCACAAACCAAGCAAACTGAACTTTTATAAAGTGTATTCTTTTTTATCATCTGATGTGAACTTTCTACATGCAAATATTATGTGGTTTATGTGTGTTTGTGCATGACAATAAAAAACTTTTAACTCTTAAGTAACTTTGAACGATATTAAGTTGAGGAGTTTCATTTGCATTAATTTTGAATTGTTACTTACTGAAAATAGTAGTCAGTTTATAGTCACGTTTTAGTCATTTTGTTTCTATTGCTTTAGACTGAAGACAGGGGTGTAGGCAGAAATCATAAAATGGGTGGGCCCAGAAAAAATCAGACGGGCCCAACCTTTGGGGTTGTAGGTAAGGTGTAGGTATTATAATACACCGTTTGAAAAAGTATGCCTCATTTGGACATCGCAAGCAACGTTATCACTTAGCCTACAGCACTGGCAAAGTGAGCACACAGACACGACACGTCAGACACAAGTACTCTTCATGGATAATGCAAGCTGCAGTGCAGCGCCACACACACACACACACACACACACACACACACACACACACACACACACACACACACACACACACACACACACACACACACAATCAGTGCAAGTCTGGTAGCCTACTTGGCTCGGCCTAAACCCAAAACGTCAATAGGTATTTAAATAAGGCATTGTTTCAAAAATGAATTCCAAGTTTAATGATGAACACATCTCAGCCTTACACAGACGCAAAGTGTCAGACACAAGCACCCCATGGACAATGCAAGCAGCAACACAACGCTTAGTCATGTAAAGTCCTTTAAAATTAAAATTCAAAATATATCCGCAACATGAAAACAGGTTGGCTCGGCGGCCAAATTATGAAATTGATAAACAATGGAAACCATGGCTCAGCGGCCAAATTAAAAACCATCAGAACGGACACCAACATGATTCGTGGCAGTTGCAATATAATATTAACAATTAGGCCTATTTAGAATAAAAAAGTAATTAATGGTCTCACACTTACATTTGACGAATCCTTTTAATGCTACAGCAGGAGACGACGGGGTTTTTTGTTGAACTCTCTTATCATGTCATCATAGTCCAACGATTCAATCAGTTTTCTTTCAAGGGAAAGCACGGAGAGTGCATTCAGTCTGTGAGTCAACATGGATGTTCTGGTGGACATTTTTATCCATTTAACAGTAGAAAACAGCCGTTTGACAGTGCATGTTGTTATTGGCATTGTGATGAGGGCCGGCAGAAGACTATATTTATTTGAGGAAAAATGTGCTCCCTCGTTTATTGCGGGAGTTACGTTCAAAAATAACCCGCGATAAATGAAATCTGCGAAGTAGTCAGCGCTATTCTTTGCAATTATTATAGATGTTTTAAGGCTGTAATCCCCTCACTACACACTTTTCTCAAATAGGCATTAACATTTTCCCACTTTTCTCTCCTGTGTAAACACTCTCTTTTTCTTCTGTGCGAGAAGATTATAAACAGACACACGCAGAACACAATGCGCGTGCTCTCCCTTCGCTCACTGCCTCCAGAGGTACGGATGAGGGACCCGCAAAGAATCCAAGTCCTCTCTCGGTGGCCACAGAGCTCTGCGGCTGCAGTCAACATCCGGATCAAAACAGCGAGCGTAGTCTCTGACCTGTTGCCAGATTTGGCGCAATTCCGCACAGCAGACAGGAGAGCGGTGTGGCCCGCTGCTGCATTTACTGAGCCCGCAGAAAGCGCATCGGAGGCAGTGAGAGCAATCGCGGTGATGCCGACCGGTGCCACGAACGGCCCGCCTGATAAGGACGCAGAACACAATGCGCCGTTTTTAAAAAAAAAGCATGCAAAATTGCACTAAAAAAATCCATAAAAACTGCGAGGCCGCGAAAGGTGAACTGCGTTATAGCGAGGGACCACTGTACTCTGAAAATGAATTAATAAAAATCACAGAAGATGAACCAGATTTTTTTGACAAAATTTATTAATTGTCGCTCAGTGCTAATGCAATACCATATAATAGGAATACAATGAGGCAACAACAGGTGACTGTCGAGTGTCGACTCAGCCTTCTCATTGGATGGGGCGGGCCTGGCTGACAAGTGGGCGGGCCCAGGCCCATCCAGGCCCACCCAGGCCCACCCTTGGCTACGCGTAAGACTGAAGATACTGTTTGGTAGTTATTTTGCTGAGGGACAATCTTCCACAACAGATATTGAATGTTTCTGGGAACTGATAGGGGCCAATTTGACTTTTTGCCTATTCACAAATAAATGAATGATAAACACTCTGTTGTGTGGGCCGCTGAAGAGGAGGTACTGCTGGCCCACCACCACTAGAGGGCGCCCTGCCTGGAGTGCGGGCTCCAGGCACCGGAGGGCGCTGCTGCCTTACAGGAGCAGCCAGGACAACAGCTGTCATCCATCACTGGAGACAGCTGATCCCAATCAATACGGAGGTATATCAGCAGGACGGCATCTCCACCTCATTTGCCGAGATATCGCCTGACCAAAGAGGTAACAATCTCTGCCCATACATATAATTAACCATTGTTGTATTTCTTGTGGAGCATTTGTAGGACAGCTGACTACTGAACAACTTTTGGATAAGTACTCACCTTCCTACACTCCTGTATCGTTGTTAACGAGAGGTGGAGGTGGACTCTCCACCCTCTGTGTTACTGGGTGCAGCCGCATCCACACCTGACTGTTTTTGTTCCTTGCCAGCAGTACCGGATCCGACGAGCGGAGGCAGTGGCCACCTGGGGATTCGGGACTTGGCGGCTCCAGTATTCCCGGGGTTCGGTGGCAGAGGAAATCGGGTTGGTTCCGGTTCGACTTGGACAGACGTCTCCTATCGTCGAGCCTGCCCACACGACACCGTTGTTATTGGACTCAGTCTCAATATTGTAATCGGCTGTGTTGTTGTGCCTGTTTTCACAACAGTAAAAACAGTGTTATTTGATTCCTCCATTGTCCGTTCATTTGCGCCCCCTGTTGTGGGTCTGTGTTCCTACACTTTCACAACAGGATATCTCGGCCAGCGTCATGGATCCCGAGGGGCGTCAACCGGCTGTTGAACGGCCAATGGAAGAACAGGACGCGCAGGCGTCCTCGGGAGGGGTGATCGGTGAGTTGCAGCGGATCCTCACCGCTTTCACGACTCGGATGGATTTAATGACCGAGCAGAACGTCCTCCTGAACCGCAGGGTGGAGGCTCTCGCCGCACAAGTGGAAGCGCGCCCCCCGGGCGCCGCTGCGGCTCTCCCTCCCGTCGACCCTGTGCGTAACAGCGATGTTCCACTGGTCGTTCAACGACCCCACCCACCTTCCCCTGAAGCTTACATAAGCCCCCCAGAACCGTACGGAGGCTGTGTGGAGACGTGCGCAGATTTTCTTATGCAGTGCTCGCTCGTCTTCGCACAGCGTCCCATCATGTACGCGACTGACGCTAGCAAAGTAGCTTATGTAATAAACCTGCTTCGCGGTGAGGCAAGCGCTTGGGCTACAGCGCTCTGGGAGCAGAATTCACGGCTCCTTCTGACATATGATGGGTTTGTAAGGGAGCTCAGAACCGTGTTCGATCACCCTAATAGAGGAGAAACCGCTTCAACCGTGCTACTGTCAATGAGACAGGGGCGTCCGGAGCGCAGCTGCCTATGCAGTCGACTTCCGCATTGCGGCTGCGAGGTCCGGCTGGAATAGCACTGCCCTCCACGCCACCTTTGTAAACGGACTGTCTTTGGTTCTTAAGGAGCACCTGGTGGCTAAGGACGAACCGCGGGATTTAGATGAGCTCATCAATCTTGTCATACGGTTAGACAACCGGTTAGAAGAACGTCGGCGGGAACGAGACGAAGGGCGTGGCCGGGCACGTGCCGTCCCTCTCCCTTCCGGTTCCGACCGCGCTCCGCCTTCCCCACGCTCCACGGCCCCTGCGCTCCGTGGGGCCACAGCTCCCCCTGCTGACGAAGCTATGGACACGAGTAGGGCAACATTTAGGGCACCAGATGCACAGAGGAGACGGGCCAACGGAGCTTGTTTTGTTTGTGGTGCAATAGAGCACCATATGAGAGACTGCCCCGAGCGGTTAAACTCCAACGCCCGCCCCCTAGAAACTGGGCTAGGGGTGGGCCGAGACATTCACGTGGGACACACCCACATTGCCACACGACTCCCAGTTACGATCCTTTATGAGGACTCAACCCTGAAGGCCCCAGCACTGGTGGACACGGGCTCTGAGGGGAATCTGTTGGACAGCAGATGGGCCAGGGAGATAGGGCTCCCTCTGGTGGCGCTTACCTCGCCTGTACAGGTTCGGGCACTAGATGGCTCCCTACTCCCTCCGATCACGCATAAGACACCACCTGTAACTCTGGTGGTGTCAGGAAATCACCGGGAGGTGATCGAGTTTTTTGTGACTCAGGCCACCTCCCGTGTGGTTTTAGGATTTCCCTGGATGTTGAAGCACAATCCCCGGATCGATTGGCCGTCCGGGGTAGTGGTTCAGTGGAGCGAGACCTGCCATCGGGTGTGTCTAGGTTCCTCGGTTCCTCCTGGCTCCCAAGCTAAGGAGGAGGTCAGAGTCCCGCCCAATCTGGGGATGGTGCCGGTGGAGTACCATGACCTTGTCGACGTGTTCAGCAAGGATCTGGCTCTCACACTTCCCCCCCACCGTCCGTATGATTGTGCCATTGATTTGGTTCCGGGCAGTGAGTTCCCGTCCAGTAGGCTGTACAACCTCTCACGGCCTGAGCGCGAATCAATGGAGACCTACATCCGGGACTCATTAGCTGCCGGGTTGATCCGGAATTCCACCTCCCCGATGGGCGCAGGTTTCTTTTTTGTGGGTAAAAAAGACGGCGGACTTCGTCCATGCATTGATTATAGGGGGCTGAACGAAATCACGGTTCGCAACCGATACCCGTTGCCCCTGTTGGATTCGGTGTTCACACCCCTGCATGGAGCCCAAATCTTCACCAAGCTCGATCTTAGAAATGCGTATCATCTGGTTCGGATCCGGAAGGGAGACGAGTGGAAAACGGCATTTAACACCCCCTTAGGTCACTTTGAGTACCTGGTCATGCTGTTCGGCCTCACAAACGCCCCCGCGACGTTCCAAGCATTAGTTAATGATGTCTTGCGGGATTTCCTGCACCGGTTCGTCTTCGTATATCTAGACGATATACTCATCTTTTCTCCGGATCCTGAGACTCATGTCCGGCATGTACGTCAGGTCCTGCAGCGGTTGTTGGAGAACCGGCTGTTTGTGAAGGGCGAGAAGTGTGAGTTCCACCGCACGTCTTTGTCCTTCCTGGGGTTCATCATCTCCTCCAACTCCGTCGCTCCTGATCCGGCCAAGGTCGCGGCGGTGAGAGACTGGCCCCAACCCACAAGCCGTAGGAAGTTGCAACAGTTCCTAGGCTTTGCTAATTTCTACAGGAGGTTCATTAAGGGCTACAGTCAGGTAGTTAGCCCCCTGACAGCCCTGACCTCACCAAAAGTCCCCTTCACCTGGTCGGATCGGTGCGATGCCGCATTCAAGGAGTTGAAACGGCGCTTCTCGTCTGCACCTGTTCTGGTGCAGCCCGATCCTAGTCGCCAGTTAGTGGTTGAAGTGGACGCCTCGGACTCAGGGATAGGAGCCGTGCTGTCCCAGAGCGGGAAGACCGATAAGGTCCTTCACCCGTGTGCCTATTTTTCCCGCAGGTTGACCCCAGCCGAACGGAACTATGACGTCGGCAATCGAGAGCTCCTTGCGGTGAAAGAGGCTCTTGAGGAGTGGAGACATCTGTTGGAGGGAACGTCTGTGCCATTCACGGTTTTCACTGACCACCGGAACCTGGAGTATATCAGGACCGCCAAGCGGCTGAATCCCAGGCAAGCCCGCTGGTCACTGTTCTTCGGCCGTTTTGACTTCCGGATCACCTACCGTCCCGGGACCAAAAACCAAAGATCGGATGCTTTGTCCCGGGTACATGAAGATGAGGTCAAAATGGAGTCGTCGGATCCCCCGGATCCCATCATCCCGGAGTCCGCTATCGTGGCCGCCCTCACCTGGGACGTGGAGAAGACCGTCCGGGAGGCCCTGACACGAGACCCGGACCCCGGAACCGGACCGAAGAACAAACTCTACGTCCCACCAGAAGCCAGGGCTGCAGTTCTGGACTTCTGTCACGGTTCTAAGCTCTCCTGTCATCCTGGGGTGCGAAGAACCGTGGCAGTCGTCCGGCAGCGCTTCTGGTGGGCGTCCCTGGAGGCCGACGTCCGGGGTTACATCCAGGCCTGTACCACCTGCGCCAGGGGCAAGGCCGACCACCGCAAGACATTGGGATTGCTACAGTCGCTGCCCGTGCCTCATCGCCCCTGGTCTCACATCGGCCTGGATTTTGTCACGGGTCTCCCGCCGTCCCAGGGAAACACCGTCATTCTCACAATAGTGGACCGATTCTCCAAGGCGGCCCACTTCGTGGCCCTCCCGAAGCTACCTACGGCCCAGGAGACAGCGGACCTCCTAGTCCACCACGTCGTCCGTCTGCATGGGATACCATCAGACATCGTCTCCGATCGCGGTCCCCAGTTCTCCTCGCATGTTTGGAGGAGCTTTTGCCGGGAACTGGGGCTACGGTCAGTCTCTCGTCCGGGTATCACCCCCAGACCAACAGACAAGCAGAACGGGCCAACCAGGAGATGGAGCAGACCCTACGCTGTGTGACAGCCGCGCACCCGACGGCCTGGAGTACCCACCTGGCCTGGATCGAGTACGCCCACAACAGTCAAGTGTCGTCAGCCACCGGCCTCTCCCCTTTCGAGGTGTGCTTGGGGTATCAACCCCCATTGTTTCCGGTGGTTGAGGGGGAGGTCGGTGTGCCCTCGGTCCAGGCCCACCTACGGAAGTGCCGTCGGGTGTGGCGTGCTGCCCGTTCTGCTTTGTTAAAGGCCCGGACGAGGGCGAAGAACCATGCAGACCGGCGGCGGGCCCCGGCTCCCACGTATCGTCCTGGGCAGGAAGTGTGGTTGTCCACCAAGGACATTCCCCTTCAAGTGGACTCCCCAAAACTGCAAGAACGATACATCGGCCCTTACAAGATACTCAAGGTCATCAATCCCGCCGCAGTGAGGCTCCAGCTTCCGGCCTCACTGCGGATTCATCCAGTATTCCACGTCTCCAGGATTAAACCCCATCACACCTCACCCCTCTGCACTCCGGGTCCGGCGCCACCTCCTGCCCGGATCATCGACGGAGAGCCGGCTTGGACCGTGCGCCAGCTCCTCGACGTCCGACGAATGGGCCGGGGTTTTCAGTATCTGGTGGACTGGGAGGGGTACGGCCCCGAAGAACGCTCCTGGGTGAAGAAGGGCTTCATCCTGGACCCAACCCTCCTGGCCGACTTCTACCGTCGCCACCCTGACAAACCCGGTCGTGCGCCAGGAGGCGCCCGTTGAGGGGGGGGTCCTGTTGTGTGGGCCGCTGAAGAGGAGGTACTGCTGGCCCACCACCACTAGAGGGTGCCCTGCCTGGAGTGCGGGCTCCAGGCACCGGAGGGCGCTGCTGCCTTACGGGAGCAGCCAGGACGACAGCTGTCATCCATCACTGGAGACAGCTGATCCCAATCAATACGGAGGTATATCAGCAGGACGGCATCTCCACCTCATTTGCCGAGATATCGCCTGACCAAAGAGGTAACAATCTCTGCCCATACATATAATTAACCATTGTTGTATTTCTTGTGGAGCATTTGTAGGACAGCTGACTACTGAACAACTTTTGGATAAGTACTCACCTTCCTACACTCCTGTATCGTTGTTAACGAGAGGTGGAGGTGGACTCTCCACCCTCCGTGTTACTGGGTGCAGCCGCATCCACACCTGACTGTTTTTGTTCCTTGCCAGCAGTACCGGATCCGACGAGCGGAGGCAGTGGCCACCTGGGGATTCGGGACTTGGCGGCTCCAGTATTCCCGGGGTCCGGTGGCAGAGGAAATTGGGTTGGTTCCGGTTCGACTTGGACAGACGTCTCCTTTCGTCGAGCCTGCCCACACGACACCGTTGTTATTGGACTCAGTCTCAATATTGTAATCGGCTGTGTTGTTGTGCCTGTTTTCACAACAGTAAAAACAGTGTTATTTGATTCCTCCATTGTCCGTTCATTTGCGCCCCATTGTGGGTCCGTGTTCCTACACTTTCACAACACAGTCAAAACTACTAAATTTCAAATAATTGTTTTCATTTATTATTATTATTATTATTATTATTATTATTATTAATATGCATATGTCGCGGACATGAATGAGTGAAGCTCGTCAGCATCTCACCATGTCATTTAGGTCCTTCAGACTTTATTTTGAGTAAATGCTTCAGGGGAGGATTAGCATTGGAAAAAAACCTTTCAGCTTCTGGGGGGCTCTGCCCCCACAGGCCCCCTGCCTTTTTAAGCATTTTTCTTTATTTGCCTCTCACATGCCTGGAAAAGCTCCTCACCATCTAACCATGTCCTTTAGATCCTTCAGACTTTTTTCAGGAAAATGGTTCTTGGGAGCATGCCTAAAACCTTTTAGCTTCTGGAGGGGCTCCACCCCCCCAGACTCTCCACCTTTTTAAGTATTTTTCTTTTTTGCTTTTCAGCTGACCCCCCTCATTACAGCCCTCTTAACCCCCTGCCACTTTAAGCATTTTTTTAATGTAGATGTAAATTAATACTCAAAGTTTTCAGCTAGCTGACAGTAGCGCTGTACAATATGGCCAAATTATCATATCTCAATGTTGTCATATAAATTGTCAGTGTCACTTATATACAACCCCTGGCAAAAATTATGGAATCACTGGCCTCGGAGGATGTTCATTCAGTTGTTTAATTTTGTAGAAAAAAAAAAAGCAGATCACAGACATGACACAAAATTAAAGTCATTTCAAATGGCAACTTTCTGGCTTTAAGAAACAGTATAAGAAATCAGGAAAAAAAATTGTGGTAGTCAGTAATGGTTAATTTTTTAGACCAAGCAGAGGGAAAAAAAAAAATATGGAATCACTAATTTCTGAGGAATAAATTATGGAATCACCCTGTAAATTTCCATCCCCAAAACTAACACCTGCATCAAATCAGATCTGCTCGTTAGTCTGCATCTAAAAAGAAGCGATCACACCTTGGGGAGCTGTTGCACCAAGTGGACTGACATGAATCATGGCTCCAACACGAGCGATGTCAATTGAAACAAAGGAGAGGATTATCAAACTCTTAAAAGAGGGTAAATCATCACGCAATGTTGCAAAAGATGTTGGTTGTTCACAGTCAGCTGTGTCTAAACTCTTGACCAAATACAAACAACATGAGAAGGTTGTTAAAGGCAAACATACTGGTAGACCAAGGAAGACATCAAAGCGTCAAGACAGAAAACTTAAAGCAATATGTCTCAAAAATCGAAAATGCACAACAAAACAAATGATGAACGAATGGGAGGAAACTGGAGTCAATGTCTGTGACCGAACTGTAAGAAACCGCCTAAAGGAAATGGGATTTACATACAGAAAAGCTAAATGAAAGCCATCATTAACACCTAAACAGAAAAAAAACAAGGTTATAATGGGCTAAGGAAAAGCAGTCGTGGACTGTGGATGACTGGATGAAAGTCATATTCTGTGATGAATCTCGAATCTGCATTGGGCAAGGTGATGATACTGGAACTTTTGTTTGGTGCCGTTCCAATGAGATTTATAAAGATGACTGCCTGAAGAGAACATGTAAATTTCCACAGTCATTGATGATATGGGGCTGCATGTCAGGTACATCATCAATAAATGCACAAGTTTACGTTGATATTTTGGACACTTTTCTTATCCCATCAATTGAAAGGATGTTTGGGGATGATGAAATCATTTTTCAAGATGATAATGCATCTTGCCATAGTGCAAAAACTGTGAAAACATTCCTTGCAAGAAGACACATAGGGTCAATGTCATGGCCTGCAAATAGTCCGGATCTTAATCCAATTGAAAATCTTTGGTGGAAGTTGAAGAAAATGGTCCATGACAAGGCTCCAACCTGCAAAGCTGATCTGGCAACAGCAATCAGAAAAAGTTGGAGCCAGATTGATGAAGAGTACTGTTTGTCACTCATTAAGTCCATGCCTCAGAGACTGCAAGCTGTTATAAAAGCCAGAGATGGTGCAACAAAATACTAGTGATGTGTTGGAGCGTTCTTTTGTTTTTCATGATTCCATAATTTTTTCCTCAGGATTGAGTGAGTCCATATTTTTTTCCCTCTGCTTGGTCTAAAAAAGTAACCGTTACTGACTGCCACAATTTTTTTTCCTGATTTCTTATAGTGTTTCTTAAAGCCAGAAAGTTGCCAAAGTTACCAAATGACTTTAGTTTTGTGTCATGTCTGTGATCTGCTTTTTTTCTACAAAATTAAACAACTGACTGAACATCCTCCGAGGCCGGTGATTCCATAATTTTTGCCAGGGGTTGTATATGCTGTCCATATTCTTGAGCTGCTTAGGTGGGTAGGGAGAGTTCCCATGGGATAAAAAAGCTTTTCAACCTACCATCCTCAAGACTGATTGGTTCTCAAGACCAGGCACCTAAGTGGCTCTATTCTCTCTCTCTCTCTCTCTCTCTCCTCTCTCTCTCTCTCTCTCTCTCTCTCTCTCTCTCTCTCTCCTCTCTCTCTCTCTCTCTCTCTCTCTCTCTCTTTTTTAAAGATATTTTGGTGTGCCTTAATAAACACTAGTAGAGTTCCACCTTAGATTTGGCATGTATAATAGAAGATATACGTTACTGCATTTTCATATCAATATGATAAACGATATGTCTATGATTTGACACAAAGTGCAGCAACAGTGAAAATTAAACATTCTTAAACAAAACAGTAATAATACCACACTCATTTTGCACTCATCATAAGGTTAGGATACTGTGCCCTCCAAAAGTATTGGAACACTTGGAATTTCACACATTTTAATTTGTTTATGCCATTTTAAATACAAGAAATACAAAAAAAAAAAAAAAAAAAATTCAAATTTCTAAAATTATTTTTCTCAAACTCAAACTGAAAGCAAATCTCTAAAACTTGATAAAACACTGTAAATAATAATCAGTTTTATTGCCAGTTTTCTTCAGACAAGTCAGGGGATGGAAACATGAACATTTCCAAGTCACTGAATATGTCATTGAATATGTACATTATTTACATCAATTATGAAGAAATACAAAAGTTTCTTTCACCAAAACATCAAATCTAGGCTTTCATCTCAAATGTACTTTCTGTCAAATTGTAGCTGAACTTTCAGGTCTTCTTCTTAAGAAAATCCTCCTCTACACTACTTCATCAGGAAGCTGGATTTCATATTTTTAATTCATTTATATCAAGTTAGACCCCATTCCTACCAGGCTGCTCAAGGAAGCCCTACCATTAATTAATGCTTCGATTTTAAATATGATCAATCTATCTTTATTAGTTGGCTATGTACCACAGGCTTTTAAGGTGGCAGTAATTAAACCATTACTTAAAAAGCCATCACTTGACCCAGCTATCTTAGCTAATTATAGGCCAATCTCCAACCTTCCTTTTCTCTCAAAAATTCTTGAAAGGGTAGTTGTAAAACAGCTAACTGATCATCTGCAGAGGAATGGTCTATTTGAAGAGTTTCAGTCAGGTTTTAGAATTCATCATTGTACAGAAACAACATTTGTGAAGGTTACAAATGATCTTCTTATGGCCTCAGACAGTGGACTCATCTCTGTGCTTGTCCTGTTAGACCTCAGTGCTGCTTTTGATACTGTTGACCATAAAATTTTATTACAGAGATTAGAGCATGCCATAGATATTAAAGGCACTGCGCTGCGGTGGTTTGAATCATATTTATCTAATAGATTACAATTTGTTCATGTAAATGGGGAGTCTTCTTCACAGACTAAGGTTAATTATGGAGTTCCACAAGGTTCTGTGCTAGGACCAATTTTATTCAATTTATACATGCTTCCCTTAGGCAGTATTATTAGAAAGCATTGCTTAAATTTTCATTGTTACGCAGATTTTGACTTTATCTATCCATGAAGCCAGAGGACACACACCAATTAGCTAAACTGCAGGATTGTCTTACAGACATAAAGACATGGATGACCTCTAATTTCCTGCTTTTAAATTCAGATAAAACTGAAGTTATTGTACTTGGCCCCACAAATCTTAGAAACATGGTGTCTAACCAGATCCTTACTCTG
This sequence comes from Thalassophryne amazonica, assembly GCF_902500255.1. Lineage (NCBI taxonomy): Eukaryota > Metazoa > Chordata > Actinopteri > Batrachoidiformes > Batrachoididae > Thalassophryne > Thalassophryne amazonica. Next base: position 90,141,532 of record NC_047103.1, on the reverse strand, counting down.
GATGGCATTACCCTGACCTCTAGTAATACTGTGAGAAATCTTGGAGTCATTTTTGATCAGGATATGTCCTTCAATGCGCATATTAAGGAAATATGTATGACTGCTTTTTTGCATTTGCGCAATATCTCTAAAATTAGAAAGGTCTTGTCTCAGAGTGATGCTGAAAAGCTAATTCATGCATTTATTTCCTCTAGGCTGGACTATTGTAATTCATTATTATCAGGTTGTCCTAAAAGTTCCCTGAAAAGCCTTCAGTTAATTCAAAATGCTGCAGCTAGAGTACTAACAGGGACTAGAAGGAGAGAGCATATCTCACCCATATTGGCCTCTCTTCATTGGCTTCCTGTTAATTCCAGAATAGAATTTAAATTCTTCTTCTTACTTATAAGGTTTTGAATAATCAGGTCCCATCTTATCTTAGGGACCTCGTGGTACCATATTACCCCAATAGAGCGCTTCGCTCTCAGACTGCAGGCTTACTTGTAGTTCCTAGGGTTTGTAAGAGTAGAATGGGAGGCAGAGCCTTCAGCTTTCAGGCTCCTCTCCTCTGGAACCAGCTCCCAATTCGGATCAGGGAGACAGACACCCTCTCTACTTTTAAGATTAGGCTTAAAATTTCCTTTTTGCTAAAGCTTATAGTTAGGGCTGGATCAGGTGACCCTGAACCATCCCTTAGTTATGCTGCTATAGACTTAGACTGCTGGGGGGTTCCGATGATGCACTGAGTGTTTCTTTCTCTTTTTGCTCTGTATGCACCACTCTGCATTTAATCATTAGTGATTGATCTCTGCTCTCTTCCACAGCATGTCTTTTTCCTGATTCTCTCCCCTCAGCCCCAACCAGTCCCAGCAGAAGACTGCCCCTTCCTGAGCCTGGTTCTGCTGGAGGTTTCTTCCTGTTAAAAGGGAGTTTTTCCTTCCCACTGTCGCCAAGTGCTTGCTCACAGGGGGTCGTTTTGACCGTTGGGGTTTTTCTGTAATTATTGTATGGCTTTTGCTTTACAATATAAAGCGCCTTGGGGCAACTGTTTGTTGTGATTTGGCGCTATATAAATAAAATTGATTTGATTTGATTTGCTGCCTGACAGCAGAGCACCAACACTGCACCTGACCCACCACATTTTAAGACCAGTGTGCCCATAGGTGCACAGATAAGTGCAAGTACATTTGGTAGTTACACAGTGTGAGAGCTGTGTATTAAAAAGACAGTTGTGTTGGAAACCAGTAATGATATTTGTGCTTTGCAGCAGGTAGCATATGACCCTATTTCTTCAGGTGCAAAATGTGAGAATGTGAGGTGTCAGTGTTATTGTAGTTAAACTTTGTGATTTGTTAAAAAAAAAAAAAAGAAAAAGCCCCAGAGCATAAGTACGTTTTGTAAGAAGCACATGTTTTTGTTTTTTGTAATAAAACAATTTCCTCAATGGGTGACAGCTGCACTGCGCAACACCTGAATGAATGAGGTCAACAGGAAATGCTGTGAAAAAACAAAACAAGCAAACAAACAAAAAAGTACAAAAATTGATTGCAATTTGGCATGACATCCCTGATCCCCGCCCCAAGTATTTTCTTTCTTCTTTTCATCAGTTGGTCAGCAGAGTTCAATTTGAAATGTACAAATGCAATCCTGTTCTATTAAAACTCATGTGTTTTCTGTTTCATTGCATAAACTCAAAAACGTCATGAAGTCATGAACTTCTTTTTCAAATGTAAAAAAACAAATAAATAAATAAAAATGATTTCTTTGGAGGTGTCCAGCCTGGAGCATGACAACACAAATAGATTTACTAATAATCATTTAATAAAATGATTGGAAAAACCAGATGAAATATCACCCAGTTTCATTATGAATAGCAAAGAGCACTTCAAAGAAATTTCTTTTCAAGCAGAAAAGGGTTCACACACTTTATATTCACTGCTCTTTATTTATATGAATTTTTAGCAACATTTTATTATTTTCTTTATTACAAGGAAATAGATTACACATTTTTTTCAATTTACAAAATCAAAAAGTCAAGCTATAAATGCAATAATCTATTAGGTTCCTTCTTAAAAAACACTTCATACTGAGTAATAAATCACCAACACAGCATTACAAAATCAGTTTTCTATATGTATATTTCTATTTATATTATTTTTCCCCCCACCACATTAAAATGTATGCTTCAGCTTCTGCTCTATATCAGTTCAGACAGTGTGGCTGTGTACACGGGGTCCTGTGCAGCTTTCTCACCAACAAGATGGATATCATGTCATCTGTGAAGGAGCCCACATGGGAATGTTTCCTTCTCTCTGTCTTCCCTCTGACACGTTTTCTTTGCGTGACGATGGTGCAGTCATTAGGTTTTTCTCAGACCTGCTGGGGCGGGAGGCAGAGGTCATGTAAAGTGCAATATGGTCCGAGTGGAAGTGTTTTTCTAATAATAACGCGCTGACTGTAAATGTGAGACTGTGCAGACTGAAATAGCACAGCTGAATGAACATCTGGGGGGAAGATCAGTGTTAAGCTCTGCGTCTGTGCTCCTGTGATAATAAACATAACCCAAATCACCCTCTGTCATCTTTAATTTGGTCATTTGGAATGACTTCTCTTTGATTTTTTAAATATGATTCTTCAATATACTCAACAAAAATATAAACGCAACACTTTTGGTTTTGCTCCCATTTTGTATGAGATGAACTCAAAGATCTAAAACTTTTTCCACATACACAATATCACCATTTCCCTCAAATATTGTTCACAAACCAGTCTAAATCTGTGATAGTGAACACTTCTCCTTTGCTGAGATAATCCATCCCACCTCACAGGTGTGCCATATCAACATGCTGATTAGACACCATGATTAGTGCACAGGTGTGCCTTAGACTGCCCACAATAAAAGGCCACTCTGAAAGGTGCCTAAGGTCTAAGGTCTAAGGTCTCTTTGGGTGCCACTGTAATGTCAAACAAACAGTGCCTTCGGGAGAGTAAGCTACGGAGGATCACTTAATGGAGTGTCTGCATCATTTTGGCTCTGTACTGCATTTGGCTGTGCATGATCCAGCACACAGGCGCAGTGTTGAGGACCCCATTGGCTGAAAAAGGCCAAATGGATGCCTATATTTCACCTGGCTGTGCAGATATAGTGTTATTTTAAAAAGGTGAGGATGGAGCAGTTGTGTGACTCATTAAATGGTGAGTTAAAATATGTAAATGGAATTCTTTTCTGTTATTAAATGTGGAAAAGCTTTGAGTTTTAACATGTTAGTTTGTAAACATTTTCATTTGTACATATGATAGATATGCTTCGGATTCCAGTGATTTTGAGTCTGTCTCCCCCTGTTGACTTACAAGTGCAGTACTCTTCCACCCCTTGCCACTGGGAAAAGGGTAGTTTGTGATGTAAGTGTGCATGCATGCAGTGTGGGAAAAATGAGCTCATGAGAGAAGGAGCAAAACACCCCAAGTCTCCAACTTCATGCACTCAAGTTGAGCTGCACTGTAGATCTTGATGTGGAACTCAGTTACAAAAGAAATACATAGTGACATAATAATATGAAGTGGTAATACTGCTGCAATGGATGGCACAGTGATGATGAGCCCACCCACATCCATTGCACATGTGGAGTTGTGCTAGGAGAGGAATATGATGTATAATCTGTGCCAAATCAAGATCTGGATCGATACCAGATCAGCTGTAGTGAGTGGGAGCAGCCAAAACTTCCCAACAGCTTGACTTTCCCCTGTTTTACCACAGCTATGTGAGTGACAGCTGAGTCACTCAGCTGCCGTGGCTCGAACACATGCATGTAGTTAGGGGCATTTCAGATGCATTTACTGTGTCTTGCATCACTGCTCAATCTTTCAACATCATTTGTCTTTGAAGATGGCTTTCTCCCACACTCTATACCTCTTTGTGGTTTGGGAGTGATTTATACAGGGTGGAATCCCCTGTTTCTTGTTGTTTTTAAACCAGCACATGCAGCTGATCTTACCTATACGAGGTCTGTTAGAAAACTAGACGACCTTTTTATTTTTTAAAAAACTATATGGATTTGAATCATGTGTGATTGCATCAGCCAAGCTTGAACCTTCGTGCGCATGTGTGAGTTTTTTCACGCCTGTCGGTTGCGTCATTCGCCTGTGGGCAGGCTTTGAGTGAGCACTCGTCCACCCCTCTCGTCGGATGTTCATTGTCAGGGAAATGGCTGAGCGATTGGAGCAGCGCTGAATCAAATTTTTTCCAGAAACTGTGAGAGACAGCCAGGTGGAAACCATTCGGAAGATTCAGACGGCTTTCGGTGAGGATACTCTGGGCGTCGAATGACAGGTATGAAAAAACTCACGCATGTGCACGAAGGTTCAAGCTTGGCTGATGCAAGCGCACATGATTCAAATCTATATAGTTTTAAAAAAAAAAATAAAAAGGTCGGATAGTTTTCTAACAGACCTCGTGTATATATATATATATATATATATATATATATATATATATATGTGTGTGTGTGTGTGTGTGTGTGTAAATTTATAAATACACCATCGACTCACCATCTGAACCAACAGTTTTTCCTTTGTCAGATTTTATTATCTACATTGTTTGAGGGGTCATAATTTTTGTTAGTTTAGTTGTGCAGAGAAGTGACTTAGTATAACTGAAGAGCAGCCATTTGACTGTTTTAAGTTGCTGAAATGGATAGAAAAATATATATATTTTTATGTCTGTGATCGCTTTACTAATCACAAAAACTCTGTGTTGCAACAATAAAATCTTTCACCTGGTGGTGCTGTTGTGGATGACTGTTGCCGCGCTTTTGCGCTTTGATGCTTTGTGGCCAGAACCATTTCCTTGCCAGAAAAGCTCTCACTTTGAAGTTCATCATCTTAATATCAGTGTGTCAGGTGATGGCACACTTGTGTTTTAAAGGAATAGAGAGGTGGCACTCATGCCCAAAACACACCCATGACTAAACAAGTCACTAATTGTAAACGGTTTGCACCTGTCTTTACTCTCAGATTATACAGCCAAGTGGAGTTGGAAATGCTCCATATACACTTGCGCTGTGCACTTTAGACTGCACCAAAGTTCAGCCATAGAGGGCCCACAGTATTTTTAGGATGATGATACAATTGTTCATGTTACCCTCATTGTACATGTTTAGACACTTTTTCTCTGTTGCTGTTATTCCACCACTCTATTACTTTTTCTTCCCTTTGTTTCTAATCACTCTCCTTTCCAGCTTCTCATGACTATGCTGTTCGTATTATTTTGTCTGATGAAACATGCTGGAATTTCTCATCTGCTTGAAAGTGCCTTTTCTTTTGCACTCTTTGTTTTCATTTCTTCCCCTTGGTGAGAATCTTTCTTTGGCATCCGTTGTGTGTGTGTCAGCCAAAGGCTGTTGTGTCCTGGGACCTCGTAACCATTGCACTTCTCTCTCTGCAGCCTGGAGGATGTTTGCTGGCTGTGTTGGTGTTGTAGGAATAAGGTCTGGGTAACTCTGGCTGACTAATGAGCCTATGCTAAGCAGCTTTTCATGCTTTGTGCTGTTGTCGTGAACCTGGTTTGGATCTCAGCAGTCAGGAGGAGTGGAACTCTTACTGCCGTGAGGATCACCTCTACCAGAACTGCAGCTGGGACGCTGATAATCTTTTACTCTCAACCCTCCCTCCCCATCCTCTCTCTCCTCTCTCTCTCTCTCTCTCTCTTGCTCTCTCTCTCTCTCTCTCTTGCTCTCACTCTCTAATGCAACCTGACTCCTTTCTGTTTCTCCCTCTCAGTCTGGCCCAGAGCACTGACAAATCGCTTTTGTAGCTGCATCGCCTCCTTGGCAGTTGTCTATCTATCTACTTTCTACTTCATCTGTCTTTTTGGCTTCTTACCTTCCACTGTGATTTTGTTGTTGCCAAAATGTACCAGGACCCGTGGATCTCGAATTATCCAAGTCACTCTAGGTTTGGCAGCCAAGGTAAGAGGTTGTAGGTCTGTGAATTCTGCAGATCTGAGATTTGGAGCTGGTGCGGAGCGGCGTGAGACAGGTTGAGTTTTTGTGCTTCAGGGAGTTGGCATGGAACAAACTGCAGATTTTTTTTTTTTTTTTGCTGTGTCCTGCTTTAAGCCTGATGTCCTTGTGGTGTATCTGTAGCCTCCAGTGACACAGAACATATCTGCAGCAGTGATAAGGGACTCCTATGAGCACTGATTTAGGGCGGCTGCTATTTCAGGCCTTTGCGCCTCATTTAGAGTCTGAGTTGAGTGAAGTTACATGGGCATGTTCGAGCATATTCTTAGTATTAACATGTGCATTCTTGTCTGTTTGTGTACAAACATGAAAACCGGTGTGGTGACAGGTTGCAAGTTGCTGTCATTTCCAAATCAAGTTTCTCCATTGTTGACTGGCTTGAACCCTGCAACAGGTGGTGCACACTCTCAGACGCTGCGGCAATAGGAACCATGGTTTCCATAGGAAAGGAAGTGCTTATGTGGGAGTCTAGGTTAGAGAAGTATGGACTATCTTCAGCTCTCTATTTCTGTTTGAGATATTAAGTCAGCTCTAACATGTTTGTGTATGCATTCAGTACTGGTGTTAAGGAGATAATTAGCTTACTGTCACATCCTGTTTTTAGGTCTGTTTGAAGCTCCATCTGCTTCGCTCTCAGCAAACTTGTGCTTCTTCATTTGTCTTACATACTTTAATGAGCACCTTCACTGGAGGTGCACGCTCTTGTCGTCTCCTGTGTAACTATGTACTATCATATTCATTCATTTTATATTCCTGCTTAGGGCCCCTTCACACATAGTACGAATGTGGTCAAATTGCACATGAATTGCGCATGAAGCAGGAATCATATGCAATACGTGTAAAATTTGAGCTGCCTCTAACGCCTCGTACACCTGTTGCTACAACTATATGCGCACACCAGCAGCTGAAAACAGTCAGGAAATGATTACTTTCGAGCTGGATGTGAAATTGTCTAAGTGCCCCCACAACTGTGGAGTTGCAAAAAGCAACACACATGTGGTGCATGTGTCTCACATGTGTGCGTGTGTCCTCCCACCACACACACACACACACACACACTCACTCCAACACATGTGGCGTGCCGGGGGGGCACACTTGCATTAAATGCTTACAGTTGTTTGCAAAGGTTTGGGCACCCCTGATAATTTTCATGATTTTCCTTTATAAATCATTGGTTGTCTGGATCAGAAACTTCAGTTAAATATATCATACGAGGTCTATTACAAAAGTATCCGACCTTATTATTTTTTTCAAAAACCATATGGATTTGAATCACGTGTGATTGCGTCAGACAAGCTTGAACCCTCGTGCGCATGCGTGAGTTTTTCCACGCCTGTCGGTTGCGTCATTCGCCTGTGAGCAGGCTTTGAGTGAGGAGTGGTCCACCCCCTCGGCGGATTTTCATTGTCAGGAAATGGCGGACTGATTTGGGCTTTTTTTCCATCAGAATTTTTTCAGAAACTGTTAGAGACTGGCAGCTGGAAGCCATTCGAAAATTTATCTGGCTTTCGGTGAAAATTTTACGGGCTTCACAGAGAATAAGGACTGTTACTACAGCTTTAAGGACGGCTTTATGATAAATTTTTCGAATGGCTTCCAGCTGCCAGTCTCTAACAGTTTCTGAAAAAATTCTGATGGAAAAAAAGCCCAAATCATTCTGCCATTTCCTGACAATGAAAATCCATCGAGGGGGTGGACCATTCCTCACTCAAAGCCTGCTCACAGGCGAATGACGCAACCGACAGGCGTGGAAAAACTCACGCATGCGCACGAGGGTTCAAGCTTGTCTGACACAATCACACGTGATTCAAATCCATATGGTTTTTGAAAAAAATAATAAGGTCGGATACTTTTCTAATAGACCTCGTATATCAGATGAACACACTGATATTTGACAAGTGAAATGAAGTTGCTAGTATTTACAGAAAGTGTGCAATATTTTTTTTAAACAAAATTGCACCTGCTATTACTGCTATTATATACAGTTTCTTACAACCACTAATACCTGGTGTCCAATACCTTTAACGCTTTTTCAAAACTCTTTACACAGTTACCACAACATCAGCCTGTGTGGGCTACACATTTAACACAATTGTTCTTCTTTTGACACAAAATACAAACATTTTACATGTTTAAAATTAGTTTCAACTCCTTTTACACACAAGCTCAGTCATGACCAAAACAGCAGGTGTTAACTGGTGAATTTCCAGTTGCTTTCACACAGTTTGTCAAAACAGAAAACCTCATGTTCAAAACTAATGGTTTGAAGATTACATTGATCACAATTCCCCTCTCACCCAGCTCAGGTGCTGGGCTTTTTTCAATCACATCACCAATATTTATTGGCGTATCTTGTGAGGGAAAAGAACAAACGACAAGACAAGGGAGAAGGTGGAGTACTTGCAAAAAACAAGTGAGAAAAATGCCTAGAGGTAGAGGTAGAGGGAGAGTTAGAATGCGTGGTGGGGCTCAGTGTTGGGAAAGTGTAGGAACACGGACCCACAACAGGGGGCGCAAATGAACGGACAATGGAATAGGTCAAATAACAACACTTTACTGTTGCGAACGTGCACAACAAACACAACAAATTACAACAATGGACAAAGGTCAATTCACAAAGGTGTCGTGTGGGCAGGCTCGAAGATAGGAGACGCCTCTCCAAAGTAGAACCGGAACCACACGGTTTCCTCCGCCACAGGACCCCGGGAATACTGGAGCCGCCAAGTTCCGAACTCCCAGGTGGCCACTGCCTCCGCGTGTCGGACCTGGTACTGCTGGCGAGGAACAAGAACACAATTAACGTGGGCGCGTTTGCACCCAGCAACCTGTACGGCAGGGAAGCTACCTCCACCTCTCGTTGGAGAAAAAAGTCTGCAATCACTCACAAAAATCACAAAGGTTACTGTCAAGCAGTCAGCTGAGATTATTACCTTCCAGATAGAACAATATCTCGGCGATGAGGTGGAGATGCCGTCCTGCTGATATACCCCAGTGATAATTGCCGTCAGCTGTCTCAGGTGATGGGTGACAGCTGTTACCGAGGCTGCTCCTGTGGGGCGGCGGCGCCCTCTGGTGGTGGTGGGCCAGCAGTACCTCCTCTTCAGCGGCCCACACAACAGGACCCCCCCCTCAACGGGTGCCTCCTGGCGCCCGACCGGGCTTGTCCGGGTGGCGACGGTAGAAGTCGGCCAGGAGGGCCGGGTCCAGGATGAAGCTCTTCTTCACCCAGGAGCGTTCTTCGGGACCATACCCCTCCCAGTCCACCAGATATTGAAAGCCCCGGCCCATCCGACGGACGTCCAACAACCGGCGCACTGTCCAAGCCGGCTCACCATCGATGATCCGGGCAGGAGGTGGTGCCGGACCGGGTGTACAGAGGGGCGAGGTGTGATGGGGCTTGAGCTTCGACACATGAAACACAGGATGGATCCGCAGTGAGGCTGGAAGCTGAAGCCTCACTGCGGCGGGATTGATGACCTTGAGGATTTTAAACGGTCCTATGTACCTGTCCTGTAGTTTAGGGGAGGCCACTTGTAGTGGGATGTCCTTTGTGGACAACCACACTTCCTGCCCGGGGCGATACGTAGGGGCCGGGGTCCGCCGCCGGTCTGCATGGGTCTTCGCCCTCATCCGGGCCTTCAACAAAGCAGAACGGGCGGCGCGCCACACCCGACGACACTTCCGCAGGTGGGCCTGGACCGAGGGCACACAGACCTCCCCCTCAACCACCGGGAACAACGGGGGCTGATACCCCAAACACACCTCAAAGGGGGAGAGGCCGGTGGCTGATGACACTTGACTGTTGTGGGCGTACTCGATCCAGGCCAGATGAGTACTCCAGGCCGCCGGGTGCGCGGCTGTCACACAACGCAGTGTTTGCTCCATTTCTTGATTGGCCCGCTCTGCTTGCCCGTTGGTCTGGGGGTGATACCCGGACGAGAGACTGACCGTGGCCCCCAGTTCCCGGCAAAAGCTCCTCCAGACATGCGAGGAGAACTGGGGACCGCGATCGGAGACGATGTCTGATGGTATCCCATGCAGGCGGACGACGTGGTGGACCAGGAGGTCCGCCGTCTCCTGGGCCGTAGGGAGCTTCGGGAGGGCCACGAAGTGGGCCGCCTTGGAGAATCGGTCCACTATCGTGAGGATCACGGTGTTTCCCTGGGACGGCGGGGAGGCCCGTGACAAAATCCAGGCCGATGTGGGACCAGGGGTGATGAGGCACGGGCAGCGGCTGTAGCAGTCCCGGAGCCTTGCAATGGTCGGCCTTGCCCCTGGCACAGGTGGTACAGGCCTGGATATAGTCCCGGACGTCGGCCTCCAGGGACGCCCACCAGAAGCGCTGCCGGACAACTGCCACGGTTCTTCGCACCCCTGGGTGACAGGAGAGCTTAGAGCCGTGACAGAAGTCCAGGACTGCAGCCCTTGCCTCTGGTGGGACGTAAAGTCTGTTCTTTGGTCCAGTCCTGGGTCCGGGCTTCGTGCCAGGGCCTCCCGGACGGTTCTCTCTACGTCCCAGGTGAGGGTGGCCACGATAGTGGACTCCGGGATGATGGGTTCCGGTGGATCCGACAACTCCGCTTTGACCTCGTCTTCGTGTACCCGGGACAAGGCATCCGACTTCTGGTTCTTGGTCCCGGGCCGGTAGGTGATGCGGAAGTCAAAACGGCCCGAAGAACAGTGACCAGCGGGCTTGCCTGGGATTCAGCCGCTTGGCGGTCCTGATATATTCCAGGTTCCGGTGGTCAGTGAAAACCGTGAATGGCACGGATGTTCCCTCCAACAGGTGTCTCCACTCTTCAAGAGCCTCTTTCACCGCAAGGAGTTCTCGGTTGCCGACGTCATAGTTCCGTTCAGCCGGGGTCAACCTGCGGGAAAAATAGGCACACGGATGAAGGACCTTATCGGTCTTCCCACTCTGGGACAGCACAGCTCCTATCCCTGAGTCCGAGGCATCCACTTCAACCATTAACTGGCGACTAGGATCGGGCTGCACCAGAACGGGTGCAGACGAGAAGCGCCGTTTCAACTCCTTGAACGCGGCATCGCAACGATCCGACCAGGTGAAGGGGACTTTTGGTGAGGTCAGGGCTGTCAGGGGGCTAGCAACCTGGCTGTAGCCCTTAATGAACCTCCTGTAGAAATTCGCAAAGCCGAGGAACTGTTGCAGCTTCCTACGGCTTGTGGGTTGGGGCCAGTCTCTCACCGCTGCAACCTTGGCCGGATCAGGAGCGACGGAGTTGGGGGAGATGATGAACCCCAGGAAGGACAAAGAAGTGCGGTGAAACTCACACTTCTCGCCCTTAACAAACAGCCGGTTCTCCAATAACCGCTGCAGGACCTGACGTACATGTCGGACATGGGTCTCAGGATCCGGAGAAAAGATGAGTATGTCGTCTAAATATACGAAGACGAATCGGTGCAGGAAGTCCCGCAAGACATCATTAACCAATGCTTGGAACGTCGCGGGAGCATTTGTAAGACCGAACGGCATGACCAGGTACTCAAAATGACCTAACGGGGTGTTAAATGCCGTCTTCCACTCGTCTCCCTTCCGGATCCGAACCAGGTGATACGCATTCCTAAGATCAAGCTTGGTGAATATCTTGGCTCCATGCAGGGGCGTGAACACCGAATCCAACAGGGTAAGGGGTATCGGTTACGAACCGTGATTTCGTTCAGCCCCCTGTAATCAATGCATGGACGTAATCCGCCATCCTTTTTCCCCACAAAAAAGAAACCCGCACCCATCGGGGAGGTGGAATTCCGGATCAACCCGGCAGCCAAAGAGCCCCGGATGTAGGTCTCCATTGATTCGCGTTCAGGTCGTGAGAGGTTGTACAGCCTGCTGGACGGGAACTCAACGCCTGGAACCAAATCAATGGCACAATCATACTGGCGGTGCGGGGGAAGGGTGAGTGCCAGATCCTTGCTGAACACCTCCGCAAAGGTCATGGTACTGCACCGGCACCGTCCCTAGATTGGGCGGGGCTCTGACCTCCTCCCTGGCCTGGGAACCGGGAGGAACCGAGGAACCTAAACATACCCGATGGCAGGTCTCGCTCCACTGGACCACTACCCCGGACGGGCCAATCGATCCGGGGATTGTGCTTCAACATCCAGGGAAAACCTAAAATCACACGGGAGGTGGCCGGAGTTACAAAAAACTCGATCTCCTCCCGGTGATTCCCCGACACCACCAGAGTTACTGGTGGTGTCTTGTGGTGATTGGAGGGAGTAGGGAGCCATCTAGTGCCCGTACCTGCACAGGCGAGGTAAGCGCCACCAGAGGGAACCCTATCTCCCTGGCCCATTTGCTATCAAGCAAATTCCCTTCTGAGCCCGTGTCCACCAGTGCTGGGCCTTCAGGGTTAAATCCTCATAAAGGATTGTAACTGGGAGTCGTGTGGCGATGTGGGTGTGTCCCAACGTGAACGTCTCGGCCCCCCCCTAGCCCAGTGTCTAGGGGCGGGCGTTGGTGTTTAACCGTTCGGGGCAGTCTCGTACCTGATGCTCAATCGAGCCACAAACAAAACACGCTCCGCGGGCCAGCCTCCTTTGTGTGACCGGTGCCCTAAATGTTGCCCTACTCGTGTCCATAGCTTCGTCAGCAGGGGGAGCTGTGATCGCACGGAGCGCAGGGGCCGTGGAGCGTGGGGAGGGCGGAACGCGGTCGGAACCGGAAGGGAGAGGGAACGACGCGTGCCTGGCCACGCCCTTCGTCTCGTTCTCGACGGCGCTCATTTAACCGATTGTCTAATCGTATGACAAGATCGATAAGCCCATCCAAAATCCCGCGTTCGTCCTTAGCCACCAGGTGCTCCTTGAGGGCCAATGACAGTCCGTTTACGAGGCGGTGCGGAGGGCAGTGGCTATTCCAGCCGGACCTCGCAGCCGCGATGCGGAAGTCGACTGCATAGGCAGCTGCGCTCCGGCGCCCCTGTCTCATTGACAGCAGCACGGCTTGAAGCGGTCTCTCCTCTATTAGGGTGATCGAACACTGTTCTGAGCTCCCTCACAAACCCATCATATGTCAGAAGGAGCCGTGAACTTTGCTCCCAGAGCGCTGTAGCCCAAGCGCGTGCCTCACCACGAAGCAGATTTATCACATAAGCTACTTTGCTAGCGTCGGTCCGCGTACATGACGGGACGCTGTGCGAAGACGAGCGAACACTGCATAAGGAAATCCGCGCACGTCTCCACACAGCCTCGTACGCTCTGGGGGGCTTATGTATGCTTCAGGGGATGGTGGGGGGGGTCGTTGGAAACAACCAGTGGAACGTCGCTGTCACGCACAGGGTCTACGGGAGGGAGAGCCGCAGCGGCGCCCGGAGGGCGCGCTTCCACCTGCGCGGCGAGAGCCTCCACCCTGCGGTTCAGGAGGGCGTTCTGCTCGGCCATCAGTCTAACCGAGTCGTGAAAGCGGTGAGGATCCGCTGCAACTCACCGATTACCCCTCCTGCGGACGCCTGTGCGCCTTGTTCTTCCATTGGCCGTTCAACAGCCGGTTGACGCCCCTCGGGATCCATGACGCTGGCCGAGATATCCTGTTGGGAAAGTGTAGGAAACACGGACCCACAACAGGGGGCGCAATGAACGGACAATGGAATAGTCAATACAACACTTTACTGTTGCGAACGTGCACAACAAACACAACAAATTACAACAATGGACAAAGGTCCAATTCACAAGGTGTCGTGTGGGCTAGGCTCGAAGATAGGAGACGCCTCTCCAAAGTAGAACCGGAACCACACGGTTTCCCTCCGCCACAGGACCCCTGGAAACTGGAGCCGCCAAGTTCCGAAGCTCCCAGGTGGCCACTGCCTCCGCGTGTGGTACCCTGGTACTGCTGGTGAGGAACAAGAACCAATTAACGTGGGCGCGTTTGCACCCGAGCAACCTGTACGGCAGGTAAGCTATGCCTCCACTCTCGTTGGAGAAAAAAAGTCGGCAATCACTCACAAAAATCACAAAGGTTACTGTCAAGCAGTCAGCTGAGATTATTACCTTCCAGGTAGAACGATATCTCGGCGATGAGGTGGAGATGCCGTCCTGCTGATATACCCCAGTGATAATTGCCGTCAGCTGTCTCAGGTGATGGGTGACAGCTGTTACCGAGGCTGCTCCTGTGGGGCGGCGGCGCCCTCTGGTGGTGGTGGGCCAGCAGTACCTCCTCTTCAGCGGCCCACAAAACACTCAGGGCTGGATAAGGCATGCAAAAAGATACTTCCCAAGATGCCTGGCCAGAGAAGACATCAGGTGTAATGTCGATGAAAATATGTGGCCCAATGCTGACGACCAAGCAGATTAGCTTTTTTTCTTCCTCTTTTACAGCGATTTGTTCTGCTCCTTTTTCTTTTTGTGTATTTGACAATCCACTAATGAATGACAGCTAAATGCTGATTTTTTTTTCTTCTTTACTGTACTGTAAGTCATTTTCATTTGCAATACAGTAAAGTGTTTAACTCCAAATCCTGTCATTTACTGACGGTAAGTGCACAATCAGGTGTTACCATTTTAATAATGCAATGTTACCAACCTATATCTCATAAAATAATGCCATTAGAGATATTAGAAGCTATTGCTAAGACCCTTGGGCATACCTTTATCTGTGTCGTGCTTTTTACAGTTTGGAAATGCATAAAACAACCTCAAAAATGGTGAATATATGGTGAAAAAATGCAATTTTTTGCATGTTACCTCATTTCTTGTGAAATTTGCTCATTATATAATAAAGCTGATATTTATCCTCTCGAACCTTTCAAAGAACTACACCAATCAGTGACATTCCAGTATTTCTCTGGTCATGACACAAGTTACGGAATCAAAATATCTTCACTTGGAGCCAAGCAGCAGTCATTTGAGTAAAAAATAGGTTTGTAACCAGAATCCAAATTTGTCAATTCATTTGAGAAAACACTATGTTCTAAACATAAATCCTTTGATTTCATAATTCCTGTTTATTAGATTTGACACCTAAATGGATCCCCTACAAAACAGTGCTAGTAATTGTTTCAGTTTTATTGCTGGAACTTCTGGGAAATTCACATAATCAGGGATGTGGATGTCCCCCAAAATATTGTAGTCTCCGTAGTAGCATACTCACAGAGAGGCAACACTAGGTGCAGGAATGATACCAATATTTCACTAGAGTGTCTTTGTCTCAACCATGATCTAGAAATGGAAGTGATATATTTATTTTTAGTACCTCAAGAATGACAATTTGTGCCAAATGTAGTCTCCGTAGAGCCTTGTAGTCTCCGTAGTAGTAGCTCTATACTGGAATCACTTGTAAAACTATGATGGAGGTTTTACAGCAGATTTTGGTCCAGTCTTTTGACTCACATTATAGACACAGAAATAACACCATTTCCAATGCTTTGGTGTGTAACTTTTGGAATAAGAGTTCTTCACAAACCTAATGTAGTCTCCGTAGTACCTGTTTTTGTTCACAAGGATCAAGCACTCAGTCACCAAAAAAATCTAAATGGTATTTGCTCATGAAATTCTGCATGAAGATCCCTTGGGATGTTGTTATCATTGTGAAACAAACTATTAAGCATTATACTGAATTTCATTTTTCGCCAAAAGTGAAACACTAGTGGTACACCTGATTGTGCAATTACTGTGTCTTCTTCCCTCATAAACATTCTGCAAAGCTGCTTTGACATGGGTCATTTTTTGTGCTGAGTGTTGTACAAAAAAAGGACTAACTAAATGTTTCTGTTAGAAGACAACGTATGTCAGTGCTTTGGTAGATTTGGTGAACTGTGTTAGTGTACAAGGTCTGTTAGAAAAGTATCCAACCTTTTTATTTTTTTCAAAAACCTGATGGATTTGAATCACGTGTGCTTGCATGAGCCAACCTTGAACCTTCATGCGCATGCGTGATTTTTTCACGCCTGTCGGTTACGTCATTTGCAGCCTTTGTGTGAGGATGGGTGTAGTCTCTCGTTGTTTTTTCTTTTCAAGGAAATGGTGGAACGACTGGAGCAGCGCGACTGCATCAAATTTTGCCAGAAACTGGGCGACAGCCAGGTGGAAACCATTCGGATTATTCAGACGGCTTTCGGTGACAATCCTCTGGTCATCACACAGATTAAGGAGCGGTACAGCCGGTTTAAAGACGGCTGCACAACGGTGGAGAGCGCGCCATGCTCCGGGTGGCCATCAACATGCAGAAATGACCAGATCATTTCCAAAGTGAACGCTGTGATGATGCGGGACCGTCGTGTGACTATCTGAGAAATTGTGGAAGAGGTGGAAATCAGCACTTTTTCGGCACATTCCACTGTGACAGAAGATTTTGCCATGAAAAGAGTGGCAGTGAAATCCATCGGCATGAAGCTGATGGTGGAACAAAAGCGCCTCCGTGTTGAAGTCTCACAGGACATGCTGTAACATGCCCACCTCTTCCACCATTCGGAAGATTCAGACGGCTTTCGGTGGCTTTTCAGTCGTGTGATTATCCGAGAAATTGTGGAAGAGCTGGGCATGTTACAGCATGTCCTGTGAGACTTCAACACGGTGGCGCTTTTGTTCCGCCATCAGCGGAACTTGATCTGGTCATTTACTTTTCTAACAGACCTCGTATTATTGTATTTTGGAGGTGTGTGTGTTTATTTACACTGCGTGCATTTGATCATGAAATTACCTGTTTGGGGAATTGTGTGTTTCAGGTATGATGTGCGTTGACAGTTTTGAAAAAGTGGTTAAGGTTCTAACCAACAGGTCATAGCAGTTGTAAAAAACTGTAACTATTAAATTAACAGATATGGTAAAATTCCAAACAAACCTGATCTTGTACAAGGCAAAAAATGACCTTTTACCAAAAAACATACAGAAATTGTTCAAGGATCAAGAGGGGGGATATCAATTACGAGGGAAATAAAACTTCAAAATGAACAAAATCCGCACAAACGATTCTGCATTTCATTCTGTGGGGTGAGACTGTGGAACAGTATGAATGAGGAGTTAAAGCAGTGTCCAAACATTCAACAGTTTAAAACAAAATATAAAAATGTGTTTTCGTGGTATACAGGGATGAAGTGTGAGAGTTACTAGGTGTTCACTGGAAACTGTTATTGATTATTTATTTCTGTGTTTTTTTGTATTTATTTATGTTCATTGTTAGTTGGGTCTATCTTTTCTGTTGTGTTTTTTTTTGTTGGGTTTCTTATGTCATTGTCTTTTTCTCAAATTGTATTGTATCATTGTATCATTATTGTTACTATTAGCATTATTGTTGTTGCTATTATTATTATTATCATGATTGCAAATAGTAGTATTTTTAAAGAAACAGGGGTTGACATTTTGATATTTGATATATTTGATCATTATACAGGGAGAAGGGGTGGGATTAGATAAGTTTGGACTTCTCACTGCTTTTTGAACTAACTTTAATTTTATGTTGTCTGTTTTATTTTTTTTTCTTTTGTTATGTTCAAAATAAATCTTCTTCAATTCAGTTCAGTTCAATATCTCAGCAGTCATAGGGCACAAGCCATGCCCAGTGAGGGGAATGGATCAGAGTTAAGATGGACAGCGAAAGTTTAGCACACTGATAAGGCAAACAGCTCCCAAGTAGGATTCCGATCCTTCGTTCATACAATTTTAACGGTTAAATCAAAAACTCATATCCTAAATCTGACAAAAACAGCTGGCAAAATCATTAGTATAGTGGTTGGTACCTGTAATTCCCCAAGATTTGTTCGAACAAGCAATCCTCAGACTTGCAGACAATATTTTATCAGATGTGTCTTATGTACTGCACTCGGAATGTATTTTACTTAACTCAGGAAGGGGGTACAGAGCTCCTCTTTGTAAATATAACCAATGCAAACAGTCATGAGCAGATGGCTCAGGATGGACAGAAAAGATAGTATAAGGTCATGCTGTGCTGAATTTGAACTGAGATGCTGGTATGATTTTGTTGATTATATATCTGTATTTTAATTTTGATGTATTATGCTTTTTTTTTTTTTTTTTTTGATGCATGGGTGTGTTTGGATGTGTTGTTTGTGCAGCAGACCCCTCTGTGCAAGACAAATTTCTCACTAAAGAGACTAATAGACACTTTGACTTTGACTTTGAAAGCTTTTGAAAAGAATCAGATTGTTCATGAATGGCAAAATACTAGCATTGGGATTCGGCACAAGTTTTATGCCAGATGCCTTTCCTGATGCAACTCCAGTGCTACACGGGGAAACACACCCAAGCAGTCTCCCAGCCAAGAACTTATCAGGACCTACTCTGCTTCAATTCTGTCTCTCTCGCTCCTCCCTCTCTCTCTCTCTCTCTCCTCTCTCTCTCTTCTCTCTAAAGATATTTTGGTGTGCCTTAATAAACCTAGTAGAGTTCCACCTTAGATTTGGCATGTATAATAGAAGATATACGTTACTGCATTTTCATATCAATATGATAAACGATATGTCTATGATTTGACACAAAGTGCAGCAACAGTGAAAATTAAACATTCTTAAACAAAACAGTAATAATACCACACTCATTTTGCACTCATCATAAGGTTAGGATACTGTGCCCTCCAAAAGTATTGGAACACTTGGAATTTCACACATTTTAATTTGTTTATGCCATTTTAAATACAAGAAATACAAAAAAAAAAAAAAAAAAATTCAAATTTCTAAAATTATTTTTCTCAAACTCAAACTGAAAGCAATCTCTAAAACTTGATAAAACACTGTAAATAATAATCAGTTTTATTGCCAGTTTCTTCAGACAAGTCAGGGGATGGAAACATGAACATTTCCAAGTCACTGAATATGTCATTGAATATGTACATTATTACATCAATTATGAAGAAATACAAAAGTTTCTTTCACCAAACATCAAATCTAGGCTTCATCTCAAATGTACTTTCTGTCAAATTGTAGCTGAACTTTCAGGTCTTCTTCTTAAGAATCCTCCTCTACACTACTTCATCAGGAAGCTGGATTTCATATTTTTAATTCATTTATATCAAGTTAGACCCCATTCCTACCAGGCTGCTCAAGGAAGCCCTACCATTAATTAATGCTTCGATTTTAAATATGATCAATCTATTTTATTAGTTGGCTATGTACCACAGGCTTTTAAGGTGGCAGTAATTAAACCATTACTTAAAAAGCCATCACTTGACCCAGCTATCTTAGCTAATTATAGGCCAATCTCCAACCTTCCTTTTCTCTCAAAAATTCTTGAAAGGGTAGTTGTAAAACAGCTAACTGATCATCTGCAGAGGAATGGTCTATTTGAAGAGTTTCAGTCAGGTTTTAGAATTCATCATTGTACAGAAACAACATTTGTGAAGGTTACAAATGATCTTCTTATGGCCTCAGACAGTGGACTCATCTCTGTGCTTGTCCTGTTAGACCTCAGTGCTGCTTTTGATACTGTTGACCATAAAATTTTATTACAGAGATTAGAGCATGCCATAGATATTAAAGGCACTGCGCTGCGGTGGTTTGAATCATATTTATCTAATGATTACAATTTGTTCATGTAAATGGGGAGTCTTCTTCACAGACTAAGGTTAATTATGGAGTTCCACAAGGTTCTGTGCTAGGACCAATTTTATTCAATTTATACATGCTTCCCTTAGGCAGTATTATTAGAAAGCATTGCTTAAATTTTCATTGTTACGCAGATTTTGACTTTATCTATCCATGAAGCCAGAGGACACACACCAATTAGCTAAACTGCAGGATTGTCTTACAGACATAAAGACATGGATGACCTCTAATTTCCTGCTTTTAAATTCAGATAAAACTGAAGTTATTGTACTTGGCCCCACAAATCTTAGAAACATGGTGTCTAACCAGATCCTTACTCTGGATGGCATTACCCTGACCTCTAGTAATACTGTGAGAAATCTTGGAGTCATTTTTGATCAGGATATGTCCTTCAATGCGCATATTAAGGAAATATGTATGACTGCTTTTTTGCATTTGCGCAATATCTCTAAAATTAGAAAGGTCTTGTCTCAGAGTGATGCTGAAAAGCTAATTCATGCATTTATTTCCTCTAGGCTGGACTATTGTAATTCATTATTATCAGGTTGTCCTAAAAGTTCCCTGAAAAGCCTTCAGTTAATTCAAAATGCTGCAGCTAGAGTACTAACAGGGACTAGAAGGAGAGAGCATATCTCACCCATATTGGCCTCTCTTCATTGGCTTCCTGTTAATTCCAGAATAGAATTTAAATTCTTCTTCTTACTTATAAGGTTTTGAATAATCAGGTCCCATCTTATCTTAGGGACCTCGTGGTACCATATTACCCCAATAGAGCGCTTCGCTCTCAGACTGCAGGCTTACTTGTAGTTCCTAGGGTTTGTAAGAGTAGAATGGGAGGCAGAGCCTTCAGCTTTCAGGCTCCTCCCTCTGGAACCAGCTCCCAATTCGGATCAGGGAGACAGACACCCTCTCTACTTTTAAGATTAGGCTTAAAATTTCCTTTTTGCTAAAGCTTATAGTTAGGGCTGGATCAGGTGACCCTGAACCATCCCTTAGTTATGCTGCTATAGACTTAGACTGCGGGGGGTTCCGATGATGCACTGAGTGTTTCTTTCTCTTTTGCTCTGTATGCACCACTCTGCATTTAATCATTAGTGATTGATCTCTGCTCTCTTCCACAGCATGTCTTTTTCCTGATTCTCTCCCCTCAGCCCCAACCAGTCCCAGCAGAAGACTGCCCCTTCCTGAGCCTGGTTCTGCTGGAGGTTTCTTCCTGTTAAAAGGGAGTTTTTCCTTCCCACTGTCGCCAAGTGCTTGCTCACAGGGGGTCGTTTTGACCGTTGGGGTTTTTCTGTAATTATTGTATGGCTTTTGCTTTACAATATAAAGCGCCTTGGGGCAACTGTTTGTTGTGATTTGGCGCTATATAATAAAATTGATTTGATTTGATTTGCTGCCTGACAGCAGAGCACCAACACTGCACCTGACCCACCACATTTTAAGACCAGTGTGCCCATAGGTGCACAGATAAGTGCAAGTACATTTGGTAGTTACACAGTGTGAGAGCTGTGTATTAAAAAGACAGTTGTGTTGGAAACCAGTAATGATATTTGTGCTTTGCAGCAGGTAGCATATGACCCTATTTCTTCAGGTGCAAAATGTGAGAATGTGAGGTGTCAGTGTTATTGTAGTTAAACTTTGTGATTTGTTAAAAAAAAAAAAAAGAAAAAGCCCCAGAGCATAAGTACGTTTTGTAAGAAGCACATGTTTTTGTTTTTTGTAATAAAACAATTTCCTCAAGGGTGACAGCTGCACTGCGCAAACACCTGAATGAATGAGGTCCACAGGAATGCTGTGAAAAAACAAAACAGCAAACAAACAAAAAAGTACAAAAAATTGATGCAATTTGGCATGACAATCCCTGATCCCCCGCCCCAAGTATTTTCTTTCTTCTTTCATCAGTTGGTCAGACAGAGTTCAATTTGAATGTACAAATGCCATCCTGTTCTATTAAACTCATGTGTTTTCTGTTTCAGTGCATAAACTCAAAACGTCATGAAGTCATGAACTTCTTTTTCAAATGTAAAAAAACAAATAAATAAATAAAAATGATTTCTTTGGAGGTGTCCAGCTGGAGCATGACAACACAAATAGATTTACTAATAATCATTTAATAAATGATTGGAAAAACCAGATGAAATATCACCCGTTTCATTATGAATAGCAAAGAGCACTTCAAAGAAATTTCTTTTCAAGCAGAAAAGGGTTCACACCACTTTATATTCACTGCTCTTTATTATATGAATTTTTAGCACATTTTATTATTTTCTTTATTACAAGGAAATAGATACACATTTTTTTTCATTTACAAAATCAAAAGTCAAGCTATAAATGCAATAATCTATTAGGTTCCTTCTTAAAAACACTTCATCCTGGAGTAATAAATCACCAACACAGCATTACAAACTCAGTTTTCTATATGTATATTCTATTTATATTATTTTTCCCCCCACCACATTAAAATGTATGCTTCAGCTTCTGCTCTATTCAGTTCAGACAGTGTGGCTGTGTACACGGGGCCTGTGCAGCTTCTCACCAACAAGATGGATATCATGTCATCTGTGAAGGAGCCCACATGGGAATGTTTCCCTTCTCTCTGTCTTCCCTCTGAAACGTTTTCTTTGCGTGACGATGGTGCAAGTCATTAGGTTTTTCTCAGACCTGCTGGGGCGGGAGGCAGAGGTCATGTAAAGTGCAATATGGTCCGAGTGGAAGTGTTTTCTAATAATAACGCGCTGACTGTAAATGTGAGACTGTGCAGACTGAAATAGCACAGCTGAATGAACATCTGGGGGAAGATCAGTGTTAAGCTCTGCGTCTGTGCTCCTGTGATAATAAACATAACCCAAATCACCCTCTGTCATCTTTAATTTGGTCATTTGGAATGACTTCTCTTTGATTTTTTAAATATGATTCTTCAATATACTCAACAAAATATAAACGCAACACTTTTGGTTTTGCTCCCATTTTGTATGAGATTGAACTCAAAGATCTAAACTTTTTCCACATACACAATATCACCATTTCCCTCAAATATTGTTCACAAACAGTCTAAATCTGTGATAGTGAACACTTCTCCTTTGCTGAGATAATCCATCCCACCTCACAGGTGTGCCATATCAACATGCTGATTAGACACCATGATTAGTGCACAGGTGTGCCTTAGACTGCCCACATAAAAGGCCACTCTGAAAGGTGCCTAAGGTCTAAGGTCTAAGGTCTCTTTGGGTGCCACTGTAATGTCAAACAAACAGTGCCTTCGGGAGAGTAAGCTACGGAGGATCACTTAATGGAGTGTCTGCATCATTTTGGCTCTGTACTGCATTTGGCTGTGCATGATCCAGCACACAGGCGCAGTGTTGAGGACCCCATTGGCTGAAAAAAGGCCAATGGATGCCTATATTTCACCTGGCTGTGCAGATATAGTGTTATTTAAAAAGGTGAGGATGGAGCAGTTGTGTGACTCATTAAATGGTGAGTTAAAATATGTAAATGAATTCTTTTCTGTTATTAATGTGGAAAAGCTTTGAGTTTTAACATGTTAGTTTGTAAACATTTTCATTTGTACATATGATAGATATGCTTCGGATTCCAGTGATTTTGAGTCTGTCTCCCCCTGTTGACTTACAAGTGCAGTACTCTTCCACCCCTTGCCACTGGGAAAAGGGTAGTTTGTGATGTAAGTGTGCATGCATGCAGTGTGGGAAAAATGAGCTCATGAGAGAAGGAGCAAACACCCCAAGTCTCCAACTTCATGCACTCAAGTTGAGCTGCACTGTAGATCTTGATGTGGAACTCAGTTACAAAAGAAATACATAGTGACATAATAATATGAAGTGGTAATACTGCTGCAATGGATGGCACAGTGATGATGAGCCCACCCACATCCATTGCACATGTGGAGTTGTGCTAGGAGAGGAATATGATGTATAATCTGTGCCAAATCAAGATCTGGATCGATACCAGATCAGCTGTAGTGAGTGGGAGCAGCCAAAACTTCCCAACAGCTTGACTTTCCCCTGTTTTAACCACAGCTATGTGAGTGACAGCTGAGTCACTCAGCTGCCGTGGCTCGAACACATGCATGTAGTTAGGGGCATTTCAGATGCATTTACTGTGTCTTGCAGTCACTGCTCAATCTTTCAACATCATTTGTCTTTGAGATGGCTTTCTCCCACACTCTAGTACCTCTTTGTGGTTTGGGAGTGATTTATACAGGGTGGAATCCCCTGTTTCTTGTTGTTTTTAAACCAGCACATGCAGCTGATCTTACCTATACGAGGTCTGTTAGAAAACTAGACCGACCTTTTTATTTTTTAAAAAACTATATGGATTTGAAGCATGTGTGATTGCATCAGCCAAGCTTGAACCTTCGTGCGCATGTGTGAGTTTTTTCACGCCTGTCGGTTGCGTCATTCGCCTGTTGGGCAGCTTTGAGTGAGCACTCGTCCACCCCTCTCGTCGATGTTCATTGTCAGGGAAATGGCTGAGCGATTGGAGCAGCGCTGAATCAAATTTTTCCAGAAACTGTGAGAGACAGCCAGGTGGAAACCATTCGGAGATTCAGACGGCTTTCGGTGAGGATACTCTGGGCGTCGAATGACAGGTATGAAAAAACTCACGCATGTGCACGAAGGTTCAAGCTTGGCTGATGCAAGCGCACATGATTCAAATCTATATAGTTTTAAAAAAAAAATAAAAAGGTCGGATAGTTTTCTAACAGACCTCGTGTATATATATATATATATATATATATATATATATATATATATATATATATATGTGTGTGTGTGTGTGTGTGTGTGTAAATTTATAAATACACCATCGACTCACCATCTGAACCAACAGTTTTTCCTTTGTCAGATTTTATTATCTACATTGTTTGAGGGGTCATAATTTTTGTTAGTTTAGTTGTGCAGAGAAGTGACTTAGTATAACTGAAGAGCAGCCATTTGACTGTTTTAAGTTGCTGAAATGGATAGAAAAATATATATATTTTTATGTCTGTGATCGCTTTACTAATCACAAAACTCTGTGTTGCAACAATAAAATCTTTCACCTGGTGGTGCTGTTGTGGATGACTGTTGCCGCGCTTTTGCGCTTTGATGCTTTGTGGCCAGAACCATTTCCTTGCCAGAAAGCTCTCACTTTGAAGTTCATCATCTTAATATCAGTGTGTCAGGTGATGGCACACTTGTGTTTTAAAGGAATAGAGAGGTGGCACTCATGCCCAAAAACACACCCATGACTAAACAAGTCACTAATTGTAAACGGTTTGCACCTGTCTTTACTCTCAGATTATACAGCCAAGTGGAGTTGGAAATGCTCCATATACACTTGCGCTGTGCACTTTAGACTGCACCAAAGTTCAGCCATAGAGGGCCCACAGTATTTTTAGGATGATGATACAATTGTTCATGTTACCCTCATTGTACATGTTTAGACACTTTTTCTCTGTTGCTGTTATTCCACCACTCTATTACTTTTTCTTCCCTTTGTTTCTAATCACTCTCCTTTCCAGCTTCTCATGACTATGCTGTTCGTATTATTTTGTCTGATGAAACATGCTGGAATTTCTCATCTGCTTGAAAGTGCCTTTTCTTTTGCACTCTTTGTTTTCATTTCTTCCCCTTGGTGAGAATCTTTCTTTGGCATCCGTTGTGTGTGTGTCAGCCAAAGGCTGTTGTGTCCTGGGACCTCGTAACCATTGCACTTCTCTCTCTGCAGCCTGGAGGATGTTTGCTGGCTGTGTTGGTGTTGTAGGAATAAGGTCTGGGTAACTCTGGCTGACTAATGAGCCTATGCTAAGCAGCTTTTCATGCTTTGTGCTGTTGTCGTGAACCTGGTTTGGATCTCAGCAGTCAGGAGGAGTGGAACTCTTACTGCCGTGAGGATCACCTCTACCAGAACTGCAGCTGGGACGCTGATAATCTTTTACTCTCAACCCTCCCTCCCCATCCTCTCTCTCTCTCTCTCTCTCTCTCTCTCTCTTGCTCTCTCTCTCTCTCTCTCTTGCTCTCACTCTCTAATGCAACCTGACTCCTTTCTGTTTCTCCCTCTCAGTCTGGCCCAGAGCACTGACAAATCGCTTTTGTAGCTGCATCGCCTCCTTGGCAGTTGTCTATCTATCTACTTTCTACTTCATCTGTCTTTTTGGCTTCTTACCTTCCACTGTGATTTTGTTGTTGCCAAAATGTACCAGGACCCGTGGATCTCGAATTATCCAAGTCACTCTAGGTTTGGCAGCCAAGGTAAGAGGTTGTAGGTCTGTGAATTCTGCAGATCTGAGATTTGGAGCTGGTGCGGAGCGGCGTGAGACAGGTTGAGTTTTTGTGCTTCAGGGAGTTGGCATGGAACAAACTGCAGATTTTTTTTTTTTTTTTTGCTGTGTCCTGCTTTAAGCCTGATGTCCTTGTGGTGTATCTGTAGCCTCCAGTGACACAGAACATATCTGCAGCAGTGATAAGGGACTCCTATGAGCACTGATTTAGGGCGGCTGCTATTTCAGGCCTTTGCGCCTCATTTAGAGTCTGAGTTGAGTGAAGTTACATGGGCATGTTCGAGCATATTCTTAGTATTAACATGTGCATTCTTGTCTGTTTGTGTACAAACATGAAAACCGGTGTGGTGACAGGTTGCAAGTTGCTGTCATTTCCAAATCAAGTTTCTCCATTGTTGACTGGCTTGAACCCTGCAACAGGTGGTGCACACTCTCAGACGCTGCGGCAATAGGAACCATGGTTTCCATAGGAAAGGAAGTGCTTATGTGGGAGTCTAGGTTAGAGAAGTATGGACTATCTTCAGCTCTCTATTTCTGTTTGAGATATTAAGTCAGCTCTAACATGTTTGTGTATGCATTCAGTACTGGTGTTAAGGAGATAATTAGCTTACTGTCACATCCTGTTTTAGGTCTGTTTGAAGCTCCATCTGCTTCGCTCTCAGCAAACTTGTGCTTCTTCATTTGTCTTACATACTTTAATGAGCACCTTCACTGGAGGTGCACGCTCTTGTCGTCTCCTGTGTAACTATGTACTATCATATTCATTCATTTTATATTCCTGCTTAGGGCCCCTTCACACATAGTACGAATGTGGTCAAATTGCACATGAATTGCGCATGAAGCAGGAATCATATGCAATACGTGTAAAATTTGAGCTGCCTCTAACGCCTCGTACACCTGTTGCTACAACTATATGCGCACACCAGCAGCTGAAAACAGTCAGGAAATGATTACTTTCGAGCTGGATGTGAAATTTGTCTAAGTGCCCCCACAACTGTGGAGTTGCAAAAAGCAACACACATGTGGTGCATGTGTCTCACATGTGTGCGTGTGTCCTCCCACCACACACACACACACACACACACTCACTCCAACACATGTGGCGTGCCGGGGGGGCACACTTGCATTAAATGCTTACAGTTGTTTGCAAAGGTTTGGGCACCCCTGATAATTTTCATGATTTTCCTTTATAAATCATTGGTTGTCTGGATCAGAAACTTCAGTTAAATATATCATACGAGGTCTATTACAAAAGTATCCGACCTTATTATTTTTTTCAAAAACCATATGGATTTGAATCACGTGTGATTGCGTCAGACAAGCTTGAACCCTCGTGCGCATGCGTGAGTTTTTCCACGCCTGTCGGTTGCGTCATTCGCCTGTGAGCAGGCTTTGAGTGAGGAGTGGTCCACCCCCTCGGCGGATTTTCATTGTCAGGAAATGGCGGACTGATTTGGGCTTTTTTTCCATCAGAATTTTTTCAGAAACTGTTAGAGACTGGCAGCTGGAAGCCATTCGAAAAATTTATCTGGCTTTCGGTGAAAATTTTACGGGCTTCACAGAGAATAAGGACTGTTACTACAGCTTTAAGGACGGCTTTATGATAAATTTTTCGAATGGCTTCCAGCTGCCAGTCTCTAACAGTTTCTGAAAAAATTCTGATGGAAAAAAAGCCCAAATCATTCTGCCATTTCCTGACAATGAAAATCCATCGAGGGGGTGGACCATTCCTCACTCAAAGCCTGCTCACAGGCGAATGACGCAACCGACAGGCGTGGAAAAACTCACGCATGCGCACGAGGGTTCAAGCTTGTCTGACACAATCACACGTGATTCAAACCCATATGGATTTGAAAAAAATAATAAGGTCGGATACTTTTCTAATAGACCTCGTATATCAGATGAACACACTGATATTTGACAAGTGAAATGAAGTTGCTAGTATTTACAGAAAGTGTGCAATATTTTTTTAAACAAAATTGCACCTGCTATTACTGCTGTTATATACAGTTTCTTACAACCACTAATACCTGGTGTCCAATACCTTTAACGCTTTTTCAAAACTCTTTACACAGTTACCACAACATCAGCCTGTGTGGGCTACACATTTAACACAATTGTTCTTCTTTTGACACAAAATACAAACATTTTACATGTTTAAAATTAGTTTCAACTCCTTTTACACACAAGCTCAGTCATGACCAAAACAGCAGGTGTTAACTGGTGAATTTCCAGTTGCTTTCACACAGTTTGTCAAAACAGAAAACCTCATGTTCAAAACTAATGGTTTGAAGATTACATTGATCACAATTCCCCTCTCACCCAGCTCAGGTGCTGGGCTTTTTTCAATCACATCACCAATATTTATTGGCGTATCTTGTGAGGGAAAAGAACAAACGACAAGACAAGGGAGAAGGTGGAGTACTTGCAAAAAACAAGTGAGAAAAATGCCTAGAGGTAGAGGTAGAGGGAGAGTTAGAATGCGTGGTGGGGCTCAGTGTTGGGAAAGTGTAGGAACACGGACCCACAACAGGGGGCGCAAATGAACGGACAATGGAATAGGTCAAATAACAACACTTTACTGTTGCGAACGTGCACAACAAACACAACAAATTACAACAATGGACAAAGGTCAATTCACAAAGGTGTCGTGTGGGCAGGCTCGAAGATAGGAGACGCCTCTCCAAAGTAGAACCGGAACCACACGGTTTCCTCCGCCACAGGACCCCGGGAATACTGGAGCCGCCAAGTTCCGAACTCCCAGGTGGCCACTGCCTCCGCGTGTCGGACCTGGTACTGCTGGCGAGGAACAAGAACACAATTAACGTGGGCGCGTTTGCACCCAGCAACCTGTACGGCAGGGAAGCTACCTCCACCTCTCGTTGGAGAAAAAAGTCTGCAATCACTCACAAAAATCACAAAGGTTACTGTCAAGCAGTCAGCTGAGATTATTACCTTCCAGATAGAACAATATCTCGGCGATGAGGTGGAGATGCCGTCCTGCTGATATACCCCAGTGATAATTGCCGTCAGCTGTCTCAGGTGATGGGTGACAGCTGTTACCGAGGCTGCTCCTGTGGGGCGGCGGCGCCCTCTGGTGGTGGTGGGCCAGCAGTACCTCCTCTTCAGCGGCCCACACAACAGGACCCCCCCCTCAACGGGTGCCTCCTGGCGCCCGACCGGGCTTGTCCGGGTGGCGACGGTAGAAGTCGGCCAGGAGGGCCGGGTCCAGGATGAAGCTCTTCTTCACCCAGGAGCGTTCTTCGGGACCATACCCCTCCCAGTCCACCAGATATTGAAAGCCCCGGCCCATCCGACGGACGTCCAACAACCGGCGCACTGTCCAAGCCGGCTCACCATCGATGATCCGGGCAGGAGGTGGTGCCGGACCGGGTGTACAGAGGGGCGAGGTGTGATGGGGCTTGAGCTTCGACACATGAAACACAGGATGGATCCGCAGTGAGGCTGGAAGCTGAAGCCTCACTGCGGCGGGATTGATGACCTTGAGGATTTTAAACGGTCCTATGTACCTGTCCTGTAGTTTAGGGGAGGCCACTTGTAGTGGGATGTCCTTTGTGGACAACCACACTTCCTGCCCGGGGCGATACGTAGGGGCCGGGGTCCGCCGCCGGTCTGCATGGGTCTTCGCCCTCATCCGGGCCTTCAACAAAGCAGAACGGGCGGCGCGCCACACCCGACGACACTTCCGCAGGTGGGCCTGGACCGAGGGCACACAGACCTCCCCCTCAACCACCGGGAACAACGGGGGCTGATACCCCAAACACACCTCAAAGGGGGAGAGGCCGGTGGCTGATGACACTTGACTGTTGTGGGCGTACTCGATCCAGGCCAGATGAGTACTCCAGGCCGCCGGGTGCGCGGCTGTCACACAACGCAGTGTTTGCTCCATTTCTTGATTGGCCCGCTCTGCTTGCCCGTTGGTCTGGGGGTGATACCCGGACGAGAGACTGACCGTGGCCCCCAGTTCCCGGCAAAAGCTCCTCCAGACATGCGAGGAGAACTGGGGACCGCGATCGGAGACGATGTCTGATGGTATCCCATGCAGGCGGACGACGTGGTGGACCAGGAGGTCCGCCGTCTCCTGGGCCGTAGGGAGCTTCGGGAGGGCCACGAAGTGGGCCGCCTTGGAGAATCGGTCCACTATCGTGAGGATCACGGTGTTTCCCTGGGACGGCGGGAGGCCCGTGACAAAATCCAGGCCGATGTGGGACCAGGGGTGATGAGGCACGGGCAGCGGCTGTAGCAGTCCCGGAGCCTTGCAATGGTCGGCCTTGCCCCTGGCACAGGTGGTACAGGCCTGGATATAGTCCCGGACGTCGGCCTCCAGGGACGCCCACCAGAAGCGCTGCCGGACAACTGCCACGGTTCTTCGCACCCCTGGGTGACAGGAGAGCTTAGAGCCGTGACAGAAGTCCAGGACTGCAGCCCTTGCCTCTGGTGGGACGTAAAGTCTGTTCTTTGGTCCAGTCCTGGGTCCGGGCTTCGTGCCAGGGCCTCCCGGACGGTTCTCTCTACGTCCCAGGTGAGGGTGGCCACGATAGTGGACTCCGGGATGATGGGTTCCGGTGGATCCGACAACTCCGCTTTGACCTCGTCTTCGTGTACCCGGGACAAGGCATCCGACTTCTGGTTCTTGGTCCCGGGCCGGTAGGTGATGCGGAAGTCAAAACGGCCGAAGAACAGTGACCAGCGGGCTTGCCTGGGATTCAGCCGCTTGGCGGTCCTGATATATTCCAGGTTCCGGTGGTCAGTGAAAACCGTGAATGGCACGGATGTTCCCTCCAACAGGTGTCTCCACTCTTCAAGAGCCTCTTTCACCGCAAGGAGTTCTCGGTTGCCGACGTCATAGTTCCGTTCAGCCGGGGTCAACCTGCGGGAAAAATAGGCACACGGATGAAGGACCTTATCGGTCTTCCCACTCTGGGACAGCACAGCTCCTATCCCTGAGTCCGAGGCATCCACTTCAACCATTAACTGGCGACTAGGATCGGGCTGCACCAGAACGGGTGCAGACGAGAAGCGCCGTTTCAACTCCTTGAACGCGGCATCGCAACGATCCGACCAGGTGAAGGGGACTTTTGGTGAGGTCAGGGCTGTCAGGGGGCTAGCAACCTGGCTGTAGCCCTTAATGAACCTCCTGTAGAAATTCGCAAAGCCGAGGAACTGTTGCAGCTTCCTACGGCTTGTGGGTTGGGGCCAGTCTCTCACCGCTGCAACCTTGGCCGGATCAGGAGCGACGGAGTTGGGGGAGATGATGAACCCCAGGAAGGACAAAGAAGTGCGGTGAAACTCACACTTCTCGCCCTTAACAAACAGCCGGTTCTCCAATAACCGCTGCAGGACCTGACGTACATGTCGGACATGGGTCTCAGGATCCGGAGAAAAGATGAGTATGTCGTCTAAATATACGAAGACGAATCGGTGCAGGAAGTCCCGCAAGACATCATTAACCAATGCTTGGAACGTCGCGGGAGCATTTGTAAGACCGAACGGCATGACCAGGTACTCAAAATGACCTAACGGGGTGTTAAATGCCGTCTTCCACTCGTCTCCCTTCCGGATCCGAACCAGGTGATACGCATTCCTAAGATCAAGCTTGGTGAATATCTTGGCTCCATGCAGGGGCGTGAACACCGAATCCAACAAGGGTAAGGGGTATCGGTTACGAACCGTGATTTCGTTCAGCCCCCTGTAATCAATGCATGGACGTAATCCGCCATCCTTTTTCCCCACAAAAAAGAAACCCGCACCCATCGGGGAGGTGGAATTCCGGATCAACCCGGCAGCCAAAGAGTCCCGGATGTAGGTCTCCATTGATTCGCGTTCAGGTCGTGAGAGGTTGTACAGCCTGCTGGACGGGAACTCAACGCCTGGAACCAAATCAATGGCACAATCATACGGGCGGTGCGGGGGAAGGGTGAGTGCCAGATCCTTGCTGAACACCTCCGCAAGGTCATGGTACTGCACCGGCACCGTCCCTAGATTGGGCGGGGCTCTGACCTCCTCCCTGGCCTGGGAACCGGGAGGAACCGAGGAACCTAAACATACCCGATGGCAGGTCTCGCTCCACTGGACCACTACCCCGGACGGCCAATCGATCCGGGGATTGTGCTTTAACATCCAGGGAAAACCTAAAATCACACGGGAGGTGGCCGGAGTTACAAAAAACTCGATCTCCTCCCGGTGATTCCCCGACACCACCAGAGTTACTGGTGGTGTCTTGTGGGTGATTGGAGGGAGTAGGGAGCCATCTAGTGCCCGTACCTGCACAGGCGAGGTAAGCGCCACCAGAGGGAACCCTATCTCCCTGGCCCATTTGCTATCAAGCAAATTCCCTTCTGAGCCCGTGTCCACCAGTGCTGGGGCCTTCAGGGTTAAATCCTCATAAAGGATTGTAACTGGGAGTCGTGTGGCGATGTGGGTGTGTCCCACGTGAACGTCTCGGCCCCCCCCTAGCCCAGTGTCTAGGGGCGGGCGTTGGTGTTTAACCGTTCGGGGCAGTCTCGTACCTGATGCTCAATCGAGCCACAAACAAAACACGCTCCGCGGGCCAGCCTCCTTTGTGTGACCGGTGCCCTAAATGTTGCCCTACTCGTGTCCATAGCTTCGTCAGCAGGGGGAGCTGTGATCGCACGGAGCGCAGGGGCCGTGGAGCGTGGGGAGGGCGGAACGCGGTCGGAACCGGAAGGGAGAGGGACGACGCGTGCCTGGCCACGCCCTTCGTCTCGTTCTCGACGGCGCTCATTTAACCGATTGTCTAATCGTATGACAAGATCGATAAGCCCATCCAAATCCCGCGGTTCGTCCTTAGCCACCAGGTGCTCCTTGAGGGCCAATGACAGTCCGTTTACGAAGGCGGTGCGGAGGGCAGTGCTATTCCAGCCGGACCTCGCAGCCGCGATGCGGAAGTCGACTGCATAGGCAGCTGCGCTCCGGCGCCCCTGTCTCATTGACAGCAGCACGGCTGAAGCGGTCTCTCCTCTATTAGGGTGATCGAACACTGTTCTGAGCTCCCTCACAAACCCATCATATGTCAGAAGGAGCCGTGAACTTTGCTCCCAGAGCGCTGTAGCCCAAGCGCGTGCCTCACCACGAAGCAGATTTATCACATAAGCTACTTTGCTAGCGTCGGTCGCGTACATGACGGGACGCTGTGCGAAGACGAGCGAACACTGCATAAGGAAATCCGCGCACGTCTCCACACAGCCTCCGTACGGCTCTGGGGGGCTTATGTATGCTTCAGGGGATGGTGGGGGGGGGTCGTTGGACAACCAGTGGAACGTCGCTGTCACGCACAGGGTCTACGGGAGGGAGAGCCGCAGCGGCGCCCGGAGGGCGCGCTTCCACCTGCGCGGCGAGAGCCTCCACCCTGCGGTTCAGGAGGGCGTTCTGCTCGGCCATCAAGTCTAACCGAGTCGTGAAAGCGGTGAGGATCCGCTGCAACTCACCGATTACCCCTCCTGCGGACGCCTGTGCGCCTTGTTCTTCCATTGGCCGTTCAACAGCCGGTTGACGCCCCTCGGGATCCATGACGCTGGCCGAGATATCCTGTTGGGAAAGTGTAGGAACACGGACCCACAACAGGGGGCGCAAATGAACGGACAATGGAATAGGTCAAATAACAACACTTTACTGTTGCGAACGTGCACAACAAACACAACAAATTACAACAATGGACAAAGGTCAATTCACAAAGGTGTCGTGTGGGCAGGCTCGAAGATAGGAGACGCCTCTCCAAAGTAGAACCGGAACCACACGGTTTCCTCCGCCACAGGACCCCGGGAATACTGGAGCCGCCAAGTTCCGAACTCCCAGGTGGCCACTGCCTCCGCGTGTCGGACCTGGTACTGCTGGTGAGGAACAAGAACACAATTAACGTGGGCGCGTTTGCACCCAGCAACCTGTACGGCAGGGAAGCTACCTCCACCTCTCGTTGGAGAAAAAAGTCTGCAATCACTCACAAAAATCACAAAGGTTACTGTCAAGCAGTCAGCTGAGATTATTACCTTCCAGGTAGAACGATATCTCGGCGATGAGGTGGAGATGCCGTCCTGCTGATATACCCCAGTGATAATTGCCGTCAGCTGTCTCAGGTGATGGGTGACAGCTGTTACCGAGGCTGCTCCTGTGGGGCGGCGGCGCCCTCTGGTGGTGGTGGGCCAGCAGTACCTCCTCTTCAGCGGCCCACAAAACACTCAGGGCTGGATAAGGCATGCAAAAAGATACTTCCCAAGATGCCTGGCCAGAGAAGACATCAGGTGTAATGTCGATGAAAATATGTGGCCCAATGCTGACGACCAAGCAGATTAGCTTTTTTTCTTCCTCTTTTACAGCGATTTGTTCTGCTCCTTTTTCTTTTTGTGTATTTGACAATCCACTAATGAATGACAGCTAAATGCTGATTTTTTTTTCTTCTTTACTGTACTGTAAGTCATTTTCATTTGCAATACAGTAAAGTGTTTAACTCCAAATCCTGTCATTTACTGACGGTAAGTGCACAATCAGGTGTTACCATTTTAATAATGCAATGTTACCAACCTATATCTCATAAAATAATGCCATTAGAGATATTAGAAGCTATTGCTAAGAACCCTTGGGCATACCTTTATCTGTGTCGTGCTTTTTACAGTTTGGAAATGCATAAAACAACCTCAAAAATGGTGAATATATGGTGAAAAAATGCAATTTTTTGCATGTTACCTCATTTCTTGTGAAATTTGCTCATTATATAATAAAGCTGATATTTATCCTCTCGAACCTTTCAAAGAACTACACCATTCAGTGACATTCTCAGTATTTCTCTGGTCATGACACAAGTTACGGAATCAAAATATCTTCACTTGGAGCCAAGCAGCAGTCATTTGAGTAAAATAATAGGTTTGTAACTAGAATCCAAATTTGTCAATTAATTTGAGAAAACACTATGTTCTAAACATAAATCCTTTGATTTCATAATTCCTGTTTATTAGATTTGACACCTAAATGGATCCCCTACAAAACAGTGCTAGTAAATTGTTTCAGTTTTATTGCTGGAACTTCTGGGAAATTCACATAATCAGGGATGTGGATGTCCCCCAAAATATTGTAGTCTCCGTAGTAGCATACTCACAGAGAGGCAACACTAGGTGCAGCAATGATACCAATGTATTTCACTAGAGTGTCTTTGTCTCAACCATGATCTAGAAACTGGAAGTGATATATTTATTTTTAGTACCTCAAGAATGACAATTTGTGCCAAATGTAGTCTCCGTAGAGCCTTGTAGTCTCCGTAGTAGTAGCTCTATACTGGAATCACTTGTAAAACTATGATGGAGGTTTTACAGCAGATATTTTGGTCCAGTCTTTTGACTCACATTATAGAACACAGAAATAACACCATTTCCAATGCTTTGGTGTGTAACGTTTTGGAATAAGAGTTCTTCACAAACCTAATGTAGTCTCCGTATAGTACCTGTTTTTGTTCACAAGGATCAAGCACTCAGTCACCAAAAAAATCTAAATGGTATTTGCTCATGAAATTCTGCATGAAGATCCCTTGGGATGTTGTTATCATTGTGAAACAAACTATTAAGCATTATACTGAATTTCATTTTTCGCCAAAAGTGAAACACTAGTGGTACACCTGATTGTGCAATTACTGTGTCTTCTTCCCTCATAAACATTCTGCAAAGCTGCTTTGACATGGGTCATTTTTTTGTGCTGAGTGTTGTACAAAAAAAGGACTAACTAAATGTTTCTGTTAGAAGACAACGTATGTCAGTGCTTTGGTAGATTTGGTGAACTGTGTTAGTGTACAAGGTCTGTTAGAAAAGTATCCAACCTTTTTATTTTTTTCAAAAACCTGATGGATTTGAATCACGTGTGCTTGCATGAGCCAACCTTGAACCTTCATGCGCATGCGTGATTTTTTCACGCCTGTCGGTTACGTCATTTGCAGCCTTTGTGTGAGGATGGGTGTAGTCTCTCGTTGTTTTTTCTTTTCAAGGAAATGGTGGAACGACTGGAGCAGCGCGACTGCATCAAATTTTGCCAGAAACTGGGCGACAGCCAGGTGGAAACCATTCGGATTATTCAGACGGCTTTCGGTGACAATCCTCTGGTCATCACACAGATTAAGGAGCGGTACAGCCGGTTTAAAGACGGCTGCACAACGGTGGAGAGCGCGCCATGCTCCGGGTGGCCATCAACATGCAGAAATGACCAGATCATTTCCAAAGTGAACGCTGTGATGATGCGGGACCGTCGTGTGACTATCTGAGAAATTGTGGAAGAGGTGGAAATCAGCACTTTTTCGGCACATTCCACTGTGACAGAAGATTTTGCCATGAAAAGAGTGGCAGTGAAATCCATCGGCATGAAGCTGATGGTGGAACAAAAGCGCCTCCGTGTTGAAGTCTCACAGGACATGCTGTAACATGCCCACCTCTTCCACCATTCGGAAGATTCAGACGGCTTTCGGTGGCTTTTCAGTCGTGTGATTATCCGAGAAATTGTGGAAGAGCTGGGCATGTTACAGCATGTCCTGTGAGACTTCAACACGGTGGCGCTTTTGTTCCGCCATCAGCGGAACTTGATCTGGTCATTTACTTTTCTAACAGACCTCGTATTATTGTATTTTGGAGGTGTGTGTCTGTTTATTTACACTGCGTGCATTTGATCATGAAATTACCTGTTTGGGGAATTGTGTGTTTCAGGTATGATGTGCGTTGACAGTTTTGAAAAAGTGGTTAAGGTTCTAACCAACAGGTCATAGCAGTTGTAAAAAACTGTAACTATTAAAATTAACAGATATGGTAAAATTCCAAACAAACCTGATCTTGTACAAGGCAAAAAATGACCTTTTACCAAAAAACATACAGAAATTGTTCAAGGATCAAGAGGGGGGATATCAATTACGAGGGAAATAAAACTTCAAAATGAACAAAATCCGCACAAACGATTCTGCATTTCATTCTGTGGGGTGAGACTGTGGAACAGTATGAATGAGGAGTTAAAGCAGTGTCCAAACATTCAACAGTTTAAAACAAAATATAAAAATGTGTTTTCGTGGTATACAGGGATGAAGTGTGAGAGTTACTAGGTGTTCACTGGAAACTGTTATTGATTATTTATTTCTGTGTTTGTTTATGTATTTATTTATGTTCATTGTTAGTTGGGTCTATCTTTTCTGTTGTGTTTTGTTTTGTTGGGTTTCTTATGTCATTGTCTTTTTCTCAAATTGTATTGTATCATTGTATCATTATTGTTACTATTAGCATTATTGTTGTTGCTATTATTATTATTATCATGATTGCAAATAGTAGTATTTTTAAAGAAACAGGGGTTGACATTTTGATATTTGATATATATTGATCATTATACAGGGAGAAGGGGTGGGATTAGATAAGTTTGGACTTCTCACTGCTTTTTGAACTAACTTTAATTTTATGTTGTCTGTTTTATTTTTTTTTCTTTTGTTATGTTCAAAATAAATCTTCTTCAATTCAGTTCAGTTCAATATCTCAGCAGTCATAGGGCACAAGCCATGCCCAGTGAGGGGAATGGATCAGAGTTAAGATGGACAGCGAAAGTTTAGCACACTGATAAGGCAAACAGCTCCCAAGTAGGATTCCGATCCTTCGTTCATACAATTTTAACGGTTAAATCAAAAACTCATATCCTAAATCTGACAAAAACAGCTGGCAAAATCATTAGTATAGTGGTTGGTACCTGTAATTCCCCAAGATTTGTTCGAACAAGCAATCCTCAGACTTGCAGACAATATTTTATCAGATGTGTCTTATGTACTGCACTCGGAATGTATTTTACTTAACTCAGGAAGGGGGTACAGAGCTCCTCTTTGTAAATATAACCAATGCAAACAGTCATGAGCAGATGGCTCAGGATGGACAGAAAAGATAGTATAAGGTCATGCTGTGCTGAATTTGAACTGAGATGCTGGTATGATTTTGTTGATTATATATCTGTATTTTAATTTTGATGTATTATGCTTTTTTTTTTTTTTTTTTTGATGCATGGGTGTGTTTGGATGTGTTGTTTGTGCAGCAGACCCCTCTGTGCAAGACAAATTTCTCACTAAAGAGACTAATAGACACTTTGACTTTGACTTTGAAAGCTTTTGAAAAGAATCAGATTGTTCATGAATGGCAAAATACTAGCATTGGGATTCGGCACAAGTTTTATGCCAGATGCCTTTCCTGATGCAACTCCAGTGCTACACGGGGAAACACACCCAAGCAGTCTCCCAGCCAAGAACTTATCAGGACCTACTCTGCTTCAATTCTGAGATCTGACAGGATCAGATGTACACATAGGCTGGCTGTGAGCTTTTATTTTAACTTATTTATTTATTGTGTGAGTAATCATAAGTATATATGTTCATGTGTCATACTGCCTTTGTTACAACCAGTGTGCTCCAAATAGAATGGAGAACACACACAGCACCTCCATTGGCACCGAGACACATGATGTGGATCAGAGGAATCATTGGCTGTTTTTGAACTATGACAGGAATGTATTGATGGAAGACACAGAACATCTTACATCCGTATTCATTCCAAAATCTAAGACAGTTACATGATTTAGAGTTTGCTACACATCCCAAGAAACTCTGGAATCTCCGTTTTTAAAAACATCCAACCTCCAAACCTCCACAAGCACATTGAAAGCATTCTTATAGTCTATTTTATAAAGGGCTAAGAAATGTCCAAACAGCTTATTTTCCAAGTATCATGTGTCATTTATGGTTGTGATTAGCAAACATTTTTCCAGCAGTATCTTCGTTTTAACTGCATGCGCAATTGTGCATTGTGAAGTTGGAGTGCACTGTCTCACACAGTGCACTCTAGCTCCACAACACTTCCTACTGTTGAACAGAAATTGCAGTTATAAATAAATATGCATGCACAGGCCGGAGCTGGTGATGTTTTGTCAGTTTGTCAGCTCAGCAGCAGTGCAACAAAAACTGGCTAATAACATAATGCATGTTCCTGTTTTAATTATTCTGATCAATGTAAAAAGTGCACGAGCCCAGCACATTGTTCCACCAAGTGCAGCCCGTGTGCACATGTGCCTGCCTCACACAGGTGCACACAAGTATTTCACCTTGCTGGAGTGATAATCTGCACCGCAAGTGTGCTGAGACAGAGTATGTGAGTTTGAGTTCTGGGTGCATAAACACAGATTTATTTTTAAAAATTTTTCTGTGATTTGTTTCCTATTGTTTTGATTGTGATTTGTTTGTATATTCAGTGCAGATTGTCTAAATTCAGAGTGAAAACAGCTGTATGATCTGTTTCTGAGTACAACAGAAGATCTAAAATGTCACCACAACTTTCATTCTGTTGTTTTCATACAGATGAAAATCAGGTTCAACTCTCTCTCCGCCTCTTTGTGTGTGTGTGTGTGTGTGTGTGTGTGTGTGTGTGTGTGTGTGTGTGTGTGTGTGTGTGTGTGTGTGTGTGTGTGTGTGTGTGTGTGTGTGTGTGTGTGTGTGTGTGTGTGTGTGCGCTCCACTTGAACTCTCTCTTAACATGGATCATAACAATAAAAAACTAAACCAAAACAAAACACACCACCCGGGACGTGAACCTTTCAAAACCTCTGATTCTCAGTCAGAGACTTTACCACTGAGCTATGGAGCTGTTCTTTGAAAGTTGCAGGAATCTGCTTCATATCAGGAAGGACATGGAAGTATTACAAAAAAATAAAAAAAAATCCCACACCATATAAAAACACTGCATTTATCAAGCAAGCAATACAAATATGATCCGTCTGTTCCTCTGTAGACGACCCATGGTCACAGACATACAGTCATGAAATGACATGAATGAGAAGCAGTGTGCTCTGATCATGTCCACATCTACTGGTCAGGTGCGTCCAGTCAGCCACACGCATTTTCCGCCCGACACGCATGTCTTGTGGACAGAGCACTACAGCACAGACACTGCATTATGTGGAACAGAGCTCACATGGGTGACGTGACGGTCAGATCGTCCATTGCATGTTCTGATCTGACGGTCCATTTCAACCTGGGGGGCTGTCAGTGTCCGTTCCGTGTGCGCACTTGCTTGCTGCAGCTTGTCGCCACCACGGCGATATATGTATTTATATCCATGTAAATACAGCAATCAGACACACGTGGCTCACAGTGGACAGTTGTTAGTCCATGACTGTCCAAACATAGTAGGTGTTGTCCAACTGGATTGTTTAGAATGGCAGATCACCACAGCTGCTTCTGTCAGAAGCCACGCCTCCTGTGAGTGGAGTGCACATATCCATCCATATAATTGCAAACACGTGGGTGTGCATACATGCCAACCTATACGGATTGTCTGTAAATTATACAGATTTTCCAAGTTTCAGAATCATATGGATGTACAAATAAAGTCTTAGGGATATTCAGGGTTTGGTCTGCAGCGGCTCTGTAATCAACCATTTCTGCTGCGCGACTCCACTTTGATGCATGAACCAAATGAAGCAATGCTTCGAACCACTGGCTCATGGTTCTTTGATTTGCTGCTCTTCAGAAGCGGCAAGTCCACTTCTTAACTCCTCTCAAAGCCATTAAAATATCGTGAGTCGCTTTTGTGTGGATTAAAGTCACTAACTGGGACTCTTGTCATGTTGTAGTCAAGAAACGAGAATCGTCCTCTGTTCCGTTGACACAAAATTGCCGCTTTAAATAAAATGACACCTCTTTCCAAATGCTATAATACAGAAAATAAACTACAATCGACTAAAACTTTTTTTTCTTCCCAAAATGAGACGTCCTGTGTTCTTTATGAATTAAACTGATGCTGATGTGAAGCACAGTGAGCTGTAAGAGCTCAGCTCAGATATATGGAAAGACGTTCATGCCAAAATGTCTGAAAGGAAATGCTTTTGACAAAACTACATATTTTGTTTATTTCTATTTATGTCCAGAGATCAAGGATCCACCATGTAGAGTTTATTATGTCCAAAGTTTAAGGATCCAGTTACCAATTTCATATTTATTTACTTTAAGACTCAATAAAATGTTGTTCAATTCAATTTCAATTTAATCGGCTTATGAAGCGCCAAATCACAACAAAAGCCATCTCAAGGTGGCTCACATAGAACAGTTCAACATAAAAAATTAAAATAAATAAATAAAAATAAAAAAAATAAAAATACATAATTAAAAACAGAAGTAAAAAAATAAAACATGTTATGTGGGCCGCTGAAGAGGAGGTACTGCTGGCCCACCACCACCAGAGGGCGCCCTGCTTGGAGTGCGGGCTCCAAGCACGAGAGGGCGCCAGACCCAGAAGAAGTGACAGCTGTCATTCATCCCCTGCACCAGCTGTCACTCATTCATCATCATCATCACCATCATAAAAGCCGGACTGCAACTCCACCTCCTCGCCGAGAAATCGACTACTACTGAAGAGGTAATTTCTCTGCTGACTGACACTTTGTGTGTATAACCTGAACTTCTGTTGCAGCCGTTTTCCTGGAGTGTTGCCTTGTCTGGGGAATTGGCGTTTGGTGTGACAGCGACGGCTTCGCCTCACATCCCAACCCAGATAAGTGGTTAACCAGGAGCTGCATGAGTGTGTGATTGGAGGTGGAGGTGCTCCCTCCTAACTGTGTATGGACTGTGGATTACTGAGTGTGCGGACTCACACTCATTCATCTTATCTCTGCTTTCTGCCAGCAGTACCAGGGTCGACAGCCGAAGACAGAGGCCACCTG
The DNA here is from genome assembly GCF_902500255.1 of Thalassophryne amazonica. NCBI lineage: Eukaryota > Metazoa > Chordata > Actinopteri > Batrachoidiformes > Batrachoididae > Thalassophryne > Thalassophryne amazonica. The sequence goes on along the minus strand of NC_047103.1, from coordinate 90,100,004 downwards.
GGGACTCGGGACTTGGCGGCTCCGGTGTTCCTCAGACCGTTGGTGGTGGAAGCCGTGTGGGACGCGGCTTCTCTCTCGTTGGGGGTCTTCTATCTTCGAGCCTGCCCACACGTCACCTGGTGTTAATTGACTGTGCAAATTTCTGTGAATTTAGTTGTGTATTATCACAACATTAAATTGTTACTTTTTGGCTTACTCATTGTCCGTTCATTTGTGCCCCCTGTTGTGGGTCCGTGCTACGACACCTTCCCAACAAAACAGATAAAAATAAAAACTATTCATAAGAAAGAGAATAAAAATAGGGTTTAAGTCTTGACTTAAAAATGTCCATGGACTCCAACTGCCTTACGGTCGCAGGACGACCGTTCCACAGAGCGGGTGCACGATAAGAAAAAGCTCTTTGACCCACTGACATAGAAAACCTGTAAAGCCTACTTTTAGTACACAAAAAAATCACGAGGTATCGATAAGGAATCAGATCAATAAGCGGAATCGATAATGGTATTGATAAAATCTTATCGATACCCATCCCTAATAAACACACGGGGCGAAGTCGAGGATCATTGACATGCCCGTCTGCAACATCGGCACTGGCGAGGCGATTTTCGATACACTTGATGAGGTTCTGAGGTATGTTTTATTTTGTTCATTATATTCAATTTATTTTTCATGATTTTATTAAAGGGGATAGAGAATCAAAATCATCTTTTTCATGTTTTTGGTGTTAGTTCAGAGTCTCCCCGCTGTGGGGAATACACACGAAATGCCAGCAACTTTCAAAACCTCTATTTCAAGTATTTCTCCTTTTTTGAATGGCCCCTAGAAAACAGGCCAATTCGTTTTTGAGAGAAAACTTATGTCACTTTTTCACCAATAGCCCCCCCCCCCCCACACACACACACACACCCACCCCCTTTCACACACGCCCCTTCTAAATTAATTATTCATAAGGTTGTGCCCACCCATTCGTAACACTTGAAGAGGAGCAATGGCGAGCTACAGGTGTGCTTTCCCAGGCTGTTTTAGCGGACTACGATCTTCCCACGGAAAGCAATGTACGCGATCCCTGGCTTTTATTCATTTTTAACCGCATCCCCAGTACATACAACCGCCGACTATTTCTTTGCTCTGCGCATTTCACGGAGGACTTGCACAATTTCGAGCTGGCTTCAGTCGGCATTTAGTACTCAGTAGAGGGTCAGTTCCGACTCTGTGACAAAATCAACCCCAGCAATCAGTACAGCCTGTAATTATCACATTTTCTTTTGTTTTACATTTGTGTTGCGCTATATTCCTGTTGTAAGAATTGTACGTTAGAATGGCACTTTAGCTCTGGTTTGTTACTCTAAAGGGAATGAGCTAATCCCTTAGCAGCTAGGGATGGGTATCGAGAACCAGTTCCTTTCGGGTATCGTTAAGAAATGACTCGATCCACCGACATCAATAAGCTTTGTGCTTAACGATTATGTTATCGGTCCTTCAAAGTGGCCGTTGTTTTGGGGGGTGTTTGTCAGGAAAGTGATCATTTCTGTATTGATTACAGACCCTGCAGCGGGTCTGTAAACAACTTTTCTGCAGCGCGGCTTTGCTTTGAACCTTGAACCAATCGAAGCAGTGCTTCGCAGATTGAAGCATGCTTCGATTATTCTTTCTTTCTTTCGCTTAATTTTCTCCTGCTAAAACCGTAAAGAGCATACGTCTGTGAGTATTATTTACCTTTTCTATGTTAAACCGACCTGTTATGTTCTTCTGAACATAACAGACGGAGCGATGCTAACGCGTTAGCATGTCTATGGCATTTTCAATGTTAAAAGTTAGCATTGCAGCTGTCATCACGTTCGGGTGCATTTGTTTTCAAATAGTAATATTTCTTAAATTTATTTTTGTTTATATATTAATAATCTAATGATTATTATATACAATTTTAGAGAAAGAGGCAAAAAAACCTGAATAGAAACACAACAGAAAATCAATCAATTTCAATTCAATCAATTTTTTTTTATATAGCGCCAAATCACAACAAACAGTTGCCCCAAGGCACTTTAGATTGTAAGGCAAAGCCATACAATAATTATGTAAAACCCCAAGGGTCAAAACGACCCCCTTTGAGCAAGCACTTGGCTACAGTGGGAAGGAAAAACTCCCTTTTAACAGGAAGAAACCTCCAGCAGAACCAGGCTCAGGGAGGGGCAGTCTTCTGCTGGGACTGGTTGGGGCTGAGAGAGAGAACCAGGACAAAGACATGGTGTGGAGGGGAGCAGAGATCGATCACTAATGATTAAATGCAGAGTGGTGCATACAGAGCAAAAAGAGAAAGAAACAGTGCATCATGGGAACCCCCCAGCAGTCTACGTCTATAGCAGCATAACTAAGGGATGGTTCAGGGTCACCTGATCCAGCCCTAACTATAAACTTTAGCAAAAAGGAAAGTTTTAAGCCTAATCTTAAAAGTAGAGAGGGTGTCTGTCTCCCTGATCTGAATTGGGAGCTGGTTCCACAGGAGAGGAGCCTGAAAGCTGAAGGCTCTGCCTCCCATTCTACTCTTACAAACCCTAGGAACTACAAGTAAGCCTGCAGTCTGAGAGCGAAGCGCTCTATTGGGGTGATATGGTACCATGAGGTCCCTAAGATAAGATGGGACCTGATTATTCAAAACCTTATAAGTAATAAGAAGAATTTTAAATTCTATTCTAGAATTAACAGGAAGCCAATGAAGACAGGCCAATATGGGTGAGATATGCTCTCTCCTTCTAGTCCCCGTTAGTACTCTAGCTGCAGCATTTTGAATTAACTGAAGGTTTTTTAGGGAACTTTTAGGACAACCTGATAATAATGAATTACAATAGTCCAGCCTAGAGGAAATAAATGCATGAATATAAAAGCAAATATAAAATAATATATAAAAGCAATGAAAATAAATAATGCTTTCTTTTCAGTGAGAGCAAGGGCAGCCAATCAAACAACGGCAACCGATCAGCGCCAACACCTACTTACATTTCATAATGAGGTTGCCAAATAAGCTCCGAAACGACGCCATTAAAGGAAAATGAGGCATTCTAAACCCAGCATAGTAACATAGCTGTTTCAGAGAGCCTTTTAGGAAGGTTCTGAGTCATTACAGACCCAAACAATTTTTGGGGGTTACATATCACATCACAGAACAAGGATTAATGCCCCATTCAACCTCTCTCTGTCACCTTTAATGTATTTCCACTAGTGACACACAGTTCTTGTTTCTGTAAAAAATAACTAAATTGGACACATTCAGTTCTATAAAATTCAGCTTGATGCATGAATACTAGATCTCTATTGTTTGAAATTCAACTGTGGAGGAAATACTAATGATCCTGACTTTAATGTCATTGTGGCAACTCATAATATGTGGACAAAAACCCAGTTACGTGATACCGCTATGCAGTTGTGTGTACTGTAATAAAACTGATTTTGGTGCGATTTGGAGGTTATAAGGTTTTGTGCTGATTTTATGGATTTTCTCACTTGGTTATACAGGTGGACCCTCACAGGGGTTGACATGTATGGGTGTGTTAAATGTTCATCAAGTGCATCTCTGATGTGCACATCACTCTGATTTCATGTTTTCACACTATTAATGGTTTCCTGCATCACCTGTATGTGTCAGAGATGGCACAATAGCTGTTGAAACATACATATGTATGCCAGGATTTTTGCGTGATGCACCACATGTTTCCACGGTCGTTTCACTTTTGATACATCTGAATGTGAGCATGGGGACAGGCATATGTCACATTTTTGTGTATATGCACGTTTAGTACATGAGGCCCCTGGTCTTCTGCAGGAAGCTGGTTGGTTCTCTGCTAAAAATTGTGATTGGTTATGGTGTTCGGCCAATGGGAGATCTGTGGCTGTGATAAATTAACCAATGTTTAGGCTTAACGAGTGTTTAAGAGCTTCCACTCAGTCTGTTACTGAACACACAAAACACATTTTAGATATTTCTGTGTCCATTATTAAATCAGGTTACTGCAGAAAAACTGAACAAAGCTCTTTAATCCATGTTTTTTGCTTTGTGACTTCTTGTTCACTGAAGCCGGCACCATCACTCTGAATATTCCATCAGGATAGATGACATCAGACACAACCCTGTTCAAAGTGAAAGAGTGACAAACATCATACCTTAACAAGCAGATAGTCTAAACCACAGTGAGGCACAGTGACGTCGTTCCTCATACTCAAATCACGCACTGCGCGTAGGGCACCATGCTGTCTGGGGGGGGGGGGTCCCAAAAAATCAAGCTTATGAAGAATCATCATAATAGGCTACTAGTAACGATATATCTGAAATTTGTGTAAAACATGTTATCGGGTATAAGCAAAATCGGAGGAGGAGGCACGCAGGCAGGAAGCGGCGTGAGCAGCCTCTGTGCGTGTGGCAACGCCTATGTCACAGCAGACAGTTTTCCACTGATGACAAAGGCTGCCGCAGCCCGCGTGTCTCAGCACTGCGCTACAGACAAGAGGAGAGCTCCACATTGTCTTGTCCCACCTGGGAGAAGACTTCCCTGGGGGAAGTGCGCGGACTGTACAGGGCTCTCCTATTGTTTGCTCCCAGACTGGGAGTACCTCGTGCAAGGACTGATTGATCTTGCAGGAAATGACTGTGCAATGGAATCATTGTTGCCACATCGGAATGTTGCAATATTTATTTTTTTTTTACAAGAAGAAAATCACACTGTTCTCATCTTTAACATTTCAGGAGAGTGAAAGTACAATGACTTGGAAGATTAGTGAGTTTTTTTCCTGCTGTTTTCATGTAAGACTCTTCTAAATCCAGACTATGTTTTTTTTAAGCCACTGGATCACTTTAATAGTCTCTAGTGTGACCTCACCTGGATCGTTTTTGGAATCATGTTTTCTGGAATTAGGCTACAGAGAGCTGAATAATCCTTTGTTTACAGTCAGGGCTCTTTAACACTCGCTTTAAATTTCACGTGCGATTAAATTCCCACTTATGCTCACTGATGTTAAATAAGCCTTAACTGTTGTGTAATTGAACATTTTATATCAAAATCACAATTTAGATCCTGCTGAATGTTTTAGTTCTGTATGCCATGTTTAACACTGCAGCTGCTGATTCTTCTCATTATTACTCTGATTATTTTCAGAATGAATTTAGTGTGTAAAATGTCAAATATTTGTGAAAAATTACAATGACTTTGTGATGTTTCCTCCATGAAATGGTACAAAAATATAAAGAGAATTGAATTGGCAATGATCTAAGTGGGAGAAAAGCACGAAATCCTGAATAAGCACAAAGCACAGGATGTGAACCAAATGGCAAGCACCAGCCCTGGTGAGGCAACCTTACAGAACCCGGGAGAGGTCACTTAAAGTGATATTTTTTTCTGGCCCTGATAATTTGTGAACACGCTTTCCTTTAATTGAGCCCTCGAATTAATAAAATGTGAGCACATTATACGCCTAAATTGAGTTCTAAAAATATGAACTTTGTGTTTACATTTAGTCATTTTGAAAGGACATACTTTGACAAAAACTCAGTAATGTCACATTTATGGTTTCATTTCACCATGGTAATTTGTTGACGGTCCCCTAATAGGCTACTCTTTTGTGCACACAATTTAATCTCTTTGTAGGTGCATTTTAGTAAATCGAGATCTCGAATATACTATAACATGCTCATGTTTGAGTGCATGTTTTACAAATTGTGGCCATGTTTAAGTAGATTGTGCACACAATGTTTCATCACGGTAAATTGCATTCTCATTATACTAAATTGTTCCATCATTTTAATAAATCATGCCCTTGTTTTAATAAATTATTGCTTTGTTTTACTAAATTGTGTGCTCGTTTTAGAAATTGTCCTCATTTTACGTACTAAATTGTGCATTCATTTTAAAATGCTTATATGAAAACGAGAACACAATATCGTAAAACGAGAGCACAATTTAATGAAATGTACGCACAATTTAGCAAAATAAGTGTACAATGTAGTAAAAGGAGTGCACATTCTCTCGGTATGAAAAACATTTAACAATGACACTTCTAGGGCTCCATACAACCCAGAGAAAAAGAAAATTAAAAGCAAAAGCTCAAAATGTTTTATTAGTTTCTCATAGACAACTTTGATTTAAATGGTAAATGGACTGCATTTATATAGCGCTTTTCCATCTGCATCATACGCTCAAAGCGCTTTACAATTACGCGTCACATTCACCCCGATGTCAGGGTGCTGCCATACAAGGCACTCACTGCACACCGGGAGCAATAGGGGATTAAAGGCCTTGCCCAAGGGCCCTGAGTGATTTTCCAGTCAGACGGGGATTTGAACCCATGATCTTCTGGACTCAAGCCCAACACCTTAACCACTAGACCATCACCTCCCGATTTGTGGACATTAATGCTGGATTTTATGGTCGCAATTGAATTTTATAAAGAAGATGGTAAAAAAAAGGAGTTTTACCAGCAACGCGTTAGCGGAGCCGGTAAAACAGATATTTGCGACCATAATCCAGCATTAATGTCTGCAAATCATCAGAATAGGGTTATTCCCATTCTAATCCAATTCCATTGTTTCCACGGTTTATTTTTCTGTAAGTAATTCAACCTGGACGAGATGCCTCTCTGCAGGGTCACTTTCCAAATCATTGTGAAAGGTGTGGTTGGCTTGTCAAAGCTTACCGTAGCAGCAGCATCTTCATGCCAAACTGGAAATCCTGTGAGTAGACCCAGATATTTCTCCATCTTGTCAGCTGCATTGAGTTATTCTGTATAAGAATCCACATCAATACTTTCGTATGGCAGTTTAAATCCACTTATTTTGGCATCGTCGTCGTTTCTCTCACTTTCAGCTGACAGCACCATTATTGACACCTGCGTAACAACGCAGTCAGGGCGCGGAGTAATACATCAAATGTGTCGAATATGTGGCCACCGACAGTGCGATATTTTGTGGTCTGAAATCTCACACAATTTACCAAACAGATTTGTGGAACAAATGTATTTGGATTAGAATCTCAAATTCAATCTCAAATGTCAAAATTCTGGTCCCATTCTAAGATATAGGAAAATGCATAATTTTATGGAAGTTAGCTCAGATCAATTGTGGTTAGTGATCTTGACTGTTTATAAGCTCATGTAACATTTTCTCCACATGCCTGATACTTTGAAATGTGGGTATGATGCAGTTTGGGTCATGCTGTAACTTACACTCAACAAAAATATAAACGCAACACTTTTGGTTTTGCTCCCATTTTGTATGAGATGAACTCAAAGATCTAAAACTTTTTCCACATACACAATATCACCATTTCCCTCAAATATTGTTCACAAACCAGTCTAAATCTGTGATAGTGAGCACTTCTCCTTTGCTGAGATAATCCATCCCACCTCACAGGTGTGCCATATCAAGATGCTGATTAGACACCATGATTAGTGCACAGGTGTGCCTTAGACTGCCCACAATAAAAGGCCACTCTGAAAGGTGCAGTTTTGTTTTATTGGGGGGGATACCAGTCAGTATCTGGTGTGACCACCATTTGCCTCATGCAGTGCAACACATCTGCACGAACTGGAGTCAGGTCAAGACCCCGATGAGGACGACGAGCATGCAGATGAGCTTCCCTGAGACGGTTTCTGACAGTTTGTGCAGAAATTCTTTGGTTATGCAAACTGATTGTTTCAGCAGCTGTCCGAGTGGCTGGTCTCAGACGATCTTGGAGGAGACGGCTTATGGTAGAGAAATGAACATTCAATACACGAGCAACAGCTCTGGTTGACATTCCTGCTGTCAGCATGCCAATTGCACGCTCCCTCGAATCTTGCGACATCTGTGGCATTGTGCTGTGTGATAAAACTGCACCTTTCAGAGTGGCCTTTTATTGTGGGCAGTCTAAGGCACACCTGTGCACTAATCATGGTGTCTAATCAGCATCTTGATGTGCCATACCTGTGAGGTGGGATGGATTATCTCAGCAAAGAAGTGCTCACTATCACAGATTTAGACTGGTTTGTGAACAATATTTGAGGGAAATGGTGATATTGTGTATGTGGAAAAAGTTTTAGATCTTTGAGTTCATCTCATACAAAATGGGAGCAAAACCAAAAGTGTTGCGTTTATATTTTTGTTGAGTGTAGTTAAGGGCCCCTTCACACATAGTGCAAATATGTACAACTCAGGACGACTCGCGGCGAAACAGCTTGTATGAGCGAACCACAAAACATTGTGCATGATCCCAGTGTGATGGTTCATGCACACGATGGTGTCTTTCGATACACACAGTTAAAAATTGCTTGGGTGTATGAAGGTCTTGAAATGAAGGACTTTTAAATAGACTGACGCAATTTGTTAATGATAAACTATTGTAGGCTTCAGTGATACACACATATGGGTTTTGTTTTGATATTTTGCTATGAGACAAAAATCTTCCCGCATCTGTCAGTTTGCAGAGGTAATAAAGTATCATGTCATTTGGGTCCTGTAGACTTTTTCAGTAAAATTGTTCTGGGGAACATGTGCAGGGCTACCTTCAGTTTTTCAAGCATTTTTCTTTATTTGGCTCTCACATGCCTGGAAGCACTTCACCATGTCATTTAGGTCCTTCAGACTTTTTTATCAGCAAATGTTTCTGGGGAGCATGAGCATGGCTAATACCCTTCAGCTTCTGTATTGGAATGAGTGGGGACACCAGCGATCATAACCTGATTGCAGAAAAGTCAAATAAATTTGATTCAGAGAAATAAATTGGCAGAAACATCACCTAGAATAAAGGCCCCTTCACACATAACACGAAAGACACAGAAACCTGAAGAAAATCCACAAACCAAAGACGAAATGGGGAACCACGAACCATCCACCTGCTGTTGTGAGGGATACACAATCGCACAAGCGTGCACGACACATTGGCGATGGTTTCATGCACGCTCGTGTGCATACACAAACACAGTGCGAGCAGCTGAGACATGTTGCACCACATCGCGCTGCTGATGTGAAGAAACATCAAATAAAAACCAGCTGTATAATTAGTGAAGATCACTGGGTTGATATAAATAATACATAAAAGGGGATGCAATACAGAACCCCACGGTTAAATAACCCTGGTTAAATAAAAAAATGCCACGGGATTCAAACCCACACACTCTGATTACCAGCTGGAAGCTTTACCACTGCACTACAATCACTGTCTTGTAACAAGAGCGTGAAATGGCTAAAATCAACAAGCAGATAGACGCATTTCCTAAAAAAGAGGAAAAAGTGCTGTCATAACTGACCAAACTTGTTTGTTACGGCGTATTTCTGCTGATATGTGACTGAAAGTGGCATATTTGTCACACTGACTACGTTTACATGCAGCCAATAACCCTTTCATAACCGGAATATTAGCAATAACCTGGTTGTGCACGGCCATGTAAACACCCGCAAAAACCCAAATATGCTGGTTTTTAAAAACCCGAATAAGACCCCTGGGTTACTCCTAACCCGACTAGCAGGTCATATAAACGCGCATCGGGATATCCCCATAGAAAGGAACATTATTTTGTGTTCTGCGCATGTCCTATCCGCAAGGAATCTTGGTCTTTTGAGTATGGCAACTACTTGTATGCGGCGCGCGCAACCCACCGGACACCACAGAAGCAGAGATAAACAGCGCATTGTGTTCTGCTTCCTTATCAGGCGGGCCGGTCGTGGCACCGGTCGGCTTCACCGCAGTTGCTCTGCCTCTGATGCGCTTACTGAGTCTGCGGGCTCGGTAAATGCCGCAGCAGGCCACTCACACCGCCCCCTCTCTGCTGTGTGGAGCTGCGGCAACTGTGGCAACAGGTCCAGAGACTACGCTCGCTGTTTTGATGTGGAGGCTGCCCGCAAGGATAGATTTCTTGCGGAAAAATTCCACAGTGCCGCAGGGTCTCGGTATACCGCAGCTGCAGAGCTCCGTGGCCATGACTTGGATTCTTTGCAGGTCCCGCATCCGTATCCCTGGAGGCAGTGAGCGAAGGGATAGCATGCGCATTGTGTTCTGCGTGTGTCTATTTATAATCTTCTGGCCCAGAAAAAAAAGAGTGTTTACACAGGAGAGAAAAGTGAAAAAAACGTTAATGCCTGTTTTGAGAAAAGTGTATAAAGTGTGTAGTGAGGGGTTTTACACGAAGCAGGATTTGCATGAATGCCAGACCAAATCAAGCACCGGTGGAAGACGTGCGTCGCTGTTTAGATGGGGATATTCCAAATGATACCAATGACCATGTATACAAGAGTAACTCTGTCTGCTTAAGCATGTAAATGGATTATTCCTAATGATTCAGAAACCGGAATATTGACCTTAACCCGAATATTAACGGCATCTAAACGTAGTCGCTGTTGGCTTGTCCTGGTCCTGCGGTGCGCCGCTCACAGCCCTCACGGCCATCACAGCCTGACATGTGCGTCCTGTCAGACATGACATTCAGATCGCCTTCTGTGTGTCAAAACGGCCCATTTCTCCTCCCATCGCAAAAGCCATATATGTTTTCATGTATTTCCACACAAGCACACGTGTGTCTGTCAAAACACGGGACGTGTGCCACAGCTGTGAGGTCCAAAATCTGAGCTGTCTCAACAGCCGTGGGCAGCCAGCCACACCCCCTGTCCTGTCAGCATACAGATCAAGATGTCACTCTGTGATCAGATGAGAGATGCCTCGTCTTTTGGGGGCGGAACCACACGCAAACATGTTGGGGGGGGGCGCGAACCACACGTGTTGTGGGGGAGGGGGCCCACACTCTGGCACATCACATGCACCCTGCAACTTCACACTCATGGGGCACTTTGACAAATTTCACATCAAGCTTGACAGTGATTGTCTGCAGACTGTTTTTGTGCCAATAGTACGAATGGCCACACATTTTCGAAGTGCCATGCAAGCGGTGTTAGATGTTTGTGCGTGTCACCTGGAATTTGGCTGACACCTGCTGCGAGACGGTTTGATGGGCTCTCACAGGGCACACTGTCTTTCAGCCGCTGGTGTGCGCAAATAGCTGTAGCAACAGGTGTACGAGGATGCAGCTACAATTTTACGTTTTGTATACGATTCCTGCTTCATGCGCACTTTATGTGCAATTCAACCAACTTCACACTATGTGTGAAGGGGCCCTAAGGCATGAGGGTGAAGACAGATTGGGTGGACAAATGTTCTCCTCAGACTTGCACAAAGACTGAAACAATTCTTCCCGTTCTGCTTTATTACCTCTGCAAACTGACAGATGCGGGAAGATTTTTGTCTCATAGCAAAATATCAAAACAAAATTATTATTATTGTTATTATTATTATTATTATTAATAATAATAATGCTTGACAGGGGTGGTGGTCAAGTGGTTCGTGCACTTGTTTTCAGACCAGAAGGTTCCTGCTTCAAGACCACCATTCTTCATGTAATGTGGAGAGTTGTGTCAGGAAGCCCATCCAGTGTGAAACGTGCCAAATCAACATGCAGATCCAGCTTCGATCTGCTGTGGTGACTCCAAGTTTTTGGAAAAAAGGGAGAAGCCAAAGAGATTTGCTATTATAATGAAGTGGTTCAGTTACAGTTTGTGGAGACAAACTTGGTTCAGGAAAATGTTGACTGAATTTTCCCAGTGATCAAGGTCATCCTCAGAAGTGTTTATTTTACAATTTATTGAATAGGACAAGATTTCATTATATTACTGATGTTCATATTTGATCCTTATGATAGCACAAACATCTTATGGAGGAAAATTCAGAACTATGACATTTATTCTCTTTTAGGTAGCAGAGGTAATAATGGGTCATCTTTGTTATTCAGGTTTGTGTTCTCTGTTACATATAAAACATGATTCCACACATTATTCAGATAGATAGATAGATAGATGTGCTGTTGTTGATTGGAAGTTGTCTCCCCTTTTTGCTTCCTTTTTTGCTTGTTTGGGAAAAATTGTTGCTTTGTGGGGCACCCCTAAACAAAGTACAGTTACAATAAAATTTGGCACAGATCTTTTATTTTATTAGTAGAACAATAACAACATGTGACCCAAAAGATTTTGTAACATTTGACATTTTGAACTGGTCTACTGCACAGTCACTCAGTTTTTGAGAACTATCTACTCCATGCAGATTTACAAAAACGGCGTGAACCACATTGTCAAAATCTTCTAAAAGATTATCGGAGTGAAAGAAAGAGATTTAAACTCTTTTTGTAATCAAGAGATCCTCCAGAAGGCAGTAAGCATTTTGTCTTTGTCAGGTCATGTTATGTCAGGGGAATTTTCTCTGTTGCCTCCAGTGCACCGTTGTGCTTTACTAGTCTGAAAAACTAACATTTTTTTCAAAGTCATTTATCCCCTCGGCGATTTGACTTTTAAATGCTCCGTAGGTCTGGTTGTTTATTTGTTTGTTTTGGTTTTTAACCTGGCTACTCATTTTAACTCCTTGACAAAGTCTGTTTTATCTTTTTTGTTTTGTTTTGTTTTATTGTTCTTAAATATTGACCCTTGTGGGATAAATAAAGTAGTCTGAAGTTGAAGTTGAAACTTAAGTTTACCATAGAGTGCCATACTGTTTGTATTTCTTTGTAATTGATGTAAATAAAGCCCAAGACTTATACAGTGGCAGCTTTACCATCAGAGAGCCTCATCGACAACTACCACAAAAGACTCCAAGCTGTCACTGATGTTAAATGGGGCAGTACACTGTATTAAGAACAAGGGTATGTCAGCTTTTGATCAGGGTCATTTAGGTAGTTTCTGTTGTCATTATGGTTTAAAAAGAGTAAACACAGTTGTTTGATAATAAATGGCTTCACCCAACCACTAACCATGAGTGAAAAAAGTTTCTGAGGAATCAATTTTGGTGATTCACATTTACCTATCCACACACAGGGAGGACAATAAGTTGTCTTAGGTGATGCTAATATGAGCATCATGTGACTTGTTTTCCTCCATGTTTCTTCATGTACAGTAAATGTCGATAATTTATTATTTACATTTATAATTATTATAATTATATTATATACTGTATAATATTCATACCTCTAAAGATTTCAGGCATTAGTGGTTGAATGGTGTAGAATGTGGTATTTTGGTGATTGTGAGCCTCGGGCACAAGAGCATAGCAGTGGTGGGCACAGTTCTGCTAATCCGCTAACTGCTAATTAGCGAAGCTAACTTTTTTTATTTGTGGATTAGCTTTTCAGTTAATTTTGAAAACCATCAGCAGACCAATTAGCTTCTGCTAAATTTAGTTCAGCTAACTTTCAGTCCACTAACATTTTCTTGCTGGCATAGTGAGGACAGCTTAATGGCCAAAAACATTTGTAAACCCTAAAATCATACATCTTAGTTCCTGTCTGTTGCATGTTTTGCAACAGTTAGACCGCTGTGAGGAGCTCAGTCCTCCCAGAGCAGAAGGGGGTGGGGCAGCAAAAAAAACAAAAAAAAACAAAAAACCAAAAGTCATTTACTTTCCACATGCAACAACACAGACAGTGAGCAGGAGACATGAAATGGAAAGCACTTTTCACTCATGGTTTCATTTCTAAAACAATTAATTCCGGACAGTTTATCAACATAACAGCAACTCTGTCATTTTTACAAAGTGAAACTATCGCACATATCTTTTAAAGTGATGTGCTAATTCTGAAGGTTTGAACGTTAAACACACATGGCAAAAGGCATTATCGGAAAAATGAATCTCTTTTTAATGACCTCCCCCCCACTCAAAATGCATAGAACACTGACATCTACTGGACGAGAGTTTGAATAGCGACCAAGGTGTGACTGGTTGCTAGTCGTTGTGAATCACACTTAACAGAATTTTCAGTTTTGCAAATGCCTTTTTGTACAAATGAAAAAGAGATGACATATTTACGAATGCACATTTATTTGTAAAAAAAAACCCAACACACACAGTACAGTAACTTGTGTGTTGGTTTTTTACAAATAAATAAACCAACCAACCAGTGACTGAAAGGAGACTAATTTTTCCCGTAATGCCTTGTGGTGCGTGTGTCTGTTAACACCTTCAGAATTAGCGCATTACTTTAAAAGATATGTGCGATATTTTCATTTTATAAAAATGACAGAGTTGCCGTTAAGACGATAAACTGTCCGGAATTAAATTTGTTTATAAGTGAAACCATGAGTGAAAAGTGCTTTGCGTTTCAGGTCTCCTGCCCACTGTCTGTGTTGTTGTATGAGGAAAGTAAATGAGACTTTTTTGGGCACAGAGCAGCAGTGAGCAGGGTGCATAAAGACAGAAGCTCTGGCTCGTTCTTTTGGGGTTTGTGATTACTCAGAAGCCTCAGCGGAGCTTAAACTTGAAACTGGCTTATCAGTAGCTGACAGTGTATCAAGTCAGTACTAAAGTTAGCAGTTAGCTGTAACTTCTGTTAAATTTTTTTGGCGGATTTATCGGTTGGTTTGCAGTGAGGGTGTGCACTTTGTGAGTGACCTTCTTGCTGGTTGATGCTATTTCTTCAGGGAGGCAGATTATACAGTAGTGTTTAGAATAATAGTAGTGCTATGTGACTAAAAAGATTAATCCAGGTTTTGAGTATATTTCTTATTGTTACATGGGAAACAAGGTACCAGTAGATTTAGTAGATTCTCACAAATCCAACAAGACCAAGCATTCATGATATGCACACTCTTAAGGCTATGAAATTGGGCTATTAGTAAAAAAAAAAAAAGTAGACAGGGGTGTTCACAATAGTAGTAGTGTGGCATTCGGTCAGTGAGTTTGTCAATTTTGTGGAACAAACAGGTGTGAATCAGGTGTCCCCTATTTAAGGATGAAGCCGGCACCTGTTGAACATGCTTTTCTCTTTGAAAGCCTGAGGAAAATGGGACGTTCAAGACATTGTTCAGAAGAACAGCGAAGTTTGATTAAAAAGTTGGAGAGGGGAAAACCTGCAAAAATTATAGGCTGTTCATCTACAATGATCTCCAGTGCTTTAAAATGGACAAAAAAAAAAAACAGAGACGCATGGAAGAAAATGGAAAACATGGTAAAGGCTCACCCATTGATCATCTCCAGGATTATCAAAGACAGTCTGGAATTACCTGTAAGTGCTGTGACAGTTAGAAGATGCCTGTGTGAAGCTAATTTATTTGCAAGAATCCCCCGCAAAGTCCCTCTGTTAAATAAAAGAAGTGCAGAAGAGGATACAATTTGCCAAAGAACACATGGCCTAAAGAGAAATGGAGGAACATGGTGGTGCAAGCATCATGATATGGGCATGTTTCTCCTACTATGGTGTTGGGCCTATATATCACATACCAGGTATCATGGATCAGTTTGGATATGTCAAAATACTTGAAGAGGTCATGTTGCCTTATGCTGAAGAGGACATGCCTTTGAAATGGGTGTTTCAACAAGACAATGACCCCAAGCACACTATTAAATGAGCAAAATCTTGGTTCCAAAGCAACAAAATTAATGCCTCGCAGATGTGAAGAAATGAAAAACTGTGGTTATACAACTAAATACTAGTTTAGTGATTCACAGGATTGCTAAAAAAGCAGTTTGAACATAATAGTTTTGAGTTTGTAGCGTCAACAGCAGATGCTACTATTATTGTGAACACCCCCCTTTTCTACTTTTTTTTACTAATAGCTCAATTTCATAGCCTTAAGAATGTGCATATCATGAATGCTTGGTCTTGTTGGATTTGTGAGAATCTACTGAATCTACTGGTACCTTGTTTCCTATGTAACAATAAGAAATATACTGAAAACCTGGATTAATCTTTTTAGTCACATAGCACTACTGTTATTCTGAACACTACTGTATGTATATATTAATGTGGAAGAAAGCCAAGGACCTATTGACATGGAAAGTTCTTTCTTTTTAAACCTGAGTTTTTAGGTTCCATTGCCCCAGTGTCTTTGGGGTACTTTTATTGATGGTTATTTCTAGTTTTGAAAACATATACTAATCTACATGAAACCTGCAGGGATCTGTGTCTTAACTCTTCCAGGCTGGTGGAGATACTGTTCTTGGTACATTCAATCTTTACCTCTATCTGAGAAACAGGTATTATTCCAACATGTGGAATGATACCTGATACCTCTGATACCTCTGTGGATACGAGACCGTCGACCATCAGCTTAGAAATGATCTGGCGTTTTCTGCCTCGTTGTCGCAGCTCAGAGCGCGGCCCGCCGAGCGTCCTTAAATCCGTCCTTAAAGCTGTAGTAACACTCCTTATTCTCTGTGAAGCCCGTAAAATTTTCACTGAAAGCCAGATAAATTTTTCGAATGTTTCCAGGTGCCAGTCTCTAACAGCTTCTGAAAAAATTCTGATGGAAAAAAAGTCCAAATCATTCCGCCATTTCCAGACAATGAAAATCCGAGGAGAGAACGGGACCACTCCTTCCACAAGGCGTGCTCGCAGGCGAATGACGTCACCGACAGGCGTGGAAAAACTCACGCATGCGCACGAGGGTTCAAGCTTGTCTGATGTAAAAACATATGAATGAAATCCATATAGTTTTTGAAAAAAAAAAAGGACTGTTACTTTATTGACAGACCTCGTATATAAAAGTATTCCAATATAGAGTCAATGGGGTCATAAATAACCCCACTTGTATATTAGGTGCTAAAATAGCTTGGTTGCTTGAGAGTTAATTCAGTTGATCTAGTAGCTCTGTGGGATATCTTAAGAATTTGTGGGATCCCTAATAACTTGATGGCCATTGTAGCCAGCTGATACACAGGTACTGTGAGTGCTTGGCAGATAGGGGAGCAGAATCTCTGATGTCTTCCCAGTGATATGTGGTGTTCATCGGGGCTGTGTTCTGACTCATTCTCTGAGTGTCAGGTAGGGTTGTGGAGTTCAGCATCTTGAGTGCCTTTGTTGGTGAAGTCAATTTTGCTGACCTTGACTTTACAGAGGATGCTGCTACTGATCCTTGTGGAATACTTGATAAACTTTGTGGACACTTGACAAGCTGGTAAAGAAGTTATAGAGTTCCTGGGTTTCTGGATTTAGCCATCAAAAGTGTATCTGTGTGTGATGAAAGATTCACTTTGCCAATCATAGCATTCAAGACTGCAGGAGCTCACCATGTGAGATAAAGAGAGCTCTGGGAAGAGCTTATAGAGTCATGAGGTTGCTGGACAGAGGTGCATGGCAGTACTGATTCCTTTGCAAGAGAATGAAGGCCCAAATGTTTCGAGTCTTAGGACTTCCTGTCTTACAGTATGATTATGAAACCTGGCCTGTACACAGTGACCTAAGTCAACAAATGCAAGTCTCTGAAACTCAGTGTCTCTGGAAGATATTTGGGTATCACTGGAATGATTTTGAGTCAGATCAGCTGTTGCTTATGCCACTGTCAGTCCAGAGTAAAATGTGACAGACTCTCTATCGGACAATGAAAAGAATGGTGGTTACATGGTTATTGCAGTGAATCATGTCACTGCCTGCAACCATTTGCAAGGAGATGTGGCGCCCACTTTCTGTTGCAAAGCGATCTCCTGATGGGAGGTGACCTATATCCAAATGACCCGGGTATGACTCACTCTCAGACAGACTGGCGAAGTTTGCAAATCCATCTATTTCATAAATGCAGACTAATTGCCAATACGCTGATTGCAAACAATCAGTCAGTCTGCCACCAGTCACAAACCACACATATGTATGTTAGTGATGCATGGATCAGCTCTAACATCATTTGAAGATGTGGTTTCACATAAATCATCTAACCCAGGGGTCACCAACCCTGTTCTTGGAGGGCACCTATCCTGCATGTTTTCCAAGTCTACTTACTCAAGTTACACCAGATTTTTTTTTAAAAGTGGCATTTTCCAGTTCTTGATTGGCTGAGCACACCTGATAGATTTAATTGCCTGGGAGTGGAACAGGGAGAGTTAGAAAACATTCAGGGCAGGTGCCCTCCAGAAACAGGTTTGATGGCCCCTGATCTTACCGATATCCATCTGCACCACTGACTGTCTTCTATATTATAATAGCCAATTAATGTTAGCTTAACAGTGTTGTTAGTGTCATTGATTTATTGTGTTATTGTAGTTCAATTGATTTAGTCAGTTCAATTAAGTGTCATCTTGCCATTATCACAAGTAAGTTAAGTGTGATATTGCCGTTACCATGAGTGATAAGTGTAGTGTGCTTGATGCCTTCAGCCACCCTTCTCTGTTAGTGGGTGTGTAAAAATAAAAGGACCTGCCTGTGGCAAAATGCAGAAAAGATAAAAAGCTCTCTCTCTGTGTGTGTGTGTGTGTGTGTGTGTGTGTGTGTGTGTGTGTGTGTGTGTGTGTGTGTGTGTGTGTGTGTGTGTGTGTGTGTGTGTGTGTGTGTGTGTGTGTGTGTGTGTGTGTGTGTGTGTAACTTCAATCACAGACAAACTGGATAGAGCTGACATTTACTGTTTGGTATGCTTATGTATTTTGGGTCAAGGATGAATGCTGGAACGCTGACAGGACTAATATTTTTTGGAGAAACTATGGATATTTGCTAACAACGCTGAGCAATGGACGTTGATAATTACATTCTGGACTCACATGCCATTCCAGCAGGGGGCAATAAATCATTTCTATATTAAAAGTGTGGGGGTGTGGGTGATTTTATTTAGTAAGTTCAATGTAAGTATATAATATAATTCTAAATACATTAATAAAAATACATGGATGACACAAGACAGTGAAAACACATTTCCGTTGTCCATTTAAAAATCAATGACAAAATAGAAGTTATAATGAAATAAAATAATAATAATTTAATGTTTCATTTTATTTCATTCATATAGCGCCAAATCACAACAAAGCTGTCTGAAGGTGCTTCACATGAGTAAGATCTAACCTTACCAACCCCTAGAGTAAGTACACATGTAACAGTGGTAAGGAAAAACTCCCTTAGATGATGTTGTGGAAGAAACCTCAAGCAGTCCAAACTCAGAGGGTTCACCCACTGCTTAGGCCATTCTAACAAGGTTTTACAAAGTTTTTACAAAGCTGAAGAAACAGGAAACATAAAACCAGAATAACATCAAAAACACAGTCCATTATGGAGTTGAGTACACAAGCAATTGTGCCACAGGCAGGGGGTCACTCAGCACCCTGGGATGCAGGGCCAGCCTTCATCCCTCATGGCATCAGTGGCCCCATCCTCCTGGTAGAATATATTCCAAAGGCAGACTGTAGCGTGCTGCGTCAGCCATGGCATCTTGTAGTCAGCCCAGCACCCTGTGGTGTGCAGCTGTCAGCCTTGTGAGATGTCATCTGTACTTCAGACAGAGAGAGAAAAAAAAAAAAAGCAGAATCAGTCACCCAGAAAAACTGCACCTAAGCCATGAGTTCCCCAGCAATAAATCGACAGGGAAGCAGAGAGAATAGTAATGTGATCGCCGGCTACTAGCCATAAGCTTCACTAACAGGCCCAGACTTTAGATGAAGCCCCCCCCTTTCACACACGCCCCTTCTAAATTAATTATTCATAAGGTTGTGCCCACCCATTCGTAACACTTGAAGAGGAGCAATGGCGAGCTACAGGTGTGCTTTCCCAGGCTGTTTTAGCGGACTACGATCTTCCCACGGAAAGCAATGTACGCGATCCCTGGCTTTTATTCATTTTTAACCGCATCCCCAGTACATACAACCGCCGACTATTTCTTTGCTCTGCGCATTTCACGGAGGACTTGCACAATTTCGAGCTGGCTTCAGTCGGCATTTAGTACTCAGTAGAGGGTCAGTTCCGACTCTGTGACAAAATCAACCCCAGCAATCAGTACAGCCTGTAATTATCACATTTTCTTTTGTTTTACATTTGTGTTGCGCTATATTCCTGTTGTAAGAATTGTACGTTAGAATGGCACTTTAGCTCTGGTTTGTTACTCTAAAGGGAATGAGCTAATCCCTTAGCAGCTAGGGATGGGTATCGAGAACCAGTTCCTTTCGGGTATCGTTAAGAAATGACTCGATCCACCGACATCAATAAGCTTTGTGCTTAACGATTATGTTATCGGTCCTTCAAAGTGGCCGTTGTTTTGGGGGGTGTTTGTCAGGAAAGTGATCATTTCTGTATTGATTACAGACCCTGCAGCGGGTCTGTAAACAACTTTTCTGCAGCGCGGCTTTGCTTTGAACCTTGAACCAATCGAAGCAGTGCTTCGCAGATTGAAGCATGCTTCGATTATTCTTTCTTTCTTTCGCTTAATTTTCTCCTGCTAAAACCGTAAAGAGCATACGTCTGTGAGTATTATTTACCTTTTCTATGTTAAACCGACCTGTTATGTTCTTCTGAACATAACAGACGGAGCGATGCTAACGCGTTAGCATGTCTATGGCATTTTCAATGTTAAAAGTTAGCATTGCAGCTGTCATCACGTTCGGGTGCATTTGTTTTCAAATAGTAATATTTCTTAAATTTATTTTTGTTTATATATTAATAATCTAATGATTATTATATACAATTTTAGAGAAAGAGGCAAAAAAACCTGAATAGAAACACAACAGAAAATCAATCAATTTCAATTCAATCAATTTTTTTTTATATAGCGCCAAATCACAACAAACAGTTGCCCCAAGGCACTTTAGATTGTAAGGCAAAGCCATACAATAATTATGTAAAACCCCAAGGGTCAAAACGACCCCCTTTGAGCAAGCACTTGGCTACAGTGGGAAGGAAAAACTCCCTTTTAACAGGAAGAAACCTCCAGCAGAACCAGGCTCAGGGAGGGGCAGTCTTCTGCTGGGACTGGTTGGGGCTGAGAGAGAGAACCAGGACAAAGACATGGTGTGGAGGGGAGCAGAGATCGATCACTAATGATTAAATGCAGAGTGGTGCATACAGAGCAAAAAGAGAAAGAAACAGTGCATCATGGGAACCCCCAGCAGTCTACGTCTATAGCAGCATAACTAAGGGATGGTTCAGGGTCACCTGATCCAGCCCTAACTATAAACTTTAGCAAAAAGGAAAGTTTTAAGCCTAATCTTAAAAGTAGAGAGGGTGTCTGTCTCCCTGATCTGAATTGGGAGCTGGTTCCACAGGAGAGGAGCCTGAAAGCTGAAGGCTCTGCCTCCCATTCTACTCTTACAAACCCTAGGAACTACAAGTAAGCCTGCAGTCTGAGAGCGAAGCGCTCTATTGGGGTGATATGGTACCATGAGGTCCCTAAGATAAGATGGGACCTGATTATTCAAAACCTTATAAGTAATAAGAAGAATTTTAAATTCTATTCTAGAATTAACAGGAAGCCAATGAAGACAGGCCAATATGGGTGAGATATGCTCTCTCCTTCTAGTCCCCGTTAGTACTCTAGCTGCAGCATTTTGAATTAACTGAAGGTTTTTTAGGGAACTTTTAGGACAACCTGATAATAATGAATTACAATAGTCCAGCCTAGAGGAAATAAATGCATGAATATAAAAGCAAATATAAATAATATATAAAAGCAATGAAAATAAATAATGCTTTCTTTTCAGTGAGAGCAAGGGCAGCCAATCAAACAACGGCAACCGATCAGCGCCAACACCTACTTACATTTCATAATGAGGTTGCCAAATAAGCTCCGAAACGACGCCATTAAAGGAAAATGAGGCATTCTAAACCCAGCATAGTAACATAGCTGTTTCAGAGAGCCTTTTAGGAAGGTTCTGAGTCATTACAGACCCAAACAATTTTTGGGGGTTACATATCACATCACAGAACAAGGATTAATGCCCCATTCAACCTCTCTCTGTCACCTTTAATGTATTTCCACTAGTGACACACAGTTCTTGTTTCTGTAAAAAATAACTAAATTGGACACATTCAGTTCTATAAATTCAGCTTGATGCATGAATACTAGATCTCTATTGTTTGAAATTCAACTGTGGAGGAAATACTAATGATCCTGACTTTAATGTCATTGTGGCAACTCATAATATGTGGACAAAAACCCAGTTACGTGATACCGCTATGCAGTTGTGTGTACTGTAATAAAACTGATTTTGGTGCGATTTGGAGGTTATAAGGTTTTGTGCTGATTTTATGGATTTTCTCACTTGGTTATACAGGTGGACCCTCACAGGGGTTGACATGTATGGGTGTGTTAAATGTTCATCAAGTGCATCTCTGATGTGCACATCACTCTGATTTCATGTTTTCACACTATTAATGGTTTCCTGCATCACCTGTATGTGTCAGAGATGGCACAATAGCTGTTGAAACATACATATGTATGCCAGGATTTTTGCGTGATGCACCACATGTTTCCACGGTCGTTTCACTTTTGATACATCTGAATGTGAGCAATGGGGACAGGCATATGTCACATTTTTGTGTATATGCACGTTTAGTACATGAGGCCCCTGGTCTTCTGCAGGAAGCTGGTTGGTTCTCTGCTAAAAATTGTGATTGGTTATGGTGTTCGGCCAATGGGAGATCTGTGGCTGTGATAAATTAACCAATGTTTAGGCTTAACGAGTGTTTAAGAGCTTCCACTCAGTCTGTTACTGAACACACAAAACACATTTTAGATATTTCTGTGTCCATTATTAAATCAGGTTACTGCAGAAAAACTGAACAAAGCTCTTTAATCCATGTTTTTTGCTTTGTGACTTCTTGTTCACTGAAGCCGGCACCATCACTCTGAATATTCCATCAGGATAGATGACATCAGACACAACCCTGTTCAAAGTGAAAGAGTGACAAACATCATACCTTAACAAGCAGATAGTCTAAACCACAGTGAGGCACAGTGACGTCGTTCCTCATACTCAAATCACGCACTGCGCGTAGGGCACCATGCTGTCTGGGGGGGGGGGTCCCAAAAAATCAAGCTTATGAAGAATCATCATAATAGGCTACTAGTAACGATATATCTGAAATTTGTGTAAAACATGTTATCGGGTATAAGCAAAATCGGAGGAGGAGGCACGCAGGCAGGAAGCGGCGTGAGCAGCCTCTGTGCGTGTGGCAACGCCTATGTCACAGCAGACAGTTTTCCACTGATGACAAAGGCTGCCGCAGCCCGCGTGTCTCAGCACTGCGCTACAGACAAGAGGAGAGCTCCACATTGTCTTGTCCCACCTGGGAGAAGACTTCCCTGGGGGAAGTGCGCGGACTGTACAGGGCTCTCCTATTGTTTGCTCCCAGACTGGGAGTACCTCGTGCAAGGACTGATTGATCTTGCAGGAAATGACTGTGCAATGGAATCATTGTTGCCACATCGGAATGTTGCAATATTATTTTTTTTTTACAAGAAGAAAATCACACTGTTCTCATCTTTAACATTTCAGGAGAGTGAAAGTACAATGACTTGGAAGATTAGTGAGTTTTTTCCTGCTGTTTTCATGTAAGACTCTTCTAAATCCAGACTATGTTTTTTTTAAGCCACTGGATCACTTTAATAGTCTCTAGTGTGACCTCACCTGGATCGTTTTTGGAATCATGTTTTCTGGAATTAGGCTACAGAGAGCTGAATAATCCTTTGTTTACAGTCAGGGCTCTTTAACACTCGCTTTAAATTTCACGTGCGATTAAATTCCCACTTATGCTCACTGATGTTAAATAAGCCTTACTGTTGTGTAATTGAACATTTTATATCAAAATCACAATTTAGATCCTGCTGAATGTTTTAGTTCTGTATGCCATGTTTAACACTGCAGCTGCTGATTCTTCTCATTATTACTCTGATTATTTTCAGAATGAATTTAGTGTGTAAATGTCAAATATTTGTGAAAAATTACAATGACTTTGTGATGTTTCCTCCATGAAATGGTACAAAAATATAAAGAGAATTGAATTGGCAATGATCTAAGTGGGAGAAAAGCACGAAATCCTGAATAAGCACAAAGCACAGGATGTGAACCAAATGGCAAGCACCAGCCCTGGTGAGGCAACCTTACAGAACCCGGGAGAGGTCACTTAAAGTGATATTTTTTCTGGCCCTGATAATTTGTGAACACGCTTTCCTTTAATTGAGCCCTCGAATTAATAAAATGTGAGCACATTATACGCCTAAATTGAGTTCTAAAAATATGAACTTTGTGTTTACATTTAGTCATTTTGAAAGGACATACTTTGACAAAAACTCAGTAATGTCACATTTATGGTTTCATTTCACCATGGTAATTTGTTGACGGTCCCCTAATAGGCTACTCTTTTGTGCACACAATTTAATCTCTTTGTAGGTGCATTTTAGTAAATCGAGATCTCGAATATACTATAACATGCTCATGTTTGAGTGCATGTTTTACAAATTGTGGCCATGTTTAAGTAGATTGTGCACACAATGTTTCATCACGGTAAATTGCATTCTCATTATACTAAATTGTTCCATCATTTAATAAATCATGCCCTTGTTTTAATAAATTATTGCTTTGTTTTACTAAATTGTGTGCTCGTTTTAGAAATTGTCCTCATTTTACGTACTAAATTGTGCATTCATTTTAAAATGCTTATATGAAAACGAGAACACAATATCGTAAAACGAGAGCACAATTTAATGAAATGTACGCACAATTTAGCAAAATAAGTGTACAATGTAGTAAAAGGAGTGCACATTCTCTCGGTATGAAAAACATTTAACAATGACACTTCTAGGGCTCCATACAACCCAGAGAAAAAGAAAATTAAAGCAAAAGCTCAAAATGTTTTATTAGTTTCTCATAGACAACTTTGATTTAAATGGTAAATGGACTGCATTTATATAGCGCTTTTCCATCTGCATCATACGCTCAAAGCGCTTTACAATTACGCGTCACATTCACCCCGATGTCAGGGTGCTGCCATACAAGGCACTCACTGCACACCGGGAGCAATAGGGGATTAAAGGCCTTGCCCAAGGGCCCTGAGTGATTTTCCAGTCAGACGGGGATTTGAACCCATGATCTTCTGGACTCAAGCCCAACACCTTAACCACTAGACCATCACCTCCCGATTTGTGGACATTAATGCTGGATTTTATGGTCGCAATTGAATTTTATAAAGAAGATGGTAAAAAAAGGAGTTTACCAGCAACGCGTTAGCGGAGCCGGTAAAACAGATATTTGCGACCATAATCCAGCATTAATGTCTGCAAATCTCAGAATAGGGTTATTCCCATTCTAATCCAATTCCATTGTTTCCACGGTTATTTTTCTGTAAGTAATTCAACCTGGACGAGATGCCTCTCTGCAGGGTCACTTTCCAAATCATTGTGAAAGGTGTGGTTGGCTTGTCAAAGCTTACCGTAGCAGCAGCATCTTCATGCCAAATGGAAATCCTGTGAGTAGACCCAGATATTTCTCCATCTTGTCAGCTGCATTGAGTTATTCTGTATAAGAATCCACATCAATACTTTCGTATGGCAGTTTAAATCCACTTATTTTGGCATCGTCGTCGTTTCTCTCACTTTCAGCTGACAGCACCATTATTGACACCTGCGTAACAACGCAGTCAGGGCGCGGAGTAATACATCAATGTGTCGAATATGTGGCCACCGACAGTGCGATATTTTGTGGTCTGAAATCTCACACAATTTACCAAACAGATTTGGTGGAACAAATGTATTTGGATTAGAATCTCAAATTCAATCTCAAATGTCAAAATTCTGGTCCCATCTAAGATATAGGAAAATGCATAATTTTATGGAAGTTAGCTCAGATCAATGTGGTTAGTGATCTTGACTGGTTTATAAGCTCATTGTAACATTTTCTCACATGCCTGATACTTGAAATGTGGGTATGATGCAGTTTGGGTCATGCGTAACTTACACTCAACAAAAATATAAACGCAACATTTTGGTTTGCTCCCATTTGTATGAGATGAACTCAAAGATCTAAACTTTTTCCACATACACAATACACCATTCCTCAAATATTGTTCACAACCAGTCTAAATCTGTGATAGTGAGCACTTCTCCTTTGCTGAGATAATCCATCCCACCTCACAGGTGTGACCATTTATCAAGATGCTGATTAGACACCATGATTAGTGCACAGTGTGCCTTAGACTGCCCACAATACAAGGCCACTCTGAAAGGTGCAGTTTTGTTTTATTGGGGGGAGGATACCAGTCAGTATCTGGTGTGACCACCATTTGCCTCATGCAGTGCAACACATCTGCACGAACTGGAGTCAGGTCAAGACCCCTGAGGACGACGAGCATGCAGATGAGCTTCCCTGAGACGGTTTCTGACAGTTTGTGCAGAAATTCTTTGGTTATGCAAACTGATTGTTTCAGCAGCTGTCCGAGTGGCTGGTCTCAGACGATCTTGGAGGAGACGGCTTATGGTAGAGAAATGAACATTCAATACACGAGCAACAGCTCTGGTTGACATTCCTGCTGTCAGCATGCCAATTGCACGCTCCCTCGAATCTTGCGACATCTGTGGCATTGTGCTGTGTGATAAAACTGCACCTTTCAGAGTGGCCTTTTATTGTGGGCAGTCTAAGGCACACCTGTGCACTAATCATGGTGTCTAATCAGCATCTTGATGTGCCATACCTGTGAGTGGGATGGATTATCTCAGCAAAGAAGTGCTCACTATCACAGATTTAGACTGGTTTGTGAACAATATTTGAGGGAAATGGTGATATTGTGTATGTGGAAAAAGTTTTAGATCTTTGAGTTCATCTCATACAAAATGGGAGCAAAACCAAAAGTGTTGCGTTTATATTTTTGTTGAGTGTAGTTAAGGGCCCCTCACACATAGTGCAAATATGTACAACTCAGGACGACTCGCGGCGAAACAGCCTTGATGAGCGAACCACAAAACATTGTGCATGATCCCAGTGTGAGGTTCATGCACACGATGTGTGTCTTTTCGATACACACAGTTAAAAATTGCTTGGGTGTAATGAAAGTCTTGAAATGAAGGACTTTTAAATAGACTGACGCAATTTGTTAATGATAACTATTGTAGGCTCAGTGATACACACATATGGGTTTTGTTTTGATATTTTGCTATTGAGACAAAAATCTTCCGCATCTGTCAGTTTGCAGAGGTAATAAATAGTCTCTGTCATTTGGGTCCTGTAGACTTTTTCAGTAAAATTGTTCTGGGGAACATGTGCAGGGCTACCTTCAGTTTTTCAAGCAGTTTTCTTTATTTGGCTCTCACAGCCTGGAAGCACTTCACCATGTCCATTTAGGTCTTCAGACTTTTTTATCAGCAAATGTTTCTGGGGAGCATGAGCATGCTAATACCCTTCAGCTTCTGTATTGGAATGAGTGGGGACACCAGAGATCATAACCTGATTGCAGAAAAGTCAAATAAATTGATTCAGAGAAATAAATTGCAGAAACATCACCTAGAATAAAGGCCCCTTCACACATAACACGAAAGACACAGAAACCTGAAGAAAATCCACAAACCAAAGACGAAATGGGGAACCACGAACCATCCACCTGCTGTCATGTGAGGGATACACAATCGCACAAGCGTGCACGACACATTGGCGATGGTTTCATGCACGTCGTGTGCATACACAAACACAGTGCGCGCAGCTGAGACATGTTGCACCACATCGCGCTGCTGATGGAAGAAACATCAAATAAAAACCAGCTGTATAATTAGTGAAGATCACTGGGTTGATATAAATAATACATAAAAGGGGATGCAATACAGAACCCCACGGTTAAATAACCCTGGTTAAATAAAAAATGCCACGGGATTCAAACCACACACTCTGATACCAGCTGGAAGCTTTACCCACTGCACTACAATCACTGTCTTTAACAGAGAGTGAAATGGCTAAAATCAACAAGCAGATAGACGCATTTTCCTAAACAAGAGGAAAAAGTGCTGTCTAACTGACCAAACTGTTTGTTACGGCGTATTCTGCTTGATATGTGACTGAAAGTGGCATATTTGTCCACATGACTACGTTACATGCAGCCAATAACCCTTTCATAACGGAATATTAGCAATAACCTGGTTGTGCACGGCCATGTAAACACCCGCAAAAACCCAAATATGCTGTTTTTTAAAACCCGAATAAGACCCCTGGGTTACTCTAACCCGACTAGCAGGTCATATAAACGCGCATCGGGATATCCCCATAGAGAAGGAACATTATTTTGTTGTTCTGCGCATGTCCTATCCGCACAGGAATCTTGGTCTTTTGAGTATGGCAACTACTTGTATGCGGCGCGCGCAACCCACCGGACACCACAGAAGCAGAGATAAACAGCGCATTGTGTTCTGCTTCCTTATCAGGCGGGCCGGTCGTGGCACCGGTCGGCTTCACCGCAGTTGCTCTGCCTCTGATGCGCTTACTGAGTCTGCTGGGGCTCGGTAAATGCCGCAGCAGGCCACTCACACCGCCCCCTCTCTGCTGTGTGGAGCTGCGGCAACTGTGGCAACAGGTCCAGAGACTACGCTCGCTGTTTTGATGTGGAGGCTGCCCGCAAGGATAGATTTCTTGCGGAAAAATTCCACAGTGCCGCAGGGGTCTCGGTATACCGCAGCTGCAGAGCTCCGTGGCCATGACTTGGATTCTTTGCAGGTCCCGCATCCGTATCCCTGGAGGCAGTGAGCGAAGGGATAGCATGCGCATTGTGTTCTGCGTGTGTCTATTTATAATCTTCTGGCCCAGAAAAAAAAGAGTGTTTACACAGGAGAGAAAAGTGAAAAACGTTAATGCCTGTTTTGAGAAAAGTGTATAAAGTGTGTAGTGAGGGGTTTTACACGAAGCAGGATTTGCATGAATGCCAGACCAAATCAAGCACCGGTGGAAGACGTGCGTCGCTGTTTAGATGGGATATTCCAAATGATACCAATGACCATGTATACAAGAGTAACTCTGTCTGCTTAAGCATGTAAATGGATTATTCCTAATGATTCAGAAACCGGAATATTGACCTTAACCCGAATATTAACGGCATCTAAACGTAGTCGCTGTTGGCTTGTCCTGGTCCTGCGGTGCGCCGCTCACAGCCCTCACGGCCATCACAGCCTGACATGTGCGTCCTGTCAGACATGACATTCAGATCGCCTTCTGTGTGTCAAAACGGCCCATTTCTCCTCCCATCGCAAAAGCCATATATGTTTTCATGTATTTCCACACAAGCACACGTGTGTCTGTCAAAACACGGGACGTGGCCACAGCTGTGAGGTCCAAAATCTGAGCTGTCCTCAACAGCCGTGGGCAGCCAGCCACACCCCCTGTCCTGTCAGCATACAGATCAAGATGTCACTCTGTGATCAGATGAGAGATGCCTCGTCTTTTGGGGGCGGAACCACACGCAAACATGTTGGGGGGGGGCGCGAACCACACGTGTTGTGGGGGAGGGGGCCCACACTCTGGCACATCACATGCACCCTGCAACTTCACACTCTATGGGGCACTTTGACAAATTTCACATCAAGCTTGACAGTGATTGTCTGCAGACTGTTTTTGTGCCAATAGTACGAATGGCCACACATTTTCGAAGTGCCATGCAAGCGGTGTTAGATGTTTGTGCGTGTCACCTGGAATTTGGCTGACACCCTGCTGCGAGACGGTTTGATGGGCTTCTCACAGGGCACACTGTCTTCAGCGCTGGTGTGCGCAAATAGCTGTAGCAACAGGTGTACGATGGATTGCAGCTACAATTTTACGTTTTGTATACGATTCTGCTTCATGCGCACTTTATGTGCAATTCAACCAACTTCACACTATGTGTGAAGGGGCCCTAAGGCATGAGGTGAAGACAGATTGGTGGGACAAATGTTCTCCTCAGACTTGCACAAAGACTGAAAC
Source organism: Thalassophryne amazonica (assembly GCF_902500255.1). Lineage (NCBI taxonomy): Eukaryota > Metazoa > Chordata > Actinopteri > Batrachoidiformes > Batrachoididae > Thalassophryne > Thalassophryne amazonica. The sequence continues at coordinate 90,070,347 of NC_047103.1, read as the reverse complement.
AATTCTTCCCGTTCTGCTTTATTACCTCTGCAAACTGACAGATGCTGGGAAGATTTTTGTCTCATAGCAAAATATCAAAACAAAATTATTATATTGTTATTATTATTATTATTATTAATAATAATAATGCTTGACAGGGGTGGTGGTCAAGTGGTTCGTGCACTTGTTTTCAGACCAGAAGGTTCCTGCTTCAAGACCACCATTCTTCATGTAATGTGGAGAGTTGTGTCAGGAAGCCCATCCAGTGTGAAACGTGCCAAATCAACATGCAGATCCAGCTTCGATCTGCTGTGGTGACTCCAAGTTTTTGGAAAAAAGGGAGAAGCCAAAGAGATTTGCTATTATAATGAAGTGGTTCAGTTACAGTTTGTGGAGACAAACTTGGTTCAGGAAAATGTTGACTGAATTTTCCCAGTGATCAAGGTCATCCTCAGAAGTGTTTATTTTACAATTTATTGAATAGGACAAGATTTCATTATATTACTGATGTTCATATTTGATCCTTATGATAGCACAAACATCTTATGGAGGAAAATTCAGAACTATGACATTTATTCTCTTTTAGGTAGCAGAGGTAATAATGGGTCATCTTTGTTATTCAGGTTTGTGTTCTCTGTTACATATAAAACATGATTCCACACATTATTCAGATAGATAGATAGATAGATGTGCTGTTGTTGATTGGAAGTTGTCTCCCCTTTTTGCTTCCTTTTTTGCTTGTTTGGGAAAAATTGTTGCTTTGTGGGGCACCCCTAACAAAGTACAGTTACAATAAAATTTGGCACAGATCTTTTATTTTATTAGTAGAACATAACAACATGTGACCCAAAAGATTTTGTAACATTTGACATTTTGAACTGGTCTACTGCACAGTCACCTCAGTTTTTGAGAACTATCTACTCCATGCAGATTTACAAAACGGCGTGAACCACATTGTCAAAATCTTCTAAAAGATTATCGGAGTGAAAGAAGAGATTTAAACTCTTTTTGTAATCAAGAGATCCTCCAGAAGGCAGTAAGCATTTTGTCTTTGTCAGGTCATGTTATGTCAGGGGAATTTTCTCTGTTGCCTCCAGTGCACCGTTGTGCTTTACTAGTCTGAAAAACTAACATTTTTTTCAAAGTAATTTATCCCCTCGGCGATTTGACTTTTAAATGCTCCGTAGGTCTGGTTGTTTATTTGTTTGTTTTGGTTTTTAACCTGGCTACTCATTTTAAACTCCTTGACAAAGTCTGTTTTATCTTTTTGTTTTGTTTTGTTTTATTGTTCTTAAATATTGACCCTTGTGGGATAAATAAAGTAGTCTGAAGTGAAGTTGAAACTTAAGTTTACCATAGAGTGCCATACTGTTTGTATTTCTTTGTAATTGATGTAAATAAGCCCAAGACTTATACAGTGGCAGCTTTACCATCAGAGAGCCTCATCGACAACTACCACAAAAGACTCCAAGCTGTCACTGATGTTAAATGGGGCAGTACACTGTATTAAGAACAAGGGTATGTCAGCTTTTGATCAGGGTCATTTAGGTAGTTTCTGTTGTCATTATGGTTTAAAAAGAGTAAACACAGTTGTTTGATAATAAATGGCTTCACCCAACCACTAACCATGAGTGAAAAAAGTTTCTGAGGAATCAATTTTTGGTGATTCACATTTACCTATCCACACACAGGGAGGACAATAAGTTGTCTTAGGTGATGCTAATATGAGCATCATGTGACTTGTTTTCCTCCATGTTTCTTCATGTACAGTAAATGTCGATAATTTATTATTTACATTTATAATTATTATAATATATTATATACTGTATAATATTCATACCTCTAAAGATTTCAGGCATTAGTGGTTGAATGGTGTAGAATGTGGTATTTTGGTGATTGTGAGCCTCGGGCACAAGAGCATAGCAGTGGTGGGCACAGTTCTGCTAATCCGCTAACTGCTAATTAGCGAAGCTAACTTTTTTTATTTGTGGATTAGCTTTTCAGTTAATTTTGAAAACCATCAGCAGACCAATTAGCTTCTGCTAAATTTAGTTCAGCTAACTTTCAGTCCACTAACATTTTCTTGCTGGCATAGTGAGGACAGCTTAATGGCCAAAAACATTTGTAAACCCTAAAATCATACATCTTAGTTCCTGTCTGTTGCATGTTTTGCAACAGTTAGACCGCTGTGAGGAGCTCAGTCCTCCCAGAGCAGAAGGGGGTGGGGCAGCAAAAAAAACAAAAAAAACAAAAAACCAAAAGTCATTTACTTTCCACATGCAACAACACAGACAGTGAGCAGGAGACATGAAATGGAAAGCACTTTTCACTCATGGTTTCATTTCTAAACAATTAATTCCGGACAGTTTATCAACATAACAGCAACTCTGTCATTTTACAAAGTGAAACTATCGCACATATCTTTTAAAGTGATGTGCTAATTCTGAAGGTTTGAACGTTAACACACATGGCAAAAGGCATTATCGGAAAAATGAATCTCTTTTTAATGACCTCCCCCCCACTCAAAATGCATAGAACACTGACATCTACTGGCGAGAGTTTGAATAGCGACCAAGGTGTGACTGGTTGCTAGTCGTTGTGAATCACACTTAACAGAATTTTCAGTTTGCAAATGCCTTTTTGTACAAATGAAAAAGAGATGACATATTTACGAATGCACATTTATTTGTAAAAAAAAACCCAACACACACAGTACAGTAACTTGTGTGTTGGTTTTTTACAAATAAATAAACCAACCAACCAGTGACTGAAAGGAGACTAATTTTTCCCGTAATGCCTTGTGGTGCGTGTGTCTGTTAACACCTTCAGAATTAGCGCATTACTTTAAAAGATATGTGCGATATTTTCATTTTATAAAAATGACAGAGTTGCCGTTAAGACGATAAACTGTCCGGAATTAAATTTGTTTATAAGTGAAACCATGAGTGAAAAGTGCTTTGCGTTTCAGGTCTCCTGCCCACTGTCTGTGTTGTTGTATGAGGAAAGTAAATGAGACTTTTTTGGGCACAGAGCAGCAGTGAGCAGGGTGCATAAAGACAGAAGCTCTGGCTCGTTCTTTTGGGGTTTGTGATTACTCAGAAGCCTCAGCGGAGCTTAAACTTGAAACTGGCTTATCAGTAGCTGACAGTGTATCAAGTCAGTACTAAAGTTAGCAGTTAGCTGTAACTTCTGTTAAATTTTTTTTGGCGGATTTATCGGTTGGTTTGCAGTGAGGGTGTGCACTTTGTGAGTGACCTTCTTGCTGGTTGATGCTATTTCTTCAGGGAGGCAGATTATACAGTAGTGTTTAGAATAATAGTAGTGCTATGTGACTAAAAAGATTAATCCAGGTTTTGAGTATATTTCTTATTGTTACATGGGAAACAAGGTACCAGTAGATTTAGTAGATTCTCACAAATCCAACAAGACCAAGCATTCATGATATGCACACTCTTAAGGCTATGAAATTGGGCTATTAGTAAAAAAAAAAAAAGTAGACAGGGGGTGTTCACAATAGTAGTAGTGTGGCATTCGGTCAGGGAGTTGTCAATTTTGTGGAACAAACAGGTGTGAATCAGGTGTCCCCTATTTAAGGATGAAGCCGGCACCTGTTGAACATGCTTTTCTCTTTGAAAGCCTGAGGAAAATGGGACGTTCAAGACATTGTTCAGAAGAACAGCGAAGTTTGATTAAAAAGTTGGAGAGGGGAAAACCTGCAAAAAATTATAGGCTGTTCATCTACAATGATCTCCAGTGCTTTAAAATGGACAAAAAAAAAAACAGAGACGCATGGAAGAAAATGGAAAACATGGTAAAGGCTCACCCATTGATCATCTCCAGGATTATCAAAGACAGTCTGGAATTACCTGTAAGTGCTGTGACAGTTAGAAGATGCCTGTGTGAAGCTAATTTATTTGCAAGAATCCCCCGCAAAGTCCCTCTGTTAAATAAAAGAAGTGCAGAAGAGGATACAATTTGCCAAAGAACACATGGCCTAAAGAGAAATGGAGGAACATGGTGGTGCAAGCATCATGATATGGGCATGTTTCTCCTACTATGGTGTTGGGCCTATATATCACATACCAGGTATCATGGATCAGTTTGGATATGTCAAAATACTTGAAGAGGTCATGTTGCCTTATGCTGAAGAGGACATGCCTTTGAAATGGGTGTTTCAACAAGACAATGACCCCAAGCACACTATTAAATGAGCAAATCTTGGTTCCAAAGCAACAAAATTAATGCCTCGCAGATGTGAAGAAATGAAAAACTGTGGTTATACAACTAAATACTAGTTTAGTGATTCACAGGATTGCTAAAAAAGCAGTTTGAACATAATAGTTTTGAGTTTGTAGCGTCAACAGCAGATGCTACTATTATTGTGAACACCCCCCTTTTCTACTTTTTTTACTAATAGCTCAATTTCATAGCCTTAAGAATGTGCATATCATGAATGCTTGGTCTTGTTGGATTTGTGAGAATCTACTGAATCTACTGGTACCTTGTTTCCTATGTAACAATAAGAAATATACTGAAAACCTGGATTAATCTTTTTAGTCACATAGCACTACTGTTATTCTGAACACTACTGTATGTATATATTAATGTGGAAGAAAGCCAAGGACCTATTGACATGGAAAGTTCTTTCTTTTAAACCTGAGTTTTTAGGTTCCATTGCCCCAGTGTCTTTGGGGTACTTTTATTGATGTTATTTCTAGTTTGAAAACATATACTAATCTACATGAAACCTGCAGGGATCTGTGTCTTAACTCTTCCAGGCTGGTGGAGATACTGTTCTTGGTACATTCAATCTTTACCTCTATCTGAGAAACAGGTATTATTCCAACATGTGGAATGATACCTGATACCTCTGATACCTCTGTGGATACGAGACCGTCGACCATCAGCTTAGAAATGATCTGGCGTTTTCTGCCTCGTTGTCGCAGCTCAGAGCGCGGCCCGCCGAGCCGTCCTTAAATCCGTCCTTAAAGCTGTAGTAACACTCCTTATTCTCTGTGAAGCCCGTAAAATTTTCACTGAAAGCCAGATAAATTTTTCGAATGGTTTCCAGGTGCCAGTCTCTAACAGCTTCTGAAAAAATTCTGATGGAAAAAAAAGTCCAAATCATTCCGCCATTTCCAGACAATGAAAATCCGAGGAGAGAACGGGACCACTCCTTCCACAAGGCGTGCTCGCAGGCGAATGACGTCACCGACAGGCGTGGAAAAACTCACGCATGCGCACGAGGGTTCAAGCTTGTCTGATGTAAAAACATATGAATGAAATCCATATAGTTTTTGAAAAAAAAAAAAGGACTGTTACTTTATTGACAGACCTCGTATATAAAAGTATTCCAATATAGAGTCAATGGGGTCATAAATAACCCCACTTGTATATTAGGTGCTAAAATAGCTTGGTTGCTTGAGAGTTAATTCAGTTGATCTAGTAGCTCTGTGGGATATCTTAAGAATTTGTGGGATCCCTAATAACTTGATGGCCATTGTAGCCAGCTGATACACAGGTACTGTGAGTGCTTGGCAGATAGGGGAGCAGAATCTCTGATGTCTTCCCAGTGATATGTGGTGTTCATCGGGGCTGTGTTCTGACTCATTCTCTGAGTGTCAGGTAGGGTTGTGGAGTTCAGCATCTTGAGTGCCTTTGTTGGTGAAGTCAATTTTGCTGACCTTGACTTTACAGAGGATGCTGCTACTGATCCTTGTGGAATACTTGATAAACTTTGTGGACACTTGACAAGCTGGTAAAGAAGTTATAGAGTTCCTGGGTTTCTGGATTTAGCCATCAAAAGTGTATCTGTGTGTGATGAAAGATTCACTTTGCCAATCATAGCATTCAAGACTGCAGGAGCTCACCATGTGAGATAAAGAGAGCTCTGGGAAGAGCTTATAGAGTCATGAGGTTGCTGGACAGAGGTGCATGGCAGTACTGATTCCTTTGCAAGAGAATGAAGGCCCAAATGTTTCGAGTCTTAGGACTTCCTGTCTTACAGTATGATTATGAAACCTGGCCTGTACACAGTGACCTAAGTCAACAAATGCAAGTCTCTGAAACTCAGTGTCTCTGGAAGATATTTGGGTATCACTGGAATGATTTTGAGTCAGATCAGCTGTTGCTTATGCCACTGTCAGTCCAGAGTAAAATGTGACAGACTCTCTATCGGACAATGAAAGAATGGTGGTTACATGGTTATTGCAGTGAATCATGTCACTGCCTGCAACCATTTGCAAGGAGATGTGGCGCCCACTTTCTGTTGCAAAGCGATCTCCTGATGGAGGTGACCTATATCCAAATGACCCGGGTATGACTCACTCTCAGACAGACTGGCGAAGTTTGCAAATCCATCTATTTCATAAATGCAGACTAATTGCCAATACGCTGATTGCAAACAATCAGTCAGTCTGCCACCAGTCACAAACCACACATATGTATGTTAGTGATGCATGGATCAGCTCTAACATCATTTGAAGATGTGGTTTCACATAAATCATCTAACCCAGGGGTCACCAACCCTGTTCTTGGAGGGCACCTATCCTGCATGTTTTCCAAGTCTACTTACTCAAGTTACACCAGATTTTTTTTTAAAAGTGGCATTTTCCAGTTCTTGATTGGCTGAGCACACCTGATAGATTTAATTGCCTGGGAGTGGAACAGGGAGAGTTAGAAAACATTCAGGGCAGGTGCCCTCCAGAAACAGGTTTGATGGCCCCTGATCTTACCGATATCCATCTGCACCACTGACTGTCTTCTATATTATAATAGCCAATTAATGTTAGCTTAACAGTGTTGTTAGTGTCATTGATTTATTGTGTTATTGTAGTTCAATTGATTTAGTCAGTTCAATTAAGTGTCATCTTGCCATTATCACAAGTAAGTTAAGTGTGATATTGCCGTTACCATGAGTGATAAGTGTAGTGTGCTTGATGCCTTCAGCCACCCTTCTCTGTTAGTGGGTGTGTAAAAATAAAAGGACCTGCCTGTGGCAAAATGCAGAAAAGATAAAAAGCTCTCTCTCTGTGTGTGTGTGTGTGTGTGTGTGTGTGTGTGTGTGTGTGTGTGTGTGTGTGTGTGTGTGTGTGTGTGTGTGTGTGTGTGTGTGTGTGTGTGTGTGGTGTGTGTGTGTGTGTGTGTGTAACTTCAATCACAGACAAACTGGATAGAGCTGACATTTACTGTTTGGTATGCTTATGTATTTTGGGTCAAGGATGAATGCTGGAACGCTGACAGGACTAATATTTTTTGGAGAAACTATGGATATTTGCTAACAACGCTGAGCAATGGACGTTGATAATTACATTCTGGACTCACATGCCATTCCAGCAGGGGGCAATAAATCATTTCTATATTAAAAGTGTGGGGGTGTGGGTGATTTTATTTAGTAAGTTCAATGTAAGTATATAATATAATTCTAAATACATTAATAAAAATACATGGATGACACAAGACAGTGAAAACACATTTCCGTTGTCCATTTAAAAATCAATGACAAAATAGAAGTTATAATGAAATAAAATAATAATAATTTAATGTTTCATTTTATTTCATTCATATAGCGCCAAATCACAACAAAGCTGTCTGAAGGTGCTTCACATGAGTAAGATCTAACCTTACCAACCCCTAGAGTAAGTACACATGTAACAGTGGTAAGGAAAAACTCCCTTAGATGATGTTGTGGAAGAAACCTCAAGCAGTCCAAACTCAGAGGGTTCACCCACTGCTTAGGCCATTCTAACAAGGTTTTACAAAGTTTTTACAAAGCTGAAGAAACAGGAAACATAAAACCAGAATAACATCAAAAACACAGTCCATTATGGAGTTGAGTACACAAGCAATTGTGCCACAGGCAGGGGGTCACTCAGCACCCTGGGATGCAGGGCCAGCCTTCATCCCTCATGGCATCAGTGGCCCCATCCTCCTGGTAGAATATATTCCAAAGGCAGACTGTAGCGTGCTGCGTCAGCCATGGCATCTTGTAGTCAGCCCAGCACCCTGTGGTGTGCAGCTGTCAGCCTTGTGAGATGTCATCTGTACTTCAGACAGAGAGAGAAAAAAAAAAAAAGCAGAATCAGTCACCCAGAAAAACTGCACCTAAGCCATGAGTTCCCCAGCAATAAATCGACAGGGAAGCAGAGAGAATAGTAATGTGATCGCCGGCTACTAGCCATAAGCTTCACTAACAGGCCCAGACTTTAGATGAAGCCCCCCCCTTTCACACACGCCCCTTCTAAATTAATTATTCATAAGGTTGTGCCCACCCATTCGTAACACTTGAAGAGGAGCAATGGCGAGCTACAGGTGTGCTTTCCCAGGCTGTTTTAGCGGACTACGATCTTCCCACGGAAAGCAATGTACGCGATCCCTGGCTTTTATTCATTTTTAACCGCATCCCCAGTACATACAACCGCCGACTATTTCTTTGCTCTGCGCATTTCACGGAGGACTTGCACAATTTCGAGCTGGCTTCAGTCGGCATTTAGTACTCAGTAGAGGGTCAGTTCCGACTCTGTGACAAAATCAACCCCAGCAATCAGTACAGCCTGTAATTATCACATTTTCTTTTGTTTTACATTTGTGTTGCGCTATATTCCTGTTGTAAGAATTGTACGTTAGAATGGCACTTTAGCTCTGGTTTGTTACTCTAAAGGGAATGAGCTAATCCCTTAGCAGCTAGGGATGGGTATCGAGAACCAGTTCCTTTCGGGTATCGTTAAGAAATGACTCGATCCACCGACATCAATAAGCTTTGTGCTTAACGATTATGTTATCGGTCCTTCAAAGTGGCCGTTGTTTTGGGGGGTGTTTGTCAGGAAAGTGATCATTTCTGTATTGATTACAGACCCTGCAGCGGGTCTGTAAACAACTTTTCTGCAGCGCGGCTTTGCTTTGAACCTTGAACCAATCGAAGCAGTGCTTCGCAGATTGAAGCATGCTTCGATTATTCTTTCTTTCTTTCGCTTAATTTTCTCCTGCTAAAACCGTAAAGAGCATACGTCTGTGAGTATTATTTACCTTTTCTATGTTAAACCGACCTGTTATGTTCTTCTGAACATAACAGACGGAGCGATGCTAACGCGTTAGCATGTCTATGGCATTTTCAATGTTAAAAGTTAGCATTGCAGCTGTCATCACGTTCGGGTGCATTTGTTTTCAAATAGTAATATTTCTTAAATTTATTTTTGTTTATATATTAATAATCTAATGATTATTATATACAATTTTAGAGAAAGAGGCAAAAAAACCTGAATAGAAACACAACAGAAAATCAATCAATTTCAATTCAATCAATTTTTTTTATATAGCGCCAAATCACAACAAACAGTTGCCCCAAGGCACTTTAGATTGTAAGGCAAAGCCATACAATAATTATGTAAAACCCCAAGGGTCAAAACGACCCCCTTTGAGCAAGCACTTGGCTACAGTGGGAAGGAAAAACTCCCTTTTAACAGGAAGAAACCTCCAGCAGAACCAGGCTCAGGGAGGGGCAGTCTTCTGCTGGGACTGGTTGGGGCTGAGAGAGAGAACCAGGACAAAGACATGGTGTGGAGGGGAGCAGAGATCGATCACTAATGATTAAATGCAGAGTGGTGCATACAGAGCAAAAAGAGAAAGAAACAGTGCATCATGGGAACCCCCCAGCAGTCTACGTCTATAGCAGCATAACTAAGGGATGGTTCAGGGTCACCTGATCCAGCCCTAACTATAAACTTTAGCAAAAAGGAAAGTTTTAAGCCTAATCTTAAAAGTAGAGAGGGTGTCTGTCTCCCTGATCTGAATTGGGAGCTGGTTCCACAGGAGAGGAGCCTGAAAGCTGAAGGCTCTGCCTCCCATTCTACTCTTACAAACCCTAGGAACTACAAGTAAGCCTGCAGTCTGAGAGCGAAGCGCTCTATTGGGGTGATATGGTACCATGAGGTCCCTAAGATAAGATGGGACCTGATTATTCAAAACCTTATAAGTAATAAGAAGAATTTTAAATTCTATTCTAGAATTAACAGGAAGCCAATGAAGACAGGCCAATATGGGTGAGATATGCTCTCTCCTTCTAGTCCCCGTTAGTACTCTAGCTGCAGCATTTTGAATTAACTGAAGGTTTTTAGGGAACTTTTAGGACAACCTGATAATAATGAATTACAATAGTCCAGCCTAGAGGAAATAAATGCATGAATATAAAAGCAAATATAAAATAATATATAAAAGCAATGAAAATAAATAATGCTTTCTTTTCAGTGAGAGCAAGGGCAGCCAATCAAACAACGGCAACCGATCAGCGCCAACACCTACTTACATTTCATAATGAGGTTGCCAAATAAGCTCCGAAACGACGCCATTAAAGGAAAATGAGGCATTCTAAACCCAGCATAGTAACATAGCTGTTTCAGAGAGCCTTTTAGGAAGGTTCTGAGTCATTACAGACCCAAACAATTTTTGGGGGTTACATATCACATCACAGAACAAGGATTAATGCCCCATTCAACCTCTCTCTGTCACCTTTAATGTATTTCCACTAGTGACACACAGTTCTTGTTTCTGTAAAAAATAACTAAATTGGACACATTCAGTTCTATAAAATTCAGCTTGATGCATGAATACTAGATCTCTATTGTTTGAAATTCAACTGTGGAGGAAATACTAATGATCCTGACTTTAATGTCATTGTGGCAACTCATAATATGTGGACAAAAACCCAGTTACGTGATACCGCTATGCAGTTGTGTGTACTGTAATAAAACTGATTTTGGTGCGATTTGGAGGTTATAAGGTTTTGTGCTGATTTTATGGATTTTCTCACTTGGTTATACAGGTGGACCCTCACAGGGGTTGACATGTATGGGTGTGTTAAATGTTCATCAAGTGCATCTCTGATGTGCACATCACTCTGATTTCATGTTTTCACACTATTAATGGTTTCCTGCATCACCTGTATGTGTCAGAGATGGCACAATAGCTGTTGAAACATACATATGTATGCCAGGATTTTTGCGTGATGCACCACATGTTTCCACGGTCGTTTCACTTTTGATACATCTGAATGTGAGCATGGGGACAGGCATATGTCACATTTTTGTGTATATGCACGTTTAGTACATGAGGCCCCTGGTCTTCTGCAGGAAGCTGGTTGGTTCTCTGCTAAAAATTGTGATTGGTTATGGTGTTCGGCCAATGGGAGATCTGTGGCTGTGATAAATTAACCAATGTTTAGGCTTAACGAGTGTTTAAGAGCTTCCACTCAGTCTGTTACTGAACACACAAAACACATTTTAGATATTTCTGTGTCCATTATTAAATCAGGTTACTGCAGAAAAACTGAACAAAGCTCTTTAATCCATGTTTTTTGCTTTGTGACTTCTTGTTCACTGAAGCCGGCACCATCACTCTGAATATTCCATCAGGATAGATGACATCAGACACAACCCTGTTCAAAGTGAAAGAGTGACAAACATCATACCTTAACAAGCAGATAGTCTAAACCACAGTGAGGCACAGTGACGTCGTTCCTCATACTCAAATCACGCACTGCGCGTAGGGCACCATGCTGTCTGGGGGGGGGGGTCCCAAAAAATCAAGCTTATGAAGAATCATCATAATAGGCTACTAGTAACGATATATCTGAAATTTGTGTAAAACATGTTATCGGGTATAAGCAAAATCGGAGGAGGAGGCACGCAGGCAGGAAGCGGCGTGAGCAGCCTCTGTGCGTGTGGCAACGCCTATGTCACAGCAGACAGTTTTCCACTGATGACAAAGGCTGCCGCAGCCCGCGTGTCTCAGCACTGCGCTACAGACAAGAGGAGAGCTCCACATTGTCTTGTCCCACCTGGGAGAAGACTTCCCTGGGGAAGTGCGCGGACTGTACAGGGCTCTCCTATTGTTTGCTCCCAGACTGGGAGTACCTCGTGCAAGGACTGATTGATCTTGCAGGAAATGACTGTGCAATGGAATCATTGTTGCCACATCGGAATGTTGCAATATTTATTTTTTTTTTACAAGAAGAAAATCACACTGTTCTCATCTTTAACATTTCAGGAGAGTGAAAGTACAATGACTTGGAAGATTAGTGAGTTTTTTTCCTGCTGTTTTCATGTAAGACTCTTCTAAATCCAGACTATGTTTTTTTTAAGCCACTGGATCACTTTAATAGTCTCTAGTGTGACCTCACCTGGATCGTTTTTGGAATCATGTTTTCTGGAATTAGGCTACAGAGAGCTGAATAATCCTTTGTTTACAGTCAGGGCTCTTTAACACTCGCTTTAAATTTCACGTGCGATTAAATTCCCACTTATGCTCACTGATGTTAAATAAGCCTTAACTGTTGTGTAATTGAACATTTTATATCAAAATCACAATTTAGATCCTGCTGAATGTTTTAGTTCTGTATGCCATGTTTAACACTGCAGCTGCTGATTCTTCTCATTATTACTCTGATTATTTTCAGAATGAATTTAGTGTGTAAAATGTCAAATATTTGTGAAAAATTACAATGACTTTGTGATGTTTCCTCCATGAAATGGTACAAAAATATAAAGAGAATTGAATTGGCAATGATCTAAGTGGGAGAAAAGCACGAAATCCTGAATAAGCACAAAGCACAGGATGTGAACCAAATGGCAAGCACCAGCCCTGGTGAGGCAACCTTACAGAACCCGGGAGAGGTCACTTAAAGTGATATTTTTTTCTGGCCCTGATAATTTGTGAACACGCTTTCCTTTAATTGAGCCCTCGAATTAATAAAATGTGAGCACATTATACGCCTAAATTGAGTTCTAAAAATATGAACTTTGTGTTTACATTTAGTCATTTTGAAAGGACATACTTTGACAAAAACTCAGTAATGTCACATTTATGGTTTCATTTCACCATGGTAATTTGTTGACGGTCCCCTAATAGGCTACTCTTTTGTGCACACAATTTAATCTCTTTGTAGGTGCATTTTAGTAAATCGAGATCTCGAATATACTATAACATGCTCATGTTTGAGTGCATGTTTTACAAATTGTGGCCATGTTTAAGTAGATTGTGCACACAATGTTTCATCACGGTAAATTGCATTCTCATTATACTAAATTGTTCCATCATTTTAATAAATCATGCCCTTGTTTTAATAAATTATTGCTTTGTTTTACTAAATTGTGTGCTCGTTTTAGAAATTGTCCTCATTTTACGTACTAAATTGTGCATTCATTTTAAAATGCTTATATGAAAACGAGAACACAATATCGTAAAACGAGAGCACAATTTAATGAAATGTACGCACAATTTAGCAAAATAAGTGTACAATGTAGTAAAAGGAGTGCACATTCTCTCGGTATGAAAAACATTTAACAATGACACTTCTAGGGCTCCATACAACCCAGAGAAAAAGAAAATTAAAAGCAAAAGCTCAAAATGTTTTATTAGTTTCTCATAGACAACTTTGATTTAAATGGTAAATGGACTGCATTTATATAGCGCTTTTCCATCTGCATCATACGCTCAAAGCGCTTTACAATTACGCGTCACATTCACCCCGATGTCAGGGTGCTGCCATACAAGGCACTCACTGCACACCGGGAGCAATAGGGGATTAAAGGCCTTGCCCAAGGGCCCTGAGTGATTTTCCAGTCAGACGGGGATTTGAACCCATGATCTTCTGGACTCAAGCCCAACACCTTAACCACTAGACCATCACCTCCCGATTTGTGGACATTAATGCTGGATTTTATGGTCGCAATTGAATTTTATAAAGAAGATGGTAAAAAAAGGAGTTTTACCAGCAACGCGTTAGCGGAGCCGGTAAAACAGATATTTGCGACCATAATCCAGCATTAATGTCTGCAAATCATCAGAATAGGGTTATTCCCATTCTAATCCAATTCCATTGTTTCCACGGTTTATTTTTCTGTAAGTAATTCAACCTGGACGAGATGCCTCTCTGCAGGGTCACTTTCCAAATCATTGTGAAAGGTGTGGTTGGCTTGTCAAAGCTTACCGTAGCAGCAGCATCTTCATGCCAAACTGGAAATCCTGTGAGTAGACCCAGATATTTCTCCATCTTGTCAGCTGCATTGAGTTATTCTGTATAAGAATCCACATCAATACTTTCGTATGGCAGTTTAAATCCACTTATTTTGGCATCGTCGTCGTTTCTCTCACTTTCAGCTGACAGCACCATTATTGACACCTGCGTAACAACGCAGTCAGGGCGCGGAGTAATACATCAAATGTGTCGAATATGTGGCCACCGACAGTGCGATATTTTGTGGTCTGAAATCTCACACAATTTACCAAACAGATTTGTGGAACAAATGTATTTGGATTAGAATCTCAAATTCAATCTCAAATGTCAAAATTCTGGTCCCATTCTAAGATATAGGAAAATGCATAATTTTATGGAAGTTAGCTCAGATCAATTGTGGTTAGTGATCTTGACTGTTTATAAGCTCATGTAACATTTTCTCCACATGCCTGATACTTTGAAATGTGGGTATGATGCAGTTTGGGTCATGCTGTAACTTACACTCAACAAAAATATAAACGCAACACTTTTGGTTTTGCTCCCATTTTGTATGAGATGAACTCAAAGATCTAAAACTTTTTCCACATACACAATATCACCATTTCCCTCAAATATTGTTCACAAACCAGTCTAAATCTGTGATAGTGAGCACTTCTCCTTTGCTGAGATAATCCATCCCACCTCACAGGTGTGCCATATCAAGATGCTGATTAGACACCATGATTAGTGCACAGGTGTGCCTTAGACTGCCCACAATAAAAGGCCACTCTGAAAGGTGCAGTTTTGTTTTATTGGGGGGGATACCAGTCAGTATCTGGTGTGACCACCATTTGCCTCATGCAGTGCAACACATCTGCACGAACTGGAGTCAGGTCAAGACCCCGATGAGGACGACGAGCATGCAGATGAGCTTCCCTGAGACGGTTTCTGACAGTTTGTGCAGAAATTCTTTGGTTATGCAAACTGATTGTTTCAGCAGCTGTCCGAGTGGCTGGTCTCAGACGATCTTGGAGGAGACGGCTTATGGTAGAGAAATGAACATTCAATACACGAGCAACAGCTCTGGTTGACATTCCTGCTGTCAGCATGCCAATTGCACGCTCCCTCGAATCTTGCGACATCTGTGGCATTGTGCTGTGTGATAAAACTGCACCTTTCAGAGTGGCCTTTTATTGTGGGCAGTCTAAGGCACACCTGTGCACTAATCATGGTGTCTAATCAGCATCTTGATGTGCCATACCTG
This sequence comes from Thalassophryne amazonica, assembly GCF_902500255.1. Lineage (NCBI taxonomy): Eukaryota > Metazoa > Chordata > Actinopteri > Batrachoidiformes > Batrachoididae > Thalassophryne > Thalassophryne amazonica. The sequence goes on along the minus strand of NC_047103.1, from coordinate 90,055,117 downwards.
TGAGGTGGGATGGATTATCTCAGCAAAGAAGTGCTCACTATCACAGATTTAGACTGGTTTGTGAACAATATTTGAGGGAAATGGTGATATTGTGTATGTGGAAAAAGTTTTAGATCTTTGAGTTCATCTCATACAAAATGGGAGCAAAACCAAAAGTGTTGCGTTTATATTTTTGTTGAGTGTAGTTAAGGGCCCCTTCACACATAGTGCAAATATGTACAACTCAGGACGACTCGCGGCGAAACAGCTTGTATGAGCGAACCACAAAACATTGTGCATGATCCCAGTGTGATGGTTCATGCACACGATGGTGTCTTTCGATACACACAGTTAAAAATTGCTTGGGTGTATGAAGGTCTTGAAATGAAGGACTTTTAAATAGACTGACGCAATTTGTTAATGATAAACTATTGTAGGCTTCAGTGATACACACATATGGGTTTTGTTTTGATATTTTGCTATGAGACAAAAATCTTCCCGCATCTGTCAGTTTGCAGAGGTAATAAAGTATCATGTCATTTGGGTCCTGTAGACTTTTTCAGTAAAATTGTTCTGGGGAACATGTGCAGGGCTACCTTCAGTTTTTCAAGCATTTTTCTTTATTTGGCTCTCACATGCCTGGAAGCACTTCACCATGTCATTTAGGTCCTTCAGACTTTTTATCAGCAAATGTTTCTGGGGAGCATGAGCATGGCTAATACCCTTCAGCTTCTGTATTGGAATGAGTGGGGACACCAGCGATCATAACCTGATTGCAGAAAAGTCAAATAAATTTGATTCAGAGAAATAAATTGGCAGAAACATCACCTAGAATAAAGGCCCCTTCACACATAACACGAAAGACACAGAAACCTGAAGAAAATCCACAAACCAAAGACGAAATGGGGAACCACGAACCATCCACCTGCTGTTGTGAGGGATACACAATCGCACAAGCGTGCACGACACATTGGCGATGGTTTCATGCACGCTCGTGTGCATACACAAACACAGTGCGAGCAGCTGAGACATGTTGCACCACATCGCGCTGCTGATGTGAAGAAACATCAAATAAAAACCAGCTGTATAATTAGTGAAGATCACTGGGTTGATATAAATAATACATAAAAGGGGATGCAATACAGAACCCCACGGTTAAATAACCCTGGTTAAATAAAAAAATGCCACGGGATTCAAACCCACACACTCTGATTACCAGCTGGAAGCTTTACCACTGCACTACAATCACTGTCTTGTAACAAGAGCGTGAAATGGCTAAAATCAACAAGCAGATAGACGCATTTCCTAAAAAAGAGGAAAAAGTGCTGTCATAACTGACCAAACTTGTTTGTTACGGCGTATTTCTGCTGATATGTGACTGAAAGTGGCATATTTGTCACACTGACTACGTTTACATGCAGCCAATAACCCTTTCATAACCGGAATATTAGCAATAACCTGGTTGTGCACGGCCATGTAAACACCCGCAAAAACCCAAATATGCTGGTTTTTAAAAACCCGAATAAGACCCCTGGGTTACTCCTAACCCGACTAGCAGGTCATATAAACGCGCATCGGGATATCCCCATAGAAAGGAACATTATTTTGTGTTCTGCGCATGTCCTATCCGCAAGGAATCTTGGTCTTTTGAGTATGGCAACTACTTGTATGCGGCGCGCGCAACCCACCGGACACCACAGAAGCAGAGATAAACAGCGCATTGTGTTCTGCTTCCTTATCAGGCGGGCCGGTCGTGGCACCGGTCGGCTTCACCGCAGTTGCTCTGCCTCTGATGCGCTTACTGAGTCTGCGGGCTCGGTAAATGCCGCAGCAGGCCACTCACACCGCCCCCTCTCTGCTGTGTGGAGCTGCGGCAACTGTGGCAACAGGTCCAGAGACTACGCTCGCTGTTTTGATGTGGAGGCTGCCCGCAAGGATAGATTTCTTGCGGAAAAATTCCACAGTGCCGCAGGGTCTCGGTATACCGCAGCTGCAGAGCTCCGTGGCCATGACTTGGATTCTTTGCAGGTCCCGCATCCGTATCCCTGGAGGCAGTGAGCGAAGGGATAGCATGCGCATTGTGTTCTGCGTGTGTCTATTTATAATCTTCTGGCCCAGAAAAAAAAGAGTGTTTACACAGGAGAGAAAAGTGAAAAAACGTTAATGCCTGTTTTGAGAAAAGTGTATAAAGTGTGTAGTGAGGGGTTTTACACGAAGCAGGATTTGCATGAATGCCAGACCAAATCAAGCACCGGTGGAAGACGTGCGTCGCTGTTTAGATGGGGATATTCCAAATGATACCAATGACCATGTATACAAGAGTAACTCTGTCTGCTTAAGCATGTAAATGGATTATTCCTAATGATTCAGAAACCGGAATATTGACCTTAACCCGAATATTAACGGCATCTAAACGTAGTCGCTGTTGGCTTGTCCTGGTCCTGCGGTGCGCCGCTCACAGCCCTCACGGCCATCACAGCCTGACATGTGCGTCCTGTCAGACATGACATTCAGATCGCCTTCTGTGTGTCAAAACGGCCCATTTCTCCTCCCATCGCAAAAGCCATATATGTTTTCATGTATTTCCACACAAGCACACGTGTGTCTGTCAAAACACGGGACGTGTGCCACAGCTGTGAGGTCCAAAATCTGAGCTGTCTCAACAGCCGTGGGCAGCCAGCCACACCCCCTGTCCTGTCAGCATACAGATCAAGATGTCACTCTGTGATCAGATGAGAGATGCCTCGTCTTTTGGGGGCGGAACCACACGCAAACATGTTGGGGGGGGGCGCGAACCACACGTGTTGTGGGGGAGGGGGCCCACACTCTGGCACATCACATGCACCCTGCAACTTCACACTCATGGGGCACTTTGACAAATTTCACATCAAGCTTGACAGTGATTGTCTGCAGACTGTTTTTGTGCCAATAGTACGAATGGCCACACATTTTCGAAGTGCCATGCAAGCGGTGTTAGATGTTTGTGCGTGTCACCTGGAATTTGGCTGACACCTGCTGCGAGACGGTTTGATGGGCTCTCACAGGGCACACTGTCTTTCAGCCGCTGGTGTGCGCAAATAGCTGTAGCAACAGGTGTACGAGGATGCAGCTACAATTTTACGTTTTGTATACGATTCCTGCTTCATGCGCACTTTATGTGCAATTCAACCAACTTCACACTATGTGTGAAGGGGCCCTAAGGCATGAGGGTGAAGACAGATTGGGTGGACAAATGTTCTCCTCAGACTTGCACAAAGACTGAAACAATTCTTCCCGTTCTGCTTTATTACCTCTGCAAACTGACAGATGCGGGAAGATTTTTGTCTCATAGCAAAATATCAAAACAAAATTATTATTATTGTTATTATTATTATTATTATTAATAATAATAATGCTTGACAGGGGTGGTGGTCAAGTGGTTCGTGCACTTGTTTTCAGACCAGAAGGTTCCTGCTTCAAGACCACCATTCTTCATGTAATGTGGAGAGTTGTGTCAGGAAGCCCATCCAGTGTGAAACGTGCCAAATCAACATGCAGATCCAGCTTCGATCTGCTGTGGTGACTCCAAGTTTTTGGAAAAAAGGGAGAAGCCAAAGAGATTTGCTATTATAATGAAGTGGTTCAGTTACAGTTTGTGGAGACAAACTTGGTTCAGGAAAATGTTGACTGAATTTTCCCAGTGATCAAGGTCATCCTCAGAAGTGTTTATTTTACAATTTATTGAATAGGACAAGATTTCATTATATTACTGATGTTCATATTTGATCCTTATGATAGCACAAACATCTTATGGAGGAAAATTCAGAACTATGACATTTATTCTCTTTTAGGTAGCAGAGGTAATAATGGGTCATCTTTGTTATTCAGGTTTGTGTTCTCTGTTACATATAAAACATGATTCCACACATTATTCAGATAGATAGATAGATAGATGTGCTGTTGTTGATTGGAAGTTGTCTCCCCTTTTTGCTTCCTTTTTTGCTTGTTTGGGAAAAATTGTTGCTTTGTGGGGCACCCCTAAACAAAGTACAGTTACAATAAAATTTGGCACAGATCTTTTATTTTATTAGTAGAACAATAACAACATGTGACCCAAAAGATTTTGTAACATTTGACATTTTGAACTGGTCTACTGCACAGTCACTCAGTTTTTGAGAACTATCTACTCCATGCAGATTTACAAAAACGGCGTGAACCACATTGTCAAAATCTTCTAAAAGATTATCGGAGTGAAAGAAAGAGATTTAAACTCTTTTTGTAATCAAGAGATCCTCCAGAAGGCAGTAAGCATTTTGTCTTTGTCAGGTCATGTTATGTCAGGGGAATTTTCTCTGTTGCCTCCAGTGCACCGTTGTGCTTTACTAGTCTGAAAAACTAACATTTTTTTCAAAGTAATTTATCCCCTCGGCGATTTGACTTTTAAATGCTCCGTAGGTCTGGTTGTTTATTTGTTTGTTTTGGTTTTTAACCTGGCTACTCATTTTAACTCCTTGACAAAGTCTGTTTTATCTTTTTTGTTTTGTTTTGTTTTATTGTTCTTAAATATTGACCCTTGTGGGATAAATAAAGTAGTCTGAAGTTGAAGTTGAAACTTAAGTTTACCATAGAGTGCCATACTGTTTGTATTTCTTTGTAATTGATGTAAATAAAGCCCAAGACTTATACAGTGGCAGCTTTACCATCAGAGAGCCTCATCGACAACTACCACAAAAGACTCCAAGCTGTCACTGATGTTAAATGGGGCAGTACACTGTATTAAGAACAAGGGTATGTCAGCTTTTGATCAGGGTCATTTAGGTAGTTTCTGTTGTCATTATGGTTTAAAAAGAGTAAACACAGTTGTTTGATAATAAATGGCTTCACCCAACCACTAACCATGAGTGAAAAAAGTTTCTGAGGAATCAATTTTTGGTGATTCACATTTACCTATCCACACACAGGGAGGACAATAAGTTGTCTTAGGTGATGCTAATATGAGCATCATGTGACTTGTTTTCCTCCATGTTTCTTCATGTACAGTAAATGTCGATAATTTATTATTTACATTTATAATTATTATAATTATATTATATACTGTATAATATTCATACCTCTAAAGATTTCAGGCATTAGTGGTTGAATGGTGTAGAATGTGGTATTTTGGTGATTGTGAGCCTCGGGCACAAGAGCATAGCAGTGGTGGGCACAGTTCTGCTAATCCGCTAACTGCTAATTAGCGAAGCTAACTTTTTTTATTTGTGGATTAGCTTTTCAGTTAATTTTGAAAACCATCAGCAGACCAATTAGCTTCTGCTAAATTTAGTTCAGCTAACTTTCAGTCCACTAACATTTTCTTGCTGGCATAGTGAGGACAGCTTAATGGCCAAAAACATTTGTAAACCCTAAAATCATACATCTTAGTTCCTGTCTGTTGCATGTTTTGCAACAGTTAGACCGCTGTGAGGAGCTCAGTCCTCCCAGAGCAGAAGGGGGTGGGGCAGCAAAAAAAACAAAAAAAACAAAAAACCAAAAGTCATTTACTTTCCACATGCAACAACACAGACAGTGAGCAGGAGACATGAAATGGAAAGCACTTTTCACTCATGGTTTCATTTCTAAACAATTAATTCCGGACAGTTTATCAACATAACAGCAACTCTGTCATTTTTACAAAGTGAAACTATCGCACATATCTTTTAAAGTGATGTGCTAATTCTGAAGGTTTGAACGTTAAACACACATGGCAAAAGGCATTATCGGAAAAATGAATCTCTTTTTAATGACCTCCCCCCCACTCAAAATGCATAGAACACTGACATCTACTGGACGAGAGTTTGAATAGCGACCAAGGTGTGACTGGTTGCTAGTCGTTGTGAATCACACTTAACAGAATTTTCAGTTTTGCAAATGCCTTTTTGTACAAATGAAAAAGAGATGACATATTTACGAATGCACATTTATTTGTAAAAAAAAACCCAACACACACAGTACAGTAACTTGTGTGTTGGTTTTTTACAAATAAATAAACCAACCAACCAGTGACTGAAAGGAGACTAATTTTTCCCGTAATGCCTTGTGGTGCGTGTGTCTGTTAACACCTTCAGAATTAGCGCATTACTTTAAAAGATATGTGCGATATTTTCATTTTATAAAAATGACAGAGTTGCCGTTAAGACGATAAACTGTCCGGAATTAAATTTGTTTATAAGTGAAACCATGAGTGAAAAGTGCTTTGCGTTTCAGGTCTCCTGCCCACTGTCTGTGTTGTTGTATGAGGAAAGTAAATGAGACTTTTTTGGGCACAGAGCAGCAGTGAGCAGGGTGCATAAAGACAGAAGCTCTGGCTCGTTCTTTTGGGGTTTGTGATTACTCAGAAGCCTCAGCGGAGCTTAAACTTGAAACTGGCTTATCAGTAGCTGACAGTGTATCAAGTCAGTACTAAAGTTAGCAGTTAGCTGTAACTTCTGTTAAATTTTTTTTGGCGGATTTATCGGTTGGTTTGCAGTGAGGGTGTGCACTTTGTGAGTGACCTTCTTGCTGGTTGATGCTATTTCTTCAGGGAGGCAGATTATACAGTAGTGTTTAGAATAATAGTAGTGCTATGTGACTAAAAAGATTAATCCAGGTTTTGAGTATATTTCTTATTGTTACATGGGAAACAAGGTACCAGTAGATTTAGTAGATTCTCACAAATCCAACAAGACCAAGCATTCATGATATGCACACTCTTAAGGCTATGAAATTGGGCTATTAGTAAAAAAAAAAAAAGTAGACAGGGGGTGTTCACAATAGTAGTAGTGTGGCATTCGGTCAGTGAGTTTGTCAATTTTGTGGAACAAACAGGTGTGAATCAGGTGTCCCCTATTTAAGGATGAAGCCGGCACCTGTTGAACATGCTTTTCTCTTTGAAAGCCTGAGGAAAATGGGACGTTCAAGACATTGTTCAGAAGAACAGCGAAGTTTGATTAAAAAGTTGGAGAGGGGAAAACCTGCAAAAAATTATAGGCTGTTCATCTACAATGATCTCCAGTGCTTTAAAATGGACAAAAAAAAAAAACAGAGACGCATGGAAGAAAATGGAAAACATGGTAAAGGCTCACCCATTGATCATCTCCAGGATTATCAAAGACAGTCTGGAATTACCTGTAAGTGCTGTGACAGTTAGAAGATGCCTGTGTGAAGCTAATTTATTTGCAAGAATCCCCCGCAAAGTCCCTCTGTTAAATAAAAGAAGTGCAGAAGAGGATACAATTTGCCAAAGAACACATGGCCTAAAGAGAAATGGAGGAACATGGTGGTGCAAGCATCATGATATGGGCATGTTTCTCCTACTATGGTGTTGGGCCTATATATCACATACCAGGTATCATGGATCAGTTTGGATATGTCAAAATACTTGAAGAGGTCATGTTGCCTTATGCTGAAGAGGACATGCCTTTGAAATGGGTGTTTCAACAAGACAATGACCCCAAGCACACTATTAAATGAGCAAAATCTTGGTTCCAAAGCAACAAAATTAATGCCTCGCAGATGTGAAGAAATGAAAAACTGTGGTTATACAACTAAATACTAGTTTAGTGATTCACAGGATTGCTAAAAAAGCAGTTTGAACATAATAGTTTTGAGTTTGTAGCGTCAACAGCAGATGCTACTATTATTGTGAACACCCCCCTTTTCTACTTTTTTTACTAATAGCTCAATTTCATAGCCTTAAGAATGTGCATATCATGAATGCTTGGTCTTGTTGGATTTGTGAGAATCTACTGAATCTACTGGTACCTTGTTTCCTATGTAACAATAAGAAATATACTGAAAACCTGGATTAATCTTTTTAGTCACATAGCACTACTGTTATTCTGAACACTACTGTATGTATATATTAATGTGGAAGAAAGCCAAGGACCTATTGACATGGAAAGTTCTTTCTTTTTAAACCTGAGTTTTTAGGTTCCATTGCCCCAGTGTCTTTGGGGTACTTTTATTGATGGTTATTTCTAGTTTTGAAAACATATACTAATCTACATGAAACCTGCAGGGATCTGTGTCTTAACTCTTCCAGGCTGGTGGAGATACTGTTCTTGGTACATTCAATCTTTACCTCTATCTGAGAAACAGGTATTATTCCAACATGTGGAATGATACCTGATACCTCTGATACCTCTGTGGATACGAGACCGTCGACCATCAGCTTAGAAATGATCTGGCGTTTTCTGCCTCGTTGTCGCAGCTCAGAGCGCGGCCCGCCGAGCGTCCTTAAATCCGTCCTTAAAGCTGTAGTAACACTCCTTATTCTCTGTGAAGCCCGTAAAATTTTCACTGAAAGCCAGATAAATTTTTCGAATGGTTTCCAGGTGCCAGTCTCTAACAGCTTCTGAAAAAATTCTGATGGAAAAAAAGTCCAAATCATTCCGCCATTTCCAGACAATGAAAATCCGAGGAGAGAACGGGACCACTCCTTCCACAAGGCGTGCTCGCAGGCGAATGACGTCACCGACAGGCGTGGAAAAACTCACGCATGCGCACGAGGGTTCAAGCTTGTCTGATGTAAAAACATATGAATGAAATCCATATAGTTTTTGAAAAAAAAAAAGGACTGTTACTTTATTGACAGACCTCGTATATAAAAGTATTCCAATATAGAGTCAATGGGGTCATAAATAACCCCACTTGTATATTAGGTGCTAAAATAGCTTGGTTGCTTGAGAGTTAATTCAGTTGATCTAGTAGCTCTGTGGGATATCTTAAGAATTTGTGGGATCCCTAATAACTTGATGGCCATTGTAGCCAGCTGATACACAGGTACTGTGAGTGCTTGGCAGATAGGGGAGCAGAATCTCTGATGTCTTCCCAGTGATATGTGGTGTTCATCGGGGCTGTGTTCTGACTCATTCTCTGAGTGTCAGGTAGGGTTGTGGAGTTCAGCATCTTGAGTGCCTTTGTTGGTGAAGTCAATTTTGCTGACCTTGACTTTACAGAGGATGCTGCTACTGATCCTTGTGGAATACTTGATAAACTTTGTGGACACTTGACAAGCTGGTAAAGAAGTTATAGAGTTCCTGGGTTTCTGGATTTAGCCATCAAAAGTGTATCTGTGTGTGATGAAAGATTCACTTTGCCAATCATAGCATTCAAGACTGCAGGAGCTCACCATGTGAGATAAAGAGAGCTCTGGGAAGAGCTTATAGAGTCATGAGGTTGCTGGACAGAGGTGCATGGCAGTACTGATTCCTTTGCAAGAGAATGAAGGCCCAAATGTTTCGAGTCTTAGGACTTCCTGTCTTACAGTATGATTATGAAACCTGGCCTGTACACAGTGACCTAAGTCAACAAATGCAAGTCTCTGAAACTCAGTGTCTCTGGAAGATATTTGGGTATCACTGGAATGATTTTGAGTCAGATCAGCTGTTGCTTATGCCACTGTCAGTCCAGAGTAAAATGTGACAGACTCTCTATCGGACAATGAAAAGAATGGTGGTTACATGGTTATTGCAGTGAATCATGTCACTGCCTGCAACCATTTGCAAGGAGATGTGGCGCCCACTTTCTGTTGCAAAGCGATCTCCTGATGGGAGGTGACCTATATCCAAATGACCCGGGTATGACTCACTCTCAGACAGACTGGCGAAGTTTGCAAATCCATCTATTTCATAAATGCAGACTAATTGCCAATACGCTGATTGCAAACAATCAGTCAGTCTGCCACCAGTCACAAACCACACATATGTATGTTAGTGATGCATGGATCAGCTCTAACATCATTTGAAGATGTGGTTTCACATAAATCATCTAACCCAGGGGTCACCAACCCTGTTCTTGGAGGGCACCTATCCTGCATGTTTTCCAAGTCTACTTACTCAAGTTACACCAGATTTTTTTTTAAAAGTGGCATTTTCCAGTTCTTGATTGGCTGAGCACACCTGATAGATTTAATTGCCTGGGAGTGGAACAGGGAGAGTTAGAAAACATTCAGGGCAGGTGCCCTCCAGAAACAGGTTTGATGGCCCCTGATCTTACCGATATCCATCTGCACCACTGACTGTCTTCTATATTATAATAGCCAATTAATGTTAGCTTAACAGTGTTGTTAGTGTCATTGATTTATTGTGTTATTGTAGTTCAATTGATTTAGTCAGTTCAATTAAGTGTCATCTTGCCATTATCACAAGTAAGTTAAGTGTGATATTGCCGTTACCATGAGTGATAAGTGTAGTGTGCTTGATGCCTTCAGCCACCCTTCTCTGTTAGTGGGTGTGTAAAAATAAAAGGACCTGCCTGTGGCAAAATGCAGAAAAGATAAAAAGCTCTCTCTCTGTGTGTGTGTGTGTGTGTGTGTGTGTGTGTGTGTGTGTGTGTGTGTGTGTGTGTGTGTGTGTGTGTGTGTGTGTGTGTGTGTGTGTGTGTGTGTGTGTGTGTGTGTGTAACTTCAATCACAGACAAACTGGATAGAGCTGACATTTACTGTTTGGTATGCTTATGTATTTTGGGTCAAGGATGAATGCTGGAACGCTGACAGGACTAATATTTTTTGGAGAAACTATGGATATTTGCTAACAACGCTGAGCAATGGACGTTGATAATTACATTCTGGACTCACATGCCATTCCAGCAGGGGGCAATAAATCATTTCTATATTAAAAGTGTGGGGGTGTGGGTGATTTTATTTAGTAAGTTCAATGTAAGTATATAATATAATTCTAAATACATTAATAAAAATACATGGATGACACAAGACAGTGAAAACACATTTCCGTTGTCCATTTAAAAATCAATGACAAAATAGAAGTTATAATGAAATAAAATAATAATAATTTAATGTTTCATTTTATTTCATTCATATAGCGCCAAATCACAACAAAGCTGTCTGAAGGTGCTTCACATGAGTAAGATCTAACCTTACCAACCCCTAGAGTAAGTACACATGTAACAGTGGTAAGGAAAAACTCCCTTAGATGATGTTGTGGAAGAAACCTCAAGCAGTCCAAACTCAGAGGGTTCACCCACTGCTTAGGCCATTCTAACAAGGTTTTACAAAGTTTTTACAAAGCTGAAGAAACAGGAAACATAAAACCAGAATAACATCAAAAACACAGTCCATTATGGAGTTGAGTACACAAGCAATTGTGCCACAGGCAGGGGGTCACTCAGCACCCTGGGATGCAGGGCCAGCCTTCATCCCTCATGGCATCAGTGGCCCCATCCTCCTGGTAGAATATATTCCAAAGGCAGACTGTAGCGTGCTGCGTCAGCCATGGCATCTTGTAGTCAGCCCAGCACCCTGTGGTGTGCAGCTGTCAGCCTTGTGAGATGTCATCTGTACTTCAGACAGAGAGAGAAAAAAAAAAAAAGCAGAATCAGTCACCCAGAAAAACTGCACCTAAGCCATGAGTTCCCCAGCAATAAATCGACAGGGAAGCAGAGAGAATAGTAATGTGATCGCCGGCTACTAGCCATAAGCTTCACTAACAGGCCCAGACTTTAGATGAAGCGAGGCCGAGACCTGTTCCATTGCTAATAAGATGATTTAAAGGGATAAGAAGCATAATTCCATACTATGCAAGTATGCTAGCTATAAGAGAGGGAAAATAGATGCGTCTGGACTTGAATGTCGTTACAGAATCTGACTTTTATCTCCGTAGGAGGATCATAACACAAAACAGGTATTTCTCATCTTATGCACAGATTTGTGCATATGAACATTTTTATGCAATGTATGGAATTTACCAACTTGTAGACTGAGTAATATGTGTAAATATACACCCAGCTCTGGCCATCCGTACATAGAGCATGTATTATTTGCAAATGAAAGCTGCATGAGCATGCAATCTTATCCACATGTTACATTCTTTATTTCCTTAAATTAATAAGTACTCAGTTAGTAATTATGTTGAGTTAGAAACAGAAGTGTAGCCTCAGTGGTGTCAAAACCTACAAAAAACACCTGTGTGAACTTCATTAGGAAATAATTTTTCATAAAGACAGCAGGGTGGTGATGTCACAAGAGTGCAAGGGATTCTGGGACAATAAATGTAACAATAAATACTTGTCTACTTATTTTATTTATCAGAAAGTTTTATGTTTGGTGTTGTGGTGAGCATGTTAAAGCTTTTTAAACCTTGTTAAAATTATGTCCATAAGTACTTTTGATGTCTAAAAATAGAAGCAAGACAACACCATGAGGGAATAGTCATTGTGAATGGCAGAGCTTAAAACTACTGATTGATGGGCGGGTGAAACCTGCTGGTGCATTTATTTTATTTACAGTTGTATGCAAAAGTTTGGGCACCCCTGATAATTTTCATGATTTTCCTTTATAAATCATTGGTTGTCTGGATCAGAAATTTCAGTTAATTATATCATATAGCAGAGGAACACACTGATATTTGAGAAGTGAAATTAAGTTTCTAGTATTTACAGAAAGTGTGCAATAATTTTTTTTTAAACAAAATTGCACCTGCTATTACTGCTGTTATATAACTATGAAAATTAACAGACATAGTAAAGTGAAATGAAGTTTCTAGTATTTACAGAAAATGCAATAATTATTTAAACAAAATTGGGCAGGTGCATAAATTTGGGCACCCTTGTCATTTTATTGATTTGAATACATTTAGCACTAATTATTTGAACACAAAATTGGTTTGGTAACCTCACTGACCCTTGACCTCCTTACACAGGTGAATCCAATCATGAGAATGGGTATTTAAGGTGGCCATTTGCAAAAGTTTCCACTCTTTGCATCTCTTCTAATGAGTGGCAACATGGGAGCCTCTAAACAACTCTCAAATGACCTGAAAACAAAGATTCTTCAACATCATGGTTTAGGGGAAGGATACAAAAAGCTATCTGGGAGATTTCAGCTGACAGTTTCCACTGTGAGGAACATAGTGCGGAAATGGAAGACCGCAGGCATAGTACTAGTTAAGGCCCAAAGTGGCAGGCCAAGAAAAATCTCAGCTAAGCTGAAGCGAAGTATGGTGAGAACAGTCATAGTCAACCCACAGACCTGCTCCAAAGACCTATAACATGATCTTGCGGCAGATAGTGTGTCTGTGCATTGTTCAACAATACAGCGCACTTTTCACAAGGAGATGCTGTAATGCAGAGGAAGCCTTTTCTGCGTACACGCCACAAACAGAGTCGGTTGAGGTAAGCTAAAGCACATTTGGACAAGCCAGCTTCATTTTGGAATAAGGTGCTGTGGACTGATGAAACTAAAATTGAGTTATTTGGACATAACAAGGGGTGGTATGCATGGCTGAAAAAAAGAACACAGCATTCCAAGAAAAATGCTTGTTACCTACAGTAAAATTATGAGGTGGTTCCATCATGCTGTGGGGCTGTGTGGCCAGTGCAGGTACTGGGAATCTTGTTAAACTTGAGGGTCACATGAATTCCAGTCAATATCAGCAGATTCTTGAGAACAATGCTCATGAATCAATGACAAAGCTGAAGTTGCGCCAGGGCTGGATCTTTCAACAAGACAATGACCCTAAACACTGCTCAAAATCTACTAAGGCATTCATGCAGCGGAACAAGTATAACATTCTGGAATGGCCATCTCAGTCCCCAGACCTGAATATTATTGAAAATCTGTGGTGTAATTTTAAGCGAGCTGTCCATGCTCAGAAACCAACAAACCTGAGAAGTTTTGTAAAGAAGAATGGTCCAAAATACCTTCAACCAGAATCCAAACTCTCATTGGAAGCTATAGGAAGTGTTTAGAGGCTGGATCTACAAAAAATTGAGGATCTACTAAATATTGATGTATTTTTTTTCTGTTAGGACACCCAAATGTATGCACCTGCCTAATTTTGTTTAAAGACGTATTGCACACTTTCTGTAAATCCTATAAACTTCATTTAATTTCTAAAATATCACTTTGTTTATCTGCTATATGATATATTTAACTGAAATTTCTGATGCAGAAAACCAATGATTTATAAAGGAAAATCATGAAAATTATCAGAGGTGCCCAAACTTTTGCATACAACTGTATTTTTGATACTTTGTGTCTCACTGCTGTGTCCATACATAAATACTTTGATAGCTGCTTCATAAAAGTTGATTTTCTTCACTCTCATAGCTGTTATTACAGTGAAGAATACAAACAACTCCCGTGTGTTTCTACATATGATTAATTTAGGGCATTTCTGAATGCAAATCATCATAAATATGCACAGGCATGTGCTTTAGAACATGAATTTTATCATCACCTGATACTTACTGACGTGCGTCTGAATGGCGTCCATCTGTTTGATGAATACAGATATTTTTTTTCTACTTACAGACATATTAAATTTTGTTCATATGACAGCACTGAGACCATTTGCAAAGCACAGTTTGTTAAATGAAGGCCCTGAAGTGGCAATGGAGTGGTTGTCTGCCTGGGTAGTTTCCAACTAGGACCCAGGCTGCTGGTTAGTGGAGCTTATATGGTGAAGTGTGGCACCAATGTGTGCTTGCTGGCCTGACAGCAATCAACATCAGTTTGATTAATTGACGTAAACCATGAGCTCTGTATGACATTGCTCTGCAGTGTGTCCATTCATTAAAAACTGAAAACAAGTTCCGCTATTCATAAATGCATTCAGTCATTGGACTGTGAAACCTGACTTAATGTTTTTCACCTTTTCTTCTTTCCAAAGGACTTGGGAGTGACTGCCACATGAAACCTTGCAATCCTCGACTTCTACAGAAGAGAGCTTTGAGGTAAGATACACAAGACAAAGGTATTAAGAGAACAACATAAAAAATACATAAAGGAAAACCTGGGGCAGTAATTCAACTAAAACATCTAACGTTGGTTTGGAGGAATGCTATGGCAACAAGTGCAACCTCTGGTCTGTGGTGGATCCAGAGATTACCACTGCTGCACTGCTGTCGTGTTTACGTTTTTTTTTTTTTGTTTTTTTTTTAAGGGTGTTTAAATGTCTTAAAGGAAAAGGTTTAAAGTTTGGGAAAGTCAGTTTGTCAGAGGAAGAGTACCATTTAATCATCTGGACAGGCAGTCAAAAATCAGGGTGGGGATTGTTAAGGGCCCTTTCACACATCATGCAAATTTGGTCCATTTGCACAAAAAGTGTGCATGAAGCAGGAATCATAATCATATGCTGATTCCAATGCCTTGTACACCTGTTGTTACAAATATTTGCACACCAGGGGCTGAAATACAGAGTGTGTGCTGTGAGAGCCCATCCAACCCTCTCGCGGCAGGTGTTGGCCAAATTCCACCTGACACACACGAACATCTAACACCACTCTCTTGGCACTTAGAAAATCTGTGGCCATTCACACTATCATCATGAACACAGTCTGCAGATGATCACTGTCGAGCTGGATGTGAAATTTGTCTAAGTGCCCCACAAATGAAGTTGCCGAGTGCACATATGGCATGCCAGAGTGTCGGCTCCCCCCACAACACCTGTGTGCTTGTCCCCCCCCACAGGTGAGGCATCTCTCATCTGATAACAGAGTGATATCTTGGTCTGTGCACTGACAGGACAGGGGGCATGGCTGGCTGCCCACAGCTGTTGAGACAGCTCAAGTTCTGGACATCACAGCTGCAGCACACGGGACTTGTGTGTGGTTGTGTGGCCATACATAAAAACACATATCGCTTTTCCACAGGCTGGAGAAACGGACTGTTTATTCATGGGGACACACAGCAGGTAATCTGAATGTCACGTCTGACAGGACATGCATGTCAGGCCATGAGGGCCGTGAGAGCTGTGAGCAGCGCGCTGCAGGACCGGGACAACCCAACAGTGCAACAAATATGCATGCCACTTTCAGTCACATATCAGCAGAAATACACCGTACCAAACACTGTTTGGTCAGTTATTACAGTGCTTTTTTCTTTTTTTAGAAACAGGTTTATCTGCTTGTTGATTTTTAGCCATTTTATGCTCCTGTTACAAGACAGTGATTATAGTGCAGTGGTAAAGTTTCTGTCTAGTAATCAGAGTGTGTGGGTTCAAATCCTGTGAGTGGCATTTTTTTTCTAACCAGGGTTATTTCACCACGGGGCTCTGTATTGCATCCCCTTTATGTATTATTTATATCAACCCAGTGATATTCACTAATTATACAGCTGTTTTTTATTTATTTTGCTCCACATCAGCGGCGTGATGTGGTGCAGCTCTTCCCATGGAACACACTGTGTTCATGCTTGAAAGACACCATTACGTGCATGAACCGTCACACCAGGATCATGCATGCTTGCCTGTCTGCGCGATATTTTGTGGTTCGCTCATACGAGCTGTTTCGCCGTGAGCCGTCCTGCGCTGTACATATTTGTACTATGTGTGAAGGGGCCCTAAAATTTAACATTTGTTGCACTGGCTGTGTGTCAGTTCAACAGCTGCAACTGCAATTAACTAGTCTGTCCCATTTCAAAGGCGCTTTGGAAAGTGGCGGGCGTGTGCTCCTTCCCCTAAAAATGAAGGATAGGTGTTTGTCCTATGTGAAGTGAAATGCTGCGATTTGACACTAAAGAAATAAGTTGAATTGAACTGAAGAGTGTACCCTTTGAGACTCAAACAATACCATGAGTCATTGGACCCCCCCCCCAAAGACATATTGGTTGATCATTAAAAAAAGCACACTTTTAGGTTCCATATGTACAGTTATTCAAAAAAAAGGTAATGTTTATAATTAAAGTACTGAAAAATTACACCCATTACATGCGGTTGTCACTAGCAGATGTCAAAGTTCCCAAGCAATGGGGCTACATTTGAAAAGCCTAATGATACAAGAGAAAATGTTCCATGGGCTAGACTGTCTCATTTCAGAGTGGTTGGTTCCAGCCTCCACTGTATTTGAAGGGTTGAAGTATGAAAATCTTTGTGAGACAAAGCCCTTAGATGGGTGCAGATCCTGAAATATACCATTCTTACCAGTGGCATATGCTTGAACAATGCCATAAACATGCTAAATTAATTATAGGTCTTATGGTCAGCTACCTGAAAATACATATTTAACCTTGGACCTTAAACCTTAAAAAATAATGCTTCAAGAATTTCACAGTAACGTGGTGTCTATTAGAGATAGCCCAGGGATCACTAATCCTGATCATGGATATGTCTTCCATATCTCCCAGCTACAACCACAGGTAGATCTGACATTAATCTGGTGTTTCCTTGCTTTTGATTGACTGAGCACACAGGACAGGTGATCTCCAGGAGAAAGTTGGTGATACCAAGCTAGAGTGTCTTAACTTAATGTCCAGCATTTTATTATTTTTCTTAAGTAATTACTTTATGATCTATTTTCTCTCAGGTTATGTCAAATTTGAGAACCATGCTCCAAAAGACAAGGATTTTTTTTTTTTTTAATTACATCCGCCAAGGACGTAATAAATTATTTGTCTGTCTGTCTGTTAGCAGGATCACATCAAAACTACTGCATGAATTTTGACAAAATTTTCACCACAGATAGATATTATGCTATGGTAGACCCCATTACATTTTGGAGGTGATCCGGATCCAGATTCTGGATCAAGTTGTCACTTTAAATAGGCTTTGAAGAATTACGACAAAACTACTTCACAGATTCTCACCAAATTTGCACCACAGATAGATATTAGGCCACTGAAGACTTTATTGAATTTTGGAGGTGATCCACATCCAGATTTGAATTCTGGATCAAGATTTCCCTTTATATAGGCTTTGAAGGATTATGTCAAAACTAATGCACAGATTCTCACCAAATTTGTACCACAGATAGATATTAGGGCATGGAAGACTCCACTGATTTTTGGAGGTGATCTGGATCTGGATTGGTGGGTGTCAGAAATCTGTGATTGCTCTTGTTTTTATTTATAACTGCTCCTAAGTGAGCTGTAGCTTCAAAATGCTAGTCCTGGTGCCAAGTTCTAGTTAAACCCTGCAGTGGTCTGCTTTTTTCATGGGTTAATTTTGTAGTTGTTGACACTGTGTTAAGCCTTGGTCCCACCGAATAATAATCCATGAATAATGATCCACGTATGGGTGTGTCAGCGATTATTTGAAGAATGGTCCACGTTTTAAGCCGTCACATATCCACTACTAAGGCGCCTCTATGTGCCTTTCTGTACCTTGCATGTGCCAGGTATCAGCCTCTAGTGAGCTACAACCGAACTGTCATTTGAGACCCATCCAGCCTCATGTCACGTGGCTCATGTCGCCGCATATGATCCACGTCAAGCCACATATGATCCATGTAGCGCCATGTTAACGCGACATTGGTACACTTTTCGGCATGGGTTTGGTCCAAACCTCCAGTCTTTCCACACTTGGTCCCTTTAAAGTGTGGGTTTTCAATTCACAGCATCCATTCAAGATGTCACATTTTTAAACGCAGTCTGAAAAAAGACGCTGCACTGAATGAGTGCACACCTCCGCGCCAGGGGATAACTACTTTGGCACGACACTGGCCGGTGTGCACCAGGCTGCTGTTCACTTGTGTTCCAGAGTCAAATGCATCAGGTCTGTGTGTTCACCCAGCTCTCTGTGAGCACACACACACACAAAAAAAAAACACTAGAATGAGGTGGCCACTTTAAATAAATAAATGGACTGCATTTATATAGCGCTTTTCCATCTGAATTAGATGCTCAAAGCGCTTTACAAATAATGCCTCACATTCACCCCGATGTGAGGATGCTGCCATACAAGGCGCTCACTACACACCGGGAGCAACTAGGGGATTAAAGACCTTGCCCAAGGGCCCTTAGTGATTTTCCAGTCAGGCTGGGATTTGAACCCAGGATCTTCTGGTCTCGAGCCCAATGCCTTAACCACTAGACCATCACCTCCCCCCACTTTAATTATATACACCCACTGCCACAACTGTGGATCACTTCCCCCCCCCCCCAAAAAATATTTTTTATTTCTTCCATGGCTTACAGTCATCATCATCCAACTTTTAACTTTATGTTATGTCTGAAAAATCCCTCTTTTGCGCTCTTATTCTGTGTTCCTAGACAGCTCTGCCTTCATTCTTGCAGCTTCACTGGTGTTGTTTCTTCCACCACTTTAAACATACAGCCACTTTGACACCGTGATCCAACTTTTAACTTTGTGTTCATCCTGTATTGACTGCAAAATCACTCTTTTGCGAGCTGGTGTTTTGCGTAAATGCTCGTGTTGGGTACCAGTCAGTGCGCACAGAGTGCGCCTCATCTGATCCATTAACAAAATCTATCATAAACATACTTTTACAGCTAGGAATGAACATGCAACTGTTTTACCAAGCTCTAAAAACATTACAGATAGTTACCTTTAAGCTGTTCCAAAATACATTCCTCATGGAGCAGGAGAGAGAGAAAAAAGTCCAGATGAAACAGTCTTCTGTGATTCCAGAAGTGATTAGAGGTGTTTTCAACATCCAAGGTTTGACAGAAAATGATGAATCCGCTACAAAATAATTATTTTATATATAGCGTCCGGCACACAAAGCAGGTGGGACAACCTGCCTCCATGCTGTTTTTGCTAAATTTTGAACATTTTGAAATTAGTCCCACGCTCAGAGATGAGCCTCGTTAACCGAAGATACTGCCTCTCAGAGCCACTATTCTCCCACGATAGTTCAATAACTCCTCTCGTAGCAAAAACAAAACAAAAAAAGCATGCTGTGTGGCATTATTCATCCTTCATTATTTGGTGGGAGCAGGGCTTTAGAGAGATGTAGGAGTTTTACTTTGGTGACTGGCCTCTGTGTGGATGTTATTATGTTTCAATAATTAGGAGCATGTCTGGTGCTATATTGCTTCTCTAAATAAATGTTAATTCAATGTACAGAACACAAGAGAACTGTCATACAATACAATACAATTTATCCAAAAGATAAACAACAAAAAAAACAGTCTCAACCATGCTGTGTGTGCTTCTTTGCAATGTGTTTGTGTGTACTTTTCATATAATTATTCAATGTTGAGGCAACAGTACTGACACTAGTGTATCTCAAACAATTACACACAACAGATTTGAAAATAATATTAAATTTGACATGTTTTGATTTTCTGCCTTCTGCCTCAGCAAAATTTAACAAAAGTAATTTTAAATAGAACCTCAATGAGAGATTTTGTGTGATGTAACAGATGAGCTCATTGTATATAAATTTTGTCAGCTTGAAGTCAAAACCTCCGCCCTTGTCCTTCACACACTATAAAGTTTGCTTCATGAGGACACTGTGAAGCCGGGCTCTCTGGGTGTGCTTTAGACTTGAAAACAGTGCATACTTCTGTTGGAAGAAAGGATACTGAGCCATAAATATCCTGCTGCTGCTCTTTTGATTAGAAAGGATTAACCAGCCCTCACATTTCTTTGCTGAAGTGTTGCTGAAACAGACAAAAACAAGTCATGTTTTCCTAATTTCCTGTCTGTGTCTTGACATCATTAATCTGGAAGTTAACATACTTTTCAAGTTTAGCAGCAACACACTTATCTGAGAGAGAGAGAAAATGTTTGTTTGTAAAGTAGAGGTGGGCGGATCGATCCTAATATCGATACCAATGCTGGTATTGATATTGAACGATCCTCGTGTAAAAAGATCAATACTCAAGCTTTTTTTTTCCTCTCTCCCACACGCACTGACTGCTGCGCACGCAGATTCATCAAAGTCTACTCTCTGTGTGTAAGAGTAGCGCTGCGCTGTGTCACACAACACGGAGCAGCGCATCCTTGTATTGTGTTTGTCAGCCCTCTACCTCAGGAGATTTTGTTTTAAGTTGTGTTGAGTGATATTTTTTTAAACAAAAGTTGATTGTGATAATAAACTATTTTGATATTTTAATATTAAAAAGTATCTATCGGTGATACTGGGCCTGTATTTATTTGGTATTGGATCGATACCAATTCCCGTTATCTCCCACCTCTAGTGTAAAGTCTTTTCACAAGGTCCAAATATTCCGGTATGCAGTGCTATAAAAAAGTCACTTTTAAAAATATCTTGAAAGCTGACTGGTAAACCACTGTCTCAAGAGAAGTGTAAAATGTGCCTTTTTTTCATAAAACATCAATGGCAGCTGGTGCTAAAAATTTTAAGGCGGGGGGGGGCGCACCGTTAGAGGAAACAAATTTTAAAAAAGCACTTCATACGGGGGCAACAAAAGAACAAATCAAAATCACAACACAACCTTCTTTACTGCTGCTCAACACCATTCAGACACACTACTTGAACAGAAATTTTTCCCTCCTTTCTTTCTGGACTGCAAATTTTCTCAATGTCCAACTGATTAAAGTCCATCATCTCCGTCACCAGTTTCTTTTCTGTCAGTACATTCAATCTGTCCTGGTTTCTGGTGTTTCTGAGAAACATTTAGATTCTTTTGAAGGTGGAGAAGCACCTCTCAGCTCCTGCGGTGGTCATGGGTGTGGTGATGAGGATCTATAGTGGAGTAACAGTCTCTGAAAAGACATCTCCAAGATTATTTTCCATGAACAACTGGAAAAGGTCCACAGCACCACAGCAGGTCTTGAACTCCTCCTTGCTGTAGATCAGACTGAGCTCTGTCTTCAGCTTGCTTCCTCTGAACATCAGATCGACCTTCAAGGTGCTGCTGAGGGCATCTTCAGGAACTGTTGTGTGGTACTGTGTGAACCTGTCTCCATGCAGCAAAGTGGCACTGATTGAGATGGTTGGTGAAGGAGAATTGTTCCCTCGTGTGTCCTAATATAGTGTCACAGACCTACAGAGAGAAGAATAAAAACACTGAGTCCCAAAACAACCAAAGTTAAAACCTTTGCGTTGTCATTTCCACCATTTTAAAATCATTTCTTGTGTCAACTGAAAAGTGTCCTATATTATACATGATGTCTCAGGATAAAGATTTTAAGCACAAGTATAATCTTATCTGCAATTAAATTGATGCTTTAAACCTAAAGGTAAAACTATGCAATCCATTTTTTGTATAGATTTACATTAAAAAGTACAAACAAAACAAAAACAAAGAAAAAAAATTTACAAGCATGCACAAGAGGGCAGACGGCTCACACCAGCCGACCTGTTCTCACAACAAAAATGGAGGCTGTCAACCCGAGAATACTGATTTCTTTCTTGAGGTCAATCTCACCTCTTCTGTGATCCTCTGATGGTTCTCTGGACTCAGGACCCGACATCTCTTTGCTGGATGGGAGCTGCTGCTGTCCTCACTGCTCAGTTCAGTCATCGAATGGAGCGTATTTCTGCAGTCAACAAAATATTTACAAAAATAACCAAAAATGAAGACAGTTAATAATAAAGGCAGAAAGTCAATCATCATAATAATAATAATAATAATAATAACAACCAGATCAGTTGGATGTCCTGTTGGAACTGCTGGATACATATGGACTGAATCAATGGTTTTCCTTTGTAGTTTGGCATAGAGGAGGTCCATATGTGACATGATACGATGGAAAAGTTGCAGGAAGAACTTGAAATCTGGATGCTCCAGTAGCAGGATGAAGGCTGCTGCTTCTGTGACAGTACTGGGCTCAAAGTCACCGGAGTCTTGTATGGTCTCAACAAAGCAAATGAGGTCCTTCCTGTGCTCAAACACTGTGTTGATGGCACGGCTGTGAAAGTTCCATCTGACAGTGCTGGATGTTGGCAGCCTATGGGCCACAAGTTTATCAAGCACACCTGTTTACTTGGGGGATCTTGAAAAAAGCTGGTGAAGCCAGAAAGGTTGGGAAAAATAGGTCCTTACTTTGGATATGTGAGAGGTGGCCTGTTGCATGGTCAGGTTGAGCTGATGTGTGTAGCAGTGGATGTAGTCGGCATTGGGGTACAGGTCGTCTGATCTTCAGGAAGAATGGCAGCAAGACGCTCTTTCAGTGCTGTGGAGATGGACACTGCTGTAGCTGACTGCATGGGGATGAAATCAAAAAATCTTTCCTGCAGGTTGTTTCTCGGATCAATGTAGCACAGCACCAGCACAAGTTGGGACCAAGTGGCAATATCCATGGTTTCATCTGCCTGAATGGATAAAAACTCACTGCTCTGGACTTCTTTGATGATTTCCTCCTTCACAACAGACAGCATACAGTCCAGCAGCTCATTTTGCACTGTTTTTGAGGTCCCCTTTAATTCTGTGGCGTTTGCTATGTGCTCTTTCGACACCCCGTCAAGAGAGGCACCAAAGTCCACCAATCCATGGAAAATCCCAGGGTTGTCTGAGCTCTCGCTGTCATCATGGCCTCTTAAAGCCAACTCAAAGGCTCCACAAAATTTTACACAGACTATTATTCTTGAGAGAATGTGTCGATTTTTGTTCACCTCTTCATTGTGCCTCCTGATGCCAATCCTGTAGTGTTCATCAAGCTGTTCATCTATGCTGTGTCGTCCAAAAAAGTCACCCTTAAACAGTTGTCTAAATGGCTTTGGCTGCTCTCGTGCCGTTTGCATTTCTCAGAGAGGTGCTTCAGGTCCAGAACCCCCACTGTGGTCCACAACACATCGGTGCCAACAGTTTGAAACACCAAACACTGGAAACAATAAAAGGCATTACTCACACTGCAGCCTGCTAGCCAGCTCCACTTAGCACAGCATGAGCAGGAGAATCCCCAGTTGTAAGCTCGCCCCAATCATTTGCCTGCTGCTTTATCTGTAAATCAGGTTGATCAGGTCCAAGTTCCTTTATCCTCTTTTTTTCTTCCAGTGAACGCTTTGAGAACGGGTTATTTTTTTAATCAATAACCGAGTTTTCTGCTGATCCACTTGTAGCAGCCATTTTCCACACCGGCAGGAGAGAGAAAAGGCTTGTATCATCTTTGCACATGAGTACGGCGTCGGGTGCGGTGACATGTGATTGACAGCACTCATTGTCCAATCACATGAGCACAAGAAACACTAATGCTATACAATTCACTGTCAATAAAAATGGAAGTGTTGGGGCGCAGTTCTGTGCACCCAAAAGGCAAAAGTGAGGTGGGCCAATCAGGGAGAACCATCAGATCACATGCTGGGCAAAAGTTAAAGGCTTGCCGTTGACCCCTGTTAGACCGGCGCCCCTCAGTTAATAAATGAAATGTTCCCGCTCCCTGTGCCGTGCCTCTCCTTCCGCTTGCTGCTTGGGGTTGGGCCTCACATGTCACACCCTTTTAATGCACTTCACCAGGTTAGTACCTGCACGCACATCATATTGGGTAGTAAGTAGCACATTATAGGGTTCATAGAGTTTTGCAGTCGGGTGTTGGGGATGGGTTTGTAGGGCAGTCTGTGGCGCAGCTGTGCACTGCAGCCTTCCACTGCAATCTCCATCCGCCACTCCTGCCCTGCAATTTTAATGCACACACTTTCTTTCCACACATTTAGTAAACACCTTCACTAATTTAGAGTCGGGGTACCTAGACGGTGGTGGGTTTGCGGGGCAGACTGTGGTGCAGTCCGTGTTCCGCGGCCTCCCACAGCAGTCTCCCACCTGCCATCTCCTACCCTGTTTTTAATGCAACACTTAATCTTTTCTCACTTAGGGGGTCACACACAGCAAGGGAAATTAATTATAATAACTATGGTGGGGTTGGTAGGTAGGGTGAGTGCAGCATGTGGGGTTGGCCCCAAATGGCTGTGGATGTCTGGGGCTCCGGGGTGGGGGTCTGCCTCGCCGGTTCTGCTGTGGTCCCCGGGCCTTGCTCTGGGGCCCGGGGTGCCATGACCCGTTGGGGGGGTGGGTGGTGGCGGTGGGGCGCGGGAGATGCGCTGGGGGGTGATGGCTCCTGGGGGGTTGGGGTCTGTGTTCTCCGTGGGATTTTGCCCTGATCTTGGGCTTTGGTGTTTGGGGTGGGGCCCAGGGTGGGGGGTGGGTTGGGAGCTGGGGGGAGAGTTTGGAGGGGTCCTGCTGGCTACACTGGGGGGGCTTGGGTGTCGTGGGGGCCTTGTGCTTCCTGGCCATGGGGGTTGGGCCTCGCCCTGGTATGCCTCGGTAGTCCCTGCCCGTGTTTTGGATTCGGGTGTGGTGGCTCCTTTGCCCCCCATCATTGCTGCCTCTCGCTCCCGCCTTCGGGGGCCGTGGCCCTAGTGGTGTGGTTCTGGGGTCCCCCTATTGGTGGGCTCCGCCGGCTTCTCCCCATGCCTCATTGGGGGGATTGGTGTTGGGCGTGCGTTCCGGCAACGCCGGGCCGCACCCCTGTTGGATTGTTGTCTGCCCTGGTGGCTCTGGGGGCTGCCATTCCTGGCCCCTGTGCCCTTCTGCTGCCCTTTTGTCCTGGTTTCTCCTGGGGCCCTGCATCCTGGGCCCGTTGCCATCATTGCTCGCGGCCGGCCGTATGGCTTTGACGCGCCGGAGTGGTCCATGTCATATGGTAAGGTTCTGTACTTTAGTCTTGGCCCAACACACCAGCCACAGTAGTAATCGGATATTTAGCTGTGATCTGGGTCTCTGTGTGTGGATGGTTGCGTGTTTGTGGCCGTCACCACAATTCAGTTTTGGGTGCGCTCAAGGGGATTAACACTCTAGTGTCCTAGATTAGGGTATGGATGCTCACTAATTACACAACAGACTGTTGCTGTCACTGTTTGTTCATGTGTGGTTGTTTGTCCTGGCAGGTTGTATGGATGAGGCCCTGTCTCCTCGGTGTCTCACTTCACAGTTATTGCCTTCACCACTTGTCGTTCGTTCGTGTCTGTCTTTGTGTTGTTTTGGTGGTCGGCCCTTCCTGATAGAAGTTGTCGGTTGGCTTTGAGTTGGATGTTGAAGGCTGTCGGGAAGGGCGGATGGGGTCACACATATATACACACACACCACATTCACTCACACACTACATACCTTCTGTCTTGCAAGAATAAATTGAATATATGTGTATTAATGTTCCTAAATGGTTCTGCCAGTGTGGCACTTACCATTACTTTATACAGTAGTGTTCAGAATAATAGCAGTGCTATGTGACTAAAAACATTAATCCAGGTTTTGAGTAGCCCCAACCAGTCCCAGCAGAAGACTGCCCCTCCCTGAGCCTGGTTCTGCTAGAGGGTTCTTCCTGTTAAAAGGGAGTTTTCCTTCCCACTGTCGCCAAGTGCTTGCTCATAGGGGGTTGTTTTGACCGTTGGTTTTTTTTCTGTAATTATTGTATGGCTTTTGCCTTACAATATAGAGCGCCTTGGGGCGACTGTTTGTTGTGATTTGGCGCTATATAAATAAAACTGATTAGATTTGATTTGATTTGCTCATAGGGGGTCGTTTTAACTGTTGGGATTTTTCTGTAAGTATTGTATGGCTTTTGCCTTACAATATAAAGCGCTTTGGGGCGAGTGTTTGTTGTGATTTGGCGCTATATAAATAAAATTGATTTGATTTTGATTTGAATGAGGTGTCCCCTGTTTAAGGATGAAGCCAGCACCTGTTGAACATGCTTTTCTCTTTGAAAGCCTGAGGAAAATGGGACGTTCAAGACATTGTTCAGAAGAACAGCGTAATTTGATTAAAAAGTTGATTGGAGAGGGGAAAACTTATATGCAGGTCCAAACTATTCCAGAAAGGGCCGAGACGGTGCAGGTTTTCTTTGCAGCCACTTCTTTCTTTCTTTCTTTCTTTCTTTAATATTTATTTCATTCATTTAAAAGAAAAAAACAGAAAAGCAGAAATAAAGCATCACAAAACACCAGAATGAAAAGGAGCAGAGAGAAGAACAAGTCTTATGTTTTCTGCCCCTTTTTACAATACAATCTTTCAATATCCACCGTCATTATTCGACATTATTCAACAGATTTCATTTCTTTAACTTGTCACATACCACTGACTTATTTCATAATTATGACCATTATTTAATAGATTACATCTCTGACAGGTTACATTTGAAACTTAAGACATTTTAAACATTATTAACAGATTACCTTTTTTGACTTTTACAGCCCACTGACTTATTTCATACTTTCATACTTACTTAATACATCTAGTTTAATACGTTTTTAAATAATTTAAGCGACCTTAATTCTTTAATTTCTTTGTTGAGATTGTTCCATAATTTTACACCATTTACTGCAATACTCCGTTCATTTACTTTGGTTCTAAATCTTGGTTTATTTAAAGACTTCTATTCCTTTCAGTTTATAACTACTTACTCTTTTTTCAAACATATTTTGAATGTTTGTAGGTAAAGTATTTTTATTAACTTGGTACATTGTTTGTAATATTTTCAAATCGACTGAATCATGAAATTTAAGTACCCTATACTTAATGAACAATGGATTAGATGGATCTCTAAAACCACTGTTGCTATTCACTTTTAAAGCTCTTTTCTGCAGAATAAATAAAGGTTGTATATAAGTTGTATATGTTGATCCCCAAATTTCTACACAATAAGTTAAATATGGGACAATCAATGAATTGTACAATGTTAATAAACCATAACTATTTAATGAATATTTTACTTTATGCAAAACAGCAATGGCTTTCGCTATTTTTCCTTTTATATAATTTATGTGTGACTTCCATGTAAGATCTTCATCAATCATGACTCCTAAAAATTTTGTTTCTTTTACCCTTTGTATATCCATTCCATCTATTTGTAATGACACATTATTTTTTTCACTCTGTCATTAAACAATCTGAAATTTGTCTTATTAATATTTAATGACAATCTGTTTATATCAAACCAATGTTTAACTTTTTCCAACTCTGTATTTATCACTTGTGTTACTTCCTGTATATCTGATCCAGAGTAAAACAGCATTGTATCATCAGCAAATAAAATGCTGCCAAGCACATTGGATACATTCACAAAATCATTGCTATACAAAATAAACAGTTTGGGTCCAAGTACCGATCCTTGTGGTACTCCATAAATAATGTTACACAATTCTGATTTGGTATTATTTATCTGAACAAACTGTTTTCTATTTTCTAAGTAGCTTTTTACCCACTGATGTGCAATACCTCTTATTCCAGATTGTTGTAACTTGTGAAGCAATCTTGAGTGGTCTATAACATCAAAAGCCTTTTTCAGGTTGATAAAAATACTTACAAAATAATCCTTATTTTCTGTTGTTGATATTTTCTCTATTAATTCCATAATTGCCATAGCTGTTGAATGTTTTGTTCTAAATCCATACTGAGCATTATTTAAAATATGATGTTTCTCAATGAATTTATCCAATCTTGTCACAAAAACTTTTTCCATAATTTTAGAAAACTGTGGAAGCAATGATACTGGCCTGTAATTAGAAAAATTATGTTTGTCTCCATTTTTATATAATGGGACTACCTTGGCAATTTTCATTTCGTCTGGAAAAATCCCTGTTGACAGAGACAGATTACAAATATAAGTAAATGGTTCAATAACAGTTTCTATTATACTTTTTACAGTCATGTCTAAATCTTCATGGTCAGTTGATCTTTTGCTTACACAGTTTTTTACAATATTTCTTATTTCATCTTTTTCCACATTGTCCAGGAAAATACTATTGACCGTATTTACAAGTGTATGTAATTTATCTTCTACTATTGGTTTATTTCCCACCAGACTTGATCCTACATTTGAAAAATAATTATTAAACCCATTTGCAACTTCTTTTATGTCATATATCTCTTTATTTTCCTTGACAAAGTAATTTGTCTTCACTGACTTCAGCAGGTGATTTCACTGATGAACTCATCCCACCTGTTCAAAGGGATGTTAATCAGTGAAATCACCTGCTGAAGTCAGTGGCTGCAAAGAAAACCTGCATCCTCTCAGCCCTTTTTGGAATAGTTTGGAGACCACTGATTTAAAGCATTGATCTCCAATGCTTTAAAATGGACAACAAAAAAAAAAAATAGAGATGCGTGGAAGAAAACGGAAAACAACCATCAAAATGGATAGAAGAATAGCCAGAATGACAAAGGCTCACCCATTGATCAGCTCCAGGATGATCAAAGACAGTCTGGAGTTACCTGTAAGTGCTGTGACAGTTAGAAGACTCCTGTGTGAAGCTAATTTATTTGCAAGAATCCCCCGCAAAGTCCCTCTGTTAAATAAAAGACGTGCAGAAGAGGTTACAATTTGTCAAAGAACACATCAACTGGCCTAAAGAGAAATGGAGGAATATTTTGTGGACTGTTGAGAGTAAAATTGTTCTTTTTGGGTCCAAGGGCTGCAGACAGTTTGTGAGATGACCCCCAAACTCTGAATTCAAGCCACAGTTCACAGAGAAGACAGTGAAGCATGGTGGTGCAAACATCAAGATATGGGCATGTTTCTCCTACTATGGTGTTGGGCCTATATATCGCATACCGGGTATCATGGATCAGTTTGGATATGTCAAAATACTTGAAGAGGTCATGTTGCCTTATGCTGAAGAGGACATGCTCTTGAAATGGGTGTTTCAACAAGACAATGACCCCAAGCACACTAGTAAATGAGCAAGATCTTGGTTCCAAACCAACAAAATTAATGCCTCGCAGATGTGAAGAAATCATGAAAAACTGTGGTTATACAACTAAATACTAGTTTAGTGATTCACAGGATTGCTAAAAAAGCAGTTTGAACATAATAGTTTTGAGTCTGTAGCATCAACAGCAAATGCTACTATTATTGTGAACACCCCCTTTTCTACTTTTTTTTTACTAATAGCCCAATTTCATAGCCTTAAGAGTGTGCACATCATGAATGCTTGGTCTTGTTGGATTTGTGAGAATCTACTGGTACCTTGTTTCCCATGTAACAATAAGAAATATACTCAAAACCTGAATTAATCTTTTTAGTCACATAGCACTACTATTATTCTGAACACTACTGTATGCAGACAGGGGAAAAATGATGTGTTCAAAACATCATAGTTATTAATCCATACATTGTGAAACCCCTTTTGATGACAGGTACTGACAGGCTATCATTTTAAGCTCTCAGTTGTTTGTCTCTGTTTCCCGGTCAATTACGTTTGGACATTTCTCTCTCACTCTGTGTTTGTCTGCACCCTGTAAGCCAGTTAGTAAGTGTTTTGTTCTTGCAGCTTTTGACTGTTGTTTTTTGTTACTCTCTGTTTGGCTTTCACCTTGGCTGTGGTTATTTTTGGATCACTTGTCACATGCAGTGGTGGGCACAGTTCTGATAATCCAATAACCGATAATTATCGAAGATAATGTTTTCATTATTGGATTATCTTTTTAGATAACTTTAAAAACCATTGTCGGACTAATTATCTTGCGATAAATTTTTGTCTAATTTTTAGACCGATAACGTGGTAAATAAAGCTGAACAGCTACAAATATTTATAAAACTTAAATGTTTCGTAGCTGATGTGTAGTTCTACCATCTGCAAAACAGAGAAGAGCTGCTTTAAGAAGAAACCGCTCTATCCTCTGCAGGCAAAGGAGAACTGGTCCCCCCCCCAAAAAACTCATTTCTTTTAACCCCATACTGATACACAGGCAATATCACCCAAGTCATACAGAGGCATACATTTTTAACTTATGGTTCAACTTTTAACCAAACTAATGTCAGACAAGTTATTTAAATTAATGTCATGTCTGAAGTTTTATAAAGTGAAAATATCAGATATATGTTTTAGTTTTAAAGTAATGTGCTAATTTTAAAGGTTGTAGTGTGGAAATATGCTGTGACCAGCAGTGCATTATGGGTAGGATAGGGTAATCTCAGTACATTCACGACATGAGAAATGCATTTGAAACACTCTGATCAGGCTCTACAGACAACAGTATTAAACTCTAGTGCCTAAAACTCTCATGAATATATTCTCTGGGTTTATAGACGTTGTTATTGTGTCTCCATTTATTAAATTCCATGCATCTTAAATGTAGCAGACACGGATTATCTGGAATTTTGTTTTGGCAAGTTTTCAAGGTCTCTATTGCCATCTACTGGCCAGTACTGTTCATTCGCCTTATTGACGTATCCCATAATCCCTTGCGTGCCAGAGAGTCGCTGCAGTCAACATAGAGAATCAACACGATGACAGTTGTAAATTAATATTATACTACAAAAATTTATTTTTTTTATGCTTTTCGTCACGTTAATAAGAGACTGCATGCATGATACCCTGAAAACTTGCTAAAACAATTTTAACAAATAATCTGTGTCTGTTACGTTTAATCTGCGTGGAATTTATTAAACGCAAACCAAATTTCAGACATATATATTAGTCTCAAACAAAGAGGACAAACAGTGTTGTAAAGAACAATAATCAAGACGTTAAAGAGCAAACTTCACTTTCCCCCGGAACGACATGATCAGGAAGTGATTCTAGCTCACAGAAGCACCTATTGAAAATAACGGAGAGACAGCCTGTGATTCTCGCATGTTTACATAAAATAAACACAATAACGTCTATAAACCCAGAGAATATATTCATGAGAGTTTTAGGCACAATATAAAAATAGTTTTATGTTGCAATATTAATGGTGTTGTCTGTGTGCAGCGGTTAAAGTGCAGCGTGATCAGAGCATCTCAATGCAGTTCTCAATGTTACTGCGATCTCGCAGCACGGCCAGCCAACATTTATGTGTCAAGACAATACTGAGTGCACGTTTTACAATATAATAAAACGTGCGCACAACATCATAAAATGAGTGCATATTCTCTCCACATGCAAAACATTTTGCGATGACACTTCCAGGGCTCTGTAAAAATGCCTGTTTTTACAAATAAAAAAAATGGAATATTTTACAAAAGCACAATTGTCTGTAAACACCAACACACAACACACGTCACAGTAATGTGTTGGTTTACATAATGAATGACTGAACCAATCAGTGTTTAGCAGAGGCACATATACCCAGAATCCTTTGCGATCTGTCTGTGTTTGTTACTAAACCTCAGAATTAGTGCATTATTCAATATTAAAAGATATATGTTATATTTTAACTTTGTACAAATGACAGAATTGACATTAATGGAGTTATTCTATCAGTATTAATGTTATTTATACATCAAAACCATAAGTCAGCACTGCTTTATTTTCCAAGACCTCGGCCTGACCGGAGCATTGTGATTGGGTAGAGAGCTGAGCTTTGTGACTGCTCTCAGCTTGCTTCTGTGCTGGAAGCCATTTAGTAAACATGTAAACATAGTCTTTCTTGCCCACAAAAAAGAAGCCAGCACCCATCGGGGAGGTGGAGTTCTGGATCAGCCCGGCAGCTAATGAGTCCTGGATGTAGGTCTCCATTGATTTGCGCTCAGGACGTGAGAGGTTGTACAGCCTGCTGGACGGGTACTCAACGCCCGGGATCAAATCAATGGCGCAATCATATGGACGGTGCAGGGGAAGAGTGAGTGCCAGATCTTTGCTGAAGACGTCAGCAAGATCGTGGTACTCCTCGGGCACCTCCGTCAGATTGGGGGGGACTTTAACCTCCTCATTAGCAGTCAAACCGGGGGGAACCGAGGATCCTAAACACTCCCGGTGGCAGGTTTTGCACTGAGCCACAACCCCAGACGGCCAATCAGTCCGGGGAGCGCCACTAGAGGGAGCCCTACCTCCCTTGCCCATCTGCTGTCCAGCAGATTCCCTTCTGACCCTGTTTCCACCAGTTCTGGGGCTTGAAGGGTTAGATCCCCACTCAGGATTGTAACTGGGAGATGTGCAGAAATGCGTGTGTGTCCCACATGAATTTCTTGGCCCACCCTTAGCCCAGTTTCTAAGGGCGGGCGTTGGTGTTGTCGTTTTGGCCGTTTGGGGCAGTTTTTCTGTATGTGCTCTTTTGAGCTGCAGAGAAAACACTCCCTGCGGGGCAGCCTCCTCATTCTGTCATCTGATCTCATTTTGGCCCTGCTTGTTTCCCTAGCAATGTCAGCAGGGGGAGCTGTTGCCACACGGAGCGCTGCGGCTGTGGAGCGTGGGGAGGGCGGAACCTTTTCGGACCCGGAAGGGAGAGGGACGGCAAGTGCCCGGCCACATCCTTTGTCTCGCTCCCGACGGCGTTCTTCTAACCGATTGTCTAACCGTATACCCAGGTCGATAAGCCCGTCTAAATCCTGCGGCTCGTCCTTGGCCACCAGATGCTCCTTTAGGACCAGAGACAGTCCGTTTATAAAGGCGGCGCGGAGCGCAACAGCATTCCAGCCGGCTCTTGCAGCCGCGATGCGGAAGTCAACTGCATACTCGGCTGCACTGACGCCCCTGTCTCATAGACAGCAGCACCGTTGAAGCGGTCTCGCTTCTATGTGGGTGATCGAACACCAGTCTGAACTCCCTCACAAACTCAGTATATATCGTTAGGAGCCATGAATTCTGCTCCCAAAGCTCCGTAGCCCAGGCGCGTGCCTCACCTCGAAGCAAATTAATCACATAAGCCACCCGGCTAGAGTCCGACGCGTACATGACGGGACGCTGTGCAAAGACGAGCGAACACTGCATTAAGAAGTATGCGCACGTCTCTACACAACCTCCGTATGGTTCCGGGGGACTTATGTATGCTTCAGGGGAGGGTGGGGGGGTTCGTTGAACGACCAGTGGAATGTCTATATTTGGCACCAGGACAGCAGGAGGAGGAGCTGCAGCCGCGCCTTGGGTGCGCGCTTCCACCTTTTGCTCTGCTCGGTCACTAGGTCCATCCGAGCAGTGAAGGCGGTTAAGATGTGCTGCAACTCACCTAACACGCCTCCTGCTGGCACCTGTGCGCCCTGCTTTTTCATTGGTTGTTCAACAGATGGTTGACGCCCCTTGGAATCCATGATGCTGGCCGAGATATCCTGTTGGGAAAGTGTAGTGACACGGACCCACAACAGGGGGCGACAATGGATGAGCCAAAAGTATAACACTTTACTGTTGTGAATGTGCACAACGAAATACAGACAATCACAGAATTTGTATGCAATCAATATACAAAGGTGACGTGTGGGCAGGCTCAAGGATAGAAGACGTCTGTCTAGAGAAGAGCCGGGCCCCACATGATTTCCACTGCCAACGGGTCTGAAGCACACCGGAGCCGCCAAGTCCTGCGTCCCCAGGTAGCCACCGTCTCCAGCTGTCAGACCTGGTACTGCTGGCAGGAAACAGAAACAGTTAATGGTGGGTGTGTGTACACACCCAGTAAACAGTCAGCAAACACGTTCTTTCTGTAGCCGGGTGGGAAAAACACCTCCACCTTTAATCCAGAAAACTAGGCATGTGCAGAAATCTGTGAGTACTTATCCAAGTTTGGCGTGGGGAGCGAAAACGTAAGCCCTCCACGCACCACAAACCCAGCCTCCAGCTGCAAGCACTCACCAACTGCAAAAGTACAGATACAAAAACGGTCAGCAATACGGCTGAATAGTTTACCTATTTGGTAGACGATATCTCGGCAGCGAGGTGGAGATGCTGCCCGGCTTTTATGATGGTGGTTGATGAGTGACAGCTGGCGTTGATGATGAGTGACAGCTGTCACTCCCAGTTGCTCCCGTGGGGCGGATGCGCCCTCTCGTGGTGGGCCAGCAGTACCTACTCTTCAGCGGCCCACACAACACCTTCGTTCATATTAAAGAGCCGTTCAAAACAATCGGCTCGTTCGCGAACGTCACAACACTACTTCTGATACATTTTTGGGTGGTTTATCGTTTTATCTTTATCAAAGATAACTTTTCTGTTATCTGGTTATCTGTGTCCACCACTGGTCACATGGGAGTATTTTGTCACCAGTTGTCTGTTCACTGTCGCTTTGGATCATTAAACACCTTGGGGTTTTTTGCACCTAACCCCTTGTGTCCTGCTGCCTGCATCCTGGGGTCCAATCCCAGTTCCTCAGTGGTTCCTACACCCCATAATGTCAACATGAGAAATGTTTTTTTGAAATTTTTGCAAATTTATTAAAAATAAAAAAATAAATTAAAAACTCAGAAATCACATGTATGTAAATATTTACAGCCTTTGCTCAATACTTTGTTGATGCACCCTTGGCAGCAATTACAGCCTCGAGTTTTCTTGAATATGATGCCACAAGCTTGACTCACCTATCTTTGGGCAGTTTTGCCCATTTCTCTTTGCAGCACCTCTCAAGATCCATCAGGTTGGATGGGGAGCGTCAGTATACAGGCATTGTCAGATCTTTCCAGAGATGTTCAATCAGATTCAGGTCTGGGCTCTGGCTGGGTCACTCAAGGACATTCACAGAGTTGTGCTGAAGCCACTTCTTTGATATCTTGGCTGTGTGCTTAGGGTAATTGTCCTGCTCAAAGATGTCCCAGTCTGAGGAAGAGCAACATGGAGCAGGTTTTCATCCAGGATGTCTCTGTACATTGCTACATTCATCTTCCCTCAATCCTGACATGATGCTGCCTCCACCATGTTTCACTGTAGGGATGGTATTGTCTAGGTGATGAGCAGTGCCAGGTTTTCTCCAAACATGAGTTCAACCTTTGCTTCATAAGACAAGAGAATTTTGTTTCTCATGGTCTGAGAGTCCTTCAGGTGCCTTTTGGCAAACTCCAGGCAGGCTGTCACGTGCCTTTAACTAAGGAGTGGCTTTGTGGCCACTCTACCATATAGCCCTGATTGGTGGATTTCTGCAGAAATGGTTGTCCTTCTGGAAGGTTCTCCTCTCTCCACAGAGGAATGCTGGAGCTCTGAGAGAGTGACCTTTGTCTTCTTGGTCACCTTCCTGACTAAAGCCCTTCTCCCCCGATCGCTTAATTTAGACGGGCAGCTAGGTGATGGAGACCACTGTGCTCACTGAGACCTTCAAAGCAGCAGAAATGTTTCTGTATCCATCCCCAGATTTGTGCCTTGAGACAATCTTGTCTTGGAGGTCAATTCCTTTGACTTTATACTTGGTTTGTGCTCTGACATGCTCTGTCAACTGTGGGACCTTATATGTAGACAGGTGCATGCCTTTCCAACTCATGTCCAATCAACTGAATTTACTCCAGGTGGATTCCAATTAATTAATAAGCTGTAGAAACATTTCAAGGATGATCAGTGCAAACAGGATGCACCTGAGGTTAATTTTGAGCATCATGGCAAAGGCTATGAATACTTATGTAAGTGTGATTTCTTCATTTTTCTTAACAATTTTGCAAAAATGGAAAGAAAAAAAACTTTTTCATATTGTCTTTATGGGGTATTGTGCATAGAATTTGAGGAAAAAAATGAACTTCATCTGTTCTGGAATAAAGCTGTAATCATGAATGAGTGAATGAATGAATCATAACAAAATGTGGAAAAAGTGCAGTGCTGTGAATAGTTTCTGGGTGCACTTTATATACAGTTGTGCTCAAAAGTTTACATACCCTGGGAGAATTCTTGTTTTTTGACCATTTTTCAGAGAATATGAATGATAACACAAAATCTTTTTTTCCACTTATGGTTAGTGATGACATGTAATGTCAGCTTGGAGTCTTTTGTGGCAGTTGTGGACGAGGCTCTCTGATGGTAAAGCTGTCACTGAATATGTCTTGGACTTTATTTACATCAGTTACAAAGAAATACAAACTATGGTAAATCTGCATGGAGTAGACAGTTCTCAAAAACTGAGTGACTGTGCAAGAAGTATAAGAGTGAGTAAAGACACCCAGACAACCCAGAAGAAGTTATAGGCTTATGTAGCTGTGATTGGAGAAATTGTTTTTTGAGGTATTTCAGAGAAATAGGTCTATTGTGTATATAGAAATTGCTTTAAGGCCCCTTCAGACATAACATGATTGATGCCAACTGGCGCACAAAGGAGGAATTACATGCCACTTTTGAGAAATCTGAGCCTCATACAGCTGTTGCCACAACCATTCTCACATACAAGCGGCCGAAAGGCAGCGAATTCCCTGTGTGTTCCCATTCAACCCCTCTCTCGGCAGGTGCTATACACAAACATCTAACACCGCTCGCCAGGCACTTAGAAAAGGTGTGGCTATTTGCGCACCTGACATGATAGTAGACAGCAGGTGACCACATTTGAGCTGTCTGTGAAAAGTGTCTAAAGGTGCCCTGACACTTGCACGACTTTGATCCACGCACTTGCATGCACTTCGTCGTGACGATCCCCACCCTCTGTGCTCCCAGCTGGATGCCGCGCTTTATTTGGCTGGATGCCACGGGTTGTGCGCTGGATGCTGTGTATATAAAATAATTATTTTGTATTGGATTAATCATTTTCTTTCTGAGGTGGCTGTTGAAAATGCCTCTAATCACATCCGGAATAACAGGGACGTGTTCTAGCTGCTGCTTTTTTCTCTCTGTCTCTCTCTCTGTCTCTCTCTCTCTCTCTATGCTTAATGAGGTGGAGAACACATTTGGAACCATCTAAAAAGGTAATTATTTGTAATGTTTATATTGTAATAGCTTGGTAAAACAGTTGCATGTTCATTCCTTCTTATAAGTAGCTGTATAAGTACGTTTATGATAGATCCTTCAGACAAGCTGTGTTCTAATGCGGTGTGCTGACACAATCACTCACACTCACACACAGTGCTTCTGAATTGTTTACACAATGTTCACTTGACGTTTATGTAATTATGTGTGATGGAGATTTTGAGCATTTCAAAATTTTCTTTGCGCACGTGTTTTTGCGCAAAGCTGCACACAGTTTACAATGGTTTACAATGAGTCTGAGACAAATTTACTCTCCAGAGTGCTTGCAAGTGCACGGCTCAGTCGTGCAAGTGTCAGGGCACCATAACTGCCCCATGATTGTGGCGTTGCCAAGCAATACACATGGGTGTGACTGTGCTGAACTCCCCCCCCCCCCCACACACACATAAATGGTGTATGGAGTGTGGCGTTGTCGTCTGCCCCCCCAACACACATGCACACACA
This sequence comes from Thalassophryne amazonica, assembly GCF_902500255.1. Lineage (NCBI taxonomy): Eukaryota > Metazoa > Chordata > Actinopteri > Batrachoidiformes > Batrachoididae > Thalassophryne > Thalassophryne amazonica. Next base: position 90,017,542 of record NC_047103.1, on the reverse strand, counting down.
CACCATCAATCCAACATTGTCAGCTGTGGCTGGGAGTCCTGGAGTCTGGTTGCTGTCCAGCGCAGTGCACTGCAGAACAGCTAACCGCTGTGCACTGTAACTCATCTGGTGAACACGCACGTGTGTGCAGGCACTCACGCCGTCATGAGGCCAGAGCCTGAGCGCGTGGGACAGGCTTATGTCACTTCCAGCACATAAATTGTAGTTTACATGACAATGTGGAAATTAAATAAAACACATAAGGGTAAAGGTGTGAACTCATTCATGTCTGTTCGCTTTGCTCATACGCTTTGCTGTGGACATACAGTGTCTGTTAGCTGACCATCGACTGACTGACAGCTGGACCTGACCATGCACACAAGGTGTTACATTATAGACACAGACATCAGACAGATAATGGACAAAAATAATAATACATACACTTAACTAAAATCACAGAACAAAGCAATAGAGCATGAGCCTTTTTTCTGTGAGCTGACAAGATCCTCAGTCAAAGGTGGGCATGTCCCCCTGTGACATGCAGATGTTCAGATATCTGTGCTTGCAAGTCACAGCTGGAGAACATCTGTACTGGCTTGTAGGCTATAACCTGGCATATCTTTGCCATGAGGCACAGACGTTGGCATGCTGTCCTCATGTGGAAATAAATGAAAATCATTGCTTCAGCTGACCACCGCATCAGTGCATCGCAATGCTGGTGAATATCATGCCACGCAGAAAATCACCACGAGGTGCGTGTCACTGCGGGATCTCCCCACATTGTAATAATTACAACACATATCACATTTGCAATGCAGTCACCAGCGTATCTCTGCACGCTGGACACACCATGCCAGCTGATGTGTTCATGACATGAGAGCTGACTCCTCATGAGATGGGAGCCAGGCTGATGTCTTCATGAGAGGAGCGCATCAGGTAATTCATGTAAAACATAAATGGGTGAACAGTAATTCATGTCATTTCATTACTTCCTGGTGTACGACTAGGCGGAGTCTAAGTTGTAACAGGAATTAAGTATTATAAATTGTGGTGTTTTTTTAAATATTTTGTTCTGCTGCTGTGTGCATGACCTTCTACGTGCTCGCACTGTGTTCGTGCGCGCTAACAAGAGCATGCATGATACTGCAGCGCTGGTATTGTGCACACCTGTCCGACCGTGCATCCCTCCTGACAGCAGGTGGAATGTTTCGCAGTTACCAATTTTGTTTTTGCTTTGTGGCTTTTCTTCCGGTTTCTGTGTCTTTCATGTTATGTGTGAAGGGGCCCTTAGATCTTTGAGTTCAGCTCATGAAAAATGGGAGCAAAAACAAAAGTGTTGCATTTATATTTTTGTTCAGTGCACATCTATAATGAAAGGGCCTGGGAGCTGGAAGTTTTAAAGGACATAAATTGGGTCATTAATTTTCTCCCCAGTATTTTGATCAGTTTTACACCAATAAATGCAGTGACAAGAGTGATAGCATCTACGCATGGATAATATAAGAATTCTGCAAGATTTACAAATCAAAGCACAGGTGCTCACCTGGTGTTCAATGGCAGCAAGCATTGTGAACCCAAACAAAATATACAGTAAAACCTGCATGACGTGCAGTTGTATATGAAAAGCCATTTATTCCATATTCATATCAGACATCAGTTTACTTCAATCTTTACCAGCATTAGTTGAAGATTTGGCTGCACTGGTTTGGCATTTTGTTGTACTAACTGACCAAAAATTCTGATTAGTCCCTCATTTTCAGCACATATATGGAATAAGTGCCCAAATGGCTTTCCACAGCAGTTGTCCTCAAGGGTGCAAAGACCTAGGCCAGTGGCCAACAAGCAATCTTTTTAGATTACTGTTCTAAATAGTTTGGCTGACTAGTTATGTATAAAGTCAGATTCTGTCAGTGAGCTCATTCCACCTACTTTTACTTGCAAATTCTTTTTCCCACAGCTCAGCCTTGTCTCAGTAAAAGTTGGTATTTTTCTTCACTCCTCAGTTTTCACAAGGAATTCTCATTTGAAGAAAAAGGTGACCCAGCCAAAGGGACCAATAATATCGATAGCACTCTCCTTGCTAATCTTCCAAAGGGTGAGTAAGTTTTCTTTAATTAGTTGCATATTGGTCACACAGTCACTTTTGCCAAAGGTTTGAAAATTCATTGTTGTGGAAGCACAGATGTTTTATCAAGTGAATCAGTGTGACACATTGTCTGACATCAGCTTTGTAAAGGCACAGCCCTTGTATCACCAGTTAGAGGTGCCGGATGGGACATCCAGCTGTTTCCCAGTCTGCTGAAGGCCCTGAAGGTTATTTTGTTTCAGTCATGACAACCCATCTCTTGTCTAATTCTCTAAGGCCCAAATCTGTGTGTCTATTAGTCTGTCTGGTGAAAAACGTAAAAACCACAGATAGATAGACTGTCTGTGACACACTGGCATCCTGTTCAGGGTGTACCCCGACTCATGCCCTATGACACCCCAGTGACTCTTAATTGGAGTAAGTGGTTGAAGATGAGTGAGTGAGTGAGACAGATTTTTTTCAGGCAACATTTAAAATTATCTGAGGCTGTGCAGTAAGATTTTTATAAGCATTAATAAGTCCGCCAAGGAATAAAATAATCAGTGTTTATTTATTTGTCTGTCTCTCTGTCTGTCTGTTAGCAAGATTATGTCAAAACTACTGCACAGATTTTGACAAAATTTTCACCACAGATTGATATTATAAAAATAATGAATGTTTATGAGTTCAATGGTACGAATATTTCTTGAGGTGAAAGCTGGAACCTACCATTCAATGTGGCTTGTTGAATGGACTTGCCATGTCAAATCTCAAGTCATAATGACCTCCAGTTGTCTGCAAGCTGACTTGAGAATTGACTTGAGACGTGCAGATTGATGACTTGAGAATGACTTGACAGTGACTTTGTCCCCCCTCTGCTGATTAATAGAGGGACTTCATTGAACATGTACCAATTGTATCTAAGACAACAGGATCTGAATATTTAATTTACAACTACAAATGATAAAGAACACAAAGCTCATACAGGCATTTTAGCATTTCGTTATATTTATTTATTCTTTTGCTCCATTTTTTTTTTTAGCAATGACATTTTTACCCAAGATTGTTCATTTGGCCAGTTGGAATGTGTTTCACATACTGCACATGAGCATGTTGTGGTTACTCATGAAGATGTTGATGCAACATTATAACGCCACCATTATCTTGGCAACAAAATGAACTTTACCTGTATATTTTGTCCAGCCCAGTCTCATTTTTTTTTTGTGCTCCCGTGACAAAATTAGTCAAATTTTCGTGATGGGGTTTTTTAACTCACTATTCCTAACCCTACTCCTACACCCCAATCCTAACCTTAACCTAATTTTACTCTTCCCCCCCACCCTAACCATAACCACCCTGACCCCCCGCTTCACTTTTAATTTTGTGCAGCCATCACGGAATGAATTAGAATGAATTCGTGTTGCTGTGACGAAAATGGGGCGCTTTTCGTCACAATATCACAAACCAATAGATTATTGTATATTTCGTGCTGCTGAATCAGGACTTGCCGTGAGACTAGGGTGATTTTGTCATAGACAGCCTGTATTACTGTTGCAACATCTCCATCACACACGTATTTAAATCATGAGAACATTTTGCTACAAGGACAACTATAAGGAGATTAAGCTACATGGGTGAGAAACACAGGATCCAGTGCATCCAGAAAGTATTCACAGAGCTTCACTTTTTTCCATATTTTATGTTACAGCCTAATTGCAAAATGGATGAAATTAATTTTTTTCCAACAAAATTCTACACACAACACAATGACTTTTTTTTTTAAGATTTTGGCTAGTTTATTAAAAAAAAAGAAGCAACCAAGAAAGCACATGTACATAATCTTTCACAACCTTTGCCATGAAACTCCGAGACAGGATTGTCTCGAGGCACAAATCTGTGGAAGAATGCAGAAACTTTTCAGCTGCCTTGAAGGTCCCAAGCATTCCTCTGTGGAGAGAGGAGAACCTTCCAGGAGGACAGCCATCTCTGCAGAAATCCACCAATCAGGACTGTATGGTAGAGTGGCCAGATGGAAACCACTCCTGAGTAAAAGGCACATGGCAGCCAGGCAGGAGTTTGCCAAAAGGTACCTGAAGGACTCTCAAACCAGGAGAACCAAAATTCTCTGGTCTGATGAGAAAAAGATTGAACTCTTTGGCATGAATGCCAGGCATCATGTTTGGAGGAAACCAGGCACCATCCCTACAGTGAAGCATGGTGGTGGCAGCATCATGTGGGAATGTTTTTCAGTGGCAGGAACTGGGAGACTAGTCAGGATTGAGGGAAATATGAATGCAGCAATATACAGAGACATCCTGGATGAAAACCTGCTCAAGAGTGTTCTGACCTCAAACTGGGACAACGGTTCAACCATCAGCAGGACAGTGACCCTAGCACACAGCAAGATATCAAAGGAGTGGCTTCACAACAGCTCTATGAATGTCCTCGAGTGACCCAGCCAGAGCCCAGACCTGAATCCAATCGAACATCCCAGATCCAAAAATGGCTGTGCACCAACGCTCCCCATCCAACCTGATGTAGCTTGAGAGGTGCTGCAAAGATGAATGGGCAAAAATACCCAAAGATAGGTGCACCAAGCTTGTGGCATCATATTCAAGAAGATTTGAGGCTGTAATTGCTGCCAAAGGTGCATCAATAAAGTATTGAGCAAAGGGTGTGACTACTTACTTACATGTGGTTTCTTAGTTTTTTATTTTTAATACATTTACAAAAAAAAAAAAAAAATGTTGTCAGTATGGGTTGTTTTGAGTAAAATTTTGAAAGAAAAATTAATTTACTCCATTTTGGAATAAGGTGTAACATAACAAAATGTGGAAAAAGGGAAGTGCTGTGAATACTTTCTGGATGCACTGTATGTTGACATTTGTCAAAACCGCTTTGATGCACCAGCATAATTAAACCAAAGAAAATGTCCTCAACCACTGACCAGTATGAAACTATTTCATTAATTTCCGTATTTTGTGCCTTACACTTTATTCTGTAACGTAATTTGACCTTGTCAAATTTTCATAAAACATCATGCCAAACCATGGCTACTTTTTAAAGCAGTGTGCTGTCAAAAACTGTGTGTTTTCTGTGTTCAAATTTAGTGTCTGAATTGAGAAAGCGATTTGAGGGCATTGCTACATCCACACATGGCTGGGAAATGAACAGGTGAGCAGATGACGTACACCTACAATAAGGTGAGCAGTGTTTTTAGCCCCTGCTGGTCGAAGGCCCGAAGGGGGATTATGTCGTGGCAATTTCCATCTGTCTGTCCGTCCCTCCCAAAAAGGGGTAAGTGTTCTGAAATCAACTCCTCTCACATTTCAGAAGGAATTTTGTTCAACTTGGTACAAGTCCTTGTTACAACCTCTGGGAAAAATTATGGAATCACCAGCCTCTGAGGATGTTCATTCAGTTGTTTAATTTTGTAGAAAAAAAGCAGATCACAGACATGACACAAAACTAAAGTCATTTCAAATGGCAACTTTCTGGCTTTAAGAAACACTATAAGAAATCAAGAAAAAAAGATTGTGGCAGTCAGTAACGGTTACTTTTTTAGACAAAGCAGAGGAAAAAAAATATGGAATCACTCAATTCTGAGGAAAAAATTATGGAATCACCCTGTAAATTTTCATCCCCAAAACTAACACCTGCATCATATCAGATCTGCTTGTTAGTCTGCATCTAAAAAGGAGTGAACACACCTTGGAGAGCTGTTGCACCAAGTGGACTGACATGAATCATGGCTCCAACACGAGAGATGTCAATTGAAACAAAGGAGAGGATTATCAAACTCTTAAAAGAGAGTAAATCATCATGCAATGTTGCAAAAGATGTTGGTTATTCACAGTCAGCTGTGTCTAAACTCTGGACCAAATACAAACAACATGGGAAGGTTGTTAAAGGCAAACATACTGGTAGACCAAGGAAGACATCAAAGCGTCAAGACAGAAAACTTACAACATGTCTCAAAAATCAAAAAATGCACAACAAAACAAATGAGGAACGAATGGGAGGAAACTGGAGTCAACGTCTGTGACCGAACTGTAAGAAACCGCCTAAAGGAAATGGGATTTACATACAGAAAAGCTAAACAAAAGCCATCATTAACACCTAAACAGAAAAAAACAAGGTTACAATGGGCTAAGGAAAAGCATTCATGGACTGTGGATGACTGGATGAAAGTCATATTCAGTGATGAATCTCGAATCTGCATTGGGCAAGGTGATGATGCTGGAAGTTTTGTTTGGTGCCGTTCCAATGAGATTTATAATGATGACTGCCTGAAGAGAACATGTAAATTTCCACAGTCATTGATGATATGGGGCTACATGTCAGGTAAAGGCACTGGGGAGATGGCTGTCATTACATCATCAATAAATGCACAAGTTTACGTTGATATTTTGGACAATTGAAAGGATGTTTGGGGATGTTTCAAGATGATAATGCATCTTGCCATAGAGCAAAAACTGCGAAAACATTCCTTGTAAAAAGACACATAGGGTCAATGTCATGGCATAGGGTCAATGTCAACGAGTAGATCTGATTTGATGCAGGTGTTAGTAGATGAAAATTTACAGGGTGATTCCATAATTTTTTCCTCAGAATTGAGTGATTCCATATTTTTTTCCTCTGCTTGGTCTAAAAAGTAACCGTTACTGACTGCCACAATCTTTTTTTCTTGATTTCCTATAGTGTTTCTTAAAGCCAGAAAGTTGTCATTTGAAATGACTTTAGTTTTGTGTCTTGTCTGTGATCTGCTTTTTTTTCTACAAAATTAAACAACTGAATGAACATCCTACGAGGCCGGTGATTCCATAACTTTTGCCAGGGGTTGTATAAGTTGGAAATACGCAGATGGCCTTTGGTTTGATTAATCAAGGGCCATGGAAGGTAGTTTCATGAGTGGGTGCCTGCATTCTGAAATCAACTCCACAATTTTAGTCGGAATTTTTGGAAACTTAGTGCAATTCGATGCTACCCTCAGCTATGGACGACCTCCTGTATGGTACCAGTTCAGAAAAAATGGCCGCCACACCTGAAGGACTTCAGCAGCTTCAGGCCGGTGGCACTGACATTCCATCTGATGAATAACCTGGAGAGGCTGGTCCTTGGACATCTCCAGTCCCTGGTGAAATCCACTGCAGTTTATGTACCAGCCTGGCATCGGAGTGGATGATGTCATCTACCTCCAACATAGAGCTCTCTCCCACCTGGAATAGTCTGGGAGCACTGTGAGAATCATGTTTTTTGGTTTCTCCAGTGCTTTCAATACCATACAATCGGTGCTTATGAGGGACACTTGTGCACCCCGCCTCTCATCCTGGATCTTGGACTACCTCACAGAACGACCACAGTACGTGAGGGCTCAGGACTGTGTCTCTGATACGGTCATCTGCAGCACGGGGGCCCCGCAAGGAACCGTCTTGGCTCCCTTTCTGTTCACCTTCTACACTGTAGACTTCATGTACAACTCTGCCAAATGTCACCTGCAAAACTGCTCTGATGACTCTGCAATCATTGGGTTCATCACTGAGGAGGATGACAGAGTAAAGAGGGGTGACCCAGGACTTTGTGGACTGGTGTCAGCGGAACCACCTCCATATCAATGCGGTGAAAAACAAAGAGCTGGTGGTGGATTTCCACCGGCGCTCTCCATCGACACCAGTGAACATCCAGTGAGCAGATATTTAGATAGTGGATTCTTACAAGTACCTGTTTGTTCACCTAAACAATAAACTGGACTGGTCAAACAACACTGCTGCACTTCATAAGAAAGGCCAGAACAAACTCTACCTGCTGAGGTGACTCAGGTTCTTTGATGTGCAGGGGGCACTTCTGAGGACCTTCTTTGACTCTGTAGTGGCATCAGCAATTTTCTACAGAATGGTCTGCTGGAGCAGCAGCATCACAACTGCTGAGAGGAGGAGACTAGACAAAGTGACAAAGGAAGGCCAGCTCTATCCTGGGAAGTCCCCTAGACTCAGTGCAGGAGGTGGGAGAAAGGAGGATGATGGCTAAGCTATCATCCCTGCTGGAGAACACCTCCCACCCCATGAGTGACACCCTGATTGCACTGGAAAGCTCCTTTAGTGACAGGCTGCTCCACCCCAAGTGTGTGAAGAAGCAATACTGCAGGTCCTTCCTTCCTGCTGCTGTCAAACTCCACAACCAGCACTGTTCCCAGTAGATCACAAATATCATTGTAGTAATAATTTTTCTGTCTCCCATGTGCAATAATACTACACATTATTGTGTAATAATTATTTGTACACTTATGTACAACATCACTTGAACTTGCATGTGTTATGGTTAGAGGTCCAGATGGGGCTGGTCCAGTACAAACGATGAACTCAAATGCTGGGAGCAAAGAACAGAACTGGTTGTGAACCAAAAAAAATATTTATTTACAGTAACTAGATAAATAATAATGCTGCGCTGGGAGGGCTTGCAGAGTGGAGAGTCAGCCTGCTCGTAGCAGTGGAAATTAGGGAGCTGCAGGTTCCCGAGTCAGTCTTGTAAGAGAACTGAAATCCAGGAGTATATGGTACTAGAGCCGAGGCCAGGTGGGACACACAGAGCTGAGAACAGGAACTAGGAGAATGGAGGAGAGAAGAGGTGAGTGATTGCAATCGTAACACCTTTAACAACAGACAGTTCACTGAAGGCTTAAAACAGGAATGTTCAGTTATGGAAATAATGTTCACAGTCTAGGAAATAAGGTTTGCTGTTCAGGAACCGCTCAGTTCATGAATATCTTCAGAGGTCAAAGGTCAGGTGCTGCGCGTCTTGTGTTGCAGTTACAAATTAAGCAGGAATTTAGAAACGACTTGGAAATTTCTTAGTAGTTCAATATCAGAGTTCATACATTTCTGGGAAACAGTTTTTAAAAATAGGTCTTGGTACTAGTTCTTGAAACAGTTCAAGGAGCCAGTTCTTGGAAACAGGTCTTAGTCATACACAGTCACAAATAGGGGCAGGGTGAGAATGGGATGTCACAGAACATGAAGAAACTTAACTGAAGTGTGGCTGAGAGCCTGAGAGTTCCAAAGTAACGCTGTGCAGAATGTGGAGTGGGAGCCAAGAACGTATGCAACAAGGAAGCCACGCAGGAGAGTGTCTGGAAACAACAAAAACATCAGCGAGTTCTAATACGCAAATTAGAGTTGACCAGGTTACCTTGGAACGAGCTGCGGAGAGGTCAGACGTCAGAGCGCATGGAAGTGGCAGGAAAGACGAGGTCAAGGTCATGGAATCTTCACGATCAGGATGCAATGCAAGAATCTGGCCGTCAGTGAGCTGAAAGCTTGGGTTTAAGCAACCTGTTGCTGATGAGCCACTCATGAACATCAGGTGTGTATCGATGATTAGCAGGTGTTCCTCCGCTCAGAGTGCGCCATCTGGGGGAAACTAACAAACTACACACAAGGTTAAAAACAGACGTGCAATATTACAGTGCATTCTTTTTTTCTTGCTTGTAAATAGTGTATATATTATTCAGCACAGAAGTTGACTTCTGTGTATTTTTGGTATTTATTTTCTTTTATCTTATTTCTGCATACTTTGCACACTTGTCACGAAACTGCCAGTTTCATGAGTTGGTGTCTGCATTCTGAATTCAACTATCACATACCTTGAAATGTTATCAGAATATAGCAAACACTTGTACCAAAGCATTTGCCAGTGAGGGATATTGTACTCTGAGTGCTCCTGTTTGTATTGTTGATGAGCTCCAAACATGACAAACAGGGACAGATCCTTCTGCTGTTTGTCTGTGTGTAGGAAGGAACGTATTGCTCAAGAGTTAGAGGGAATGGATGGCAACATGTGCGGCTTGGTGGCCAAACGACTTCTGGAAGAGGACATGTTACGACACACACGGGTCTCTGATGCATGTGTGCCCCGTGGTGGTGAGATTCATGTATTTAGGCAGTTTTTATTTTTAATTTAGTTATCAGTATTAATGTTTTTTTGTGTACTTATATGGGAGGAAGTCTTTAATATCACTTTCCTGCACCCCATTTTTAGTTCAACAGTACGGTATGGAGGGACTAGAAAAAACAAAAATGTGCCAAACAGCATCAGACCAGCTGTCCCAAAGTCATCATCAGTCCCCCATCAACAAAGAGCCAGTTTATGGTTCAGGCTGTACTGCCTCAGAGCGAGAATCCAAGGATGAACGCATTGCCCGCTACAAAACAGAGCGGCATCGGCAACTGGCTGATCACTATGGCATTGTCTGGGGTCAGGAGTTCAAAATGGATGAGTCCTCCAGAGGCAGTAGTGGGCAGAAAGATCGTGATGACACAGAAAAATGCAACACTGGGGATTTTCATGGAGAAAAAGTTCAAAATTCCCACACCAACACCTCAGCCACTGGCACAAAAGCAGGACACGAGGTCTACCAGCACAGCCACCCTGACCCAGACTATGAACCAAGCTGGTCCAAGGGGTACTCAGACAGAGAGCGGTTGATGAACCTGGAGAACCAATGCAAGGCTCAGCAAGACAGCGACGCTCTCCCTGAGCCACCATGTGCTCCTTTATATATGGATGTATCATCATCAAGTAAACCTGTGGGACATCCTGTGGGCCTGTTTACTGAGGAGCAGAGCTACGACATCCTCAGTCCACAGACGTAAGTGCTTTTCTCATATGAAATCAATTTTTTATCTGTCCTCTCCCCAATACTTTGTTTCTTATCTGCTTGTTAAATTTGTTGAAACCAAATGATTAACATTCCAGGCATAGATTAGCCGTGAAGTATTACTTTGTATTTGAAAAGTGTTTGATATCTCACCATCAGTGTGTTTGGTGATAGTGATGCTTTGGAGACCAATCCTTCTACAAATAGTTTAAAGAGGACTCCCACATGAATCAGAGTACCGTTATCATTCACTGCATGAGTCTAATCAGTGGGACTGAGTGTGCCTTTATCTCTTATCTCGATCACTGTTCTTACTCACCCATGTTCCCCTGAAGTCACTCTGCGATGGTACTTTTCTTCAGACTGAGCACCGAGGTGGTTACTGTATTGTTGCTGTTGTTGTTTACTTGCGCTGGCTATTTCAGCTGTGTTTCTTAGTGTGTTTTTGATCGGGCAGTGCTGAGTGTGAGCAAGCAGAATCACATCATCATTTTAGTGTATATTTCAGCTTAATTTTTCTGTTGCACCTCCTCTCTGCAGTGACAGCAGAATGATGCATTTAGACAGCATTTTGTTCATTATTGGAAAAGAGGAATTTATTCAAACTAATCAAAGCACAGTCTTATTAGTTTTAGTTAATATTAAGGTGGTAATTAAGGTCTACATGAGGTTCATTCAAACTACATGAGGTTCAGTTTGCCACGAAACAAAAGTCTGCTTTTAAAGAGCTCAGAATCCATCAGGTTTTTGTGTCACGGCCGACAGTGAATGAGTTAACTCTGTCACTGCAATATGAAAACATTAGGGCCCCTTCACACATAGTGCAAATAAAGTACAACTCGGGGCAACTCACGGAGAAACAGCTCGTATGATCGAACCATGAAACATCACGCCGACGGGCAGGCGTGCACGATGTTGGTGTGACGGTTCGTGCATGCGGGAACACACTGCCAGCAGCTGCATGATGTGGTTACACATCATACAGCTGCTGTGAGGAAAAAAAAAAAGAAATCAAAAAATACATGCTGCAACAGTTTTGTGCACGTGGGAGCACAGCAGCTTTTCATAGCAGCTGGGTGATGTAGTTGTCGCCCATAAAAAAAAAAAAAAATACATGCCACCCATGGAACTCGAACTCGCGCCTTCCAAAAGCTCTGATTGCCAGTCAGAAACTTTACCACTGAGCTACAATGGCTGTCTTGTGAAAGCTGCGCGAACTTGCCTGATATGAGGAAGTAGATGGACACATTTAAAATGAAATAAACTCACACACCATATAAAAACACTGTATTTATCAAACGGGCAATACAAATATGATCCATCTGTTCCTCTTTAGATGACCCATGGTCACTGACGTACAGTCATGACATGACATGAATGAGAAGCAGTTCGCTCTTCTTATGTCCACATCTGCTGGTGCGGTGCGTCCAGCCGACCCACGCGTGTCCTGCCCGCATGTCTTGTGAATGGAACACCGCAGCACAGACACCGTGTCATGTGGAACAGAGCTCACGTAGGTGACGTGACAGTCATATCGCCCGCTGCGTGTTATCATCTGCCGGTCCATTTCAACCTGGGGGTGTCAATGTGCACGCCGCGCATGTGCTCGCTCACTGCAGCCCGTCGCCACTGTGATATGTTTTTATGTCCACTTGATGACAGCAAGTAGACACACGCACATCACAGTGGACAGTTGTCGAGATTCACGAGATTCATACCTGCACCTTACTGATTGCCAGCCTGTAACTTTACCATTGAGCTACCATCGCTGGCCTGTAAATGATGTGGGAAAATGCCTGAAATCAACAAAGAGATGGATGTATTTAAAAAACAAATAAAACCACACACCATAAAAAAACACATCATTTCATTGAATACGTCTTATCATCCATCCATGCAGTGCAACACGCGCAACTCACGCATGGCACGTGTGTGTGGGGGGGAGCAGACACTCTGGTACCTCACGTGTGTGTTGCTGTTTTGCAAAGCCACACTCGTGGGGCACTTAGACAAATTTCACATCCAGCTCGACAATGATCATCTGCTGACTGTTGTCGTGTTAATAGTACGAATTTCCACACACTTTCTAAGTGCCACACGAGCAATGTTTGTGCATGTCAGCTGGAATTTGGCCAACATCTTCCGCAAGAGGATTCGATGGGCTCCCACAGCGCACATTCTGTCTTTCAGCCGCTGGTGTGCACAAATAGTCGTGCTCAATAGCCAGTGGTGGGTACAGCTAACCAAAAAGTTAGCTTCGATAACAGCCCTTACCAAAAAGTAGTATATGCAAGTATGTTCCAAGTATACTTCTAGTTTACTTTTTATATACTTATCAGTACTATTTATTGGTAAGGGAGATAATCAGCTGACTGAAAAGTTATCTTATATAAAGCTAAACCGATAAATCAGCTGACTGAAAAGTTATCTTATATAAAGCTAAACCGATAAACCACCAGAAAATTTATCGGAAGCTACAGCTAACCAATAACTTCCAGTATTGTCTCCAATACACTTGCAACTACTAAGTTGATTTTGAGTTTTAACACCACAGTCACTTCTGGTAGCATCACAGGCAACCACAGACCCAAATAATGAGTCAACACTTCCAGCTTTGAGCACCCTGCCCTCTGTTGGAAGCTCCTGTTTACTACATAGCTTGCAGCACAGACACAGTTGAGCAAAGCAGCAAAGTTCAACTCTCTACTCAGTAACAGCCTCGCCGTAAGGCAGAGGTCTTGGAAAATAAAACAGTGCTGACTTATGGTTTGGATTTAAAAATAAAATTAATACCGATAGAATAACTCCATGTCAATTCTGTCATTTGTACAAAGTTAAAATATAACATATATCTTTTAATGTTAATTAATGCATTAATTCTGAAGTTTTGTAACAAACACAGACAGATATGAAAGGGATTATGGGTAAAATGTGCCTCTGCTAAACACTGATTGGTTGACTCATTCACTCTATGTAAAAACCAACATGTTAATGTGAGGTGCGTGTTGGGTGTTTACATATATAAATGTGCTTTTGTAAAATATGCCATTTTTTTATTTGTAAAAAAAGGCATTTTTTTTTGGCCCAGATTATTGCGTTCCCTCGCAATAGTTTTTGCGTTCCCTCGCAATAACCTAATATCATATTAAAGCTCATGCCTATCAGAGCACACAGTGAGTGGAATCAGGTGGAGGGAGACTGAATGCATATGCACGCACACATACTCACACACACACAGCAGACGGCAACAGGATTCATGACAGATGAGGGAGTAAGTTGCTACACCTTACACAGCTGTAAGACTCTGTATGAAATATAGTTTATTTATACAACAGTGGTAGTAAGTAGCAACACCTGTTAGTGTGCCTTATGAACGTTTGTTTTCTTTTCTTTTTTTACCGTCCTCTCGTGAATCCTGTTGCTGTCTGCTGTGTGTGTGCGCGCGCGCGCATATGTGTTCAGTCTCCCCCCCACCTGATTTCACTCCACTGTGTGCTCTGATAGGTGTGAGCTTTAATTTATATGATAATAGGTTATTGCGAGGGAATGCAAAAAACTATTGCATGGGAACACAATAATATTGCGAAGGAACGCAAAAGGTATTGCGAGGGAACGCAATAATAATGCGAGAGAACGCAAAGGTATCGAAAGGGACTGCAATAATCTGGGCCAAAAAAATTGATCCACCATGGCCCCAGACGGGCTCCGTACATTTGCAAAAAAAAAAAAAAAAAAGAAGTCAAGTTGTAATTAAATAACCGTCTGATATAACCGGTGTCAAAATAAATAGAACACTTCCATCTTCTGGTGTCCAGACGGTCATACTGCCATGAACACTACTGGCCAGTAGATGGCAGTAGAGACCATGAAAACGTCATTCATTCATCTTCTACCGTTTAGTCCAGTTAAGGGGGCTGGAGCCTATCCCAGCAGTCATAGAGTGCAAGGTGGGGTACACCCAGGACAGTCGCAGGGCCAGAAACAGACAAACAAACACAGACACACACACCTATGGACAATTTTTAAAGAGTCCAATCCACCTAACCCGCATGTCTTTGGATGTGGGAGGAAACCAGAGCACGCGGAGGAAACCCACGCAAACACGGGCAGAACATACAAACTCCACACAGAAAGGCCACGGGAATTGAATCCATGACCTCCTGCTGTGAGGCAACGGTGCTAACCACTAAGCCACCATGCTGCCCACCATGAAAACTTGCCAAAACAAAATTCCAGATAATTGGTGTCTGATGCATACAAACACAATAACAACGTCTATAAACCCAAAGAATACGAGGTCTGTCAATAAAGTAATGGTCCTTTTTATTTTTTCAAAAACTATATGGATTTCATTCATATGTTTTTACGTCAGACATGCTTGAACCCTCGTGCGCATGTATGAGTTTTTCCACGCCTGTCGGTGACGTCATTCGCCTGTGAACACGCCTTGGGAAGGAGTGGTCCCGCCCCCTCGTCGGATTTTCATTGTCTGGAAATGGCGGAATGAAAAGGACTTTTTTTCCATCAGAATTTTTTCAGAAGCTGTTAGAGACTGGCACCTGGAAACCATTCGAAAAATTTATCTGGCTTTCGGTGAAAATTTTACGGGCTTCACAGAGAATGACTGTTACTACAGCTTTAAGGACCCCTTTAAGGACACTCGGCGCGCCGCGCTCCGAGCTGCGACGATGCGGCACAAGCCACCGGACCATTTCTAAACAGATGGCTCTGTGGATACGAGACCGTCGTGTGCTCTTTCTCTGGTTATCACAAAAGCTGGACATCAGCCATTTTCCGTCAGATTTCACTTTTAACAAGAGATTTTGTCATGGAAAGCCGCGCGTAGGCTTCGCGCGTAAAGACCGGTTTGCTTTGGAAGCGAGACAAAGGAACACCTCCGTTTCGGCGTGTCAGAGGACAAGTTTGGACATGTCTATCTCGGCTTTCAATGCTTACCAGTCCAGTAAGTATCAGTGAAATTGTGGAGAGCTGGACATGTCCAAACTTGTCCTCTGACACGCCGAAACGGAGGTGTTCTTTTGTCTCACTTCCAAAGCGAATCGGTCTTTACGCGCGAAGCCTCCGACGAGACGAGATCAGATCTCTTCTTTCATCTGTAATGGAACCAGCAGCTTGGCCAGTCCAGGTCATGTCCAGGCTACCAGCAGAAGTCTGCTGTTAAACAGTTAAAGATGTGTGACTTTAAAACACATCCAAACTCTCTCGTGTCAGCACTGGCCCCTCTTTGTTCCTGTTTTTGTCTCAGTTTTCATAAGTTGGACTGTGTGTCTGTGGTGCAGCATGGTGGTTGTGTTGGCGGTTGACTCAGTTTGACTCCACAGTAGAACCTTTAACCCACAGCTGCTCCTGATCAAGGTTCTCCCCTCAGGGTATCAGGCCTTTAAAATGAAAGAAATAGATAATTTTCAGTGCAGATATTATCTGTCTGTAACACACAAATAGTGATGGGAGTGGGAGGAAAAAAACCTTGATTCTTAGGGGAAAGTTAATCATCTGAACACTAGAACTAGCAGCCTGCTGCTGCTCAGCCCCGCCCAGCTGGGAAATTGGGAGGTCGATACTTTCCAGTATTGCATAAAATCAGTTGTACACAATCTTAATATTACATTGCCCTCTAGTGGCTAGTGACAGTTACTCAGTAGCACCCACTGAGTGGGTGAGCCTCATCCTGGACATATATTTTTTTTAATTTTAACATATTAAAACAGAACCACACCAAAAAAAAAAAAAAATAAAAATAAAAAAACATGCAGTTTATCGAAAATAGAGACAAACGTATTCAATTGGAAGACCCCACGATTCTCCACTTCAGTGAGGCTGTGCCCCTCTACAAAGTGTTGCTTAAATCACTGAGCAAGTATTTGAATTGAGGGCACCATAAGCCCAAAATAGTTATCATTCCCTCTTAACTTTGCACTTAGCCTTTCCAATGATAATACTCTGAAAATTTCTTTATGCCATTGACTTACTGTTGGTGGCTTATCTTTAATCCACTTAAACAAAATACATTTTCCTGCCAAGTATAAAAGTTTTCTGATTAATTTTGACTTATTCTTGTCGGTCAATTTATTGGGAGATGGTAGCCCTAATAGAAACAGACCTGAATCTTAAGGACCTTTGACTCTGGAAGCATCGCGGATCGGTCTAAAAAGCATTATTTTCAATGAGACACTTCAGAAACGTGTCACAGAACTGCTCATTTATACACAGCAGTTTTCTGAAGAAAAAAAGAAAAAAGGTTTCTTACATTAGAACACTTGTAATTAAAATAGTAAAAAATAAATGATTCATCTGTAAATTAAACCCAACTTACCTGTTCTTTCAGATGAGATGATTTCTTGTTTAGCATACTTGGACATTTATTTTTAGACAAATAAAATAGCATGGAAATTAAGGTGTACATTTTTAAGTTAGGTTATTCATATCTACATTTCAACCAGAAAATACAAATGTTTATTATAAATGCAACAGGAGATGATTTAACAATGACTGCAGTGTGATTGTGAATTATGTGACATAAACTTCATGATGAAATCTTTTTTTAATTCAGTTAGTTCAACTTGTAATTATGTCAGACTATGTGATTGCCTTTAATGTTGTGATCAGGACAGAGTAATTTCTAAAATATGAAATTGACTAGTTGATTGTGAATGTTTTAAAATTGTGCACAATAGAGGCCGGGCTGTGCAACTGTTTTTTGACTGAACTTTGACTTCATGGACATTTTTAATGATCCATTCATTTAATGTTAAAATATAAAATGAAACAGCTTTTTAAAAAATAATAAAATAGTTGCTGTTTAAAGAGCCTTTGTTTTATTTAGAAGCATAGAAACAGGTGGTGGTTTGCTGGACTCTCAGGACATTTAACCAGATGAAGGTCTCTTCTGCAGCTTTAACCTCTGGTGGAGTTTTTGAAGACACTTATGTCCCATTTTGAAGAGCAGAGATGTTTTCTTCTGGCTGGAGTTCATGGTGTTCAGCTCATCACTGGAAGTTTTTGAAGTGGGTCTGAATATAGGTTGCCTGCACAGCAAATGTTCCTGATTGTGGGATGAATTTAAAAAATTCTTAAAATATAAGGAAACACTAAACAGTTACTCCCCCCCCCCCCCCCAAAAAAAAATGCCAGAAAAAAAATTAAAGTTATTTAAAGTTGAGGTTTTTGTGGTCTCAGAAGTAACAATAAAGCTGGAGCTTTATTTGGTAAAAAATAACAACAGACTGAACCATTTACAAATTACAAAAATACGAATTCAAAATGTTCATAATGTTTGGCAAGATATAAATCTCTAAATATTTGAATCCAGAGTCAGACAAAGCAAATAGGAAATCATCAATTACACTACAATTCCCTAATGGCATTGCAATTGTTTTGTCAAAATTAACCTTATGGCCTGATAAAGAACCAAATGTTTTTATAACAGACGTAACAGCAGGAATGGAGTTCTCAGGTTTAGTAATAAACAGCAAAACATCATCTGCATATAGCAAAATTCTATGTTCAAACCTTCCAATTTTTTTTATCCAGAAATACAATTGTGACTTTGAATGGCTTCAGCCAATGGCTCAATTGACATTTAGCAAAGGTTTGTGGGGAAATTGGACTGTCTTGATGTGTCGATCTTCCAAGCCTAAACTGTACAGATCGAATACCATTCACAAGTGCACTTGCTTTAGTAGAGCCATATAGCAATTTGATCAGATCAATAAAGCCTTGCCAAGATCAGACTTCTCCAAAACCACAAACAAACATGTCCACTCCACGTGATCAGATGCTTTTTCAGCATCGAGCGATATGACAAACCCCTGGGATTTGGTAAAATTAGAATGTTCAATAATATTCAGCAGCTTTCGCATGTTACTAAAAAGAGTCAATTCTTAATAAAACCTGTTTCAGCTTGTCTAATGAGTGTTGGTAAATAATTTTCTAACCTTCTTGATAATATTTTTAAAAAAAATGAAGCTGTCTACAATTATCAAAGTAACTTGGGCGATAAGAGCTACACTGGTCCGCTGGTTTCCCTTTCTTTAATATTAAAGAGATATGCCCTGAATATAATGTGGCTGGAAGAGTCCCTGTTTCTGCCGAATGCCGGTACATATTTAAAAGTGGCCTAACTATTTGATCTTGAAAAGTTTTGTAAAACTCTGGGCCATATCCATCAGGCTCACCCACTTTTCCACTTTGAAGAGATTTAATTGCAATTAACACCTCTTCTTTTTATTGGCCCTCCAAGGACAGCCTGATCTTCTTCTGACAAGGATGGTAAATCCCGTTTTTCCAGGAAATAAAAACATCATTTTGTGACACTGAAGCCTCTGATGAATAAATCTTTAGATTAAAAAAAATCCATTATATTTACTTACTTTCTGCTTTCGTAATGGTTGAATGGCTCTTCATATATCAAGCAACTGTAGATCAGAATATAATTTCTTAGTTGCCCCTCTCATTCTATACAAGTTGAGTTTTTAGCTGGAGTTTGTTGGTCTATCTCAGGATCCATGGTACAATTAAAGTTGCCTGCCGGGATACTAAATTTGGTCATATTAGAAGAGATTTCAGCTAGAAGCTTAGAGTAAAAGTTTTTAAAATAAATATTCAGAGCATAAATACAACCAATCAAAATAATTTTCCCATACAAATAACCTCTACTAACAACATATATAACTTGATCGTCTGTAATACATTTTAGAAAGTAAATGTAGTATTTTTAGGAATAAATATTGCCACACCTCTTTTACTAGATGAAAACAATGAATAGTACACTTGTCCAACCCACTCTCTCTTAAGCTTTTTGTGCTCCTCATCAATAAGGTGAAAGAGCTATGTTCCTCTTTTCCTACTTAATCCACATTAGTATTTTTTAATGTTTAACAGCTTTATTTATTCCTTTAACATTCAAAGAAATATACTTATTTGTACTCATTACAAAATAAAAATTGTATATTTAGTTATCGTGTGACAGCATTTTGTACACTGGTAGAGGTAAAGGCACATATTAAACTGGAGAAAATTGCATTAATAGACAACACTCAGATTTGCTCAGACAAATGTAAAAAAGGTACAAAAAAATTGGGTAATAAAAAAGTATGATCATGGCTAAATAGTTCAATGTACCCAAATACCAGAGGTAGAACAGTCCTCAGAAAAAATAATTCAGGCCTCCAAAGCACCTGTTGCGAATGCACGCTAAAGAGCAAGCTCCAATTTCCCGCTCTCGTGACGGCACCCGCAACCTTCTGACAAAACTTTCATTTACAAAGTAAGAGTTACCTTATGTAATCAAATTAAAAAAATAAGCATATCAACAGTCACCGGTGAGTCATTGCTCAGTATCGATTGGGGTATAAAAAAAAAACCCATAAGAAACGCCTCGTGGATGTCCTGATCCTACCGTTCAGTTATTTGCATGGTTCATCCAATGCCTCCACGGCACTTGCTGCTTTCTCAGGGGAGTCACAAGAAAAATTCTTACTATTATGCAAAAAACGAAGGGTAGCTGGGTAAAGCATAAGTGGACCATTTTGAGAAATCAAGTACAATAGCTGTCTTTTTTTAAAGTGTGTTGTGTGGCTATTGAGTATGGTTATATATTACCAATGTTAACCAGTTCTTTATTTCAATAAAGAATTAGAGTTAAGGAGACGCCTGCCATGGATGGGAGCCACCTGATGGGACCAGAACTGGTAAACATCAGAGAAGCCCTGATATACTCCAAACCAGCTCAACAACCCTTTAACCATTACCAGCTAGAGACACCAGGCCTCCAGTTAGGCTACTACCAGCCTCAGAGCCACAAAACAGAGCCACCTGGAGGGCAGGAAGATGGTGATTATCACTATCTGTCAGTGTCCTCTGCACCTGTATCCAGAGCTGGGCAGCATCAACTGACACAGGATGAAGAGAATAAATACTCCAGCCGTATAAAGATGAATGGCCTTCTAAAGAGTAGGAAAGCAGTGTTGCCTTCTGAGATCCACCACAGCGAGAGGAGCATCCAGGATCATCAGGAAAGAAAGCTGAAAGAGGAGGTAGGGACATCGAGGGGAGGCCAGATAAGGGAGGATAAAGATCCTGCAAAAGAACAACACAGATTCATAATCAGAAATTCATGGGGCAATACACCTGAAGTGCCCAGATGCAGAGAGCAGTCCACTCACCTCCACCCAGCGAACAGCAAGCTCAAAGAGGATGACAATACCATCCACAGAGTGGTGGCCGCTACCCATTTCCAGCCTAATCCAACTCATGTCATGATAACAGGAAACTCCATGTCCAGTATTCCCATGAGCCACACTGTGTCACAAACAGGACCTTTACAGTGGACTGTTCCAAGCTGTACTGAGGGTCCCAGAGAGGTTGGAGGAATTGAAGGTGCCCAGATATCCACGGAAATATTCAGTAATGGACTGAGTCTCCAGGACCACCGAGTTCCTGTGGCCCACCTCAGACATGCCTTTGTGGAAGGCCCAAGCACCACCGGTGCAAACTTAAAGCTGTAGGTTAAAAATTATAATGTGGCTCAATGCCTTTTGACAAGAGTCATCTAACATGGCATGGCGATTAAATGCATCCGTGTGGCACAGTGTGTCCTGCAGTAAACTTACAAAACTGCTGAAATCTCAAAGTGTATTCCAGGCTTTATGTTTACACCAAATGTTTATGCATCAGTTGAAGAGTTCTCAAATGTGGAAATAATAATCGTACAGTGCATCCAGAAAGTACTCACAGCGCTTCACTTTTTCCACATATTGTTAGGTTACAGCCTTATTCCAAATGGATGAAATAATTTTTGTTTTCCTCAATTATCTATACAATACCCCATAATGACAATGTGGAAAAAGTTTCTACAGTTTAATTTGAGTCCACCTGGGGTAAATTCAGTTGATTGGACATGATTTGTAAAGGCACACACCTATCTACATATAAGGTCCCACAGTTGACAGTGCATGTCAGAACACAGAGCCACTCTTTAGTAAAAAGCAAAATCAGCAGCCCGCCTGGAGTTTGCCAAAAGGCACCTGATGGATTCTCCGACCATGAGAAACAAAATTCTCTGGTCTGATGAGACAAAGACTGAACTCATTGGTGTGAACGCCCAAAGATAACAACAATAAAAATCAGGCATATTACTTTGTCACTGTATATAGGCCCCCTGGCTCATACTCTGAATGCTTAGATGATTTTGGTGAGTTTATCTCTAACTTGTCAACTACTGCAGATAACATTCTGATTACTGGTGACTTCAACATTCATATAAATAAGCTTTCTGATCTCCTCTGCAAATCATTTATGGAAATTATGAATGTATTAGGATTCCAGCAATACATTCAGGATTTGACGCACATTAGTGGAAATACCCTGGATTAGGTTCTCGCACATGCTTTGCTGTCACAAATACTGACATCATGCCTGTTGCATCAGTGGTTTCTGATCACTCACAAAAACAAGCATAACTCAAAGTTCTTGGTTGACACGGTGGCAACACTTATTCATGGACAACCATCTACAGTTGTGCTCAAACGTTTACATACCCAGGCAGTATTTTTGCTCTTTTGGCCATTTTTAAGAGAATATGAATGACAACACAAAACTTTTTTTTTTTTTTTCACTCATGGTTAGTGGTTGGTTGTAGCCATTTATTGTCAAACAACCGTGTTTCCTCTTTTTAAATCAAAATGACATGAGAACTACCCAAGTGAATCTGATCAAAAGTTTACATACCCCTGTTCTTAATACTGTGTATTGCCCCTTTTAACATCAGTGACAGCTTGGAGTCATTTGTGGTAGTTATGGACGAGGCTCTTTGATGGTAAAGCTGCCACTGAATATGTTTCGGACTTTATTTACATCAATTACAAAGAAATACAAACAATATGGTACTCTATGGTAAATCTGCATGGAGTAGACAGTTCTCAAAAACTGAGTGACTGTGCAAGAAGTAGAAGAGTGAGGAAAGCCACCAAGACACCCAGACAACCCAGAAGAAGTTATAGGTTTACGTGGCTGTGATTGGAGAAATTATGCACAGTGCAAGCTTTGCATTTTGCATCACTGCTCTTAGCTTCATAGTGGAGTAAAGCAGAGAAGGATTTTCTTGTTGCTGAATGCTGATAAATTATACTGTATTTGTCTTTCTGCCTCCTGATTCTGTTTTTCTCCCTGTTTAAGGTGCAGCTCCATCCAGAGATGGGAGTGGGTGTTTTCCTCTGCAGGCCTTCCGTCTTGTGCACCAGCATGGACTCCCAAAATCTCCCAAAATTTCCTGTATAATTTCCTGTATTGTCTATTGTGTCGGTAGCATGGCCCAAGCAAAGGGTCACCCCTTTCAGTCTGGTCTGCTTGAGGTTTCTTCCTCAAATCATCAGAGGGACATTTTCCTTACCACTGTCACCTGTGTGCTTGCTCTAAGGTTAGACCTTACTTGTGTGAAGTGCCTTGAGACAACGTTGTTGTGATTTGGTGCTATATAAATGAAAATAAATTGAAAATTGAAATTTAAAGATAGGTGCACCAAGCTTGCAGCATTATATTCAAGAAGACTTGAGGCTGTAATTGCTGCCAAAGCTGCATCATTTATTTTTAATAACTTTGCAAAAACTTCAGCAAATAAATGTTCTTTTTTCATGTTGTCATTATGGGGTGTTATGAGCAGAACTTTGAGGGAAACAAATTAATTTACTCCATTTTGGAATAAGGGTGTAACATAACAAAATGTTGAAAAAAGTGAAGCGCTGTGAATACTTTCCAGATGCACCGTACGTTACTGCCTAACACTTAGCCCTCCATGACTTGAATGTCTTGGGGTTTATTGGAACATTTATTTCTGTTGTTCTTATTTAATGGAAATGCGTATGTGCCTTTTGCTGATAACTCTGCATGTTCTTGCTCACATGCTTAATTTAAAACCAAGGCTGTGGCTGAATAAACATTCTGAAGTTAAGCTGCAGTTCTGGGTTTGCCAGACTTTGCTTACTGCACACTGTGTCTTACTTCAGTACTGTCTTTAAAGATCTTGCTTATTCTCTTGGGTTTGTTCAGCAGTGAGGTTGACGGGGAGAGGGCCAACGTGGGCTACACAGCCCCATGGAGAGTAAAGAGGGACAGGGCACGCAGGCCCGTACAAAGCATCAGTGCTGGAGACAGCAGCATATCCTCAGAGAGGATGAGGACACGGTCCATCACTGCTGCAGAGTGCAATGGGACTGATAGGTACTGTACTGTGGACAAGAATGGCTGCACTGTAAACATTTTTAGTTGGCTCAACTTAAAAAAATGAGTGAACTAGTTGCACTAATTATTTTGAGTTCTACCTACTCTTCCATTAGTGGTGTCAACATAAAAAAAATTTTTTTTAAGTTGAGGCAACTAAACATTTTTTACAGTGTGTGCGTTCACACTGAAAAATATTCAAATAACCATGCAGGTTAAAAAATAAATAATTTTCAAATGATGGCTGTTAATAATAAGAATAATAATTTTACCTCTGTCAAGGAGGTTATACTGTATCGTCAATTACTTATATTTGTAGATAATACAGGGTAGGGCTTTTACTCAGTGAAGCCGCAATTACCAACCTCTGACTGAAATACAAGTTGAAAATATGACATTAACACACTAGTCGGAGTCAGCTACTCGGTAGTCATAGTCGAACATTAGTAGTCATACCAACTGAAGTAAAAATCAGTCGTGAAAGTTAAAGGGCTTGTCAGTGGTTATCAGATGTTTTGGAATGAAATAGGAGTTGACTTTGTTGGTTAATTTCCTGAGAACTGAAGACTTCTGGAATGCCACTGATTTCTCCACACTGCATGTCATTTTCCTTTATTTCTAACAGCGTCCAAAACAAACAAAGAAACAAAAACAAAATGCATTGCTGTTTACTCTCTTTACCTCCTCTGTTACTCACACCTTCAAACCCAAACCCATTATTTTTCTTTCACATCAGTGTGATTAGTGTTTTTTTTTTTTGTTTGTTTTCTTTTTTTTTTTTTTTTTAGATACAAGTACCTTTGGATGATTTTTATTTTTTCTCTCTTCCTGCTTTTTAAGGTCATGTGGAAGTTCAGAGGTTGTTTCCACTCAAGGTAATTTGTTTTTACAACTCTTGCTTTTGCAGATATATGTGAATGTATATCTTTTGTGTTGAACTTGATTTTTTAGAATATCCTTGAACAATAAATGTGTCAATAATATTAACAAATAATAATACACAGATTAAATAAAACTGTTGTGGACCTCTCAGAGCGCAGTAGTGAGTGGGTGTGTTGCCGGCTCTTGTTCTGGTGCCATGAAGGGCGTTTGTTTATTGTTTCCGAGGCATCCTGGGTTTTTGTTCTGTGTCTCTTGCACACGTGGCACATTCACATCCACTTGTGGTGAGGTTGGGTCCACTATTTTGTTGGGTGGCTGGTCTGTGATCCCACTGTGATTGTATCTCACTTCTTCAATTCTTAAGACCCAGGACTTACAAACTGCCAGGATGACTGATTGCAGGTGTTGAGCTGTCACAGGTGTTACCAGTTACATCTCCACTGATGAGATCCAGAGAGAGAAAGACACAGCCAGCAAACCAGTAAGAATCACAACAGTGCAGCTTGGAAGCTAACCAGTGACCCAAGGTGAAGTCTAGATGCTTTTGGTACTAGGTTTCTTCAGAAGGTGCTTGGACATTGCTGAAAGACTTTGTGTCAAACGAATGGTTACTTAAAGAGTCTCAGATGTATTTTGTCAGAACATCAGCTGTGCCATTTTGGCCATGTAGCACATTTCTTTTGGCATGATCCAGCAGGTGCCTCATTGTTGATGACCCCAACAGCTGGAGAAGGCCAAGGGGATGCCCACCTTTCACCTGGCTGCAGTAGAGAGATGGTTGCTTTAAAGAGGTGGGGATGGACTGTTGTCTGCCTGGGTGATTGCCATAGAGGACCCAACGCAGTTCCATATTGTGATGAACGAGGCAACATGCAGCATCAGTGCATGCTTCCAGACCTGGACTGTCCTTAAATGCAATGCAAGTAGAACGGAACTCAGAAAGTGAATACCTATGCCAACATCCAAAAGACCTCTTTTTATGTCTCTTTCAACTTTTTTCTTTAGTCTCTATTTTAATTTTTTTTTATTCCAAGAAGGATTTTCCTCTGATGTATTATCACTTATATCTCGATTACTGATCTTTGTTCCTGATTGCTCATCTTTGATTGCTGATCCTTGATCTTGACCTTTGATCAAAATTAATCTTTGATGCTGATTATGAAGCTTTATTTATGACCATTCATCTTTGAACTTCGTGTTTGATCTCAAGTGATCCAGATTGCTCACTGTTGTTCAACTTTGAACCTAGTCACTGAATTTTGATTGTAACTGCTAATGACTGGGCTTGAGAAGTGGCCCATAATCCTGATCTACTAACTTTATTCCTGATTGCAGACCCTGGTTCTGATTACTGAAATATCAGGGATCAAACTTACAAGGAGGTTGTGCATTTGTTACCAGTGGTGTGCCTGTCTCTCTGAGCGATGTTCTGAAGAAAGAATGAGTACAAGAGTGTGCAAGATTATTTGGATGTGTCACAGTGATATTTAAGATGTGGGAAATACAGGCTCAAAGCTGCACTCTGTAAACAAAAGTGTTCGGTTTACCATACTTGTTATTAATGGGTGTTTTGTATTCCAAACATGGTATCAACCAAACAGATCGGTACCTGTCCTTCCCTTTAAACTGGTTAGTGCCAGGTACCTGGTGTTGAGGAAGCAAGCAAGTGGGTGCAAGTGAAAGGATTTGTGGCTTGTTCACCTGTCAGTTGCCAACAAAACATCTTTGGATTAAGTCTGCAGCAAAAAAAAAAAAAAAAAAATCCAAATTCCTGAAGGGGATGAGACTCTATGGCTCCCACAAGATGGGATTTCTCCCCCAGTCAAGGCCTGTTCCCAGTTATAACTGAGTGGACTTGAAGTATGCATGTGAAGTGTTGTGTCCAAGAACACAGACAGGTAGTGTGACATCAAATCTAACCTAGGTACACATATTGGTAGTTCATCCCACTGAGCTACCTGCTCCACAGGTATTCACATTTCTATAGCTGTCATACTATTCAAGCTGTTGTAAAAAACCACAAAGTCAAACATCTCTGACAACAGTGGGAACTGATCAATAGAAATCATTCTTGATTTCTTTTCTCTTGTTGAATATTTCAGCCAGATTCTCCTTTGTTTTTTCTCCCTGTGTAGCTGATGAGGAGAAACTGGATGAGCTGGCCAAACTGAGTGTTGCCGCAAAGCGCTCGCTGTTCAGGGTGAGTGCTGTCCTATCTTTCACCTTGAGCATTCCTGTTCCGTGACTCTACACATATTTCTTTTTATTATTGTGCTTGACCAGCACAGGTGGACAAATGCACCCCACAAGACCACTAATATGGGATTATTTGCCCTTAGTGTGGATTTTTGAGTGCAGTTGCTATGGTTCCAGACTGTTTTTGCCCCTCCCTCCTCCTTCAAAGGGCTTTTGTTAATCATGGGGAACAGATCCTTCTCTGAAAAGGGAAACATATCGACAACAAAACAGACTGAATTTATATGCAAAGCTATGTGGACTTGAAAAAATAAGACTGAAGAATTGAGAGTGTAGGTGGCATCCAGTAGAATCAAAGAAAAGATGACATTGAACAATTTGCCTGGTAAACACTATCAAAAACAGATATAGAAAGGCAAGAACCAAAAACAACTGTATGCATTTCATCTGGAAATTCAAAGGGTACACAGTAAATTTTGCTGAGTAAAATTTACTCTGCTGGGATGACATTTGATCCCAGTCTAAATAGGGTAAAAAAAACACTCTATTGTAGAGTTAAATCAGCTCTACCTTTGTCGCTGACCAACCCCCCCCCCCCCCCCCCCCCCCCCCTTCACTGCACATGCATAATTTCCGAGCTCAGATGCTTTGTGGATGGACTGTCTTCACCCAAAGCGATCAAATGGATTAATGGGATTATTAACCATCAAATGACAACTAAAGTCAGTTTTGAGCAGAAACAAGGCAGTTTTAAACAGAAACAAGGTGTTAATCTGTGACGCTTTGAAATGATGGACGTTCAGTGAACACACCAGCTAGTTGCCCGTGCAGCAGCGGCGCTCTGATCGCTTTCTCCGCCTTTTCTGATGAGATAATGCTGAATTTATGTGGAAATGATTGTTGTACAAAAGCTTCAGATATCTGTCGCTGAGATAGATGATGAATGGAGTGCAGCTTTAGTCAGAAACGAGGTGATAATCGGTGAACCGCAGCTGATGATGCATGTGCAGTGAAGGCAAAGCAGATCGAGTTTTAGGGGGGACCATTCGGTCTGCGGCACTGTCAGTGCAAGTGATTTTACTCCAATAAGTTGATTTTACACTGTGTTGAGTTGATTTAGCCCCGTGGTAGAATATATTTAACTCTATTTAGACTGGGACCAAATCTTATCCCAGCAGAGTAAATTTCCTGTGTAGAGTCAGTAAGGTAAGCATGCCATGTATGACAGCAATGTAAAAACAGTGCATGTCGAAGTAAACTTTTATGAATAAGAAATGTTCCAGATAGCTAGTGCTGCTTTTTACAAATTTCTCCCCCTTCATAAGAAGGGTGACAGATATACATGAACACAGGCTATAGTATTTATGTTGTTTTGGTTGTGACACTGGGAGCAGGCACTGGTGCCGTGCATCACCACATCCACCCCACCATAGATCCACCCTAGATCCTAGATAGCAACAAAGCAGGAAGAGGACAATGCATCCGCTCCTCTTGAAAGTCACCATCTACCTGCCATATCTACTTACTGCAGCCAGGTGAAATGTGGGCATCCCTGTGCCTTCTCCAACCAACAAGTTCTCATCACTGCGGCACCTGCATGCTAGATCATGCACCACATATCCAAAATGTTGTGGCTGGTGCTCTCTGCCAGTGCAAGTCATACTTCAATTCTATTCATTTTATTCATGTAGTGCCAAATCACAACAAAGCTGTCCCAAGGTGCTTCAAATGGGTAAGATGTAAACTTACAAACCCCCCTGAGCAAGCACATAGGCAACAGTAAGAAAAACTCCCTCTGGCGGTCTTGAGGAAGAAATCTCAAGCAGACCAGACTCAGAGGGGTGACCCACTGCTTAGGTCATTCTAACAGTTATAAGCAGTTCCAAAAAGTGCATGATGGTGCAAGTCCATCTTAAAGCCGAGCTGACAGAGTCCAAGGTCAGTCCCACATCCATGCCACCAGTTAGGCTGACCAGATACCCCACTTTGTTCCCCAAATTGAGATGGTTTCCGGTGTTGTTGTTGACAGTCAAGCTTCAGTTTTGAAATACATGTTTAAAACACACATTTTTAAATGTGTGTTTTAGTTCTAAATACAGTAAATATTCAGCTCTGAATCTTTGGGTTCTGATAGGTACTGGTGAGAACCAGTGAGCCTCCTGTTTTGGGCCATATTGTCATCATTTATCAAATAAAATAAAGACAGTCTTATGAAGTTGGTTGTGATACCTTGTTGGTAAACACATGGTCCCAGAATCCACTTTTGCTTGTTCTTCACACCACGCCAAATTTTCAGTGTGTCCAAAATCGACATACTGCATGGAGGTTTCATAAAATTCTGTCAGGCTGGGGGGTAGCGAGGCACAGAATGAGGCTGGACGCAACATGCAGACTCACAGGCTGGCGTATGAGTAAAGGCTGGGTCTTTAATGGAGACATGGGTACGGTACACAAGCAAGCAGTCCACGGTGCAAAAGTACAGATAAGGGTGAGATAATAAGTCGAGGTCCAAAACAAGCAGAGTTCAGTAAACCAGCAAACAGGGCAATCAGAGCAGAGGCAAAAACACAGCTAGGCAAACAACAGAACAGTGATGTGAGCTGGTAAGTGACAGTGTTGACAAACGAGCAGGGAGGAAGTGAACAGATGCAGTTTAAATAAGAACAGGTGGTAATTGGATAATGAGGTGCACGTGGTGGGAGAAGGATCTGGAAAGGAGGTGTGTGTGGTCAGGTGAATCCAAGCGGAGAAAAGAGATGCAAGAAAAGGCAGCGACAAGTGGGCAAGGAAATGACAGACAAAACGGGGTGTGGCCAACAGATGAGGAAGTGCAGGTGCAGGACAAGAGAGTGCGATGATCAGGGGAGACAGTGATAACAAAGAAGCTGAGTGTGAACACGTGAGAATTGAGATGAGTGCAGACGCGGGACAGACAAAGACAGGATGAGACAGACAGGTGTAAGTGAGCAGTGACGAGAATTACAGACATGACAGCTAAAGACCATACAAAGGAAACATGAACAGGTAATCAAAACTTGAACAGGACTGAAAAGCAAACCAGAAGATAAAGATAAACTACATAAAACTAATCAGAGAATAATAGGAAATTAAACACTATGACAAAACTAAACTGGAACAGACAGACAAAAACTATAAGTAAAACAGAAACTAAGTGATAACAAAACCTGACATGAAAGTACTACATATAACAGAAATGAGAACAGCAAAAATAAGCAGACGATAACTAAATGATAAACCATGAAAATACTGACTGATTGAACAAAACAAGAATGGAACTGAAACATGGCTGAAATATAAATGTGACAAAGCAAAAATAGAACATAGAATAAACACATGATGAAAATAACAATTAATAAAACAAAGCTGGGGCAGATGGAGATGCACTATAGAAGCCTAAATTGGGGCGGGGCACGACAAATTCCAGAAATTAGTGGAATTACTTGGAAAAGCTTTATATGAAAGCTAGCATCTTTAGTCTTTCCCTGTAAGACTGTAAGTATGCAGATAGATACCTGAAACATCTATTTATCTATTTCCCACCACTTATTCTAGGTTGATATATCAGTACACTGATTAAAGTATCCCAAATGTTCTCCTTCTCCAGCGACTTCCTCTAGTTACTCCTGTGGGATCACAAGACATTCTCAGGCCCGACGGGACATATAATCTGTCCAGCATGTTCTGGGTCAACTGCCTGTTCTCCCTAAACTGGGTCACTTGGTCCTGCCTGAAAAAAGTCATGGTGCAAGTGTCCATGGTGCAATGAAATACCATCACCAAATCACATCAACTGACTCATTTCAAGTTACAGAGCAGTGGTTCTATTCTGAGCAACGGTTAGAGCTCCTCACCCTGTCACTGAGCACGTGCCCTGTCACCCTGTGAAGGACGTTCATGACCTTCATCATCATTTCAATATTAAATATGTTTAATGAATGAAATGGACACTATATAAAATAAATTATTAACCAAAAACATTTGCAGATGCACCTTGGATTTGCTGTGGCGACCCCAAGTGCAAAACAAGGGAGCAACCGAAGAGACTTACTATTGTCCAGTAATCTACACTATTTTATAGTGGCAATGTGGGTCAGTGTGAGGCAAAACATCCATCAAATTTAATACATTTTTACCTCTGCCAATGAAGGTGGGCTGAGATTATTTTTTTGACCCTGTTCGTTTGTCTATTTGTGAACAGCCGGGAACCCGCAATTTTCATATATCATTATGACATTTTTACAGAGGATTCATATCCTCCTAGGGAAGAACTGATTCATTTTTCAAGGTCATAGGTCAAAGTCAGGAAAGATCTTGGAAAAATGCAAAAATTCTCTATCCTTTATCGCCCCTTCACACATAACACAACTGAGGCTGAATGGCACATGAAGGAGTATCCAAATGGCAGTCGTGAAAAATCTGAGCCACCTCAAATGCCTTGTATAGCATTCAGCACAACCATTTAGCCATAGCACATGCATGCAATATTCGCGTGTCGCTCGCACTGGAAACCCTTTCGAACGGCAGTCAAGATGAGGTCACACTGCCATCTGATCGTGGTTGCAACATTCGCACAGCATGTCGTGTGCAGGTCTGACATATTGGGCCATGGCTGAGGGGCTGCACAAAATCAAGGGTCACATTGAACCCTGACCAAATGGCGCGGTCGAGCCAGCCTTCACAGCAGCGGCAGAATGACAGAGAATGACGTTGCGAGTACCCATTCGACCCACTCTCGGCCAGAGTCCAGGTGCCACCCACAATCATCCAACACCACTCGCGGGACAATTTAGAAAATGCGGTCCTATTCGGGCGGCCAGCACAAATGTAGATTACAGGACACCGCTTTCAAGCTGTGGTCCACGTGGTGAAAACCCCAAGGGCAGTCAGTGTGTTGTGTCCACCCCCCCACAATAAAATGGCATGTGAGTGTGTCGTTCCCCTCCTCCACCCCAAGTAACAGAATGACGTGTGGGTGTGGTCCCCCCCCCACACACACACACAGACACACGCACACACCACGATCCTACATTGTTGAGGTGCAGCTGAGGTGGCAAAGGCTCAATTGGTAGCCGAAGTGCAGTGCCATTGCTATCCAGCACAGCGCGCACATCTGGACTGCTGTTATGCTCATGATGGAACAGCTGACAGCTGTGGAACACCCACCATGGCATATCCAGCATGTCCCACTGGAGGTGGAATCACCGGCCAGCAGCATACCCACACCACCACAACAGAAATAAAAATAAAATCCCAGCTGCTCCAGCTGTGTGTCACAGCGCCAGTGTGCCATCCAACCAGAAGAACATCACCTTTCAACATACCACCTCGATGCACATGTGTGGGCAGGCTCTCATGACATGGTGAAAAATAAAACAGCTCACCAGCCCACTGCACCTCATGTGACATGCAATCACAACATCCACACAGTCTGTCCATCATATGACAGCCTGACTGACAGATCAGTGTGGGCAGCTCATTTGCCCCACATCCTGGAGCCATGAGGCCATTCACACGAGCACTTTGCAGCTCCAGACAGGTGGGCATGTCACTGGCGAGGTAGTCATCATGTCGCAGCTGACTGCTGTGTCATTGCTACTCACAGCTGGAGAACACATATCGTGCCATGAAGAACATCACCTCTCAACATGCCACTGTGATGCACGTGTCGGCATGCTCTCATGACATGGTAAAAAAAAAAAAAACACGTCACCTTTGGAACACGTTCAGTTGCACCTTGAGCTGTGTTGGTGGATGAATCAGTGAGTCGTGCGGCTCACTGTGTGAGCTGAGTGATACATGTAAGATGAGAAATCACTGTGTCAGAGTCCTGATCTGACAGGGTCTGGACTTGGGTCCCCATGGTGTCCATGGTTTGTTGGATCTTTCTCAGGAATTGTCCTTAATGATTCAATGCCTGTTGGATGGGGTCTCCCACTGGGTCCATGTTGTGGCCAGAGACTTCTGTTATGGTTCGTGGTTCGGGTGGAACCCAACCATTTCAGACTATGGACCCACATGTAGGGAGCTGGACACAGAGAGGAGTTCAAAAAGAAAAAAATATATTTATTTACAATAAATAAATGAAATGCTGTGCTGGGATGCCTACAGTATAGAGAGTGGCCTGCCTCCTGGTGGTGAAATAAGGGACCTGCAGTTTCCCGGGCCAGTCTTGAAGGAATAATGTCAACTAAGGATTGTATGACCAGAGCCAGGTGGAATGCTCGCCTCAGCAACCAGGAACTCAGTTCTTTATCATAGCACAGTCACAAACAGGGATGAGCAAGAAAGGGATCTCACTGAGACGAGGGGAACTTAACTAGCGTGTAGTTGAGACGCGCTCTACACCGAGAGCCGAGGAGTTCCCAAAGTGAAGTAGCTGTGCAGGTACTCAGAGCCAGGATCCAGGTCTGCTTGGGAGCCTTCCTGGAATCATCTGGAACACCAGGAAAAGACAGTTCGCTCTAATACAGGAATTAGAGGGGGAGGCCAGCGTTACCTGAGCGTAAGCTGTGGGAAGCTTTGGCATCTTGAGCATATAGCTGGAAGACGCAGTCAGGGTCATGGGTCAGCTATCAGGTTTGGTCCTCCTGGTATCTGTCTGGATTATGCAACGAGGCTCTGAAAGCTGGTGAGGCAAAACGAGGAAAGCAAGGTGACAAACGACAAACAAATGACAAGTCTCTGGCAGTTCATGAACAGAAAGTCAGGGTTTAAATAGTCTATCAATAATCAGTCACTCATCTGATCCAGGTGTGAAAACAAGACTGAGGGTGCCATCTTATGGAGAAACAAACACATGACACTGGTAAAACAACAGAGCAAAAACCAGAATCAAGGAGAAATCCTGACAGTTACCTTACAAAAATGCAATTTACTCAATCACATTTTCCAAGACAGTAGTGAACAAAATGTGAAACATTTCTGACTCATTATTATTACATTTGTGATCATTTTCAGTCACATTGAGCCCAAAACGCATTTTGAGTTTAATATACTGTTTAAACTGAAACTTACTGTTGGAACAAGGAGGTTCTTAGCTTTCTAAAGACATCACATCAGTTGTCAGTGTAAACCAGATATTAAAGACAAGTCACAATATCACTGAACTGTGCAGAACAAAAAAGAGGAAGGTGTCTCAGTACATTGGTTCTTATCATGTCTGTGCATGACTACATTTGTGTTTTCCACCACTTTCCACATTTTAATGTTTTTCAGTTTTTTCTTGTTCAGTGAAAGAAATTTAGTGTCTGTTGATCTTTAACAAATCTATCAAAGTCAGGCTGAATGTCTGAAGTGGACAGATGATCATCAGTGAGAGAGGACCTGTACCTGGATTTATTAAACTTCATCAAAATTCAGCATTCGGCATCCACCTCTCTCTTCTTGGCCTGAGCGGACATTTTTGAGGAGCAGTGCACAAAAAACCAGGCTGCAAAATAAAAGCAATGCGGTTTTAGTTCAGTCATAAAGGCCCGGTCACACGACGACAGCAGAATGAAGGAGAAAAAGTCAAAAAGTCACAAATCATCAGGAAAAGTTGGACGAATGATTTATGTGGTTGTCGTGTGCTTCCCCCCCCCACCAAAGAAAAGAAAAAACTTAGCAGCTCAGCTGAGAGTCTGCAAATGACAACAACTTCAGTGAGCTTAATTATAGTAACACACCGCATTTTATTGTCAGTAACGATAACAGCATTTTAACGATGGAAACAGCAATTAGTTACATTACCTGTTACTGAAAAAAATAATGCAGGTAGTAACTGCATTTATTTTAACAGTGTTATTCCCATCAGTGACTACAAGTCATTATAGTGCATATTAGACGTCCTGTTCTCAACAAGCTATCCAAACTATGTCTTCGAGCAAAGCAGAGCCATAAATAACAAGAGTAAAAGTGTCATAATTTGCTCAGGTTTTTTCCTAAAAGTTAGATCAGCTTGAGTATTTGAAGAGATTTGAATTGGAAACTCTCAGACAAATTAAATTGATACCAGATATTCTTACCAGATATTTAATGTGAAGTGTGATGAATTAGATGATTTGGACATGAACAAATGGCCACAATTAAATGTTCTTCAGCATACGCTCAGATGGATACTTTTAAGGAAGAGAGTGGCTATACGCCCAACTGTTGGGTCAGTAAAGTAAATTCGCGAGCATATACGCCCAACCACAACTAACCAATGAGCACGCTTGTAAGTTCACTTCCGGTTTCAACGCGGGAGGGAAAAAAAGCGGATATTTTCTCACCAGCTGCGGGAGGGTTCGCAGCCCGTGGAGGAGCTGTGATCTAAAACGGTTCTGTTTGGCTCATCACACCCAGGGAACAGTGTCAAACTAACACCATCTTACAGGCAATAAGCAGCATTTTGTTCAAAAACTTTCGTCGTTGTTAACAGGCTTCCGTTCAAAATGGTTATGAAGTTTGTCTGTTTTCATCCATTGCGGTGTTTTTGCAGTAATTAAAGACAGCGCCGTTAAATGTCAAACATACGCCACAATAGAGCCTTAAAAAGTGGTGTACAAAACGTAGTTTAGATGCACAAAACATGTCAAATACACGATCATGGTTGGGCGAATAAGATAACATATTATATTTATCTGCTCAATGGTTGTGCATGTAACGTTCAATGTATGACTTATCTGCCCAAACGGTTGGGCGAATAAGGTAAGACATTATATTTATTTGCCCAATGGTTGGGCGTATAGCCTTTGCCTTTAAGGAAACATGCAAGAGGACGACCAGGAGAAACCTGGAGGAACACTGTGTGGGGGAAAAAAAAAATGCCACTGTGTGGAATAAACTGACTGCAAGTGAAGAATATGTATGCAGGTTACCAATGGGAGAGGGGTTCTCTCCACATATTGGTCATTTCCCCAATTATATTACTGCAGTAAACATTAAGTTTTGCACAAGGTATAATGTCACTGTAGCTCAGAACTCAGTGAACATCAGTCATCATTCTAGAATTCTTTTTATTCTTGTACTTGATGATTATATTTAAAAATGGGATGACATAAACTATACAGGAATGACATTCTTTCACAAACACTCTTATCCAGGAACTTGAGAAGAATGCTGGCGACAGATTCCATAAACTGCCATCTCGGAATGCAGCTGTGGACAGGAGAAGAAGATGGGCACAAGACCGATCCAGAACTCAGCCAGTTACCACTGAGGAGGTGGTTGTCGCTGCCACGTAAGTGTCTGTATCAGGCGTCTCTCATCCTTCAAAACATTCCAGTTGATTTGGTGTTAAAACATATAAAAACACGAGTGAATGAAATGGGATCACAGTTTTTGAACTCCATATTTGAAGGCTGCAGTTGGTGCAGGGTTTTCTGCGATTCTCTCATTGTTCCCAGCATCTCTCATTCCTCTGTCTCTGTGTCTGTGGGTGTCATGCTTGTCTCAGACTTCAGAGTTCTTTACAGCAAAACAGTGGGACCCAAAACAAACAAGATTCTCAGGAGGCCCAGGGTTCTAAGCCAAAACTCACAATGGAGGTCAAAGTCCAGAACCAGTGTACAGGTCAAGAAGAGCCTGACGTTTGCACTCTCAGTCTAGCAGAAAAGATGGCACTTTTCAACCAACTGGCTCAGCCTCCCATCAGGGTTACCCAAGCCAAAGGGAATACACGCCAGCGGCGGGTCAACACTCGCTACCAGACCCAACCTGTCACACTGGGAGATTTGAAGCAGGTGAGTATAGTGTATTTAACCCAGAGAACAAAGAGCATTGTTTTGATTTAACCAATAGCCAAAGTTGTTCAAACTGGTCCAGTCACACAGTACATGGCACAGAACATGTCAGCTATAGCAGAGAAAGGAGATTTCTACAATTAAATAAGCAGATTTACTTTATCCTCCAAATTATTCTACAACAATCTCTAGATGACAGAATGCAATCTGTCTGTACAATCTGTGTCAGTTGCATTACACACTACATTATACACTATACACTACATTGTAGTTTGCAACCTAGTTTTATCAGCCTAAAACAAAGCTAATCTCTCTGAGATTCCTGCAAAGGGACACTGGGTGACTCTTTGTTTTCATTTCTACTTTCATTTCATTTTTGAATCAGAAATTATAAACAGCTATGTTTTACCTTTTCCTTGTTAAACTTTGAAATTTCAGTTTTCATGTCTGTTAAGTGCCTCACGCCCTCTTACTGCTGTGATAGGCTACAGCCCCCCCCCCCCCCCCAACCCCCGTGACCCTTAATTGAGAATCATGAAACACAGGAGGTGATGGTAAACTGTTCATTGTGCCAGTAGATGGTAGTCACATGAGTTCTGCCTTGATATTGAGAGTGGTGTGGAAGTTGTTTCTCAGATATGGGAAGGATGTAAATTTTAGGACACATCATCAGTAGTATGCCTTTGAATCAGGGGGTGTTTCAGCCTTTCAACACTAGACACCCTCATCGAAGGTGGCCAGCTACAGGATGATCAAGCCTGAACTTATGTCCCATGCCCAATCATGAAAATTGCCTGGTTGTTTAAATGGTGCAGCCCAGGACCAAGCAGGGCAGGGGCGTTCTCTTCCCTGAGTCAAGCCTACAGTGGACTGCATACCTTGTTCACTCTCCTCCTGGAGGGTTCTGACGTGAGTTCTTAAGTGGGGTTTGGAGTGGGGAGAATAGTGTGCAGGTTATGTTGCTGTTCTTTGAGCCCAGCAAGGGTTCTTCTGCTTGACCCATATCCACTGGCTGCCTCTTTCAGCTGCTTCAAAGACTGATCTGAAGAAGCCACAAGGCTTCTGCATCCCACTTCAACCAGATAGACTTTCGTTTTCCATCCTCATTGTAGAGCATCTGCTGCCAGTTCTGTGTAGCACAGTTTCTTGTGCTCATAGGCCTCTTCGGTCAAACTCTCCCATGGAACTGTGAGTTCTATGATGTAAACAGACTTCATTGAGGGGGACCAGAGTACAAAGTCTAGCCTAAGGGTGGTGGCTACAATCTCAGGTGGAAAGATTAGTTGTTGGCCAATATCAACTAGCATCTTCCTATCCTGGGCCATTGCTAGCTGTCCAGCTTCTGGTTTGGTAGGGGGGTGGTTGAGTTTTTTTTCTGTCCATCTTGGATGAATGTTGGTGCCGTGATGGAATTGGTTGCTTTGGGTGGCAAGGAGTT
The DNA here is from genome assembly GCF_902500255.1 of Thalassophryne amazonica. NCBI lineage: Eukaryota > Metazoa > Chordata > Actinopteri > Batrachoidiformes > Batrachoididae > Thalassophryne > Thalassophryne amazonica. Next base: position 89,979,371 of record NC_047103.1, on the reverse strand, counting down.
GGTGGTCTTCCTCTTGCTCTCAAGAGCTGCGGCCATACTCTTGATGATCAGGTTGTGCCTCCAGGTGTAGCAGCCTTGTGTGAGGCTGGTCTTACTACCAGTCAGGATGTATTTGAGAGTCACTAGAGGGGGCAAAGGGCACAACTTGGGTCCTCTCTATACCACTGGTGGAGGTTTTTTTGGAGATGGGAGCACATCATAGGTAGTTCTTATGATGAAGCTTATGCTGCTCCATTTCCCAGAGCTCCCTTCAGGTGAGCTTTCTTTTCCAATGCTTCCTACCTCATCCATTGTCCTTGCTTGGCAAGACAGACAGCCCTTCACACTTCTTTCAACCTCCTCCTGACTGCGCACCTCCTCCTCATAGCAGGACACTAGTGGTAGCACCAGTTTCCTCCTCTCTGATGTTGAGGCCTTGTGCCAAGTTAGTTTCCTTGCTACTTGCATGTCCAGCCTCCTTTCCCAGCTGGACATGCCCCACAATGTTATTGTGCCTCAGGGCTAATGTAGCTTGCTGGACCACATTGAATGGTGTCCATTTCCATCCAGTTAACAGGGGTGGTGCAGCATTGCTGATGGTCTGGTCTCTAGTCCTTCAAAGTCATCTGAAGTCTCGCTTTAGAGCACTTGTACTCTTCGGTGAGGCCCGTGATAGGCAGTTCGAGGACCCCTTTGCCTTAGAGACTGATGGTAGTCAGACAGCGTGAGACCCCGACCCATTTCTTCATGTATGAAGTCATGGTTCCCTCAGTCTTCTCCACAGTTGTTCTTGGGACCTCATAGATAGTGGCCATCACCCGAGGTTGAAGTCCAAATTGCAAGCACCAGCGCTTGAGTTTCTCTGGCAATAATGTCTTATTAATGTTTTCCAAACTGTTGGTGATGTCCTTCCTTAGTTGCTGCACCTGATCTTTGTCCCTGAGGTTTATGTTGTTGTACCATCTGCCCAAGCTGTTGACAGGTTGCTCAGACATCATTGGAATTGGGTCATCACTAATGCAGAACTTCATGTGTTTAAGCTCTGCCTTGACTATTGAGATGCTTCATGACGTGTTTGTTTTGATTTTCATCTGAGCTCACTTGATGTTCTTCTGCAGTTTTCCAAGTAGCTGCCTGGTGCATGCTACAGTAATGGTCAGAGTCATGTCATCCATGTGTGCCCAGATAGGTGGAAGGCGGATCCCGTTCTTAGTTAGCTCACCTCCCACCAACCCATCTTGAGGCCCTGATGATAACCTCCATGGCCACTGTAAAGGCCAGAGGTGAGATTGTACAGCCTGCCATGATGCCTACTTCTACGCCATGATGTTCCAAAGTCAGCAGTTGTGAAGCACAGTTGCAGGACTTCAAAGTAGGCTTTTGTTAGATGAGTGATGGAACGTGCAAGAACTTGAAGGATTCACAGAGGAGGTAATGGGGAACAGCTCCTAAGACATTACCCAGGTCAAGGAAAGTGACATAAAGGTTTCTTTTGTCCATCTTCGCCACTTGGATCTGGTGCCAGATCATATTGGTATGCTCCAAGCAACTAGAGAACCCAGGAATGCCAGCCTTCTGTATGTATGTATCGACGTACTTGTTTTTGTCCAGGTAGGTGGACAGCCTCTACGCTATCACATGGAAAAAAATAAGTGGGTATATAGAAAATTGATGGGTGTCTTTTGAACTCAACATGTAATGGTGCAAAAAATGGCACGGTTTTCTCTTTTTTTAAAACTGGACGGTATCTGTCAAAGGTTTGCTTTTATGTGATTTACAACGCTGCTACTGATTGTTAGGTAACACTTATATTTGTGCATTGTTCTGGAAGCTAAAGTGAAGATGAAGACAAGTTAAGTATGTTGTTTTTCTACAGTCTTGTACTTGCACTTAGGATGGCCTCCCATTACTGGTTTTTGATACCCAATTGGGTATTTTTTTGTTTGTTTTGGGTTTTTTTTTACCTTTATTTAACCAGATAATAACAAATGTGACCTGGCAAAGAAAGGCAGCAGCACCATCCGTTTTGCACCATTTTGGTGAAAAAACAAGAAAATAAAAACGCAAATAGTCTGGAAATGAACACAGGTGTAATCGGTGGTGAAAGTAGTCCTGTATAACCATGTGAGCAATCAAGAAGGTTATATAATTTGTGATGTCAGGATAATCACAGCCACACAACATGGATAACTGGATTCAATTGGTGCAGATCAGGAGTAATTTTGTGTAAAAATAGATGAAAGTGGTGAAGCAGGACCAATATGCAGTAATTGGGACCTACCACTCTCTGAGCAGAAGCCTACTTGTCATCCTTGTAGTGGATATAAGCTCATACAATATTAAATTAAATCTGAAATTTAATTACATACTACCATGAAAACTGCTCCTGCTTAGAAGCAGGAAACAATGTTAAGTTTGCTATTAATCAGTCTTTGATCTGAAAGTCATGCGTTTTGAGTACAATTGATTAAACATCTGTCTTCAGCTTGACACAAGACAACAGAATCAGTGTAATATTTACAGATTTATTTCCATATGTACAGGTACAAACACACGTGACTGAGAATTTGAGAATATGGACAATAATTCATGTTGGTGAGAGATGTAAAAAGCAAGGGAAATGAAAGAATGAGGCACTAAATATAGAAGTTAATAAGAATAAACCTGGTTAGAATTTAGTGATGATGTTTTGATCAATGTAGTACAACACTGAAAAAAGAAATCATCATGGGTTATCTTTAATAATAGTTAAAAACATAAACAATATGGTACTTTCCGCCCATGGGCTGGAACTTGTGTGCTATAACATGCACTATGCTACAGCTTAAAGGAAAATAAAACATGGACATTGTGTGTGAGCATTGTAGTATTGACTTGTTTCTGCTGCAGGAGTCCTCAGACACAGACATCAGTGATGAGCAAGAGCTATGTCTCAGCCCAATAGAGCACCAGCAAGTAAGGTTCCTATGAACCACCATCAGGCACTGCTTGAAGCATGGGAGAATGGCTCAACTATGGCATGCACCTCTTTTCAAATATGGTCTTGTATTTCTCAGGAAGCCTCATAGTTTATGGTGAAAGCATTTCATTTTAGCTTATCTCTGTTTTGTGATTTAATGATGAGAGTGGATGCATGGCAGGCTTTTGCAGTAAGTTTGTTCTGGGAGAGGCGGCTCACTGTACACAGTGTGGGTCATCCATCGTTCCAGATGAGGCTGTGATGTGTTCGTATTTGATACTACAGACTTTTACAGGAGCTTGTTTCTGTGATAGAGAGAACATAACTGGATCAACTATATGTGACATTAGCTCATCCAAAGCAGGAACTGTTTCATTTTAATTTTTTTTTTTTTAATAGTTATCACATTTTTAAAGTTTATATGAATGCTTATTTCCCATCTCATCAGTTTCATCAGTTCCAGGCACATGTGACTATGCCTATTGCTTACCTTTCCAAGAACAAGACACATCTACATTGACCCAAGTCATCAAGCTACCAGTCGTTCCCCTCCTTGTCTGTGATGACCTATCCTTACATTCAGGAGCAATCACAGACTGGGTTCACATTATGAAAACTTGATATAAGATCTGGTTTGATGACCTGCATGACCTTGAAAGTATTATCTTTGTGGTGATTTCTCAGGATGGGATGCTTGACGGACAGCTCCATCTGTATATCAGATCACAAATTTGTATTGGGATGCATTGGTTTTAATAGATGGTTTCTGGCATGGATTTGTGACACTGCAACTGCCTTTTATGATATACTGCTGTTTGAGAACCTTGAAGTTCAAGCCGACACTAAACTAAATCCTTTTTCACTCTGTATTTTTGTGTTGCACAGCTTCACAATGGAGCAGGCTCCCAGTATGGATCAACATCATCCTCTTCTCTGAGACCAGGAGACACCTTTTCCAAGGACCATGCTGGAGACATCCAAATAATCAGGGACAAAACCCAGGTAGCGTTCATCCCATCTTCCAATGGTAGGTTTCTTCATCCAGGCTCCCAAAAACAACCTGCAGACAGCTGGATGATCCAGGACTCAATGGACCATAAGTGGCAGCATCATGAGAATGTCTGTCTTGAAGAAGAAATGGATATAGGAGGAGGACAAAGGAAATACCGCTCTCCTGAGGGGACAGCCAAGCTGGCTACTAAGACACAGTTCCAGAGTGGAAAAGATAGCAGAGAAGACAAAAGACTGACAAGATGGAGGCAAGATGGAGACTTGGAGAGCACAGACAATCATATTCTCCTCGAGAGTCAGGAGCAGAAGAGGGATCTGAGAGAACAATATGATCCAGAAAGCCAGAAGAGCAAAGCTTTCAATGGAGGTAAGAGAATTTTAACTGGGAATTCAAAATTCCAGTTGACCTTGTAATAGCATTTCCCCATGCATGTTTTTCATGTTTGGTGGTGCTTATGTGACTCCCCTCAAATCAGGAGGCGCATAACAAAAGCAGTGTACAGAAAACATAAACCTACCATTTTGATTGGAACACTGGGATAGGTAACACCAAAGAGGACCCCCCGCCCCGAGTAACTTCAGTAACCTAAGAAACACAAAAGCAAATGTATAAATGTTAACACTGTAAAAAAAAAATAAAAAAAATACAAACAGGGGACCTGCTAAATCACAGCAAATGGGAAAAATAATGTGTTCTTGAAGCCTGAACTCCAATATTGAAATAAGAAAGTAATGATTCAAGGAAATGCTATTACAAGGTCAACTAAAATACGCTTTGTACATGAGGCCCCAGAAATTTAAAGACAATAATAAGGTATCACTATCTGCAGTATGAGAGAGTCAAGTATAAGTCTCCATCACAGAGATGAATAAAATATTTGTGCCATAAGCAATGAGATGTCTGTAGTAATTTACTGTCCAGTGGGACTTACCCAGAGGCACCTACTGAGAACTGTTCTCCACTGAATGGGATTGATCAGACTACAACCTATCTGCTCTGGGTTCCCAACTCTCCTTCTTCCTCTGAAAAGTGTGTGTGTGGGGGGGAAGCTAATGTTTAATTTGGATTCAGGAAATATTGGTGCACCTGGATGTCATATAAGCATTACAGTCACCAGAATGTATCCCAGCTGAACACCTACGAGAGACATAGCATGACCATGTTGGACAGCGCTGTTCACTGTCATCATCAAAGCACCAAATCAGGGAATATCTGTTTGGAAGAATAGTGTTCCACCTCCCAGTAGAGTTCATGAGACTTGTAGAATCAATGCCAAGTCACGCTGAAGTTGTTCTGGCAGCTCACATCAGCTCAACACAAACAATGAAACCAGTTTTTTTTATAAAGTGTATCTCTTAATGAATGAATGAATTAATTAATTAATTAACTGTAAAATCTGCAAGCACTATAACATTAAAGTGCAAGACAAATATTACAAACATGAGCCTTTGACGGTTACCAAAAACAAAGCAGCTGCAATACTGTGGAACATGCCAGTTCAAACTGACAATGCGATCAAGGTGAACAGACAAAATATAGTTGTGAAAGACACGAAGGAGAGAACATGTCATGAACATGTCTGTCCCCACAAACAGAAACACCTCTTTGAAAACAAAAGAAAAACTCTCCAAGTATAAAGACCTAGAAATAGAAACAAAGAGAACATGGTGCAAGAAAATAATGATAATGCCAGTGGTCAGTGGTGTTCTTGGGCTTGTCAAGAAGTGGATCAGAAAATATACCGGCCCATGTCTGTGGGCCATGAAGGGTTGAAGGGAAGGAGAAACAGCAATAAACTTAAAGCTTTTTCACTGCATTGTGAAATGATTGATTGTTTTTCAGGTAGCAGCATATTGAACAGTTAAGATCAATTTCACAAGCTGCTTCACAGATTTTTATTCATTGTATGTTCATGTAAAAGGGTGGTAAAAGATGCACATGGTAATGTGCTGACAAGTGTGGAGTGTGTGCTGAGAAGGTGGAAGGAATATTTTGAAGAGCTGATGAATGAAGAAAATGAGCGAGAGAAAAGGCTGGATGATGTGATGAGAGTAAATCAGGAAGTAGAAGAGATTAGTAAGGAAGAAGTGAGGGCTGCTATGAAGAGGATGAAGAGTGGAAAGGCAGTTGGTCCAGATGACATTCCATTGCAGGCATGGAAATGTCAAGGAGAGATGGCAGTAGAGTTTCTTACCAGATTGTTTAATAAAATCTTGGAAAGTGAGAGGATGCCTGAGGAGTGGAGACGAAGTGTGCTGGTTCAAGATATTTTCAAGAACAAGGGTGATGTGCAGAGCTGCAGTAACTACAGAGGCATAAAGTTGATCAGCCACAGCATGAAGTTACGGGAAAGAGTAGTAGAAGCTAGGCTTAGAAAACAGGTGAAGATCTGTGAGCAGCAACATGGTTTCATGCTGAGAAAGAGCACGACAGATGCAATGTTTGCTCTGAGAATACTCAATTTTTTTTTATTTCAATTTATTTTCATTTATATAGCACCAAATCACAACAGAGTTGCCTCAAGGTGCTTCACACAGGTAAGGTCTGACCTTACCAACCCCCAGAGCAACAGTGGTAAGGAAAAACTCCCTCTGAGGAAGAAACCTCAAGCAGACCAGACTCAAAGGGGTGACCCTCTGCTTGGGCCATGCTACAAACATAAATTACAGAACAATTCACGGACGAATATACAAGAAATGCTGTTGGTGCACACGAGGGCCGCCAACACAAATACAACTCCCATCTCTGGATGGAGCTGCACCTTAAACAGAGAGAAAAAACAGAATCAGGCATCAGAAAGACAAAAAATAATGTATAATTGCCAGCATTAATCAACAAGAAAAACAGAAGAAATACTAAGGTGATCGCCAGCCACTAGCCCTAAGTTTCACTAAAAGACCCAGAATTTAGGTAAAGTTGAGGCTGCGACACGCTAATAAAATGAATTAAAAGAGTAAAAAGCGTTAAACAAAACTGTACCAGTATGCTAGCCATATGAAAGGGAAAAGAAGTGCGTCTTAAGTCTGGACTTGAAAGTCTCCACTGTTTTATTGACACAGGGAGACCATTCCACAGAACAGGGGCACAAAAAGAGAAAGGTCTGTGACCCGCAGATACTGTTGAAGTACAGAGAAGGCCAGAAAGAGTTACATTGTGTGTTTGTGGACTTAGAAAAAGCTTATGATAGGGTGCCAAGAGAAGAGCTGTGGTATTGTATGAGGAAGTCTGGAGTGGCAGAAAAGTATGTTAGGGTAGTGCAGGACATGTACAAGAATAGTGTGACAGCGGTGAGATGCGCAGTCGGAATGACAGACTCATTCAAGGTAGAGGTGGGATTACACCAAGGATCAGTTCTGAGTCCTTTCTTGTTTGCAGTGGTGATGGACAGGTTGACGGATGAGATCAGACAGGAGTCCCCATGGACTATGATGTTTGCAGATGACATTGTGATCTGTAGTGAGAGTAGAGAGCAAGTTGAGTCTAGTCTGGAGAGGTGGAGATATGCTTTGGAGAGAAGGAGAATGAAAGTCAGTAGAAGCAAGACTGAGTACATGTCTGTGAATGAGAGGGAGCCCAGTGGAATAGTGCAGTTACAAGGAGTAGAAGTGGTGAAAGTAGAGGAGTTTAAATATTTGGGGTCAACTGTTCAAAGTAATGGAGAGTGTGGTAGAGAAGTGAAGAAGAGAGTGCAGGAAGGGTGGAGTGGGTGGAGAAAGGTGGCAGGAGTGATTTGTGACCGAAGAATATCAGCAAGAGTGAAGGGGAAGTTTACAAGACAGTAGTGAGACCAGCTATGTTGTATGGTTTAGAGACGGTGGCACTAACAAAAAGACAGGAGGCAGAGCTGGAGGTGGCAGAGCTGAAGATGTTGAGATTCTCTTTGGGAGTGACGAGAATTGACAAGATTAGGAATGAACATATCAGAGGGACAGCTCAGGTGGGACGGTTTTGAGACAAAGTCAGAGAGGTGTGAGTGAGATGGTTTGGATCCAGGGTATATAGGGAAAAAGATGCTGAGGATGGAGCCACCAGGCAGGAGGAGAAGAGGGAGGCCAAAGAGGAGGTTTATGGATGTGCTGAGGGAGGACATGCAGGTGGTTGGTGTGACAGAGGAAGATACAGAGGACAGAGTGAGATGGAAACGATTGAGCTGCTGTGGCGCCCCGTAATGGGAACAGTCAAAAGACAAAGAAGAAGTATGTTCATGTAAAAACAAAATAATAATAACAATGTAGTTTTAATGTGGGAAAGCACCATTACCCAACTTGATTGTTTGGTTTGTCTGCTTTTTGTAACAGAGCTACAGAAAGTCTGTGTGTTCACAGCCAAGCCAGCGTCTGGCTCAGCCAGGAGTCTGTGTGAACTTCCAGCAGATGACAACGAACCAACAACCAGTCTGGTTCAGCTTGAGAGGCTGAGTGACACAGTGATGGCCAGACGCATGTCCATCAAAGAGAGGTGGGCCTTGACTTGAGATTCCAATATTTTTAATTGTATCCATGGGTTCTACACTCCATTGTCCCTCCCATACAGTGCAGATGCCAAATCAGGCTGTGATACAGATGCTCAGAATGCTGTCGATGGTGCACCTGTGGAAGGTGGTGCTGTGCCAGTTTTTAGGTTCAGTTTAAATCATATCCGTGAGCATGTGCTGATGCAGTACATCACCACATTCACCATACCACAGAACTGCCCCAGGTCTCTCTCTCTCTCTGTCTCTTTCTCAATTTCAATTCCAAAAAGGCTTTATTGGCATGGGAAAAATACATTTACATTGCCAAAGCAAGTGTGACATAAAACAACAAATATAGGACTGTCTGTCTCTCTTTCTTTCTCTGTTGGTCTCTCTCTCTCCCTCTGTCTCTGTCTCTCTCTCAGTTTTTGTCGAAGCTTCTGAAATATGACATCACGCTTTCAGGAAACTCCGCTCAACTTTAATACGTTTGTCTATAAACCACTTAGATCACCAAGAAATTTGCTCTTTAGAATGCTGAAACAACACACAGGGCCATTCAAGACACTTGGGCGTCCTGTCAATTTTTTTTTTTGGGACACTCCACGGACTCTCTGAACTTTTTGATCTGATTAAAGCTGTTATGTGGTGCGACAAGACAGCAGTTCGTCTCACTGCACCTCTGGAAATGTGAGTGACAACTGCTTTTACACATGCACAAATGTAAAACAATGAAATAAATCAGATTAATGGTTTACATGTACCGAAGAAATCACAGTATTGGGGAGAAATCCAGGTGTTTTAATCTGATTTCTCATAATCAGATAAGTCATTATCTGTTACGGTTTGGCACCAAGAAGTAAACAAGTTCAACCCCAATATGCAGAGCAGCTAGGACACAAAAGGTAAATTCCAAGAATCAGTGTTTAATTAACAAACAAGAGTTTCACAAATAACTCAAGCCAGGGTAGAGAAAGTCAAAACAAAATTACAGTTCTACACCCATCTGGGTGAGGGCTTCCCAAAAAAGAAGAGTTCAAAAAAAAAATTCAGTCTCAACCCACTCAGGGTGAGTGGAATCCAGGACATGACGAAGTGAGGAAAAACTAAGACAGTCAATACACAAAGGGAGTGCAAAAATTCAGAACTGAGTCAATACAAAAAGGGAGTGCAAAAAAACCAACACTGGCTACTTACTGAGACAGGAGGACAGGAAGACACAGGAGACCAAGAACGCATTATACAAATACAAACAATGAACAAGCAAGGAACTAACACCACAGTGAGACCTTAAATAACCAGCTGAACTAATTAGACACAGATGTACTGATTAGACAGTATCAATCAATCAATCAATTTTTTATATAGCGCCAAATCACAACAAACAGTTGCCCCAAGGCGCTTTATATTGTAAGGCAAGGCCATACAATAATTACGTAAAACCCCCAACGGTCAAAACGACCCCCTGTGAGCAAGCACTCGGCTACAGTGGGAAGGAAAAACTCCCTTTTAACAGGAAGAAACCTCCAGCAGAACCAGGCTCAGGGAGGGGCAGTCTTCTGCTGGGACTGGTTGGGGCTGAGGGAGAGAACCAGGAAAAAGACATGCTGTGGAGGGGAGCAGAGAGTATGAAGAGTACTAACAAAGGGGGAACACATGGAGGCAGCAGAAAACAGAACATACATTGGTGACTAAACAAGACAATTATGAGAAGTGGAAAAAGGCAGACACAAAGTGACACAGATAACTCATGATATAGAAATAAGCCACAAACCCCAAGAGACACTATAATACAACCAAGAAGCAAAAACACTGGCGTATAAATAAAGGCAAGAAAGACCTGGAGACCTGGGCACTGAAAACAGAAAAGGACAGACCTGACACAAAAATCAAATCAACCCCATAAACAGATGGTACCACAATAATTATTGGATAAAGCATATTGGATTTTGCTGTTTACATGACCACTAAACCAGTGATTCTCAACCGGGGTGCCGTGATCGATCGTCAGGGGTGCCGTGGGTATTTTTCATATTCGCGATTATTTTTCATATTCGCGATTACCGTGAATTATTTATTTTATCCACAAAGCATAAAACGACTCAGAATCTGACATCATTGTTCTGCAGCCTCGCTCTCGTCTTAAGGCGGGACAATAACAAGGAGGCTGACGGCCGATTAAAACAGTACCGTCTCCTTCAAAAGCCGCGTCTAAAATGCGGAGCTGTCGGTGTGTGTGTCTGTGCCTGTGTGTGCACGCGCGCGGAGTTAACAGGCTGCAGACTGCGAGGGAGGGGGTGGGTGAGGGAGGGGAGGGGGTGAGTGAGGGAGGGGAGGGGGTGGGTGAGGGAGGGGAGGGGGTGAGTGAGGGAGGGGAGGGGGTGGGTGAGGGAGGGGAGGGGGTGAGTGAGGGAGGGGAGGGGGTGGGTGAGGGAGATTCCTGAATGCAGGCGCGACACGTTCAATCAATCAATCAATCAATTTTTTTTATATAGCGCCAAATCACAACAAACTGTTGCCCCAAGGCGCTGGGGCAACAGTGCGCAGCGAGCGCTGAGCAGAGAGAGGATTTTAAATGGAGTGAACATGTTAACAAAACGAAAACGTGAAGCTTTTACTTCTCTCTGAACTTTCTCTAAAGGTGTGATTCTGCCGTTACCGTCCTGTTCACACCATGTGCGCGTCGTATGCTGAATTTATGAGATCATGAGATGAAATAAACGGTCAAATATCTTTAAAAACATATTTAAAAAATGAGAATATATGAATAAACTGAGATACACAAAAAAAACAAATGTTCAGACGCACAGATCACAAAAAGCAGGTGAGAACTCTGAACTTTAACAGCTGTTATTTTCCAAAGGTATTTATTTGTTCAGTCTTGAGCTTAATGTAGTGTTTAAGCACAAAACGTGACTGATGAGGAGAAACAATTTCAGAAATGCAACAGAAACAACCACAAATCAGAAAAAGTTGGGACTGTATGTAAAATGAAGATAAAAATAAAAATGTTGCACCATTCCCAGTTTCACAGAACCCAAACGTTCTTCCAGAGTTGTGTAATTATACTACAATAGTAGAATATAAAGAAGGGGAAAAAAAGAAAAAAAATAGACAATACGTATATTCGTCAATCGCAATTATTTGTCTGACAATTAATCGTCTCCAGAAATGTCTAATCGTGACAGCCCTACTTGAGATCAGAGCGCACGCAAAATGCTTGAGGATTTTCGAAATGCAATGTTTTCTGTATCGATTTTCTATTGCGATAATTGGGTTTTGCGCAAAACCAGAGGTAATAGCATTATAATATTATTTTAGTTGGTGGTGTGCCGCAGGATTTTGTAAATATAAAAAGGGTGCCGCGACTCAAAAAAGGTTGAGAAACACTACACTAAACAATCAGATAATGTCAGTAATCAGATAGGACATGGATTTTTATGTGCAGGAAAATAGGACCAATGTAATTTTGTCCATGAAAAATTTCATTAGCAACCTTTTATTTTATGGCATTTGGAATGACGGCATAAATAAAATGAAACTAGCATGTTGCCCATGGGATCCACAGGCTCTAGATTGGGCAGTGTGTATAAAATAGGTAGCTGACATTTTCAAGGGTGTTAATAAATTATGGAAAGTTTCTATAATAAATTGGAATGGCGTGTGAGTCCAGAATGTTTTAGTACCTTAGACTGCAACACCTTTTTTGAAGAACTCAGCCCTTTTATATTCTTTTAATTACATAATTTTTTTAATGTTAATTTTGAAGTCTTCATCTATTTATAAAGCATTTCGGTTCATGTTATCATATACATGTGATCATTATTATATTATTATTATTTTTAATTACTTCTACTTTGTCATTTAATTTTTAAATGGACCATAATGGAAATAAACTTTCTTGTGCCATCCATGTAATTTTAATGTATTTACAATTATATTATGTACTTACATTGAACTTACAAAATAAAATCACACAGACAAGCATGTAGGCTTTTAATATATAGATGATTGACCACCCCTTGCTGGAATGGTGTTCAGTGTTGTTAGCTAATATCCATAGTTTCTCCAAAAATATTAGTCCTATCAATGTTCCATTTTGACAGCGTTCATCCTTGATCCAAAATACATAAGCATACCAAAAGACAAATGTCAGCTCTCCCCAATTTCTCCGTGATCGAAGTAATACACATGCATGCTTACATGTACACAGGCCACTTAGCTTTTAATGTATAGATGATTTACCGCCCCCTGCTGGAATGGCATGTGAGTCCAGAATGTAATTACCAACATCCATTGTTCACTGCTGTTACCTAATATCCCCAATTTCTTTGAAAATGTTTGTCCTATCAATTTGCTGTTTTTGCAGCGTTCATCCTTGGCCCAAAATCCATAAGCATACCAAACAGCAAATGTCAACTCTCCCCAGTTTCTCCATGATCAAACTCATACACACGCACACATACACATACACAGAGGCCACTTGTCTTTTAATATATAGCTGCATCAGGGGCTGATACATACCTAGCACACTGTACACACTGCAGTATAAATGTTCAAGAAAATATACATATGTCTGTAATGTATCACTTCATTGTATGACTTTTGTGTGACTTCATTATGAAGCCGTTTGAGTCTATCATTTTGTTGGATCAATAATTGCTTTTGATTATCCATCTGGACTTCTTGGTTATTGAGATATTCAGTGCATCTGGAAAGTATTCACAGGGCTTCACTTTTTCCACATTTTGTTATGTTCCAGCCTTATTCCAAAATGGATGTAATTCATTTTTCATTCCATCCATTCCCATTCATTCCATCTTTCACCTCATGAAATATTCTTACCATTACACTCATGAACATTCATTATTTGTATAACAACCCACTGTCTCTGCAGTGCTTGCAGAACAGTTATTTCTGTTTATATGATCTTTGTTTAAAATCCTGTCTCCAGAGTGGCCTTGTTGAAGAAGAGTGGTGAAGAGGATTGGAGGAACCGAATCAAGAAGCAGGAAATGGTAAAGGTGGTTGAAGGTCACCAGCATGCTCATCTCTGGGAGGTGGAGCAGAGCATCTGGAAGAAGGTAACTAGCTGATGTGTGCATTCACTGAGTCCACTCCAAAAGTACTGCAATGACCAGCACAATTCATTTGTTTTGCTGTACACTGAAGATGATTGGGTTTGAGATCAAAGAATGAATATGAGAAGAATACAGTTCTGAATGCCAGCTTTTATGTACTCGTATTTATACAACCCCTGGCAAAAATTATGGAATCACCGGCCTCGGGGGATGTTCATTCAGTTGTTTAATTTTGTAGAAAAAAAGCAGATCACAGACATGACACAAAACTAAAGTCATTTCAAATGGCAACTTTCTGGCTTTAAGAAACACTATAAGAAATCAGGAAAAATAATTGTGGCAGTCAGTAACGGTTACTTTTTTAGACCAAGCAGAGGGAAAAAAATATGGACTCACTCAATTCTGAGGAATAAACTATGGAATCACCCTGTAAATTTTCACCCCCAAAACTAACACCTGCATCAAATCAGATCTGCTTGTTAGTCTGCATCTAAAAAGGAGTGATCACACCTTGGAGAGCTGTTGCACCAAGTGGACTGACATGAATCATGGCTCCAACACGAGAGATGTCAGTTGAAACAAAGAGGATTATCAAACTCTTAAAAGAGGGTAAATCATCACGCAATGTTGCAAAAGATGTTGGTTGTTCACAGTCAGCTGTGTCTAAACTCTGGACCAAATACAAACAACATGGGAAGGTTGTTAAAGGCAAACATACTGGTAGACATCAAAGCGTCAAGACAGAAAACTTAAAGCAATATGTCTCAAAAATCGAAAATGCACAACAAAACAAATGAGGGACGAATGGGAGGAAACTGTAGTCAAGGTCTGTGACCGAACTGTAAGAAACCGGCTAAAGGAAATGGGATTTACATACAGAAAAGCTAAACGAAAGCCATCATTAACACCTAAACAGAAAAAAAACAAGGTTACAATGGGCTAAGGAAAAGCAATCGTGGACTGTGGATGACTGGATGAAAGTCATATTCAGTGATGAATCTCGAATCTGCATTGGGCAAGGTGATGATGCTGGAACTTTTGTTTGGTGCCGTTCCAATGAGATTTATAAAGATGACTGCCTGAAGAGAACATGTAAATTTCCACAGTCATTGATGATATGGGGCAGCATGTCAGGTAAAGGCACTGGGGAGATGGCTGTCATTACATCAATAAATGCACAAATTTACATTGATATTTTGGACACTTTTCTTATCCCATCAATTGAAAGGATGTTTAGGGATGATAAAATCATTTTTCAAGATGATAATGCATCTTGCCATAGAGCAGAAGCTGTGAAAACATTCATTGCAAAAAGACACATAGGGTCAATGTCATGGCCTGCAAATAGTCCGGATCTTAATCCAACTGATAATCTTTGGTGGAAGTTGAAGAAAATTGTCCATGACAAGGCTCCAACCTGCAAAGCTGATCTGGCAACAGCAATCAGAGAAAGTTGGAGCCAGATTGAAGAGTACTGTTTGTAACTCATTAAGTCCATGCCTCAGAGACTGCAAGCTGTTATAAAAGCCAGAGTGGTGCAACAAAGTACTAGTGATGTGTTGGAGCGTTCTTTTGTTTTTCATGATTCCATATTTTTTTCCTCAGAATTGAGTGATTCCATATTTTTTCCCCGCTGCTTGGTCTAAAAAAGTAACCTTTACTGACTGCCACAATTTTTTTTTTTTCTTGATTTCTTATAGTGTTTCTTAAAGCCAGAAAGTTGCCATTTGAAATGACTTTAGTTTTGTGTC
Source organism: Thalassophryne amazonica (assembly GCF_902500255.1). Taxonomy (NCBI): domain Eukaryota; kingdom Metazoa; phylum Chordata; class Actinopteri; order Batrachoidiformes; family Batrachoididae; genus Thalassophryne; species Thalassophryne amazonica. Next base: position 89,964,136 of record NC_047103.1, on the reverse strand, counting down.
ATGTCTGTGATCTGCTTTTTTTCTACAAAATTAAACAACTGAATGAACATCCTCCGAGGCCGGTGATTCCATAATTTTTGCCAGGGGTTGTACTTACTTGTGTTAAAATGCATGGAACATAGCACCTTTTAGGCCCTATCTTCCACCAAGTGCAAAATAGTGCACAGGACAGAGGAGGTGTTATTGCTAGGTTCTGCCTGATGCAGTTGTCATTTTCTGGCTTGTGAATACGTTGATGAGTTAGATTCCCACTTATGCTACCTGTCTGTAGACTCTGCTGTACTTCACTCTGCAGACTGCAGATAAGTAGTGGCACCAACGCACCTGTATGGGACATACAATGGTATGTAAAAGTTTGAGCACCCCTGATGATTTCCATGATTTTCCTTTATAAATCATTGGTTGTTTGGATCAGAAATTTCAGTTAAATATATCATATCGTCACCTTCCTAAAATAATAGCCCAATTCATGTTTTGGAAATATGACTTAGGCCATTATTTTAGGAAGGTGATGATATAGCAGACAAACACAAAGATGTTTGAGAAGTGAAATGAAGTTTCTAATATTTACAGAAAGTATGCAATAATTATTTAAACTAAATTAGGCAGGTGCATAAATTTGGGCACCCTTGTCATTTTATTTATTTGAATACATTTAGCACTAATTACTGGAACACAAAATTGGTTGGTAAGCTCATTGACCCTCAACCTCCTTACACAGGTGAATCCAATCATGAGAAAGGGTATTTAAGATGGCCATTTGCAAATGTTTGTCCTCTTTGCATCTCTTGTAATGAGTGACAACATGGGTGCTTCTAAGCACCTCTCAAATGACCCGAAAACAAAGATTGTTCAACATCATGGTTTAGGGGAAGGATACAAAAAGCTATCTGAGATTTTAGCTGTCAGTTTCCACTGTGAGGAACATAGTGAGGAAATGGAAGACAACAGGCACAGTACTAGTTAAGGCCCGAAGTGGCAGGCCAAGAAAAATCTCAGATAAACTGAAGCAAAGGATGGTGAGAACAGTCCTAGTCAACCCACAGACCTGCTCCAAAGACCTACAGCATGATCTTGCTGCAGATAGTGCCTTTGTGCATCATTCAACTATACAGTGCGCTTTGCACAAGGAAATGCTGTATGGGAGAGTAATGCAGAGGAAGGCTTTTCTGCATACACGCCACAAACAGAGTCGCTTGAGGTATGCTAAATAAAGCACATTTGGACAAGCCAGCTTCATTTTGGAATAAGTTGCTGTGGACTGATTAAACTAAAATTGAGTTATTTGGATATGACAAGGGGTAGTATGCATGGCAGAAAAAGAACACAGCATTCCAAGAAAAACACTTGCTACCTACAGTAAAATTTGGAGGTGGTTCCATCATGCTGTGTGGCCAGTGCAGGCACCAGTGAGCCTCTAGGTCACTTATATATTGCTATCAAATTCCTGAGGACATTTGCTGGGATTGAAATCTTGGGCCTCATTTTCCACTCTTCACAAAACAGCACAGATCACAAGGGTTAATGCAGTTTCCAATCAACACTTTTCTTATTTTCATGGCCAGTCCCTGCATTTATAAATAGTGAGTGCATGCCCAAGGGCATGCTGGTCTTAATATGAGGTATGTGCAGTGTTGCATGACTATACAATGGACAGTCATTGTACCATGGACCAACAAAAAAACTTGTCAGACTTTGAGTGCACTGTCTTTATGGCATGTATACAACACAATATTCACTTATGCCTTACATTGGTGGGTTACTATGTGCACAGACTGTCCTTGGATATTCAGTGAAACAAAATTGAAAACAATTAAACAAAATATAAGGAAACATCAATAGGACATCACAAAACTGACACAACAAAGTGGATGATGAGGTGGCTTTCCAATATGTAGACCTGGGTTCAAATCCTGCTCATGCTACCTGTCTGTGTCATTGGACATGACACTTAATCTACATTGCCTCAGTCCACCCACCTGTAAAAATGGGCACCAACCTCCATTGGGAAAGTAAATTGTGAGACATCATTGTGAAGCACTTTGAGCATCTGCTTGATGGGGAAAAGTGCTGCAGAAGCAGTTTGTCATCACTTCTAGGATCGTTGTTGGCTCCTTATCATTTTGATGCTTTGTGCACCAATTTGTAAACTGGCCCGAAAACATTTAACTTCAGTTTGCTGTCTGAATAGCCAGGCTTCAGTGCGTTCCAGAGATGAAAAGGAGTAGAGTGAGAGATGGCAATCTAATTAATTTATTACCCGAGGCCCTCAAATATGGTCATCGTGTGTTGCAAAGACTTTGCGTCCATCTGTCTGTCTGTCTGTGCTCAGCAAAGGTCCAGTCCTATTACTATCGAAGTCTTCAAATTCACAGGGAACATTCTTGGGACACAGACCTTAGACAAGTTCTAAGATGGCTAACCTTGACCTATTTAAGAAGTATTTTAAGAGGTAAACATGGCACATTCTGTTTCAATCTGTTCGGTGTTTTTTAAAGTGAAAGAGTAGAGCTGCCCTGTAACGTCAGTGGCAGGTCTGTCTTAAATTGCTTCATTTATGTTTTTATGTAGCATGTTTCTCATATATTATGCAAAAGCTAGTGAGAAATAAACACTTCTAAAACTGAAAACACTGGTTTTGGAACCTAATAACACCTCTAAAGTGATTTAGAAGACATTTTGCTGACGTGATCATGATGTCACAGGCTGGTTTAACAAGCTGCAAAACTCACCATCTTTGTCATTTATTATGTGAAAGCTAGTAAGAAATAAACACTTCTAAAACTGAAAATGCTGTTGTTGGAACCTAACACCACCTCTGGAGCAAAATTATGGATGTTAGTGCAAGGCCTCATGCAGATGCCGTTAAAACATAGATTGTTTTTGATTGATTAATTGATTGATAGAGGGGCTTTATTGAACATGTACAAATTGTACATAAGACAATAGGTGTTGTGGTTAGAGGTCCAGATACGACCGAACTGTTACAGGCAATGGACTCAAACACTGGGAACAAAGAAGAGAACTGGTTGTGAATGAAAAGAAATTCATTTACAATAAATAAATAAATGAAAATGCAGTCATTGTGTCATATGGAGGAGACTGCTACCAGTACATTCCCGATTACCAACAACAAGTGATATCTGTCACCAAGCCAGCACACCTGCAAGGAGACCACGAGGAAGCAGATACTCTCATAGCCTTCCATGCTGCCAGCATCACATTAGGACACATAATTGTCAAAGCCTCAGACACAGACGTGCTGGTGATCCTAATAGGTGCTATTGGATGTCGATGTCCAGACGTGCATGGCGAACATAATCCTGGACTGTGTGAATGGGAATACGAGGCGATTCATCAATGTCTCAAACATTGCTGAAGTCCTCGAGGAATGCAAGTCCGGTCTACCGCGAGCACTCCCAGGGTTCCATGCATTTACAGGATGTGATTTCACATCAGCGTTCTACAGGTAAATTCACTCACTCGGCATAAATATTGCAACTTCAGAAATATTTGGTTGGCCCTTTGTTAAGAGAACCATACAGGAACATCATGCTACCTGATCAGGATCAATAATCATAATCCAAGTTGGAGTGATTATAGTAGTCCTCCCTGTGTCAAATAAATTGGTATGACTACTGATGAACAACAAGCTGCAGGGCGTGGTACTTTGGAGGTGTCTGGCTCAGACCCCCCACCACTGAAAATGTCTGTCACTGCTCATTTCTCATAAAGTGGTCTGTACTGATAAATTTGAAGTTAGTTTCAAGTTGTTACCCCATAAGCTGAGCTAGCTCAGCTGCAGGACGTGGTACTTTGGGGGTGTCTGGCTTGGACCCCCCCCCCCCCCCCCCCCCCAGCACTGAAAATGTCTGTCACTGCTCATTTCTGAGAAAGTGGTTCATACTGATAAATTTGAGGTTGGTTTCAAGTTGTTACCCCACGAGCTGATCTAGCATGATTTTTGGTGCCCTTTTTTTTAGGTCTGGCAGGGGTACCCCACCACCAAAAACCTCTGTCATTGGTCATTTCTAATACACTTTATCATACTTATTATATTTTGACTTGCTTTTATTTGTTACTTACAAGAACTAAGCTAGCTCAAATTTTCCATGTATTATCCTGCCCCTGAGGACCACACCCACCAGCAGGGGACCAGCAGACTTCCATTTCTTTGTTTGTTCAGGTGCATAGATCCTTGCTGGACAGAACAAATTTTGTTACTTTTCCAGCTAGGCTGACCCCTGTGGGCTCCCGGTCTAATGGCAACCTGTCTCTGCTGCCGTTCGCGTCGTGCCCGGTGTGAACGCAGCTTGAGGCTGAGAGGAAGGCTTCTGAAAACACCAAAAGTTCAACAACCTCTATTACGGAAAATGGAGGAGGCCAGGTTAAATTGAGATGAGCTGTAGGAAGCTCAAACGTCAGAGTGCATAGAAGCGGCTGGAATGATGACGTAATGATCATGGAGAATCAATGTAGAATCTGGCAGTGACTGAGCTCAAAGCCGGGGTTTAAGTAAGCCGCTCCTGAGCAGGAGCAGATGAGCATCAGGTACAAGTAGATGATGAGCAGCAGGTGTTTCTCAGCTCTGTAGCGCGCCACCTGGAGGGAAAACAGATAAACACACAAGAGTAGACAGAAGAGAAGAGAGGCAGACAAAAGCAGCCCACGACAATAGGATCTTAATAAATAATTGAACAACTGCAAATTATAAACACAATGCTCAAACGGCCCAGGGTATTTTAGCAATGCATTATATTTTTAGATTATGCCCAAAATACAACTATGATTAAATAAATGACTTCATACCAAACCTTTTCACCATGAGTCTTACTTTCTGCTCAGATTATGTGTCACATGAGAAGCAAAGTGCAGTTGCCCCAAATGCACTTGCACCATGAACTGTAGACTGCATGCAGTGGATTATTAAGATCACCCAACAGACTGTCTACTGTTGTAGACAGTCTCATTGGTGTGAAAATCAAGAAAATGAATAAATAAATAAATCCTCTGTAGGTTACTGATGATGTTTTGTGTGACACAATGACAGTTGTGACATGTTTATTAGTTCTGTTTTCAGAAAGAACATAATATTGGATTTTTATGAAAAAAATCTTAATCCATTGCTACTTATATTTCTTGCTGTAAGAGATTAAGAATTCGCCTTATTGACGTTTCAAATCCTGCAAAATCTCAGAGAGGTCGTCGCTCTGCAAGATCTCAGTAACACTGAGCTCTGCACTGAGACGTTCTGATCACGCTGCACTAACCGCTGCACACAGACGACACCATTAACATCGCAACATAAAACTATTTTTATATTGTGCCTAAAAGTCTCATGAATATATTCTCTGGGTTTATAGACATTTTTATTGTGTTTATTTTATGTAAACGTGAGAATCACAGGCTGTCTCTCCGTTATTTTCAATGGGCGCTGCTGTGAGCGACATTCGCTTCCTGATCATGTTGTTCTGGAGGAAAATGAAGTTTGCTCTTTAACCTCTTTATTGTTCTTTTCAACACTGTTTGTCCTCTTTGTTCCAGACTAATATATATAATATGTCTGAAATTCGGTTTGCGTTTATTAAATTCCACGCAGATTAAATGTAGCAGACATGGAATATTTGTTCTAATTGTTTTAGCAAGTTTTCAGGGTATCATGCAGCAGTCTCTTATTAACATGACGAAAAGCATAAAAAATACATTTTTGTAGTATAATAAACTGTCATCGTGTTGATTCTCTATATTGTTTAACTGCAGCGACTCTCTGGCACGCAAGGGATTATGGGATACGTCAATAGGGCGAATGGATATTTTCCTGAAAAGTCAGATTTGGCAGTACTATTCAGAACTATTCAGTATGCATCATGGTATCGCTAATGGTGAACTCAATGCGGTCATTGTATAACACCTAAATAGACCCTTGTCATTTAATTAGTGGTGGATTGTATGTCATGTGGCATTCATTGCTTGTTCCATTGTACAGAAAAATACTCATATGTTTGATATTGTTTGACATCATTTTTGTACACGTTTCCATTCACAGTGCATTTTGGCTCTATCGAGCAACTCCACTACCATTTCTTAAAAATGCATCCAATGCATGAGGAAGCTAAATCCATTACGCCATAAGTCAATTCTAAACTTGTGCAGTGTTCTCAGGGCATCTCTAGTGGGCGAAGAAGCACTGTCAGATGAAGAACTGGACAAGTTCCTGTCACCATTGTTTTACTAGATTGAGGAAAGCAGACATGTGCTTCCCTACACTCCACTTGCATCCTCAGCGGGTCTCGCTGAGCTCAGTGTTGTGTTGGAAGCTCGCCTGCTGGGTCGTCCCTGCCTCGCTGCTCTCGCTGCCGTGTTCCAACAAGAAACTGTAATTTTAAGTAAAATATTTGGGCTATTATTAAACATTAAATGACAAAACATGATTCAAAATAGTTTTCATTTGTTTTCAGTTGAAATATATTCCAAATGCACTGAAAGGTGCCAATAAAATGTATGAAATAAATGTGTGACGGAAAAAAACAATATGCTACACTAAACAGTGATGCACAAACATATCGCCAAATACTGTCAGTAAACACACTGTTGAAACCCCCTGTCACAGGTGTAGTCTCACACGCTGTGTGTGTAAAAACACTGTTGAGCCATCGAGGTGCGTCACTGTACATGACGCATTGCTGCTTGACGTGTGAACATTTCATTGACTCAAACAGATTTATTTTTACGCTATACACATTACTTTATACACTGTACGCGGCTCTGTGAAAGAGACATGATAGCAACTTCTCTGTTTCTCCTTCCTTAGAGAATACCTGATGATGCAATAGATTTCCAGCCGGCTGAGGGTCATGTGTCCATCCAGAAGAGAAAACAGCTGAGAGAAGCCAGAGAGGTGGTGTGGAAGAACAAACGCCAACAAGCTGCCGGTGACTCCATCCAGTTAACTGCAGCTGGTCACGATATGAACAAAGGTCAGAGAGCAGCTAACCTATTAATGAGAAACTGCATATATTCACATTTTTTTTGTAATATCTGCATTATGGCTTCAATCTCTTTATGGCATTCATTATTCACATAGCTCCATCAAGGCCATAGAGTGAAGAAAAAAGTATTTGATCGATTTTGCAAATTTTGGACACTGGCTAGGCCACTCCAGGACCTTGAAATGCTTCTTAAGGAGCCACTCCTTAGATTCCCCAGCAGTGTGTTTGGGGTCATTGTCATGCTGGAAGACTGAGTCACAGCCCATCTTCAATGCTCTGACTGAGGGAAGGAGGTTGTTTGCCAAAATCTCACAATACATGACCCCATCCATCCTCCCTTCAATATGGTGCAGTCGTCCTGTCCCATTTGCAGAAAAGCACCCCCAGAGTATGATGTGTCCACCCCCATGCTTCATGGTTGGGACAGTGTTCTTGGGGTTGTTCTCATCCTCCAAACACATTGATTGGAGCTGATACCAAAAAGCTCTGTTTTGGTGTCATCTGACCACATGACCTTCTCCCATGCCTCCTCTGGATCATCCAGATGGTCACTGTTGAACTTCAAATGGACCTGGACATGTGCTGCCTTGAGCATGGGGACCTTGCTGCCTTGCAGGATTTTAAACCATGACAGCATTGTGTGTTACTAATGTAATCATTGCGACTGTGGTCCCAGCTCTCTTCAGGTCATTAACCAGATCCTCCCATGTAGTTCTGGGCTTTCTCAGAATCAGCCATACCCCACGAAGTGAGATCTTGCATGGAGCCCCAGACCGAGGAAGACTGACAGTCATGTTGTGTTTCTTCCATTTTCAAATAATTATGCCAACAATTTTTGTCTTCTCACCAAGCTGCTTGTCTATTGTCCTGTAGTCCATCCCAGCCTTGTGTAATTTTGTCCCTGGTGTCCTTAGACAGCTCTTTGGTCTTGGCCACAGTGGATAGGTTGGAGTGTGATTGCGTGTGTGGGCAGGTGTCTTTAATACAGGTAACAAGTTGAAACAGGTGCAATTAATACAGGTAAAGAGTGCAGAATAGGAGGACTATTCGTAGAAGACTTCATTCCATTCCATTATTATGCAGATGATTGCAAAATTTACTTGCCCTTGAAACAGAATGATGTTCTTCCTTTGAAACAGCTTCTGGTATGTTTAAATGATATTAAATCTTGGTTGGCTTTGAATTTTTTAAATTTTAACGAAAACAGTGGTGAAAACCACTAGTAAACAAGCAGTGAACAGGGCGAGTGGTGACGTTAGCGGAACGCATCAGAGCGCAGCTCGTCTGAACGATTATAACAAGAAGGTAAATCTGTTATAAACAGGAATAAATACTGTAACAGCTGCAGACCAGAAGGAAAAAACATGCAACTGTTTTATCAAGTCTTGACAATGTAAACAAGTCAAATAATTACCTTTTTAGACAGCTCAAAATGCTTTCTGCAGCTGGAACTGTTCGCTGCAGCTTCCTCTGTGATTCAGGAGGCAATTTGCAGAATAAAATTATTAATCTGCCACAAAATAATTATTTTATATACGCAGCATCCAGCACACAGCGCGTGGCAGCCGGTAGAACAAAGAACAGCGTCCAGCTGTGAACACAGCGCATCTGATTTGCATCCGCCGCAAATCAGATGTAATAAAAACACTTTATTCGTGGCCAATCTTTATGCAGTCGCTACAACTTATTTTCAGTGGTGGGCACAGATAACCAAAAAATTAACTTCAATAACAGATAATCAGATAACTGAAAAGTTATCTTTGATAAAGATAAACCGATAAACCACCCAAAAAGGTATCAGAAGTTACAGATAATCGATAACCGATAAATTTCAGTATTGTTTCTGGTACATTTGCAATTACTAAGAAGCTGAAATTGACTTTTAACATGATCGCTTTTGAAAGCATCAAAAGACCCAAAGAATGAGCCAGTATTCCCATGTTTGACCATGCTGTCCCCTGTAGGAAGCTGCACAGAAAAATCCTGAGAGCACCCACAAAATCAGTTCTCTACTAATCATAATGCTCCGGTCAGGTGGAGGTCTTGAAAAATAGTCATACTAACTTACGGTTTTGTTAAAATACTGATAGAATAACTCCATTAATGAAAATTCTGTAATTTGTACAAAGTTAAAATATAACATACATCTTTCAATGTTGAATAATGCACTAATTCTTAGGTTTTGTAACAAACACAGACCGCAAAGCATTCTGGGTAAAAGTGCCTCTGCTAAACACTGATTGGTTCAGTCATTCATTATGTAAACCAACACGTTAATGTGACGTGTGTCGTGTGTTGGTTTAAAGCTAAATGTGCTTTTGTAAAATATTCCATTTTTATTTGTAAAAAGGCATTTTTACAGAGCCCTGGAAGTGTCATCACAAAATGTTTTGCATGTGGAGAGAATGTTTGATGTGCACACGTTTTATGATGTTGTAAAACGTGCACTCAATATTAGTACGTAAGTACATTTATTTATATAGTGCCTTTCACAGACATAAGTCACAAAGCACTTCACAGGTTAAAAGGCAATAATAAATAATAAAAACATAGATAAAACAAAGGACAAGGTTAACAATTGGTCAGTTCTGAAAAGCCTTATCTTGACACATAAATGTTGGCTTTACACTGTGCGTGTTTTGGCCATTTTTCAGATGATTTTTCATTCGTGCGAGAATTTTTTGGACCGAGTTTCAGGTTAATCGCGTGTCCTGCATCGTGTAGTCCTGCATCCAGTTCTTTGTCAGTTCTCCTTTGGACGGCAATTCATCGGAAGATAATTAGTCCGATGATGGTTTTTAAAGTTATCTAAAAAGATAATCTGATAATGAAAACTAATTATCTATTATCGGAAGTGTGCCCACCACTGTCCCAGTGCACTGCCAGGCTGCAAATCCCTGTCAGTTGCGGATATCAGCAGATGACGGCGGCTATACAGCGCATATATTGAGTATGTTTGTGTATGTATGGAGTATGTAAGGCAGATGTCATCCGTAGCCAAAATTTTGTGCAGCTCAAAAATCCTGGAAACGGAAAAACGTGCCTCTGCAGACAATTGCGGACGTATGCGGATGTCAGCCGACTCATACAAGCATGTTTTATGGATACTGCGGATGTTAAGAAAATGAACCAATTTTGTGCGCAACCCATACGCAAATGCTCCTAAACGCCAGTGGGACAGAGCCCTTAGACATGAGCCTCAGGCTGCGCCACTGTCCAAGGTTCTGAAAGAGTCGAAAGAAAACGCCTGCTGTGGGTCTGTGCTGCATTACATCACTCCTCACCAGTGCTAAGCATCATGGAAGTCACTCACATCTGATCACATCTCCTTTCTAAAAAAAAAAAAAAAAAAAAAGAAAAAACCATGCATCAATAACTTATCCACTATGTACTTTTTGCAATAGCGATTAATTGTTCAGAATAAATTACACTGGGCAATTCCTTTTTTATGATCACACTTTGTTTTAAAACCATTGTCAGCTTATGTCTGATTTTATACCAACATCTTGTAATGAGTTATCAACTTACAAAAACATTCACACATTTCTATGTGTGCACCAGTTAGTGTATAATATCCTGGTGGTCTACGAGACCACCACAAACTTGCTTTCTATCTGCATGATTTTAACACATCGCATTTGTGAACAAGTAAAGCAAGTTTGTGGTTGTGTTGTTTGTAGAGTACAAGGCTGCTCTAGAGCTGAACCAAGAGACAGAGGGTAAACTGGACGCAGAGTCATTCCAATTGAAACTCAATCAAGGTTAATTTGCTGGCTGCAAAGTCATCAGGCCTCAACTTTCACCTTATTCATTCCACTTAGTGCTGTCAAAGAGATTCCAGAAAGGGTCAAGAGGGTGCAGGTTTTTTGTAACCGCTGACAGAAAATGGAATAAGTTCATCAATGAAATCACCTGCTGGAGTTGGTGCTTGCAAAGAAAGCCTGCATGCTCTTTGCCTCTTATAAAATGTTTGTGATACCATAGATATTTTTTTTCCCACTCGCTGTATTTACATAAGGTAGTCTCACATGATTACTGACCAATCACCAAAGGATTTATGCAATATTTAAAAGATTAAATATTCAGAACCCCTGGGGGATTGACTGTTGTTTAGCTTTACCGTATCTATTTATTTGTATTAGCAAGCTTATTATTATAGTCTGCAAAGTTACCATATTTTTCAGAGTATAAATCACAACAGAGCACATCACACCTTTCTTCTGTATTATCAACTATATAATTTGGGATTTTTGGGAATTTGGGATTACATTTTCATACATTTTCAACTGCTTATCTGGGATCGGGTCGCGATTTAACATTTAAATATCATAAAATGGCATACTGATTCTGTTGACTTTCACAGAACTACTTTTGTTATTCTTGTTACATGTAATAAAGAGTATCTCTGCATGTATTTTGTATTATGAACAGCATCATCATACAGCTCCATGGTGTCTGCACAGCCAGAAACTACAATTACAGCAACAGAAAAGAAATTTAATGGACTGGAAACTTTCATTGACAAAACCTCCAAAGTCTTTTGCCATGTGGACAAGCTGAACCCTATCAGCCACAAGACGGACACAGATGACTTTGATACCATCTTTGGACCTCAGATGCCAAAGTGAGTTCTTTCAGCAAGTATTAAAAATGCTCTCTTTTTTGTTAAAAAAAATCTTTGAAATAAGTACTAAAGTTTACAGTGAGGCAAATATGTAAGTATTTGATCCACTGTACACTTTAGTAAGTTTTCCTCACCTACAAAGAATGGAGATGTCTATAATTTTTTTTATCGTTGGTGCGCTTCAGCTGTGTACGGAGCCCTGGAAGTGTCATTCCAAAATGTTTTGCATGTGGCGAGAACGTGCGCACGTTTTGTTATATTGTGCGCACGTTTTGTTATATTGTCGTGACACATAAATGTTGGCTATTAGCCATCAAACCAGCAGACAGTGTCATACATTTCCCCTTTAGAAATGGATCTGGTCAGAGTGTATCATCATGGTTTGGGCGCACAAGGACATAAAGAGAACTCCAGCTGCCCAGCATGACATCATCTGGAGTTTAAGCACATTAAAAAGTATGCTGAGGCGAAGCGTCTCCCCGTCGTGAGGATGACAATTTAGGTTATATTATGAAGTTCATTTTGAACAAAAGGAAAACGTGCGCATGTTTTATTAATTTGAGGTCTCAATTAAAAGAAAACGTGCGCATGTTTTATTAGTTTGAGGGCTCGATTAAAAGAAAACGTGCACACGTTTTATTAATTCGAGGGCTCGATCAAAGGAAAACGTGCGCACGAATTATCACGGCCATTAAAACGTGCGCACGTTTTATTAATTCGAGGGCTCGATTAAAGGAAAACATGTGTACAAATTATCATGGTCAGAACTTTAAGTGACCTCTCCCGGGTTCCATAACTGTGAGAGACAGAATCTTAAAGAAAATCAGAAAATCACATTGTATAATTTTTAAATAATTAATTTGAATTTTATTGCATGAAATAAGTATTTGATCACCTACCAACCAGTAAGAATTCTGGCTCACACAAACCTGTTCATTTTTCTTTAAGAAGCCCTCCTATTGTGCATTCTTTACCTGTATTAATTGCACCTGTTTGAACTTGTTACCTGTATTAAAGACACCTGTTCACACACTTAGTCAATCACACTCCAACCTGTCCACCATGGCCAAGTAAGACCAAAGAGTTGTCTAAGGACACCAGGGACAAATTTGTAGACCTGCACAAGGCTGGGACTACAGGACAGTAGGCAGGCAGCTTGGTGAGAAGACACCTGCTGTTGTCGTTAATATTAGAAAATGGAAGAAAAACAAGATGACTGTCAATCTTCCTTGGTCTGGGATTTCATGCAAGATCTCACCTCATTGGTTAAGGATGATTCTGATAATGCCCAGAACTACACAGGAGGACCTGGTCACTGACCTGAAGAGAGCTGGGACCACAGTCACAAAGATTACATTAGTAACACACTACACCATCATGGTTTAAAATTCTGCAGGGCAGCAAGGTCCCCCTGCTCATGCCAGCACATGTCCAGGCCTGTTTGAAGTAGGGATGGGTATTGAGAACCGGTTCCTTTCGGGTATCGTTAAGAAATGATTCGATCCACCGACATCAATAAGCTTTGTGCTTAACGATTCTGTTATCGGTCCTTCAGAGTGGCCGTTGTTTTGGGGGGTGTTTGTCAGGAAAATGATCATTTCTCTACATTGATTACAGACCCTGCAGCGGGTCCGTGATCAACTTTTCTGCAGCACGGCTTTGCTCTGAACCTTGAACCAATCGAAGCAGTGGTTCGCAGATTGAAGCAATGCTTCGATCTGTTGCTTTGTTTGTACTTTCTTTCTTTCCCTTAATTTCCCCCGCTAAAACACTAAAGAGCATACATCTGTGAGTATTATTTACCTTTTCTATGTTAAACCGACCTGTTATGGTCTTCTGAAACAGTTGATAGATGTATTTTATAACTTAAAAATGGGAGCTATGCTAACGCGTTAGCATGTCTGTCATTTTCAATGTTAAAAGTTAGCATTACGCATTTGCAGCTGTCATCACGTTTGGGTGCATTTGTTTTCAAATTGTAATATTTCTTAAATTTATTTTTGTTTATATATTAATAATCTAATGATTATTATATACAATTTCAGAGAAAGAGACAAAAAGAACCTGAATAGAAACATGACAGAAAATATATAATAGCAGCTAACAATGAACATAAATAAATAAATAAATACATACATACAGAAATAAATGTTTCCTGTGAACACCTAGTGACTCTTACACCTCCATTTCATCCCTGTCTTTTTTAAGTTTAATGACAGTTTGTTTCAGTCAAACCATATTTTCAATGTGTTAATTTCTTCAGTGATTTCCTCCAGAACTATCTACCAAACTAGAAAACTGCTGCATCCTAGTAAGAGCAGAATACTACTGGAATGAATTTGAATAAGGAAAGTTGTTTTTTTTTTTCTCACCTAAATGGATGCTGCACTCACTGCAGTTTATCTTTCAGAGCTTCTAGAATTCAAACATTTTCGTGCAGCTGGTGTTAGGGGTAATTTTGGGTTTCAGCTTTTTGTTTTTCTCCACTTTCATCCCTGAATATGTCAATCGTGAGTCACGTTTGTGCGGATTAAAGTTACTAACTGGGACTCCTGTCTTGTTGCAAGAAAGAAACGAGAATCGTCCGCCGTTCTGTTCACACAGCTCCAAACGCTGCGCGGCTCTCTGCCGAGTCAACTTAGAACGATAGAATCCAGTCTGAATTAATAACTTCAAAGCGAAACACCGTTTTGTTTATTTTTATTTATGTCCAGAGATCAAGGGTACAGTGACCAATTTCATATTTATTTACTTTAAGACTCAATGAAATACATAGAAAACCTGTAAAGCCTACTTTTAGTAAAATTCACAAGAGGAATCGATAAGGAATCGGATCGATAAGCAGAATCAATAATGGCATCGATATCGATTAAAATCTTATCAATACCCATCCCTAGTTTGAAGTTCACCAGTGACCATCTGGATGATGACTGCACTGTATTGAAGGGAGGCCATGTATCGTGAGATTTTGGCAAACAATGTCCTTCCCTCGGTAAGAGCATTGAAAAGGGATCGTGGCTGGGTCTTCCAGCATGACAATGACCAAAATACACAGCCAGGGCAACTAAGGAGGGGCTCTGTAAGAAGCATTTCAAGGTCCTGGAATGGCCTGGCCAGTCTCCAGACCTGAACTCAATAGAAAATCTTTGGAGGGCGCTGAAACTCAAAACCTGAAAGATCTGGAGAAGAACTGTATGGAGGAGTGGACCAAAATCCCTGCTGCAGTGTGTGAAAACTTGGTCAAGAACTACAGGAAATGTCTGAGCTCTGTAATTGCACCAATTACCTGTACCAAATATTAAGGTCTGTTTTTCTATTCTGCCAAATACTTATTTAATGCAATGAAATGCAAATGAATTATTTAAAAAAAATCATACAATGTGATTTTCTGACTTTTTTTTTAGATTCTGTGTCTCACAGTTGAAGTGTACCTACGTTACAAATTACACACCTCTCCATTCTTTGTAGGTGGGAAAACTTACTAAATCAACACTGGATCAAATACTTATTTGCCTCACAGCATGTCAGATTGTCTTTAAGCAAGACAATCTGTTCAAAACAATTACCGTATTTTCCGGACTATAATTCACACCGGAGTATAAGTCGCACCAGCCACTTTATCCATTATAAAGAAAAATAAACCATAAATAAGTCCCACTGGACTATAAGTCGCATGGACATACAGGTATGTTAACATGAAAAGTTCAGATGATAATATTGTGATGGCTACCGTTTTCGGATGCATATTTCACCAGTCGTAACTTGTAATCTGCAGAGTATGATTTACTTTTGGTGGCATTGTTTCAGGCCTTCTCCGTTGTCTTGTTAAGTTATCAGTAATGTTGAAATTTTTATTTTTCTATGGTAGTCAGAAGTCGCAGGAACAGTCACACAAGCCTTGAGCTCCCTCTCGTGAGCTGCATTTTACCTACAGATATGTTTGTATTTTGCAGACCACATTGCAAGCCGAACCATAACCCGCACCATCGCTGAATGGTTCTTTTCTAACATATTACCGGCTGTGGACCATAGTACACACCAGGTGTCAGCTTCCGATGTTCATGCAGCACCTACCTGCGCAGCTCATGACCTCCCCGTTGTGTCGACGCCAGCTCCCTCCAAGTGCACACGCTAATCCTCCGCCGGCGCTCACCCAGTGCTCCCACGCAGCTCTCAGTGTCAACTTAAACACTCTGCTCACACTGATATCCAAGGGTTGAAGCTGTTTTGTTAGCCCTCCCAAAATAACAGCAAGCACCGTGTTCGTCTGCTTCACACGCTGTTTCACAATCATTGTCTGGGTGAGGTGAGGAATACACGTCCAATGTTCTGTTCTCCAATTGGTTATCGCGACCAGCGTAACCTATAGGGCAGCCGCCATACTACAGTGCCCATGATGCATTGCATTTCCATTTCTGGTGGCCATTTTAAAACATAGAGCGACTCTGTCATGTAAAATTGTTTTATTACGGTAAATTAATTGAGAATCTACCGGTATATTTTTCATTTATAAGTCGCTCTGGAGTATAGGTCACACCCCCGGCCAAAACATGTAAAAGAGTGCGGCTTATAGTCCGAAAAATATGGTAATCACTTCACCTTTCCCAGGCTGGCCTCAGAGATGGTGCATCACAAGCGAGCGGTGCGACCGGCACGTAATGTCCAGGCTTCCAGGAACCCTCTGAAAATGCTGGCTGCCAGAAAAGATATCAGACATGAATACACAGAGCAGAGATTCAACATGGGCCTGAGGACAACTGAGCAACGTGAGTGATGGTGGAAGAGAAGTTGTTAAATTCATGAGGCAAATACACCCAAAGGTAGAACATGTAACATCTTCATTTTTTTTTTTTTTTTTTTTCTTTCTGAAAATGTGTGCCATACAGTACTTGGAATTACAAGTTGTGTGTGAGCATATTCATTTCTTGTATCTTTACAAGTAATGTCTGTCTCTGGTGGATATAAACAAATGAGTTGTTCTTAAGGAATTTTTAAACAAGTGCAGGCATGTGCACCGCTGCTGTGGGGGGGGGGGGCACACATCAAAAAACCCCCGCAATTTTTAATATTTAATCCCTCTTATCGAGTGGACAATACAAGTATGATCCTTCTGTTCCTCTGTATATTACCCATGGTCACAGACGTACAGTCAGGAAATAACATGAATGAAGTAGTGCACTCTTATCATGTCCATATCTGCTGGTGCTGCATGTAAATTTGATCATGGACAAACTGAGGAGAGTTGACATTTTCCATTTGGTATGCTTATGTATTTTGGATCAAGGGTGCATGCCGTCAAAGCAGAAAGTTGATAGGACTAATATTTTTGTAGAAACAGATATTAGCTAATAACACTGAACAATAGATGCTGATAATTGCATTCTGGACTCACACACCATTCCAGCAGGGGGCGGTAAATCATTGTCCGTGATTTCATTCAGTAATTTCAATGTAAGTACACAATATAATTGTAAATATGTTAAAAATACATGGATGACACAAGAAAGTGAAAACACTTGTTTCCATTGTGGTCCATTTAAAAATCAAATGACAAAATAGAAGCATTCATAAAATATTATAATCGTACTACAATACTACTACTATTAATAATAATAGTGTGTATATGATAACAAGAACCTAAATAATTTAGAAATACATTAAGACAGTAAATTCACATTAAAAAATTATGTAATTACCAGCAAATAAAAAGGGTTGAGTTTTTCCTCTAAAAATTGTTGATGTTGAAGGTCTAAGGTTCTAACAACATTCTGGACTCACACACCATTCCAACTCATTGTAGAAACTTTGCATAAGTTATTGCCACCCTTGTAAAATGTCAGCTACCTGTTATATAAGCACTATCCAATCTAGAGCCCATGGATCCCCACAGGCAACACGCTAGTCTGTATAATAAAACCCAAGTGGCCTTTGTTTGCATGTATGCGTGTGTATGGCTTTGATCATGGAGAAACTGTGAAGAGCTGAGAATTGCAGTTTGGTATGCTTATATATTTTGGGTCAAGGACAAACGCTGCAAAAATGGAAGGCTGATTGGACCAGTATTTTGTTGACAAATTAGCAATATTAGCTAACAACAGTGAACAGTGGACATTGTGCTGCAATGCACCATGGGAGTTCAAGGTTTTATTGTGATTTTGTCACAGACAAACTGGAGAGAGTTGACATTTGCCATTTGGTATGTTTATATATTTTGGGTCAAGAATGAACACTGCCAAAATAGAACATTGATAGGACTAATATTTTTAGAGAAACTATGGATATTAGCTAACAACACTGAACAATGGACGGTGATATTTACATTGTGGACTCATACGCCATTCCAGCAGGGGGCTGTAAATCACCTATATATAAAAGCGTGTGCACGTATGTGTGATTTAGTATGTTCAGTGTAAGCACATAATATAACTGTAAATACGTAAGAAATACATGGATGACACAAAAAGTAAAAAGCATTGTGGTCCATTTAAAAATCAAATGACAGCATTGAAAAAAAAATAATAATAAGAAGAATGATGATAATAATAATAATAATAGTGTGTATATGATAACTTGAACATAAATAATTTATAAATACATTAACATAGTAAATTAACATTAAAAAAATTAGGTAATTAACAGGAAATTAAAGGGTTGCGTTCTTCTTCTAAAAACTGTTGAGGTCTAAGGTTTAAAAACATTCTAGACTCACACGCCATTCCAATTCATTATAGAAACTTGGCATAATTTATTACCACCCTTGAAAAATGTCATCTACTTTTGTGTGTGCATCTGTCAACCAATGTCTGTGTCCTTCCGTTTATGGGTTTGTATTTAAGTCCTCTGTTTGTTCCTGCATTTACATTGGTGTGTTTATTGTCTGCTGTCTGCACCACGGTTTGTGCCCAGCATGTGCCCTTCCGTATCTGTCATTTGTGTATGTCCTCCTTGTGGTTTGTCCTCTGTCTTGGTAATTGGTCTGTTTTTCCTTTTGGCTTTGTGTTCTGTCCCCTGTCTGCATTTCTGTGTCTTATTGTCTTTGTCATTATTGTTCTCGCTGGTTATCTGGATTGTCCCCTGTATTATCACTTAGATTTACTTTTGAGTTCCATATTAGTTTTCTGCTGTGGTGTCTTGATTAGTGTTTAGTCCCTGTTATAGTTATGTGTTGCTCCCCTTTTAACTGTTTTCTTGCCAGTCTTTCCACTTTGGCATGTTATACACCTTTGAGTTCCTTGTTTGTTTTTGGCATTATGAATTTAGATTGGTATTTTGGTTTTGTGATTTTTCTTCTTCTTAGGTTATGTTTTGGTTATGGTCATGTTTTGTTTCTACTTACTTTAGATGTCTATTTAGTTTCTGATCACCTTATGTTGTTAGTCGTCACATGACCTTTGAACCTGTCACACACCTGTCCTCTAGAGATGGGAATCTCATCACTGACAACGATTTGATATGCATCTTGATACACTACCAGAGATACAATACATATAACAATAATGACGATACCATACGATACGATTCATCCCTGTTCCTGATTTGATGTGATTTGATATGTATTTGATGGCGATTCAATTCCTCACAATGGGATACAATGCGATTTGGTGTGATACGATGCGATTCAACTTGATGCAAAGAAATTACACCAAAAATTAAATTTAAAATAAGAAGCTGCAATTCAGTATGGTACTATGGTATTCGTCTTATTATTCTGATTCTACCAGGGGCAGAGGATTTTTGTTTTACTCCTTATAATCAGCAAATTTACCAGATTCAACATTATGGAACAGGAATAAGTTCCCTCATATGTGGAACCTGCAGAACGTAAACAGTAAACAGTAAGACATCACTCTCAATGAGTGACTTAAAGTCACTCAATGTCTACTGATGAGAAGTCAAGATGGATCAGTTGTCGGCCTGGGTGGTTGAACTTTAGGCAGTTCCACTGAATGCAGTGATGCATGGCCCAGTGCGGACATGACATTCTGTGATCCAGTCTATAATGAAGCTGTGTCAGCACAGTCCCAGGAGATCTGTGAGTTACAAGGCTCCCAACACCCTCCATCATCACTTGTGATAACAGTGAAACTATTTAAAACTACTGTTTGACTGTCCTATAATTTGGTTCTCCTACTGTTGTTCCTGTAAACTTGTCTACACTGATCACTGATTTGTTTGAATGTGAAATCAATACAAACATACATCCAAAAGGGTGTTTAAAAATAGTCATTCAGCCTGACCTCTTGTGTGTCTTTGTTTTTTGTCTGATTGTACTGTCCTGTTCACTACAGTGAGTCACACGTCTGGTTTCTCTGAGCCACCTCTGACTGGTAAGAAGAATTTCAGCAATTTCAGTCAGGGCAGCATCAATTTTTCAGAGCAGATGTCCCATAACAGCGCTGTACCGTATAAGAAGCTCATGCTCCTCCAGGTCAAAGGTCAGTTATGTGGCCAGGAACAGATATATTTTTCCCCTTACAGGCTAAATATGCTTTTGGATTTATTTTTCCACTTATTGCTCTGCATGACATAAAATGCCTTTGTAATAATTATTTTTAACAGGTAAACAGAATTATTGCAAGATGGAACACTTGTGTATCGTGATATGTGTTTTACTGTAAATTATGTTTGTTCCTATATTGCATACATTCAATCAACGCAGTAACTGTAAATTAAAAAGGAAGCAACAAGTTTTCTTGGTTTTACAAGCTATTAAGTTTAAAGCTGGACTGAGAATGAAAGATGAGAAATGAGAGAGCAGAAAGGCCTTAAAAATACCTTTCTGTTGATAATCAAGGCCAGAAAAGGACCTTATGAAATGTAGCACGTAGCAGCACCCTCTAGTGGTCATCTGGACTCTGCACTTACCAACAAGATTTCACAAGAAACTTCATAGGCCTGTCTGCCTTTATTGTAATTTACATTAAAAAAATACTATGGCCCAAAATAGGAGGTTTGCTGGTGCTCACCTGTATGTATCAGATGAAATCAAACTTTCAATCCTTAATATGCAGTATATTTTATAATTACCTGCTACTTAAGTAATTTTTTGCAAACACTCACACAGTACTAATCCTGTACATGGTTTGCTAATACAGAGAAAATATGCAGTTTTCAAACAGGCACACATCTTGGCTATACAGTCATGGTCAGTCCTTTTGTACACTTTGCTAGGTCCAGGTGACTTGCTTTTTTAAGATTCAACAGCTTCAAGAGTCTTTGTCAGTGCATGAACATATGTTCACCCATTCAGAATTGCGGGAAGGACTAGTGTGTGTGTGTTCACAAGCCTGATGGCCTGTAGACAAAAGATGTTGGCCAGTCTTGTTGCCCTGGACTTCACTCTTCTGCAATCAGGTAGAGCCTACAGGAATGTGTAGAGGTGGTGTTGGGGGTGTCTCCTGTCCCTAATGATGATGTGTGCCTTTCTTGTGAACCTAGTATGGTAAATGTAAAGGTACTGGAGTGATAGGAAGGTTACTCCTGAGATGAATTATGCAGTTGTAATCACACCCTGGGTTTTCCTGTCCTGAAAAGTGGTTCCATGCCAGACTGTGATGAAGCTGGTAAAAATATGCATGAGTGCTCACCTTGAGATGTTACTGAGGATTGTTCGTATTTCCTCAGACTTCTTAGAAAGTGCAGTCACTGCTGAAAGTATGAATATGGAGGATGTTCCTTCAAAGAGATGTCATCTTTTTTAGATGACATCTAAAATCATAGAAGTAGAGCCCCCACTGGACAGTGGGGGTTAGAAGAGTACACAAAGACCAAAATATTTGAGCACCCCCTTTACTGCTTTTTTTTACTAATAGCCCAATTTCATAGGCTTAAGAGTGTGCATATCACGAATGCTTGGTCTTGTTGGATTTGTGAGAATCTACTGAATCTACTGGTACCTTGTTTCCCATGTAACATTAAGAAATATACTCAAAACCTGAATTAATCTTTAGTCACATAGCACTACTATTATTCTGAACACTACTGAATACTTGTATATGCATACCTCAATACAAGCAACACACAGATGTATGGTGAATTAACAGGGAAGCAATTAACACTAAGAAAATAAATTTTCATCATAGCTGTTAAACCAGGACTACCACTTTGAGAAGTTAGCTCTTCCAGTGTTGAAACTCTTGCATTACAGTAGTTTGTGACCATCTGAATTGCCAACATAAGCCAGGATTACCAAAGTCATAACAAAGCCTGAGTTTGTTTTTCATGAAATTAGTAATTTAATTTATATTTGCAAATGCTCAAAACTTTTACTGCTGTCAGAATTGTGGTTTTGTGGGCAAGTTTGTCCCACCGCTGAGTCCAAAATAGCAGATAAAAAACAGGAGTTCAGAATGGCAGCGCTGGTCAGCAATGTGGCATCAAAAAACCACAGTAACATTGAAGGCTAGAGAGCAGGGTGGAATCAAATACGTAGATAATGATCAATAACCCCAACAGTGAGGGGACATGTGAAGGCTGAAGTCAAAAACCTGAAACTTAAAATAACCAGAGTGAACACAAGGAAAAAGTTACAAAAGCACAACAAATAAATACCAAAATAGGAGAATATGAAGTGACATGGAAGGAAAATACCAGAAATAATTCAGAATGACCTATAATGTTTTGCCACAACAGCAAAATAGAACAAGAGCCAAAACGTGATCCATGACAACATGGCTGTACCTTTTACGATAACCCAGGCGTCCTGACTTGTGTTTCTTCCTGTCTGGGAACCACAGGTAAACGACACATTCAGACCAGACTGGTGGAGCCCAGAGCGTCGTCCTTGAACAGCGGGGATTGTTTCCTGCTCATCACACCACACCACTGCTTCATTTGGATTGGAGAGTTTGCCAACAAGGCCGAAAAGACTAAGGTGGGTCTTCCTTTGCAACGGTCACGCTCAATTAAGTAAATAATGCTGGAAATTAAGGAGGAAGTTGGTTTTGGTTTGCAATTTGTATTGTTCATCATCCCCACATTTTGAGTTTATTGATCTGGAGCCAGTGGTGGGCACAGTTCAGCTAATCCAATAACAGATAATTATCGAAGCTAATGTTTTTGCTAGCGGATTAGCTTTTCAGATAAGTTTTAAAACCATCATTGGACTAATTATCTTCTGATAAATTTAGGTCTGATAAATTTCAGTCCAATAACATTTTTTGTAATCCCTAAAATCAAACATTTTAGTCCATCTGTTGTGTGTTTGTAGCAGACTGGCTGCCTGTCGCTTGCTGATGACATCATCATTAAGCGCAAAATGTGATTGGCCGGTCGACACAGGGAGCATTATGGGTAGTGTAGTTCAGGTTCACTTTGAACGTTACAGTGAGTCGTCCACTCAACACAAAAACAAAATGGACTAATTTTAGCATTATTTTATTTTATTTTTTTGCAGCTGATGGTATAATTTAATCGCCAAGACTCGTCAGGGAGAGGAGCTCTCACGGCGCAACTGTGTACAAAGGGACTTTTCGTCACTGTTTAGACATTGTTTTGGATTTTTTTTTTTTTTAAAAGGATACTTTTTGTAGATTATTTATTCAGATAAATCCCACTGAAACTAACAGGTAAGAATTTATATGTCTTTTACTCTGCCAATCAATGCATTAATGGACATATTTCAGTTGTTTAAGCCGCAGAGTTCAAAGCGTGTGAAAAAAGCAGCAGCTTTTGAGTTCATAAATTACAGTGTATCTAATACCAAGATAAACTGTCACTTCTAACACTGTGTTTTACTGCTTTTGAAAGATGATGACAGTGGTTGGGGTTTTATTTTTTGTTTATTCATTTTTCGTGCGTTCTTATGCGTTTGTGGTCCTTGAATTTACCCAGCAGCGAAAAGTGAAAGTGAAACTGGTTTATCAGAACCTGACGTGTAATATGATGTGGCCATGTCCGAATCAATACTAAAAGTTATTGATTATCGGTTATCTGTAATAAAGATAAATTTTTTAGCAGTTTAGCAACGTAATAAAAAATAACTTTTCAGTTATCGGATCAATGGTTATGCTGCGTTTACACATAACAATGACAAGTCACGAATGCCACAAAGTACACATTCTTGGCCGCTGATCACGAATGTGATGATTTGAGGCAGAAGTGTCAGGTGTCCTCAGGAACTGCTGCAACCCATTACCACACATTACGATTAATGGCATGTGTTGCTGGCGAATTATCAGGAACCATTACGCACAGTCAAGAATAATGTTCCGTGCTGTTGCGAGCCGTTCTGTGCTGTTCCACGCTATTGCGCGTAACGGCGCATCGTTACGTTCAGTCACGTTGTGAATGAGGTGAATTGTCTCCACACACACCCCCATATTCATCCATCAGCTGCTGAACAATTCAGATCGCTCCAGTTTGCTCCTCAAAATCCACAGCAGAAGAACTTTGTGATTGCATGCTTAGTTGGGCTCTGTGCCACTGAGTGGCGCAGAAAGGAGGAGGAGACTGAGAGAGCCACATGTGTGGCTCCACGCGTGTCTCGTCTTGAGTTTTCCCAAACATCAGGAACAGCAGCAGCAGCAGGTGGAACACCTGCAGGAGCGTGCTGATGAGCATTGGAATGAAACTTTTAGCCAACTTGGCACCACTGTCCTTCTTCAGCATACTGCAGCAATGAAACTGAATGTGGTGCAGCAGGGTTTAATTGTGCGCATGTCAGAGAAGAACGCTGTCACGCTGTTTTAAGGATCACCACTAATCAAGACGAATCAACATGCTCAGTTAAGTCCTCCACAACATGAGGCGAAATGAGGGTGGTGGGTGACATTCGTGGAAGATTTTTTGACAGCCAAAAACATGCTCCACGAAAATCACAAATGTCATGCACTAACACGCACTATTAAGAAACCTACTCAGATGCATCAAGTCACATTAACAATGTCAGGAATGTGCCAAGAATGATGCATATATGACATTCGTAATGCCTCCTGCTTATGTGTAAAAGCAGCATTATCAAAGCTAACTTTTTGGTTAGCTGTGCCCACCACTGCCTGGAGCAAACTTCACATCTAAAAATAGAAGGCACTCAGACAGACGCGTATTCCCGACCAGAATACCCACGTTCACTTGTATTTATCATCAACCATCTTAATCTTAATGAATTTTTCAGTTAACTGTTTATGAATGCTTATAGGAGAAATTGACTGGAGAAATTGTGTACAGTGTATCATGATGCTTGCACCACCATGCTTCACTGTCTTCACTGTGAACTTTGGCTTGAATTCAGAGTTTGGGGGTCGTCTCACAAACTGTCTGCGGCCCTTGGACCCAAAAAGAACAATTTTACTCTCATCAGTCCACAAAATATTCCTCCATTTCTCTTTAGGCCAGTTGATGTGTTCTTTGGCAAATTGTAACCTCTTCTGCACATCTTTTATTTAACAGAGGGACTTTGCGGGGGATTCTTGCAAATAAATTAGCTTCACACAGGCGTCTTCTAACTGTCACAGCACTTACAGGTAACTCCAGACTGTCTTTGATCATCCTGGAGCTGATCAGTGGGTGAGCCGTTGCCATTCTGGTTATTCTTCTATCCATTTTGATGGTTGTTTTCAGTTTTCTTCCATGCGTCTCTGTTTTTTTTTTTTTGTCCATTTTAAAGCATTGGCGATCATTGTAGATGAACAGCCTATAATTTTTTGCACCTGCATATAAGTTTTCCCCTCTCCGTTCAACTTTTTAATCAAACTACTCTGTTCTTCTGAACAATGTCCTGAACGTCCCATTTTCCTCAGGGTTTCAAAGAGAAAAGCATGTTCAACAGGTGCTGGCTTCATCCTTAAATAGGGGACACCTGATTCACACCTGTTTGTTCCACAAAATTGACGAACTTACTGACTGAATGCCACACTACTATTATTGTGAACACCCCCTTTTCTACTTTTTTTTACTAATAGCCCAATTTCATAGCCTTAAGAGTGTGCATATCATGAATGCTTGGTCTTGTTGGATTTGTGAGAATCTACTGAATCTACTGGTACCTTGTTTCCCATATAACAATACAAAATATACTCAAAACCTGGATTAATCTTTTTAGTCACATAGCACTACTATTATTCTGAACACAACTGTATTATCTGGGTTTTTAGATGTTGTTATTGTGTTTGTTTTATATAAACATGCGAGACTCTCAAGTGATTTCTCTGTTATTTTCAATGGGAATTGCTGTGAGCCGCGATTGCTTCCTGTTCTTGTCATTGTGGTGGAAAGTAAAGTATGCTCTCATAATGTCTTGCTTATTGTCCTTTACAACACTGTTTGTGCTGTTTGTTCCAGAGTAATTTATATAACATGTCTGAAATTCAGTTTGCGTTCATGAAGATCCATGCAGGTTAAACGTAGCAGACATGAAACATTTGGAATATTTGTTTTAGCAAGTTTTCAGGGTCTCATGCATGCAGTCTCTTATTAACGTGATGAAAAGCATAAAAATTTACAACCCCAATTTCAATGAAGTTGGGACATTGTGTAAAAACAGAATACAATGATTTGCAAATCCTCTTCAACCTATATTCAACTGAATACATCACAAAGACAAGATATTTAATGTTGAAACTGATAAACTTTATTCTTTTTGTGCAAATATTTGCTCATTTTGAAATGGAAACACGTTTCAAAAAAGCTGGCACAGTGGTATGTTTACCACTGTGTTACATCACCTTTCCTTCTAACAACACTCAATAAGCGTTTGGGAACTGGGGACACTAATTGTTGAAGCTTTGTAGGTGGAATTCTTCCCCATTCTTGGCTGATGTACGACTTCAGTTGTTCAGCAGTCCGGGGTCTCCGTTGTCGTATTTTGCGCTTCATAATGTGCCACACATTTTCAATGGGCGACAGGTCTGGACGGCAGGCAGGCCAGTCTAGTACCCACACTCTTTTACTACGAAGCCACGCTGTTGTAAAAAAGACATTGCTTGGATGCCAGCATGTGTTGCTCCAAAACCTGAATGTACCTTTCAGCATTGATGGTGCCATCACAGATGTCTAAGTTGCCCATGCCATGGGCACTAACACACCCCCATACCATCACAGATTCTGGCTTTTGAACTTTATGCTGGTAACAATCTGGATGGTCTTCTTCCTCTTTTGTCCGGAGGACACGACGTCCATTATTTCCAAAAACAATCTGAAATGTGGACTCATCAGACCACAGCACACTTTTCCACTTTGCGTCTGTCCATTTCAAATGAGCTCGGGCCCAGAGAAGGCAACGGCGTTTCTGGATGTTGTTGATGTATGGCTTTCACTTTGCATGGTAGAGTTTTAACTTGCACTTGTAGATGTAGCGATGAACTGTGTTAACTGACAATGATTCTCTGAAGTGTTCCTGAGCCCATGCGGTAAGATCCTTTACACAATGATGTCGGTTTTTAATGCCGTGCCGCCTGAGGAATTAAAGGTCACGGGCATTCAATGTTGATTCTCTATCTTCTGATTATATTATGGACTGTAGATGCATCCATTTCAAAATGAGCAAATATTTGCACAAAACAATTTCAAACTGATAAACAAAAGTTTATCAGTTTGAACATTAAATATCTTGTATTTGTGGTGTATTCAATTGAATATCGGTTGAAGAGGATTTACAAATCATTGTATTCTCTTATTTACATTTTACACAACATCCCAACTTCATTGGAATTGGGGTTGTACATTTTGGTAGTATAATGTTCATTTGCAATTGTCATCATGTGGTTTCTCCATGTTGTTTTGACTGCAGCGCCTCCCTGGCATGCAAGGGATTATGGGATATTGCAATAGGGTGAATATCTGAGCATCTTCATGTTGGCAATGCTTACTCTCCCCATGTCACAAAGGACCCATAAGTGGATATACATGGAGGCGGAGCGTTGGCGATAAAAAAAATCTGAACATGGTGCTATCTGGTTAAGAGGTTAACTTCAGTTTGAGTGTTTACTAAATCATATTTTGGGGGGCTGCACTGTGTTTCTCATAACAGTTTGCTTTGGTGCTTATTTTATCAGTAATCGCATCCCAGACATTTGTCATGAAATGCTTAAAACAACAGACAGCCCTTCACTACAGCTAGCTGCTCCACGGAGTGGCCTTTGAGCTACTGATGCTATGAGAGTCGGCGGAGCTCAGCTTAGCAGCAGGAATTGTGAATGGACTGCATTTTTATAGCGCTTTTCCATCTGCATCAGACGCTCAAAGCGCTTTACACATCAATGGCTCACATTCATTCCAAAGTGAGGCTGCTGCCATGCAAGGCGCCCACTACACACTGTGAGCAACTAGGGGATTAAGGACCTTAGTGATTTTCCGGTCAGGCTAGGATTTGAAAAGAGGATCCTCTGGTCTCAAGCCCAATGCTTTAACCACTAGACCATTACTTCCCCTAGAAAGAAAAGTGAAGAAGAAAAGTCACTTTAAAAGGTAGTGCACAGTTATGATAGTCCAGTAGCCAAGCTATGACACTGACCTGAGGCTTACAGAAAATAAGCTCCAAGCAGGTGGGTAAGCTACAGCGAGTCAGAATCTTCATGATACCAGGGAGCATCATCCACAGTCATTCTCTGTATATGCATGTAATGGGAAGTGACAGTGCCATCTGTTGTATACCTATCACACTGTGTGCTGCTTTGCACAGGGTAGAAGTAAGGAACATTAAAGATTACGGATGGACCTTTGGTGAATGTATGCATTTTAATGACTTTGACTTGAGAATGGACTTTTGTCTCTTGTTCTTTCAGGCTACAGAGCTGGCGAACTTTATCCAGAGCAAGAGGGACCTGGGTTGCTGTGCTAGTGACGTGCATGTCATTGATGAAGGCATCAACATGCAGAGCCCCATTGCCAAGGAGTTCTGGAGGATTCTGGGAGGGCAGACAAGTTATCATTGTAAGAAGTAAACCTGACATAAACTGAGCTTTCAGAAAATGATGTGTAATATGCCATGAAAGCATGCGCCTTTCAGTCTACTATGCATGCAGAATTACTAGGCTAAGTTGTATTCCTGAGGATTAATTGTTTTATTGAACAAATAAAATCCTCTGTCAACTCAAAAATGTTATTAAACCTCAATCAAAATTCAATTTCTAAAAAGTAATAAATTTCCCCTTAAGGATAAATTTTCAAAAGCAGACAGCTTTGAAATACTGACAGCAGCGACACTTGAGACCAATACAGTCTGACAGTGATGTCATACATCATATACATGATTCCCCAGACTTGTGTGAGGTATTCTCTCTTTCTCTGGCTTCTAATCCAACTTGGCGGAAAACGCTCTGAAACAGCTGCATTTCTGTGTAAATATGACATGCTTCTCATATAGTATGTAAATGTTAGTGAGAAATAAACACTTCTAAAACTAAAAGCGCTGTTCTTATAACCAGATAACACTTGGTGATTTACAAGATAGCTTGCGCCCCTCCCCCACACACATATGTGGTGTGTGGGGGGATAGCACACTTGCATGACAAGCTGATATGTATTTACAGACATGATGACATGGGGGCCGGACAGCCGGGCTGCAGCGGCCACACACAGCACACGTGAGCAGGCTACTCCTTGTGAAACAGGCGATCTGAATGTGTCGTGTGTCCGGCAGAACACGCGCGTCGCAGGACTATGACAATATGACAAGCTAAGAGTGCCACAAATACGCCAATTTCAGTCATGTATCACCAAAAATATGCCGTTTTGTCAGTTATTACGGTGCTTTTTTCTCTTTTTAAAAAAACAAAACAAAACATTTATCTCCGTGTTGATTTTAGCCATTTTACGCTCCTGTTTTAAGACAGTGATTGTATCGCAGTGGTAAAGTTTCTGTCTGTTAATCAGCGCTTTTGTAAATTGCAGGTTTGAATCTCGTGAGTGGCATTTATTTTTTATTTAACTGCAGGGTTCTGTATTGTGTCCTCTTTTATTTATTATTTATATCAACCCAGTGATATTCATTAATTATACAGCTGGTTTTTATTTTATTTTTCTCCAGATTAGTGGGGCGATGTGGTGCAACACATTCCAGCTGCTCGCACTGTGTTCATGCATGCACACTATGGTTCCTGGTTCCCCATTTCCTGTTTGGTTCACGGAGTTTCTGCATCTTTTGTGTTATGTGTGAAGAAGCCCTAAAGAAAGCATTCATTATGGAATTCCCCCCAGATAAATATGTTCTCTTCATTAAAATGAGCTGTAATTTTACAAGACTTTTCTAAAATAAACCTACATCATAATTCAGATGGAACTAAATTTTGTCAGCTTAGTGAAATCTGGGTGGCCCTATGCTTTAAAGTTGCAAATTCACCTGCATGTCTTTGGAAGTGGGAGAAAGGCAGAGAACCTGGAGGGAACCCACATGAAAACAGGGAGAACATGCAAAATCTACGCAGAAAGGACCGGGAGGGACGTGATCCCAGGACCTTCTGGCTGTGAGGCAATAGTGCTAACAACTAAGTAACCACTGAAAAATTGTTATGCAACAAAATTAAAAACTAAAATGAGTCCATCCCACTTATTTATTTTCATTAATTTGCATAAGTACACCCCCCCCCCCCACACACACACACACACTTTTTACACTTTTTACAAAAATATTCAGTCACCAATATTTCCACCCTTCTTTTCAGTAACATGGAGTCTGTCAGATTCCACTGGTCTACAGCCAGAATGCTTCTGATATAAAGATAGTCAAACTTTACTCATTTTGGGCTGCGTAGAATGAAAATGTTGTTTGAAATTGTTGATTGGCTGTAGTATTAAGAAATGCAACTACTGTGCTACTAAGAATTAATATATAACCCTTTTGCTGATTTTTAAAGTGTTACAAAAAGAGAACAGGTGAAATATTATACAAACAGTCAGAGAAACATACAAAAAGACCTGTGTTAATGATTTTTCATGAAAACTCTACTGTTAACACAATATAATTATGTAGACACAAAAAGTAATACTTTGTATATCTTGGAAACAGTAGCCAATTAGCCATTGTTATTGTCATATTTGAATTCAACATGCCAAAATCAATAATAAATAGCACATTTTGTTTCTGAAGCAGACATTTAAATATTTGTATACCAATGTTCTTGACCTATTGAACGATTTTTTTCATGCAATGGCAACCCCAGCCTCCCAAATGGTTTTCACAGGGGTGTATTGTTTTCCCTCACTGTAAATCTCATGTTTAAGAAGAGCCCACAAGTTCTCAGTAGGGTTTAAGTCAGGTGAGGAAGCGGACCATATCATTATTCTGTCATCTTTGAGGCCTTAGCGTGCTGGTCGAGCAATGGAATACTTGAATGCATGTGATGGAGCATTGACCTGCATAAAATCATGGTCTTCTTGAATGACATAGACTTCCCTGTAGCACTACATGAAGAAAGTTGGAAGTAAGTTTGGGAGCTGATTTTAACTCAGTTTTTTTTTTTTAACCCAAAAAGGTCCAGCTAGTTCATCCTTAAAGTGAGAGGGCCACCCAAATTTAAGTAAACTGACAAAATTTAGCGCCCCTTCACACATAGTACGAATAAGTACAACTCAGGGTGACTCATGGTGGAACAACTCGTATGATCGAACCACAAAACATCGAGCCGACGGGCAGGTGTGCATGATGCCGCTGTGGCAGTTCGTGCATGTGGGAACACAGTGCAAGCAATTGTGCGATGTGGTTACACATCACGCAGCTGCTGTGAAAAAAAAATACATGCCACCCACGGGATTCGAACCTGCAATTTCCAAAAGCTATGATTGCCAGTCAGACACCTTACCACTGACCTACTATCACCGTCCTGTAAAAGGTGCAGGAAAATGCCTGATATCAAGAAAGATGTGGACGTATTTAAAAAAAAATTCAGCTGTACACCATATAAAAACACCGCAATTTATTGAATCCCTCTTATCAAACGGGCAATACAAGACGTATGATCCGTCTGTTCCTCTGTAGATCACCCATGGTCACAGACGTACAGTCATGAAATGAAATGAATGAGAAGCAGGGCGATCTTATCATGTCCACATCTACTGGCGGCGTGTCCAGCCAGCCCCGCGCGTGTGTCCAGCCTGGCACGAGTGTCTTGTGAACGGCACACAACAGGACTGACACCGCGTCATGTGGAACAGAGCTCACGTGGGTGATGTGACATTCAGATTGCCTTCTGCGTGTTATGATCTGATGGTCCGGATCACCTGGGGTAGCCTGTCAATGTGCACGGCATGCGCGCTCGCTGCAACCCATTGCAACAGCGATATGTTTTTATGTATGTCCACGTGATGACAGCAAGCAGACACATGCGCATCACAGTGGACAGTTGATAGTTCATGTCCGTCCAAACACGGTACATGTTCCCCAGCCGTGACGTCCAGGACCACAGATCTCCACAGCCACTCCTGTCCGTTCAGCGCACACACCAACATGTCACTTTGTCTGTTTGCAAAGCCACACTCGTGGGCACACTTAGACAAATTTCACATCCAGCTTGACAGTGATCATCTGCTGATGTTGTCATGTTAACAGTGTGAATGGCCACACATTTTCTAAGTGCCAAGCGAGCGGTGTTAGATGTTCGTGCATGTCACCTGGAATTTGGCCGACACCTGCCACGAGAGGGTTCGATGGGCTCTCACAGCGCACATTCTTGCAGCCGCTGGTGTGCACAAATAGTTGCAGCAACAGGTGCACGAGGTGTAAGAGGCAGCTATGATTTTACATGTATTGCATTCAATTCGCATGCGCAATTCGACCAAATTCGCACTATGTGTGAAGGGACCCTTCGTTCCTACTGAAATCCAGGCATTATAATGTCAGTTTATTTTTGAAATATCTTGTAAAATTACAGCTAATTTTAATTAAGATAACATATTTTTCTGGGGGAATTCCATAATGGATATTTTCTCTCTCTTTTTTTTTTTTATGCCGTCTGCAGGAGGATGTGTATGTGCGCATGCATGAACTTTTGAAAAGACCGGAAGTCACTTTGATGCGATGCGTGATGCTGACATCCTTGATGTCTTTTAAATCACTCCAGAGGTGTTATTAGGTTACAAAAACAGCACTTTTCATTTTAGTGTTTAGTTTTTATTTCTCACGACCTTTTACATACATAATATATGAGAAACATAAATTAGATTATATTAGATTTTTGCAGAAACACAGCGGTTTGGAGTATTTTCCACAATTTTGCTTCAGCAACCACAGAGAGACAAGCCAGTGAGGTCACGGTGCCTCTCCACTCTGGCTGTTACCGTGTCCTTCCCATAATACCTTGTGCAAGTCGGGGAAAGCCCCCACATGATCTCTGATGTCATTGTTATTCACTGTATTGGTCTCAGCCTTCACTGCCATAAGTAGTTCAAGTCGTTCATGTTGTACTTTTAGATACTTCAGGTAGGTTAGAGTTTTGAAATATGGTGGCACTGGAGGATCTTGGTAGTGCCAAGATTACTATTATTATTGCTTTTTTGTGGCTTACCTCCATATTTTCTTAACACATTTCTTGTGACAATTAGCAATAAAATGTTTGTTCAGTGATCGTGCCTCAGTAGCTGAACGATTTCAAGAGTGTTCCAACCCTCTGAAATGATTTCATATATATATGGATGTGTGTGTGCAAGCATGACCTTTGAGTCAAATTTATATATATATATATATATATATATATATATATATATATATATATATATATATATATATATATATATGAGGTCTGTTGGAAAAGTATCCGACCTTTTTATTTTTTTCAAAAACCATATGGATTTGAATCACGTGTGATTGCATCAGACAAGCTTGAACCTTCGTGTGCATGCGTGAGTTTTTTCACGCCTGTCGGTTGTGTCATTCGCCTGTGAGCAGACTTTGTGTGAGCACTGGTCCACCCTCTCGTCGTTTTTTTTATTGCGAATAAATGTCTGAATGATTTGGAGCTTTGCTGCATCAATTTTTTTTCCAGAAACTGTGAGAGACCTCCAGGTGGACACCGTTCGGAAAATTAATATGGCTTTCAGGGACGATTTTATGGGGATTATACAGATTAAGGAGTGTTACTGCTGCTTTAAGGACGGCCCACAACTGCTGAGAGCGCAGCGCGCTCCCAGCGCTGATTGACATGCTCAGACCGCGCTGAAACAACCAGATCATTTCCAACGTGAAGGCTTTGTTGATCCGGGACCTCGTCTGACTTTCACAAAAAGGCAGAAGTCGTGGACATCAGCACTTTTTCGGCACATTCCACTGTTGCAGGACTTTTTTTCATGGAAAGAAAAGCGGAGGGACGTGCCACGGAATCGTTCATTACGCGGGACAAAACCACCTCCGTGTTGGTCTCACAGGACGGCTTTCAGGTGGATTGCAGATGGATTCCGGTGCTTTTCAGTCGTGTGATTATCCGATTGTGATTGTGCATGAGCTGGACATGCCCCAACATGTCCTGGAAGGCTTCATCACGGCGTTGCTTTGTGGCATGCGGCTCCACCGCGACGCGCAAAACTCCTCCGCATGTCTGTCTTAATGTGCTGAAAAAGTGCTGATGTCCACGTCTTTTCACAATTCCTGTGCTAGTCAGACGACATACCGGATCAAGACAGCGTCCAGTTTAGAAATGAATGGCACATTCCACTGTTACAGGAGTTTTTGTCATGGAAAGAGGAGCGGCTCCACAATGATTGTCTGCAGGCTGTTGTCGTGCCAAGAGTGTGAATGGCCACACATTTTCTAAGTGCCAAAGGGTGTTAGATGTTCGTGCATGTCAGTGGAATTTGGCCAACACCTGCCACAAGAGGGATCGATGGGTTTGCACTGCGCGCACTCTGTCTTTCAGCCGCTGGTGTGTGCAAATACAACCCCAATTCCAATGAAGTTGGGACATTGTGTAAAATGGAAATAAAAACAAAATATGATTTGCAAATCCTCTTCAACCTTTATTCAATTGAATACACCACAAAGACAAGATATTTAATGTTCATACTGATAAACGTTATTGTATTTGTTCAAATATTTGCTCATTTTGAAATGGATGCCTGCAACACGGTTCAAAAAAGTTGGGACGGGGCACCAAAAGACTGGGAAAGTTGATGAATTCTCAAAGATCACCTAATTGAAACAGGTGAGTGTCATGATTGGGTATAAAAGGAGCTTCCACAAAAGGCTCAGCCCTTCACAAGCAAAGATGGGGCGAGGATCACCACTTTGCATACAACTGCATAAAAAAAAATAGTCCAAGTTTTTAAGAACAATGTTTCGCAACGTTCAATTGCAAGGAGTTTAGGGATTCCATCATCTGCAGTCCATAATATCATCAGAAGAATCAGAGAATCTGGAGAACTTTCTACACGTAAGCGGCAAGGCCAAAAACCAACATTGAATGCCTGTGACCTTTGATCCCTCAGATGGCACTGCATTAAAAACCAACATCATTGTGTAAAGGATCTTACCATGTGGGCTCAGGAACACTTCAAAAACCATTGTCAGTTAACACAGTTCGTCGCTACATCTACAAGTGCAAGGTAAAACTCCATGCAAAGTGAAAGCCATAGATCAACA
Source organism: Thalassophryne amazonica (assembly GCF_902500255.1). Classification (NCBI taxonomy): domain Eukaryota; kingdom Metazoa; phylum Chordata; class Actinopteri; order Batrachoidiformes; family Batrachoididae; genus Thalassophryne; species Thalassophryne amazonica. The sequence goes on along the minus strand of NC_047103.1, from coordinate 89,929,020 downwards.
ACATCCAGAAATGGCGCCGCCTTCTCTTGTTCTGAGCTCGTTTGATATGGACAGACAAAAGGGGAAAAGTGTGCTGTGGTCTGATGAGTCCACATTTCAGATTGTTTTTGGAAATCATGGACGTCATGTCCTCTGGACAAAAGAGGAAAAAAATCATCCAGATTGTTACCAGTGCAAAGTTCAAAAGCCAGCATCTGTGATGGTATGGGGTGTGTTAGTGCCCATGGCATGGGCAACTTACACATCTGTCATGGCACCATCAATGCTGAAAGTTACATGTGCAACACATGCTACCATCCAAGCAACGTCTTTTTCAGGGACGTCCCTGCTTATTTCAGCAAGACAATGCCAAGCCACATTCTGCATGTGTTACAACAGTGTGGCTTCATAGTAAAAGAGTGCGGGTACTACACTGGCCTGCTTGCAGTCCAGACCTGTCGCCCATTGAAAATGTGTGGCACATTATGAAGTGCAAAATACGACAACGGAGATCCCGGACTGTTGAACAACTGAAGTCATGCATCAAGGAAGAATGGGAAAGAATTCCACCTACAAAGCTTCAACAATTAGTGTCCTCAGTTCCTAAACACTTATTGAGTGTTGTTAGAAGGAAAGGCGATGTAACACAGTGGTAAACATACCACTGTCCCAGCTTTTTTGAAATGTGTTGCAGGCATCCATTTCAAAATGAGCACATGTTTGCACAAAAACAATAGTTTATCAGTTTTAACATTAAATATCTTGTCTTTGTGGTGTATTCAATTGAATATAGGTTGAAGGGAATTTGCAAATAATTGTATTCTGTTTTTATTTACATTTTACACAATGTCTCAGCTTCATTGGAATTGGGGTTGTGTGTGTGTGTGTGTATATATGAGGGCTGTCAAAGTATAGGTCCTTTTTATTTTTTTCAAAAACTATATGGATTTCATTCATATGTTTTTATGTCAGACATGCTTGAACCCTCGTGCGCATGCGTGAGTTTTTCCACGCCTGTCGGTGACGTCATTCGCCCGTGAGCACTCCTTGTGGGAGGAGTCGTCCAGCCCCTCGTCGGAATTCCTTTGCCTGAGAAGTTGCTGAGAGACTGGCGCTTTGTATGATCAAAATTTTTTCTAAACCTGTGAGACACATCAAAGTGGACATGGTTCGAAAAATTAAGCTGGTTTTCGGTGAAAATTTTAACGGCTGATGAGAGATTTTGAGGTGATACTGTCGCTTTAAGGACTTCCCACGGAGCGAGACGTCGTGCAGCGCTCCCAGGTGCTGTCGTCAGCCTGTTTCAAGCTGAAAACCTCCACATTTCAGGCTCTATTGATCCAGGACGTCGTGAGAGAACAGAGAAGTTTCAGAAGAAGTTGGTTTCAGCATTTTATCTGGATATTCCACTGTTAAAGGAGATTTTTTTAATGAAAGACGTGCGGGCGGATTGCAGGGTCGGCTCGCAGCCGCCGCGACGCTCCGCTCCTCTGCGGACGGGTCCGCGCGTCGGGATGCAGCCGGCGCAGTACGGTGGCACAGGAAAAACACCTCCGTGTTGATAACCATTTGTAAAATCCAGGCGGCTTTTGATGGCTTTCAGTGGAGTGAGTATATGAGAAATTTTAACAGCTGGACATGTTCCAACTTGTCCTTAAGGCTTCCAATGGAGGTGTTTTTCCTGTGGCCGAGCGTCACCTCAAAATCTCTCATCAGCCGTTAAAATTTTCACCGAAAACCAGCTTAATTTTTCGAACCATGTCCACTTCGATGTGTCTCACAGGTTTAGAAAAAATTTTGATCAAACAAAGCGCCAGTCTCTCAGCAACTTCTCAGACAAAGAAATTCCGACAAGGGGCTGGATGACTCCTCCCACAAGGAGTGCTCACAGGCGAATGACGTCACCGACAGGCGTGGAAAAACTCACGCATGCGCATGAGGGTTCAAGCATGTCTGACGTTAAAACATATGAATGAAATCCATATAGTTTTTGAAAAAAAATAAAAAGGACCTATACTTTATTGACAGACCTCGTGTATGTATGTATGTATGTATATATATATCTATATATAGATATATATATATATATATAGATAGATAGATAGATAGATAGATAGATAGATAGATAGATAGATAGATAGATAGATAGATAGATAGATAGATAGATAGATAGATAGATAGATAGATAGATAGATAGATAGATAGATAGATAGATAGATAGATAGATAGATAGATAGATAGATAGATAGATAGATAGATAGATAGATAGATAGATAGATAGATAGAAGTGCTTACTTTTTAGTGTCTGTGGGTTTTTTAGGTATTATTTTGGCCAAATTTGAAGTGACAAGTTGCCTAATAATTATACAGACTTTGACATGGTTTTAATCACTTTAGGCCACACCCTTCCTTCATTCATTTTCTATATCGGCTTATTCCAGTTATAGATCACAGGGGAGCTGAAGCCTTTCCCAGTGGTCACTGTGTGAGACAGGGTAACCCCTGGACAGGCTGCAAGTCTATTGCAGAGCCACATATAGACAGACAGATTTAAAGTATCTAGCTCACCTAATCTGCATGTCTTTGAAGTCCCCATGTTCGCATACAAACTCCACATAGAAAGGACCATGCAGGAAGTGATCTCAGGACCGTCACTGTAATCCAACAGTCCTACCCTTTAAGCCACCATGCTGCCCACAACCTCCCTCATTACACAAATGCATAATGCATGAGAAATCTTAAGATAAGATAAAAAAAAAAATAAGCAACAAACAACAAATAATTAATAATAAAATTAAATCCAATAAGCATTCAGGTTTACATAGCTTGCAAAAGGAAAATATGAATACAAATAGTGATAAGGTCAGAATACACACTTGCCTCAAAGTTGTGCATGCAGTGTATACATACCTATTTGTGAAGTTCCTCATTGCTTACTATCGCCATTATTTCTCCTTACAGCAGTCGTAACTTCAGACATAGATGAGCTGTACGAGAGTGCCATTGCGGAAACAAATTGTATTTACCATCTGAGTGATGACAAACTGGTTCCAGATGATGAATTTTGGGCCAAGATACCTAGCTGTTCCCTGTTTAACCACAAGGAGGTTTGAGCTCTGAAATATTTTGTGTATTTTTTTCATAAAACATGTATTTGTCCTAATTTTGCCATAACACACAGAATTACTTATTTTTGTTTAAAATGTAATGTCCAATAAATGACAAATACTAAACTGTCTATATTTGTTGTCAATGCAGGTTTTGGTCTTCGACTTTGGCAGTGAGATGTACATATGGCATGGGAAAGAAGTGACACTGGCACAAAGGAAAGCGGCATTTCAGCTGGCCAAGTACCTGTGGAATGGAACTTTTGACTACACAAACTGTGGCATCAATCCTCTGGACCCCGGGGAAAGCAACCCACTCATACCAAAGTATGGCAATTCCTTAGGCTGTATATGTATAATGGGCAAACCCTTTGTGATGTCACCCATAGGTTTTCTGATGACTGGGTTAGAAGCTCAAGTTGGTTGGTTCTAGCAGTCCCCGACTCCCACCCAACCTATAAGTGGATAAAAGAGTTGAGCCTGGGTGTGACAAATGAAGCCTTAACGTGCCCACTTATCTTGACATTATTAAGCTATCTAAGGCTAACAGGTTAGGTAATCTGGGTTCAAGTGGTTGATTAATGCATTTTTTTCAAATTGGGATTGGGTGCAGTTATTAAAAATCATGAATCCCTGTATAGCCTCAATAATCGGTACACTATCAGCAAGCTATCACACACATACTCATCTTCAACCGCTTATCCAAGACTGGGTCGTGGGCAGTGGTGGGCACAGATAACCAAAAAATTAACTTCGATAACAGATAATCAGATAACTGAAAAGTTATCTTCGATAAAGATAAAACAATAAACCACCCAAAAATGTATTGGAAGTTACAGATAACTGATAACAGATAAATTCCAATATTGACTCTGGTACATTTACAACTACTAATTAAACAAATTTAAGTTTTAATGCCACAATAGCTTCTAGTAATATTAAAAGTAACAACAGACCCAAACAATGGCAGTAGAGGCCTTGAAAACAAAATTCCAGATAATCCCTGTCTGCTACATTTAAAATGCATGGAATTTAACAAACACAAATACAATAACAACGTCTATAAACCCAGAGAATATATTCACGAGAGTTTTAGGCACTAGAGTTTAATGCTGTTGTCCGTGGAGCCTGAACAGAGTGTCTGAAATGCAATTGTCCTGTCGTGAACGTACTGAGATTACATCATCCTACCCATAATGCACTGCTGGGCACAGCATGTGCTCACAAAACCTTAAAAAATAGCACATTACTTTAAAACTAAAACATATATCTGATATTTTCACTTTATAAAACTTCAGACATGACAGTAATTTTAAATAACTTGTCCAAAATTAGCCATTTCTCCTTTGTCTACAGAGGATAGACGCTTTTCATAGAAGCAGCTCCCTTCTGTTAGCAGAGGGTATAACTGTCCATCTGTTACAAAACTTTTAACAGGTAGGTGCTGAACTGATTTTAAATTTAAAAAATGCTTTCGCTGTTCAGTTTTGTTTATCGGTCTAAAAGTTATCGGACAGCTTTATCGGTCTAAAAGTTATCGGACAAAAATTAATCGGAAGATAATTGGTCCGATAATGGTTTTTAAAGTTATATAAAAAGATAATCTGATAATGAAAACATTATCTTTGATAATTATCTGTGTAGCGGGAGACTGCTGTTCCCACAATGCAGTTCTACGGATGTTGTATGGACTTCCTGGGTTGAGTAAAGACGGTAACTTTGCACGAAGCTACGGGGTCGTGTCCTGTTTGTACATAGTGTCAGAAAGTGCGAACTGCCTCCACCGTATTTTCGAGTGCAGTACAGTGCAGTTAACTTGCGGAAGTTTTCGTGCAGTTGCAACCCGAAAATGACCGGCATGCAGGCGAAACGCAGCCAAGACGGACACCCGCGCTAGCTACAAGGTGGGTGCACTCTGTTAAGCACGGCCCTACATGTCGGAGGAGGGAGACGTGGTTGGCTCACCGGACAGTTCGGATTCTGGACGCGAAGTAGCCAGAGATCCACTGATCACGATGGCGACCACTGTACAAATAACTCCCCCAAAGACATTTGACTTTTCTCATCCTGCTGAATGGCCAAAGTGGATCAGAAGGTTCGAAAGGTTTCGCATTGCAACCGCTCTCGACAATAAGCCTGACGGATATCAGGTCAACTCACTCCTGTATGCTATGGGAGATGCTGCTGACGATGTTTTGGCTGTCTTACCACTGAGTGATGCAGATAAAAAGAATTATGCAACTGTTAAAGAGGCATTAGAGAAGCATTATATTGGAAAACACATCATTTTTGAAAGAGCACAGTTTAATTCCAGGCGGCAACAAGAGGATGAAAGTGCAGAATCATTCATCACAGCTCTACACAAACTTGCAGAAAACTGTGGATTCGGAGTGCTCAAAGATGAACTTATAAGGGACAGAGTTGTAGTTGGCATAAGAGACAAAAGACTGTCCGAGCAGCTACAAATGGACTCAGAGTTAACTCTTGCTAAAGCCATTCAGAAAGTCAGGCAGAGTGAAACTGTAAAGAAACAACAATTAATACTTCACAGCAGCTCTGCAGAAGAGAAAACACTGAACATGGACACTATAGGGACAAACATGAAAAGAAGAAAAACACAGACACAGCAGAAGAAAGAACAAATGCCAATCAAGCAAAGTGAAAAGGAATGTGGCCGCTGTGGCCGCAAGAACAAGCACTCATGGAAAGATTGCCCAGCTAAAGAAGTACAGTGTCGAAAATGTCAGAGGAAAGGACATTTTGCTGTAGTCTGTCGCAGTAGTGACGCTGCAAGGTTACGTGAAGTGACAGAAAATCTAAAAGATACAGACAGCGAGGATTGTGTGTTCCTGGGAGAAGTAGGGACAGTGAGGTCACAGCCCTGGATGCAAAAGGTCAAGTTAAATGGGGAAAACATAAACTTTAAACTCGACACAGGGGCAGATGTTACGTCTATTCCAGAGGGACTGTACAGACCAGACAGGGATGGTAAGCTGCAGAAACCTAAGAAGACACTACTGGGGCCAGGCAGTTACCCACTCAATGTTAAAGGCTGCTTTGGGGCACAGCTGGCAGTGAAAGGGCACAGTGTATCACAGGATGTCTACCTTGTGTCAGGCCTAGTACAGCCACTGTTAAGCAGACCAGCATGTGAGGCTCTAGGCCTCGTGTACAGAGTAAACACAGTCACTGAATCAGAGACAGATTTCAGAGCAGCTTACCCAGACGTGTTTAATGGTTTAGGAATGCTGAAGGAACCATATCACATTGAGCTAGAGCAGGGAGCCATACCTGTAGCCCTATCTGCCCCACAACGTGTTCCACTTCCCCTCAGAGATGCAGTGAGAACAGAGCTGCACAGGATGGAAGAGATGGGAGTTATCGCCAAAGTCACTGAGCCTACAGAGTAGTGTTCAGGCATTGTTGTGATCCCCAGACCAGCAAAAAAGCCCCCCAGAATATGTGTGGACCTCACACCCCTGAACGCAGCAGTAAAAAGGGAACGCCATATTCTCCCAGCAGTGGATCAAACACTAGCAATGATGAAGGATGCTAGAGTGTTCACAAAGCTCAATGCCTGTTCTGGATTTTGGCAAATTCCTCTCACACCCGAGTCAAGGCCGCTCACAACCTTCATCACGCCTTTTGGAAGGTTTCAGTTCAACCGCCTTCCTTTTGGCATAGCATCGGCACCGGAACATTTCCAAAGGAGAATGTCGCAGATGCTGGAGGATTTTGAAGGTGTGATTTGTCATGCCGACGATGTGCTTGTGTATGGCAGAGACAGGCAGGAGCATGACCATAGGTTGCACTGTGTGCTCCAAAAGTTTCAGATGGAAGGTCTCACTCTGAACGAGAAGTGTGAGTTTGCTAAAAGTGAAATCATCTTTGTGGGACACAAAGTTTCAGCAAAAGGTATTGAGGCTGATCCCAACAAGGTAAAAGCAATCCAACAGCTGCCACAGCCTCAGAATGTGGAAGATGTGCACCGTCTCATGGTAATGGCCAACTATCTCACAAAGTTCATGCCACAATTAGCCACAATCACCACACCGCTAAAAGAGCTACAAAAAGAGAGAAATGAGTGGACGTGGGCGGAGCCACAGGAAACAGCATTTCAGAGACTAAAAGCGATACTAAGCTCTCCTGAAGTGCTCGCTCAGTACTCTAACTCAGCAGATACAAGAGTTGCTGCTGATGCTTCGCCATACGGTATTGGAGCTGTTCTTACTCAGAAACAGTCCGACGGCTCGTGGCGACTAGTGACATACATCTCAAGAGGACTCACAGACACAGAGAGACGCTATGCGCAGATAGAAAAGGAGGCGCTTGCTGTAACATGGGCATGTGAGAGACTTTCATCTTACCTCATGGGACTACAGTTCACCTTGATTACGGATCACAAACCCCTGGTTCCCCTCCTGAGCACAAGAGGCCTGGACGACCTACCTCCACGCATTCTGAGATTCCGCCTCAGACTACTGCGCTTTTCTTTTAACATTATTCAGGTTCCAGGGAAGAACCTCGTCACCGCTGATGCCCTGTCGTGAGCGCCGCTGGAGGGCCCGCCCTCTGCAGGGGACCTTCAGCTGGAAAAAGAAGTAGAGGTCTTTGTGGACTGTGTTGTATCCCATCTTCTAGCCACGGACAAAAGGCTGGAGGAGATTAAACTAGCACAAGGTAAAGATGAACTGTGTAAAAAGGTGGTAAATCACTGTTTGTCAGGTTGGCCAGAAAAGTGTAAGCTAGATCCAGCGTTAAAGTAGTACTGGCAATACAGAATGGACTTAAATGTAGCACATGGTCTTCTCATGAAAGGAGAGAGACTGGTGATACCACCTCCACTGAGAGTGGATGTTTTGGCATGTCTCCATGAAGGCCACCAGGGCATTTCAAAGTGCAGGGCTAGAGCTAAAGAGGCTGTGTGGTGGCCGGGCATTTCAACTCAAATAGAACAGGTGGTAGACAGGTGTGAAATATGTCAAAAGCACAGGGTACAGAATCGTAAACCACTGTTACCAACTCCTGTTCCTGACCGCCTGTGGCAAAAAGTTGGCATGGATCTTTTTGAGTGGTCACAGAAACAATATTTGCTGATTGACTTCTTTTCTCGATACATTGAGATAGCTGAACTGAAGCACACAACTGCAGAGGTCACTATTAAAGCTGTAAAAGAGGCCTTTGCAAGACATGGAGTTGCAGAGACTGTGGTATCAGATAACGGGCCGCAGTTTTCATCAGATCAGTTCAGACAGTTTGCTAAAGAGTACCAGTTCACACATGTCACGAGCAGCCCCAGGTACCCCCAAGCCAATGGGGAGGCAGAGCGCGCTGTTTGTACCATTAAAGATCTGTGGAAAAAGGACTGTGACTACAACAGAGCACTGCTCGTGTACAGAGCCACCCCACTGGAGCACGGGTTCTCACCGGCACAGTTCCTCATGGGGAGACACCTGTGCAGCTCCCTACCACAGTCTGCAGCCAAGCTGGTGCCCAACTTGGCCCGACTTGAAGACTTTTCGAAAAAAGGATGAGGAGGGGAGGTGTGAGCAGGCAAGGCAATATAACCGGAGACACCGTGCCAGACCGCTCCCAGAACTAGAGACAGGACAGAAAGTGTGGATAACTACTGAAGGAACCACTGGAGCAGTAGTTAGACCTGCCAATGCTCCCAGATCTTACGTGGTAGAAACAGACAGGGGTTTTCTAAGGAGAAATAGGTGCCACCTTAGACCAACAGGGACTGTTACCAGATCTGGACGAGTCGTGAGACCTCCAGAAAGGTTGGATATGTAAATCTACTAATGGTATGCATTCATGCTTATAGAAATGTTTGATAGGCTGTAAAAGAGAACGTTTACCAGAAATACATCTGTGTTCTATGTTAAAAGTAACTGTACGACAAAAGTATTTAAAATGTTCACATTGAAGAATGCTCCTCAGTTATGTTTTTTGTGAGCCATTTTGAGTTGTTTTCATAGAGATGTCTTTAGCTAAAAGGAGGAGGTGTAGCGGGAGACTACTGTTCCCACAATGCAGTTCTACGGATGTTGTATGGACTTCCGGGGTTGAGTAAAGACGGTGCTACGGGGTCTTGTGTCCTGTTTGTACAATCTGTTATCGGATTATCAGAAGTGTGCCCACCACTGGTCGTGGGGGACTGGAGCCTATCCCAGCAGTCATATGGTGTGAGGCAGGGTACACCCTGGACAGGACGCCAGTCTGTTGCTGGGCTCAGCAAGCTAGCAGTACTTGCTAATTGCTGCACATGATGCAAAACATCCAAATCAAGCAACACTAAAATTTAACTCAACAGGAATAGTGGAGTACAGAGCACAGGCTTCTTAGATGATCCGTTGCTACTGCAACAGCAACCCCAACCCAGAAAATGAGTGAAGTCTCTCTGGAGAGCCCTTGCTAAATGAACAATTACTTAAGTAGATTCACATGAGGTGTACTACTTGCATTGAAAGGTGAGTTCTGGCATTACATCTAACAGCACATGTCCCTGAACATGATCATGCACACAGGTGTTTCAGTGCTGAAGTCCCCAAAACCCATCTATCTGGCACTCAGAACAGTTCCCCGGTGTGGTGGATGATGAACATGATCACTTTATAACAATCTCTACTTTTCTGTTTCATAAAACTTTGTTTTGGGCAAATTCTATATGGGAGTAAAAGTACACACTTGTTTCATACAAAAACACTGACAATTATAACTTTCTGAGGGAGAACAGTCTTTCACAGTCTGTAAAGGCAGCAGTATCTTAATCTTGAACATTTATTGAGCTCATTTTATTCTCTTTGCACTGGACATTTTCCCCACTTATACATACTTCCTTATAGCTTAGCCAGTTTTCTAAGAAACCAGCGACTTGAGTTTGACAAAATAGAAATTTAATTATTGTATGGATTTGTGTCAGTGAGTGGCTTTGGAATACTGACTTTTAACATTTTGAATTAAAGCAGTTAGTGCCTTTACAGAGGAACTGTAAGAAATGAGCTCCAAAGAGCACTGATGCAAATGCACTGATGTTCAGTTGGAGTTGATGCTAAAATCTAAGGTTTTTCTGAAGTATTTCACTAGCCTTGATGTTCTAAGCACTGTAGAAGCTCTGTGGGCACCCTGACGACACTGTGAAAGGATGAAGTGTTGGAAAAGTATTTATGCATTCTCTTCACTTGTAGGAAAGGTCAGGGTCGACCTGACTGGGCTATTTTCGGCAGGCTCACTCAACACAATGAAACCTCCCTCTTCAAAGAAAAGTTCCTGGACTGGAAAACATCCATTCCCACTAACGACAGTAATGACAGCATCTATGATGAAAAGGTATCAGTAGAACATTTCACATTCATTCCATTTCCCTTCCCTCTCTCTCTGTTATTTATTTACATCCAAATCCTTTGTCATTTTCAGACGCAGTCCTCCTCAGATCCACCCTGTATGTATCAAAGCTTGGGGATGCTACCGCTCCACCAGTCCCCTGCCGACACCATACTGGAAGGACTAAATGTGGGGCGGGGTTACGGCGTGGTGGAGGACGAGCAGAGGTGTATGTATGAAATCAGCACGATGACAGTGGAGGCATGGCACATTCTACAGTTTGATTACAGCCGTCTGCCACGTCAGAGCATCGGTCAGTTCCATGAGGGTGACACCTATGTGGTGAAGTGGAAGTACACCATCAACTCTGCAGGTTAGAACTGCACGTGTTGTTTACCATATTTGATGCATGTTCTTGTTCCTGTCAGCGCACACACACGCACACACACACACACACACACACACACACACACAGATTTTGAATTCCTGTAGTCTCTTTATGCTTGAACAGTCATGCCGTATTCGGCGTCTCAGCACCCTGGGCAATTCTGCTTGACGTGGGGTGGGCGTTTGCACAAACTTGACCAAATACTACATTTGTCAGACCACCCATTTCAATAAAATGTCTGATTTCCTCACAAATAAAGAATAAATCACCTGTCTGTCTGTTTTTCATATATATTTTATATATATATATATATATAAACAGACAGGAGCACAGTGCCAGCAAATGTTTCAGTGTCAAACTCATAGATAAGAGGTTTTCTGGCAAGTAAAGGGCTCTGTGACCAAACAATCTAAATGCAGGAGCAGCAGTCATTCACAGCAGGGTTCACTGAGGTGAAGCATTTGAGTGCTCCCTGCAACAACCCCTCATCATGCGCCTCTGACCACCCACTTGTCTCCATATCTCACAAAGCAGAGACATCCTCCAAACCTTCCAACCTGTGCTTTTCTTCTGATGTGCTCATTCTGAATCCTGTCCAACTTCATCACTCCCAAGGCAAATCACATTATCTTCAGCTCTGCCACTTCCAGATCTGCCGTTTGTCTATTTATCAGTGCCACCACCCGTAAGGCATACAGCACTGCTGGACTTACTATGGTCTTGTCGACTTTCCCCTTCACTCTTGCAGATATTCTTCAGTCACACATCACTCTTGCCTCCTGCCAATCCACCCTCCTTTCTCCACCCTCTTCATTCTGCCTCCACTTTCTTCTTCACCTCTCTACAACACTCGCCATTACTTTGGACAGCTGATCCCAAGCATTTGATCTCATTTACCTTCACCACCACTAGTCCTTATTCACACACATATACTTCATCTTACTCCTAGTGACTTTCATTCTCCTTCTCACCAGAGTGTATCTCCACCTCTCCAGGCACGTGTCAACCTGCACTCCACTCTCACTCCAAATCACATCTCCAAATTGACCTGTCCATCACCACTGCAAGCAAGAAAGGGCCCACAGCCTTGATGTAATCCCACCTCCACCTTGAATGCATCGGCCATTCCTACTGTACATCAAACTGCTGTCACACTGTCCTTGCACATGTCCTGCTTCATCATCATACTTCATCATATTTCTGGCCTTTTCTTTACATCTCCATCAGCACTCTTAGCACAAACATTGCATCTGTAGTGCCCTTTCTCTGGATTAAATCATAATGCTGTTCACAGATTTTTTTTTCCTGTTTTCTAGGCCTAGTTTCTGCCACTCTTTCCCACAACTTTATGCTGTAGCTGATCATCTTTATGCCTCTGCACATAGTTCTGCACATCAGCCTTATTAAAAATTAGAACCATACATATAGATACATATATACATACATACATGCATACATCTTCAACCACTTATCCAGGATCGGGTCGTGGGGGACAAGAGCTCCAGCAGCTCCAGGGGACCCCAAACTTCCCTTTCCCGGGAAACATTAACCACATCTGACTGGGGCATTCCCAGGCCAGTGTGGAGATATAATCTCTCCACCTAGTCCTGGGTCTTCCCCAGGTTCTCCTCCCAGATGGATGTCCATGGAACACCTCCCTAGAGAGGACCCCAAGGGGCATACTTACCAGATGCCCAAACCACCTCAGCTGGCTCCTTTCAATGAAAAGGAGCAGCGGCTCTACTCCAAGCTCATCACGAATAACAGAGGTTCTCACCCTATCGCTAATGGAGACACCAGCCACATTCCTGAAGAAACCAACCTGGTCTCACAGCAAGCCGTGATTCAGCAGCATGAAATATACATTAATCTATTGGTTCGTAATATTGTGACAAAAAGCGCCTCATTTTCGTCACGGCAGCACGAGCTCATTCTTATTCATTCCCTGATGGCTGCACGAAATTAAAAGTGAAGCGGGGGGTCGGGGTGGTTATGGTTAGGGTGGGCGGAAAGAGTAAGATTAGGTTATGGTTAAGGTTAGGATCAGGGTAGGAGTAAGGTTAGGAATAGTGAGTTAAAAAAAAATCTTGTCACGAAAATTTGACTCATTTCGTCACAGGAGCAAAAAAAAAAAAAAAAAAACGTGAGAATGGGCAGAGGAAACCCATTTCGGCCTCTTGTACCCACGGTCTAGTTCTTTCTGTCATGACCCAACCCTCATGAACATAGGTGCGAGTAGGAATGAAGATTGACCAGTAGATCGAGAACTTCACCTTTTGGCTCAGTTCCCTTTTAATCACAACAGTACGGTAGAGCAAATGCAGTACTATCTCTGCTATGCCGATTCACCGGCCAATCTCACGCTCCATTGTCCCCTCACTCATGAACAGGACCCCACAGTATTTGAACCCCTTCACTTGGACCAAGACCTCAAACTGGAACCAACATGTTTCTTTTCCACTCCTGCACAGCCATCCTGCTTTTCGTACACCTGATCCCATCAGATTTCAAAAATGATGCAGAGTAGGTCCTGATAAGTACTTGGCTGGGAGACAGCTTGGGAAGACCAGAGGCTGTGTTTCTTTCTCCATATAGGACTGGGCTTGTCTCAGGCATGGCATCAGGTGTAAAACCTGTGCCATATCCCAGTGCAGAGCTATACTCAATCTGCTGTGGTGACTTGAGCAGCCGAAACACAAACAACAATACTTCTTCTCCATTCCTCAGGCAACCCCTCACTTTCAAAATGTTTTAATAAACAACAACACTGCCATCTCTCCTAAGCATTTCAGTTCATCTACTGGTATATCATCTAGGCCAACTGTCTGTCTTCTCTTTATCCTCTTCACAGCCATCCTTACTTCATCCTTACTAAACTGTTGCACTTCTTGATTTACTCTCTCCACATCATCCAGCCTCCCCTTTCTCTCATTTTCTTCGATCGACCCCTCAACTGCTCCATCTTCTCAACATACTCTCCTCAGTTGTCTGCACATTTCCTGCTGTATCCTTTTCCATCCTAACCTGCTGCGCATCCCTTCCACCTTAGCCCTTCTCTCTGACCAATCGGTACAAGTCCTTTTCTCCTTCCTTAGTCAACTTCACATAGAACTCAGTGTATGCCCTTTTCTTAACCTTTGCCAATTCTTTTTTCACCTAACCCTTTATACTCCTGTCTTCTTTCTTCATTTTTGACTATCCCATTCTTTTTCGCCAACCTCTTTCTCCTTATACTTTACTAAACATCTTCATTCCACCTAGTCTCCTTGTCTTCCTTCCACTGTCTAGATGTCACACCCAGCATCTTCCTAGCTGTCTCCCTCCCACAATTGCAGCAGCTGTGCAGTTTTACAGAATTACTTAATCTCCAGTGCCTGTCTCACCTCCTCCCTGAAACCATCATCCATCATCTGAACCTTCACAGGAAAGTTTGCTGAGTAAAATTTACTCTGCTGGGATAACATTTGGTCCCAGTCTAAATTGAATTAAATATACTCTACCGCAGTGCTAAATCAACTCAACATAGTGTAAAATCAACTCTTACTGGAGTAAAACCACGTGCATTGACTTGATGGTGTCACCGACTGAACGTTTTGCCCTAAAACTTGATCCGCCCTGCCTTCACTGTGCATGCATCATCAGCTGTGGTTCACTGATTATCACCTCGTTTCTGCTTCAAACTGCACTCCAGTCATCATCTATCTCAGTGACAAATATCTGAAGCTTTTCTACAACAATCATTTCCACATAAATTCAGTATTATTTTATCAGGAAAGGCGGAGGAAGCACACAGCTACGCGGGTTGCTAGCTGTTGCGTTCACTGACCGTCCGTCACGGATAAATGCCTCATTCCTGCTTAAAACGACCTTGTTTCTGCTTAAAACTGACTTTAGAATGATTTAAGAGGTTTTACCTTGTCAGCTGATGGTTAATAATGTCATTAATCCATTTGATCGCTTTGGGTGAAGACAGTCCATCCACAGAGCGTCTGAGCTCCGAAATGACGCATGCACAGTGGAGGCAGGGAGTGAGGGTACGATCGTTCACTAAGCAACACCGGTACAGCTGATTTCACTCTACAACAGAGTGTTTTTTACTCTATTTAGACTGGGATCAAATGTTATCCCAGCAGAGTAAATTTTACTCAGCAAAATTTACTGTGTTGGCTCCAGGCTCACTCTTGTCCTCTTCTTTACCTCTACAGTCACCCTGCAATTTGACATTCAGTGCTGACTAGCTGCACTCTCCCCTGCCACCACTTTACACTTTCAAAATCCTTTTAGGTTTTATCTCCTTCACAGGATGTAGTCCACCTCTATGCATCTCCCTCCACTCTCATTCGTCACCCTGTGCTCTTCCTCCTTTTAAAAAAGAATATAACATCCATTTCCACCGGGTTTTGCAAAATCTACTTCCATCTGCCCTCTACATTTCTCTCTTTGATACCATTATCTACCCATTGCTTCCTCAGCACCTCTGCTACATTCACCAACATGCCCATTTACACTGGCTTTGTTCCTCCTATTTATATCCTGCACTTTAACACCATTGAATATTTGTAGTGAGATTTTATTATTATTCATAACTCTGACCTCTTACTAAAAATCATTGTATCTATATATTTACTTTATATTATATTGTGTAGTATATATTGTGAGCCAGCATGCATGGACCCATGCATACTGTTTTCCAAGCATCCATTCTGTTTTATGTGCACGTGATTCCATCACATCTCAAAAGTGAAGTAGAGTAGGTGAGAAGGGCCTCGGGTGCAAAACATGTGCCAAATCCATATAAACACCATTTGTCTGATTGACAGGCATTCATTCCAACCATAATGACCTTCCTATCTCACTCTCTTCAGCCATCAAATCACTTTGTTTCCAGCTCTCATAACAAGGAAGAGGATTTGGGTTTGAAGAGGATTTTTGTTTTTCAGGGCATTATGCAAGAACCGGTTTTAGATAACTGTCTTTCTCACAATCTGTTCTCTCTAGTTGGAAGGAGGAACAGCTTAGATGAGCTGAGCACCTTGACTGATGGATCAGAGAGATACTGTTACTTCTTCTGGCAAGGCCGGTACTCCACCATCAGTGACAACGTGGCATCAGCACTTATGAAGACTGAGCTCGATGTGGAGCGGGGAGCTGAGGTACAGTCAGGAGAATGTGATTGTGTTTATCAGAGGATTCCTGTCCTCCTCTCCCTGGATAGGAACACAGATCATTACATCTGCTAACCAACGGAGAAGTGTGAAGGTTATGTGATTACCTGTTTCATTGGATCATGATCCAGGTTCAGGTCCAACAGGGCAAAGAGCCTCCAAGTTTTCTGCAGTGCTTCAGAGGAGGGATGGTCATCCACTCTGGGAAGAGAGAAGAGGAGGAAAACTCACAGAGTAAGTTCATTAAAGGAGACAAATTAGTGTTGCTGTTTCATATCTACAGAGTTTCACCTTCATAGTGTTTACATCAAGAGTCAAGACTACCCAGTGAATGGGGCATGTTTCAGGCTAAATGAAAGGATCATCATGAGTAGCAGTTGTTGGTAATTCAGCATATAAATCTTGGAAGGTAAAGGTGGAGGAAAATGTATGAAGGTGACCATTTTGACATTACAAATAAACACATCAATATACTTGTCAGTTTAGGAATACTGAAAAGCCCTGAAGAACACAGATAGTGAGGTGGTGAATAGAAAACTTATTTACTCTGCAAAGACAAACCTCTGATTCCTTATAGGACTTTCCAGATTAGAACACCCTCCAGGGTGACTTCTTCTTCTTTAGGAAGACCAGAGACTGTGTGTGTTAGTCCAAGTAGAACAGGAGCTGCATCAGGAATGGTATCCCCCATAAAATTTGTGCTTAATCCCAATGCGGATCAATACTTCATCCACTGTGGCAACCCTAAAGACCAGGCGGAGCTGAAACATTGATCATACATTTCCAAGTCACCAAATAGGTTTTCAACTAAATTTACATCAGTCATCAGTCTTTATGTTCCCTAATGCCATATACCAACACAGTGCAGAGTAGCTACCTAAACTCTGTAAGTGAGATAGAGTATCTCGTCAATAGTTTTACATCCTCATTGAAGACAACTTTGGATGCTGTAGCTCCTCTGAAAAAGAGAGCTTTAAATCAGAAGTGCCTGACTCCGTGGTATAACTGACAAACTCGCAGCTTAAAGCAGATAACCCGTAAGTTGGAGAGGAAATGGCGTCTCACTAATTTAGAAGATCTTCACTTAGCCTGGAAAAAGAGTCTGTTGCTCTATAAAAAAAGCCCTCCGTAAAGCTAGGACATCTTACTACTCATCACTAATTGAAGAAAATAAGAACAACCCCAGGTTTCTTTTCAGCACTGTAGCTTTAACTAGTAATGACTTCATGACTTTCTTTGCTAATAAAATTTTAACTATTAGAGAAAAAATTACTCATAACCATCCCAAAGATGTATCGTTATCTTTGGCTGCTTTCAGTGATGCCGGTATTTGGTTAGACTCTTTCTCTCAGATTGTTCTGTCTGAGTTATTTTCATTAGTTACTTCATCCAAACCATCAACATGTCTATTAGACCCCATTCCTACCAGGCTGCTCAAGGAAGCCCTACCATTAATTAATGCTTCGATCTTAAATATGATCAATCTATCTTTATTAGTTGGCTATGTACCACAGGCTTTTAAGGTGGCAGTAATTAAACCATTACTTAAAAAGCCATCACTTGACCCAGCTATCTTAGCTAATTATATAGGCCAATCTCCAACCTTCCTTTTCTCTCAAAAATTCTTGAAAGGGTAGTTGTTAAACAGCTAACTGATCATCTGCAGAGGAATGGTCTATTTGAAGAGTTTCAGTCAGGTTTTAGAATTCATCATAGTACAGAAACAGCATTAGTGAAGGTTACAAATGATCTTCTTATGACCTCAGACAGTGGACTCATCTCTGTGCTTGTTCTGTTAGACCTCAGTGCTGCTTTGATACTGTGACCATAAAATTTTATTACAGAGATTAAAGCATGCCATAGGTATTAAAGGCACTGCGCTGCGGTGGTTTGAATCATATTTATCTAATAGATTACAATTTGTTCATGTAAATGGGGAATCTTCTTCACAGACTAAGGTTAATTATGGAGTTCCACAAGGTTCTGTGCTAGGACCAATTTTATTCACTTTATACATGCTTCCCTTAGGCAGTATTATTAGACGGCATTGCTTAAATTTTCATTGTTACGCAGATGATACCCAGCTTTATCTATCCATGAAGCCAGAGGACACACACCAATTAGCTAAACTGCAGGATTGTCTTACAGACATAAGGACATGGATGACCTCTAATTTCCTGCTTTTAAACTCAGATAAAACTGAAGTTATTGTACTTGGCCCCACAAATCTTAGAAACATGGTGTCTAACCAGATCCTTATTCTGGATGGCATTACCCTGACCTCTAGTAATACTGTGAGAAATCTTGGAGTCATTTTTGATCAGGATATGTCATTCAAAGCGCATATTAAACAAATATGTAAGATGGCTTTTTTGCATTTATGCAATATCTCTAAAATTAGAAAGGTCTCAGAGTGATGCTGAAAAACTAATTCATGCATTTATTTCCTCTAGGCTGGACTATTGTAATTCATTATTATCAGGTTGTCCTAAAAGTTCCCTGAAAAGCCTTCAGTTAATTCAAAATGCTGCAGCTAGAGTACTGACAGGGACTAGAAGGAGAGAGCATATCTCACCCATATTGGCCTCTCTTCATTGGCTTCCTGTTAATTCTAGAATAGAATTTAAAATTCTTCGTCTTACTTATAAGGTTTTGAATAGTCAGGTCCCTTCTTATCTTAGGGACCTCATAGTACCATATCACCCCAATAGAGCGCTTCGCTCTCAGACTGCAGGCTTACTTGTAGTTCCTAGGGTTTGTAAGAGTAGAATGGGAGGCAGAGCCTTCAGCTTTCAGGCTCCTCTCCTGTGGAACCAGCTCCCAATTCGGATCAGGGAGACAGACACCCTCTCTACTTTTAAGATTAGGCTTAAAACTTTCCTTTTTGCTAAAGCTTATAGTTAGGGCTGGATCATGTGACCCTGAACCATCCCTTAGTTATGCTGCTATAGACTTAGACTGCTGGGGGGTTCCTATAATGCACTGAGTGTTTCTTTCTCTTTTTGCTCTGTATGCACCACTCTGCATTTAATCATTAGTGATTGATCTCTGCTCCCCTCCACAGCATGTCTTTTTCCCGGTTCTCTCCCTCAGCCCCAACCAGTCCCAGCAGAAGACTGCCCCTCCCTGAGCCTGGTTCTGCTGGAGGTTTCTTCCTGTTAAAAGGGAGTTTTTCCTTCCCACTGTTGCCAAGTGCTTGCTCACAGGGGGTCGTTTTGACCGTTGGGGTTTTTCCGTAATTATTGTATGGCTTTGCCTTACAATATAAAGCGCCTTGGGGCAACTGTTTGTTGTGATTTGGCGCTATATAAATAAAATTGATTTGATTTGATAAAGAAATACAGTGCATCTGGAAAGTATTCACAGTGCTTCACTTTATCCACCTTTTGTTATGTTACAGCCTTATATCAAAATGGAGTAAAATCATTTTCCCCCTCAGAACTCTACTCACAACACCCCATAATGACAACATGAAAAAAGTTTTTGGAAATTCTTGCAAATGAAATTAAGAAATCACAGCAAGAAGGACATGGGTTCACTTCCCGCCTTTGGCCTTTCTGTGTGGAGTTTGCATGTGCTCCCTGTGTTTGCGTGGTTTCCTCCGGGTGCTCCTGTTTCCTCCCACATCCATAGGCATGCAGGTTAGGTGAATTGGAAACTTTTGTCCATAGGTGTGCGAATGGGTGTGAATGTGTTTGTTTGTCTATTTGTGGCCCTGTGACAGTCTGGACATAAGTATTCACACCTTTTCATCAATACTTTGTTGATGCACCTTTGGCAGCAATTACAGCCTCAAATCTTCTTGAATATGTTGCCACAAGCTTGGCACACCTATCTTTGGGTATTTTTGCTCATTCCTCTTTGCAACCCCTCTCAAGCTCCATCTGGTTGGATGGGGAGCGTTGGTGCACAGCCATTTGCAGATCTCTCCAGACATGTTCAATCAGATTCAGGTCTGGGCTCTGGCTGGGCCACTCGAGGACATTCACAGAGTTGTCCTGAAGCCACTCCTTTGATAGCTTGGCTGTGTGCTTAGGGTCATTGTCCTGCTGAAAGATGAACCGTCGCCCCAGTCTGAGGTCAGAGCACTCTGGAGCAGGTTTTCATCCAGGATGTCTCTGTGCATTGCTGCATTCATTTTTCCCCTCAATCCTGACGAGTCTCCCAGTTCCTGCCACTGAAAAATATCCCCACAGCATGATGCTGCCACCACCATGACTCACTGTGGGTATGTTGCCTGGTTTCCTCCAAACATGATGCCTGGAATTCACACCAAAGAGTTCAATCTTTGTCTCATCAGACCAGAGAATTTTGTTTCTCACAGTCTGTGAGTCCTTCAGGTGTCTTTTGGCAAACTCCAGGTGGGCTGCCATGTGCCTTTCACTAAGGAGTGGCTTCCATCTGGTCACTCTACCATACAGGCCTGATTGGTGTATTGCTGCGGAGATGGTTGTCCTTCTGGAAGGTTCTCCTCTCTCCACAGAGTAATGCTGGAGCTCTGACAGTGACCATCAGGTTCTTCGTCAACTCCCTGGCTAAGGATTGCTCAGTTTAGATGAGTAGTCAGGTCTAGGAAAAGTCCTGGTGGATCTGAACGTCATCCATTTATGGCTGAGGTCACCGTGCTCATTGGGACCTTAAAAGCAGCAGAAATGTTTCTATACTCTTCCCCTGATTTGTGACTCGAGACAATCCTGTCTTCGACGTCCTTTGACTTACCTTGGTTTGTGCTCTGACATGCACTCAACTACAGGACGTTATAGGTAGATAGGTGTGTGCCTTTCCAGATCATGTCCAATCAACTGAATTTACCCCAGGTGGACTCCAATTAAGCTGTAGAAACATCTCAATATGATGGATCCAGTGGAAACAGGAAGCAGCTGAGCTCAATTTCAAGCTTCATGGCAGATTGAAGGCTGCAAATACTTGCTATACTACATGTGATGTGTTTGAGTTTTTATTTTTAATAAATTTGCAAAAATCTAAAAAAAAAAAACAACTTTTTGTTATTATGGGGTATTGTGTATAGAATTTTGAGTTAAAATGAATTTCATCCATTTTAGAATAAGGCTGTAACATAACAAAATGTGAAAATAGTGAAGCGCTGTGAATATTTTCCAGATTCACTGTACCTCAGCAGGCACTGGTTGAGAGGTGGGGAACACTGAACTCCGTCTGCAATACAATTCTGACATGAAAAAGTCCCACAGGGTCGCTTACAGGCAACTTGTTCACTGCTGTCCTTATTACAACAACTAAAGTGTCAGACTTGGACCATGAGAATGTCAAATTCTTGACTAAGAAATCACAACAGGATTTCAGACTGTTAAAACCTTTTCAATATGAAGCCTGGCAACCGGGACAAACACTACTAGTACTGGCTACACAGAACCCAAAGCATTATGGGTTTTAAACATCTAAGAGAAACTGAAATCGGCCTCACTGCGGAAGTGCAAATTTTCTTTTAGTGGGATTTGGAAGGAGGTCACAGTCCACACGTGTGGCTTAAGCAGCAGCTGGATCAAACTCCTACGTCAGCATTTTCTGTCTCCCTTCAGCAAGATGAAAGAGCTGTGTGGGCACCTTGAAGCCTGAGCTGAAGGAAGTGATGAATTGCACTCATATGTGATGAGTGATGGTCCAGTGACATAGTACCATCATAGAAAGAAGGAAGACTTTCTATTTACTTAGCACCATAAATTTGCAAAAATCTCAAAAAAAAATTTTTCACATTGTCATTATAGGATGTTTTGTATAGAATTTTCAGGGAAAAATTAATTTCATCCATTTTGGAATACGGCTGTAACATAAAAAATGTGGAAAAAGTGAAGCACTGTGAATACTTTCCGGATCCACTGTATCAGCGCTGTGCTACTGTATGCTAAAGGCATATGTATAGACTCTTATGTTTGATGGTCTAAAAGTCATTCTCTGTTCCACTCCAACATGAAGCTGTGTGTGTGTGTGTGTGTGTGTGTGTGTGTGTGTGTGTGTGTGTGTGTGTGTGTGTGTGTGTGTGTGTGTGTGTGTGTGTGTGTGTGTGTGTGTGTGTGTGTGTGTGTGTGTGTGTGTGTGTGTGTGTGTGACTTCAATCCCTGAGAAACTAGGGAGTGCTGATATCTGCCATTTGGTATTTTTATGTATTTTGGGTCAAGGATGAATCCCACTAAATCAGTACATTGATAGGGCTAATGTTTTTAGAGAAACTATGGATATTAGCTAGCAACATTGAACAATGGATGTTGATAATTACATTCTGGACTTACACGCCAATCCAGCAGGGGGTGGTAAATCATTTATATATTAAAAGCAAACTGACGACTGTGTAGGTGTATGTACGTGTGTGTGCGTGATTTTATTTAGTAAGTTCAATGTAAATACATAATAGTAAATACATTAAAAATTCATGGATAACACAAGAAAGTGAAAACTCTTAGTTCCATTGTGGTCCATTTAAAAATCAAGTGACAAAATACAAGTAATAATAAAATAAAATAATAATACTGATAATAATAATGGGGTGTATATCATAACAGAACCTAAACAATTTATAAATACATTAGGACAGTAAATTTACATTAAAACATTACGTAATTAACAGAAAATAAAAGGGTTGAGTTCTTCTAAAAACTGTTGAGGTCTAAGGTTCTAAAAACATTCTGGACTCACACACCATTCCATCTCATTGCAGAATTAGAAACTTTGCAAAATTTATTACCACACTTGAAAAATGTCAGCTACCTATTTTATAAACATATATTATATTTCTTAATAACTGATATAAATGAAAATGAGGGGCATAGTCAGAGACTTGGAAATGTTCATGTATTCATCCGATGACTTGCCTGAAGGAAACTGGGTGTAAAAATGTTATTTTATGAACAATAATCATATTTAGTTTATCCAATCACTTATGGCCTCTTAAAATGGAGGGCCTGTGTTTAAAAAGAGCTGTAATTCCTTATTTATTACCTCCGCCAAGAAGGTTATGTTTTCGATTGCGTCCATTTGTTTGTTGGTTGGTTGACTTGTTAGTTAGCAGAATTACTAAAAAAAAATCCTCAACTGATTTCAATGAAATTTTTACCAGGGGTGTATCTTGGCCTAACTTAGAAGTGAATAAATTTTGGTAATGATCAAGAACACGATCCGGATCCAGTAATTTTTTTAAGGATTCTTTATCATTGTAGGATAAGGCCAATTTCAACATTTTTGCATTGAACTTCATGAAGACGGGTCACAAAGGCTGAACAAAAATTAAGTTACGACACAACAATAATTTAGCATTTGTTTCTCCTCATTGAATAAACTTGTTTTTAGAAAATAAAAATAAAAACGTGTAGTTCATGCAGTTTCTCTATATAAATACATTTGCTGAAGATCTAAGGGTTTAACCCTCTGGGGCCGACGCTGTCGTATACGATGGCTGAGACTGAGCTTTACTAAATTATAAATAACTTTTTAATGATATGAGATAGATACTTACTTTTTTGCTGAAAAGTTAACTCCGCGGACTTTCGAGCCACCATCCATCTTTGTACTCCTCATAGAAGCTGTGTGATGATGTGCGCAATGTGAGTGTCCAATCGGAATTGGTTCACCGTCACATGGTTTTCCAAAATCCAGTCGTAGGGCAGATTCACCTCACATGGCACACCAAAGATTGTTTTTAGGAGTGATGTCTTACTAGTTTATTATAGTTTGCTGTGTGTTTTGAATAAATGTGTGTGTAAAATTATTTCTGCTTTACTTTTTCCTTTCTTATTTCTGATTATAAACCTTTATTACACTTATAAAACACAACTGTATAGCATATATATTTTGAAAGTACAGGTTGTCCTGAAAAAAGAGACATAAAACTTGATTGTGGGATGCAGGGAGAGCTGTTAACAGCAATAATAAAACATTTATGCCAGGCGAGTGAACTGTCCAAAAAATGCCCTCGGACCCTAGAGGGTTAACCACTGAATCTGAAACATGACGGTAGATGCGTGAAATGATATGGAATAAGTCTCTTTGCCAAAGGGTATTCCATATGATGTCAGTGACCCTATGACCTTGGCGGAGGTTTGCGCTCTGCGAGTGCTTCTAGTTCATGTTATTTTTGTTAAAACCTTGAATTAAAGCTGTAAGTGTACACAACAAACACGTTGATTCATCTTGATTTCAGCTCCATTGTGGTGGCGTAAAGGTGACATTGTCACTGTCCAACTACTTATGGACTTGACTGTATATGTTCATAATCTAAAATGTTATTGGAAATAAACTGGGAGCCTCTTCCTTCTCTTTTCCCCATGTGTCCATTTCCTTCATCTCCCACTCATCCCCTCTGTCTCACAGAAGACTGGCATCTGTACTGTGTGCGTGGGGAGGCGGAGGTGGAGGGCCACCTGCTGGAGGTTGCCCTTCATTGCAGCAGCCTGCGGTCGAGGGTCTCGATGGTGTTGCTGAGTGTCACCAGAGCCCTAGTCTACCTGTGGCATGGCTGCAAGTCACAGAACCACACACAAGAGGTGGGACGCATCACCGCCAACATGATCAAAGAAAAGTAAGTGGTATCGTCATTCTAACCCCAGGAAAGTAATCTGTAGGTATTCTTGAAAATTTTACCCTTATCAATACACCTGGGGTCCAACCAGAGGCCAGAGTATCAGTTTATATATTTTCTGAACTGTGAATATTATTCAGCTGAAAATATATGTAACTGTCACCTATATAGTCACTTATTTTGATTCATTAAATACTGTGGGCTCCATAATATTTTTTTTTCTTGCTTCGACCCCAGTTTCATATAATTAATTGTACAAGCTAAAGCTTAATGGTGCCCCAACCCATCCTAAACAACATATCAAAAGTCCTGATGAATCCTCCTGGTGCTCACCTAGAAATTCAAGACGGGTGATTTTTGTAAGCTTTAGTTAGTATAACGTTATACTGTATAGCATGAAAATAGCAAAATGTCAATGCTTTTGACCTACCTCTAAAAATTTATTTATACAAACCAAATTTTACACAGCATGTTTTCTCATCAATTGGAATCTATTCAGGGTATTAAATTAGGATTAAATTCCAAAACTTTCCAAAATAAGGACCACCCTAATAATGCACGTGTATAGATAAGTGCATGGCACTGTGGTCAGCAAGCAGTTAATACCAATAATAACATTTTGTATGTAAGCGCAATAACAACAACATAAGAATCATGCAAACAAAATCCCAAGCAGAGGGACATCTTTCTTCTCAAACACACCTGTTCAAGAACAACACATAACTTGCAGATTATTTAGCTGACTAATCCTTAACTACAACAGAATATGTCTCTGTCTGTGACTCACAGCTCACGCTCTCTCCCTGTCAGTCTGTTGTGGACTGTCAATATTCCTTATTTCCTGACTTTTCAGTTTCTCTGTGGGTTGCAACGGGAGTGGGAGTGGGATTAAATTAGATCTGAAAGTTCAGTTCAGCTCAAGCAATTAATTAGCTGATTCTGACCTTCAGTCTGGACTGACCACAGCAGCCTGGGGTCTTCTGCCTTCGCTGGCCTCATTCCTGTAACCCAGAATGTTGAGGGTCGTGGCCAGCTTTAATCCATAATGAAACAAAAGGCAAAGGCTCAAATTGGTTTTGGTGGTGGTGGTGGGGGCTGGGGGAGTCCATTAAAGTCTGTGAGCAGAAATGGGGAGAGGTTTTATTCATGTAACTTGTTGCAATACTTTTTGTCAGTAACATTCATAGCAGAAAATCCTCTCAACTGAGTTACACAAGATCAATGCTGTATCCTAGGGGTCTGTAACCACCCTCGGAAAGTAATTTGACATTCCACTTTTAACACAGGCTTGAGCTTTATTTGATCATACATTTTACACAGACTAAGAGTATGATACAAGCATTGTTTAGTCATCAGCTAGGATGTTAGTCATGGACAGCTTCATTTTATGCTGCCTGACAAACGTGATCAGTTGGACCATTCTTCGAGCAAATTTTATTACACTGATAAGTTTGAATTGGAGGAATTAACAGCAAACAAGCTCGAAGTGGACATACCAAATAGACTAATAAGATGAATACACAGCTCCAAACAGCCATACAATAAACAAATTATTAACCTCACTTACTCAGTTAATAATCCTTTATTATTATTATTATTATTATATTTTACTTCTATTTTATTTGATTTTTAAATGGGCCACAATGGAAACAAGAGCAATCACGTATTTCTGGCATCCACCAATGCAAATCTGGATCAACTTCAAAATTCAGTGGAGTCTTCCATGCCCTAATATGTATCTGTGGTGCAAATTTGGTGAGAATCCGAGAAGTAGTTTTAAAATAATCCTTCAAAGCCTCAATAAAGGGAAATCTTGATCCAGAATATGGATTCACATTACCTCCAAAATTCAGTGGAGTCTTCCATGCCCTAATATCTATCTGTGGTGCAAATTTGGTGTGAATCTGTGAAGTAGTTTTAAAGTAATCCTTCAAAGCCAATATAAAGTGAAACTTGATACAGAATCTGGATCACCTCCAAAATTGAATGGAGTCTTCCTTGGTTTAATGTCTGTCTGTGGTGAAAATTCCCTCAAAATCTGTGCAGTAGTTTTGACGTAATCTTGCTAACAGTCAGACAAACAGACAGACTGACAAATAAATGAATAAAAGCCTATTATTTTGTTACGCCCTTGTTAGACATAATTAGTGTTTTAATTTTCTTGTATCATCCATGTATTTTTAACGCATTTACAATTATATTATGTACTTACTAAATAAAATCATGCACTCACACTTTTAATATGTAGATGATTTACTACCCCCTACTGGATTTGTGTGTGAGTCCAAAGTGTAAAAATCTGTGCCCAGTGTTGTTAACTAATATATGTAGCTACTCCAAAAATATTAGTCCTATCAACACCTTGGCTGGCGACAAGCAGCTGGCTTAGAACTGGTGCGGACCAGGGGAATCCAACTGTTTAATTAAAACAAAGCACCCTGGTGCTGTTCATCTTTGACCCAACCAGCAAATGTCAGCTCTCCCCAGTTTGTGCGGGGAGAGCTGAGAGGTTTTAGCCATGCTAATGCGCCCCTGAAGCATTTACTCAAAAAAAAAAAAAAGTCTGAAGGACCTAATGACATGGTGAGATGCTGAAGAGCTTTTCTTGTTCATGTCCGTGACATGTACTGTACATATTAATATAGATATCTGCAAGAATGCCCAAAGGAAAAACATTAAGATACTCTGGTGGGGTCCACGTGGAACCCATGTGGACATATTAGTACATTTCACAACATGTACTAATGAGGTTTAAGGAACACTGTGGTGGCCAAGCCGTCAATGCGCTTGTTTCCAGAGGCTTCCTGGTTTAAGACCACCCCTACCAATTCTCTGTGTAATGTGGAGTTGCATAAGGAAGGATATCTTTCATAAAACCTGTGCCAAATCAACATGCAGATCCATATGAGATCTGGTGTGGTGACCATGAGTGGAAAAAGGGAGAAGTGAAAGAGCTTTGTTTCTGGTGAGGGAAGTAAAATTTTAACTGTAAACTTGTAACTGATGTTGAATGATGACTTTGTAAAAGTCGTTATTGTCAGTCACTGTGTCTGTGTGTGCGCGTCTCTGCAGCTGTCCTCTGGAAACAGGCCTCCACAGCAGCTGCAGAGTCACTATCTGGGAATGCAATGAGGGAGCAGAGCCCAAAGGATTCTGGGAAGCTTTCGGGAAACGAGACAGGAAAGCGTATGACTGCATGCTGCAAGGTGAGTAAACCACAGAGCACAGACCCTCATATCTTCTGTACTGCACACAGTCACAGAATGTGGACAGGATTTTATATTATGTGACTGGCCATACCTTTGACCCTCAGATATAGGGAGGTTTAACTTCACACCACGCCTGTATCAGCTCTGCCGATGTTCAGGAGAATTTATAGCTGTGGAGTTTCTCTACCCAGCCAGAAACCCAAAGCTTGTCAACTCGATGCCTTTCCTACAGGAAGACCTCCACACAGCATCGCAGCCAGGTATACACACATACAAACATTTATCTATGTACATAGGTGTGTTTTAGAGATGATTTATCACAAACTACACTCATAAACACAAGTTTTATTGTGAGAGAGAATGTGGGGTCGCAATAAGCACAGTTGCGGAAGACAGTGGTGGGCACAGTTCTGCTAATTAGCAAAGCTAACTTTTTTGTACAGAGAAGAACAGAAGGAGTTGCATTGTGTGTTTGTGGATTTAGACAAAGCTTATGAGAGGGTGCCAAGAGAAGAGTTGTGGTATTGTATGAAGAAGTCTGAAGTACAGAGAAGTATGTGAGGGTAGTGCAGGACATGTACATATAGTGTTCAGATTCAAGGTAGAGGTGGGATTACACCAAGGATCGGCACTGACTCCTTTTGTGTTTGCAATGGTGATGAACAGGTTGACGGATGAGACCAAACGGGAGTGTCCGTGGGCTATGATGTTTGCAGATGACATTGTGATCTGTAGTGAGAGTAGAGAGCAAGTTCATTCTAGCCTGGACATGTGGAGATACGCTCTGGAGAGCAGGGGAATGAAATTCATTCAAAGCAAGACGGAGACATGTGTATGAATGAGAGGGAGCCCAGTGCAATAGTGCAGTTACAAGGAGTAGAAGTGGTGAAAGTAAATAAGTTTAAATACTTGGACCAACTGTCCAAAGTAATGGAGAGTGTAGTAGAGAGGTGAAGAAGAGAGTGCAAGCAGAGTGGAGTGGGTGGAGAAAGGTGGCAGGAGTGATATGCGGCTGAAGAATATCTGCAAAAGTGAAGGGGAAAGTTTACAAGACAGTAGTGAGACCAGCTATGTTGTGCGGCTTAGAGACGGTGGCATGAACAAAGACAGGAGGCAGAGCTGGAGGTGGCAGAACTGATGATGTTGAGATTCTCTTTGGGAGTGATGAGAATGGACAAGATTAGAAATGAACATATCAGAGAGACACCTCAGATGGGATAGTTTAGAGACAAAGACAGAGAGGTGAGACTGAGATGGTTTGGACCCAAGGTACATATGGAGAAGGATGCTGAGGATGGAGCTACCAGGTAGGAAGAGAAGAGGGAGGCCAAACAGGAGGTTTATGGAAGTGCTGAGGGAGGAAATGCAGGTGGTTGGTGTGACAGAGGAAGATACAGAGGACAGAGTGAGATGGAAATGACTGATCTACTGAGGCGACCCATAAACAGCTGAAAGAAGATTTAACCACCGGACACCTTATTGACATTCAGGACCATGGGCTAAATTTCCTCATTTTCATTGTTCTTCAAGTTCTTTTTAAGAATGGAAACCAAAGTTATGTTTGTCTCCATTTTCTGTATCTTAAGTGCAGTTCCATATCAGTGAGCCTGGTTTCTCTTTCCAACAAAGCTTTGTTCCTGGTCGACAACCACCATGAGGTGTACCTGTGGCAGGGCTGGTGGCCTCAGGACAGTAATAAGACCAGTTCAGCCCAGATTGCCTGGGACTCAGACAGAAAGTGTGCCATGGAGACTGCACTGCAGTACAGCACAGGTATTCATCATTTTTTTCATTTAACCATATTCTGTTCCAGTGGACCACAAACTCACACTTTCTAAGATCATCACATCCACCAACCCATCAAACTCTCTCAATCATCTTCAACCGCTTATTTGAGATCGGGTCATGGGCAACCTATCAACTCTCTTACAATATTTAAAATTACATTTTTGAGGCATCCCCTAGAGTCATTTAATGTTTTTAACTTTGGTCTTTCCTTGTGATAAAACCTTTTAAATATTTCCCACACTTTAACATCTTCTTACACCCCTGTCACACCATGAAGATTTAGCCAGCATATGATGACTGTATTAAAAACACTAGCATATGCTGGTGCATGTCAAATAAGTTATGGGTACGTGTTGTCTAAGTTAAGAGCATGTTGAAGCACACTGATATACGGCGAGTACATCGAAAAATTTTGGGCATGCACAATATATTTGATGCTGTCCATTGATTGGCTCAACAACTGAAAGTTGCAGTCCTCATGCGTACAATTCAGACTGTTACAAATATTAAAACCATTCACATACACAGTAAATATAAAGTCTTAATCTTATCTGTTGTATTGTTTCATCGTTTCATCATCACAGCCTGATGAAAACTTATTCACATAAAGGGTCCTGATTTTGGAAAACGACATCTGGAAATACTTTAATTCCTTGCCGTTGCTGAAGAAATGTAACGTTTTAAAATAAGTCCCTCTGTGTTTGTCTCTCAGGCTGAACCAGAAAACACCAGCACTTTGTGCCACAACAAGAAAATTAACTTATTTTAAATGTTGAAAGTCACAGCGCCTCATTCATTCACATCAGCGTTTATCACAGCGATTCTTCAGCATTCTGCACGTGATGAAAATAAATCCCATGAACCACCAAGATAAAAATAAAACAAAATAAAATTTAAAAAATGTTAAATTTCTCTGTGTGGAGGGAAGAGGCTGCATGACAGTGTACGTGTGCACGACGGTGGTGGGCACATCTAACCAAAAAGTTACAGATTGCAGCTCACAGCGATTCCCAGTTTTGACTCCATGTCGAGTGAAGAAGCTGCAGACACGCGTGTGTTCGGCAATATAATGTGCAGCTCTGACATGAACCACTTGGTGGAAATGGGGCTGTCAGTCGCCTGTACAAATCCATAAATAAATCCAAAAATTAATGGGACTATTAAGATAATCATTCCTCTGCTGATGCCACTTCCTCCTTCTTCTCCAATGTCGGGACTCACCTGGTTTTTAGTGGCACGCAGTTCAAAATCCGAATATTTATCTCTTCAGTAACTGCGCACCAGGAAAGGATAAATTTCAAACCGTTGTTTAATTTAATTAGTGTTAAATATAAACAAACAAACATATCATGTCACCTGTACTTTAAACTGTATTGTGCTGGTGCATGGAGGCAAAATGACAAAAATTGTTGCGTTGTCCAGTTACTTATGGCCCTGACTGTAAAAGAAGGACTCGGCTCTTCAGTTGAACTTATTTCACTCTGTTGCTGACATTGTTCTTTGTCATCATAATAAAACTGTCTCACTGTTTGCCTCAGACACTGATGTATTTTCCCCATACTCAAGCATAATTTCTTTTTCCTTGTTACAGAAAAGAATGAGAAAAATCCACCTAAAGCATATTTAATCCATGCTGGTCTGGAGCCTCTGACCTTCACTAACATGTTTCCCAGCTGGGAGCACAGAGAGGACATCGCTGAGATCACTGAGAGGGTGTGTGATCAAAAGCACTCATGCTCCCACCATCAGTGCTTGTTTATAACTCTTTGTGAGCTCAAATTATTGTGGTGCTAAACAGCACATTCTTAGATATATTTGTGTGCTTAACTATTGTTTTATTTTGTTTTCTTTATTTGTTTTGGTATTAAGTATTTATTTTACTTAAGGATTGTTTCCTTATTTACACTCAACAAAAATATAAATGCAACACTTTTGGTTTTGCTCCCATTTTGTATGAGATGAACTCAAAGATCTAAAACTTTTTCCACATACACAATATCACCATTTCCCTCAAATATTGTTCACAAACCAGTCTAAATCTGTGATAGTGAGCACTTCTCCTTTGCTGAGATAATCCATCCCACCTCACAGGTGTGCCATATCAAGATGCTGATTAGACACCATGATTAGTGCACAGGTGTGCCTTAGACTGTCCACAATAAAAGACCACTCTGAAAGGTGCAGTTTTGTTTTATTGGGGGGGATACCAGTCAGTATCTGGTGTGACCACCATTTGCCTCATGCAGTGCAACACATCTCCTTCGCATAGAGTTGATCAGGTTGTCAATTGTGGCCTGTGGAATTTTTGGTTCACTCCTCTTCAATGGCTGTGCAAAGTTGCTGGATATTGGCAGGAACTGGTACACGCTGTCGTATACGCCGGTCCAGAGCATCCCAAACATGCTCAATGGGTGACATGTCAGGTGAGTATGCCGGCCATGCAAGAACTGGGACATTTTCAGCTTCCAAGAATTGTGTACAGATCCTTGCAACATGGGGCCGTCCATTATCCTGCTGCAACATGAGGTGATGTTCTTGGATATGTGGCACAACAATGGGCCTCAGGATCTCATCACGGTATCTCTGTGCATTCAAAATGCCATCAATAAAATGCACCTGTGTTCTTTGTCCATAACAAATGCCTGCCCATACCATAACCCCACCGCCACCATGGGCCACTCGATCCACAACATTGACATCAGAAAACTGCTCACCCACACGACGCCACACACGCTGTCTGCCATCTGCCCTGAACAGTGTGAACCGGGATTCAGCCATGAAGAGAACACCTCTCCAATGTGCCAAACGCCAGCGAATGTGAGCATTTGCCCACTCAAGTCGGTTACAACGACGAACTGGAGTCAGGTCGAGACCCTGATGAGGACGACGAGCATGCAGATGAGCTTCCCTGAGACGGTTTCTGACAGTTTGTGCAGAACTTCTTTGGTTATGCAAACCGATTGTTTCAGCAGCTGTCCGAGTGGCTGGTCTGAGACGATCTTGGAGGTGAACATGCTGGATGTGGAGGTCCTGGGCTGGTGTGGTTACACGTGGTCTGCGGTTGTGAGGCTGGTTGGATGTACTGCCAAATTCTCTGAAACGCCTTTGGAGACGGCTTATGGTAGAGAAATGAACATTCAATACACGAGCAACAGCTCTGGTTGACATTCCTGCTGTCAGCATGCCAATTGCACGCTCCCTCAAATCTTGCGACATCTGTGGCATTGTGCTGTGTGATAAAACTGCACCTTTCAGAGTGGCCTTTTATTGTGGGCAGTCTAAGGCACACCTGTGCACTAATCATTGTGTCTAATCAGCATCTTGATATGGCACACCTGTGAGGTGGGATGGATTATCTCAGCAAAGGAGAAGTGCTCACTATCACAGATTTAGACTGGTTTGTGAACAATATTTGAGGGAAATGGTGATATTGTGTATGTGGAAAAAGTTTTAGATCTTTGAGTTCATCTCATACAAAATGGGAGCAAAACCAAAAGTGTTGCGTTTATATTTTTGTTGAGTATACTTTCAGTCTTTTATTTGTTGGAATGTGCATGTTGGACTGGATTGAACCGGTTTTACCACTCAGAACAAAGAGATTCAGGTTACATTATAAATCATATGTGCCGTTATCTCGCAGGTCATGGGCGGGGGGTGGGACCTCCCTCAAATGCCCACGGGGACCAATAATGGAAGGATTTTGCGAACTAAGGTCCGCCTTTGTCACGCCAATGTTTTGCTTTATAAAAAATTTTCTTCAGAATCCGGTTTTTCACCATGATTTTGAAAAAATTTAAAAGTGTGAAATAGTTCAAGTTTGCACTTTGTGAGGGACAGCATTACAGTAAGAGCCGGGGGAAAGTAACAAGATATTTAAATCATTTTGTCAGTCATGGTCTAAATTAAAATCCTTTTTTCTTCTTCTGTTAAAGGATTGTACTGTACAAAATTATTTCATTACAATGGCACTTGTCAGTGGGTGGGATATATTTGGCAGCAGGTTACTATTTTGTCCTTGAATTTGATGTGTTGGAAGGAGGAACAATGAGGATGCATAATGCTACATTTACATACAACCCCAATTCCAATGAAGCTGGGACGTTGTGTAAAATGTAAATAAAAACAGAATACAATGATATGCAAATTCTCTTCAACCTATATTCAATTGAATACATCACAAAGACAAGATATTTAATGTTCAAACTGATAAAATTTTTTGTTTTTGTGCAAATATTTGCTCATATTAAAATGGATGCCTCCAACACATTTCAAAAAAGCTGGGACAGTGGCAACAAAAGACTGGGAAAGTTGATGAATGCTCAAAGAACACCTGTTTGGAACATTCCACAGGTGAACAGATTAATTACAAACAGGTGAGTGTCATGATTGGGTATAAAAAGAGTATCCCCAAAAGGCTCAGCTGTTCACAAGCAAAGAAAGTGAAAGCCATACACGCCTTCTCTGGGCTCGAGCTTATTTGAAATGGACAGATGCAAATTGGAAAAGTGTGCTGTGGTCTGATGAGTACACATTTCAAACTGTTTTTGGAAATCATGGACGCCGTGTCCTCCGAACAAAAGAGGAAAAAGATCATCTAGATTGTTACCAGTGCAGAAGTTCAAAAGCCAACTTCATTGGAATTAGGGATGTATAATGACGACAAGTCATGAATGCCGCAAAGTATACATTGTTGGCTGTTGATCACAAATGTGATGATTTGGGGCAGAGGCATCAGGTGTCCTCAGGAACTGTTGCAACCTGTTACCACACGTTACGATTAATGGCACGTATCACTGGTGAATTATGACAAACCATTACACATGGTCAATAATGTTCCACGCTATTGCACGCAACAGCGCATTCTTATGCTCTGTCACAAATCTGCCAGGAACAGCCCAGTCTCATGTTTTTTTTTTTGTTTTGTTTTTTAGCGTGCCGTCACGAAATGAGTCAAATTTTCGTGAAGGGGTTTTTTTTTTTTTGACTCACTATTACTAACCCTACTCCTACCCCTAACCTTAACCATAACCTAATCCTACTCCTTCCCCCCACCCTAACCATAACCACCCCGACCCCCCATTTCACTTTTAATTTTGTGCAGCCATCACAGAATGAATTAGAATGAAATTGTGCTGCCATGACAAAAATGAGGCGCTTTTCGTCACAATATTACGAACCAATAGATTAAGGTATATTTCATGCTGCTGAATCATAACTTGCCGTGAGACTGGGTTGGTCAGGAATGTTGTGAATCAGGCAAATTGTCTCCACACACCCAAAATTCATTCTGTTAGCTGCTGAACAGTTTATATCGCTCCAGATTGCTCCTCAACATCCTGATGAATCCACAGCAGAAGAAGAACTTTGTGCTTAGTTGGGCTCTATGCCAGTTTCCATGTCAATTCGTAACAATGTGTGAAAGTTTGGGCTCCAAGAACCATGACAGGAACCACTATGAACACTGTCACGCTCTATTAAGGATCAATGCTAATCAAGATGTATCAACATGCTCAGTTGCAAACTCCACAGCATGAGGCAAAATAAAGGTGGTGCGTGACATTCGTGGAAGATTTTTTTTGACAGTCAAAAACATGCTCCACGAATATCACAAATATCACGCACCTGCACGCACTGTTAAGAAACCTATTCAGAAGTGTTAAGTCACGTTAAGAATGTTAGGAATTACCACAAATAACAGAAAAATGACATTTGTAACATGACCTGCCTATGTGTAAATGCAGCATTAAGATTTGGGAGACTTTGACAGGGGCCACATTGTGATGGTTTACAATTGGACAAGAGCAACTTCTAAACTGCAACTCTCATAGGTTGCTTCTCCTCTGTAGTGATGAGTACCTCCCAAAAGTGGTCCAAGAAAGGAAACCATTTCAGCCATGGTCACTGATGTGCATGGGGAGTGAAGACTGACCCATGTGGTCTGATCTAACAGAAATACCTGCTTCTAATATTTTATTGTCAGATACCATAGTGCATTAATGTCAGATACCACAGCACACCTTCAGAGGTCTTATGGAGTCCATGCCTTGATGGATCAGGGCTGTTTTGGTGGCAAAAAGAGGACCTACACAATATTAGGCTGGCCGTTACAATGGTATGGCTGATCGGTGTAGTTTGCTTGTGTGTGTTGTCTCAGGAAGCTGAGGTATGTGACCACATTATTCTGGTGGAGGATGTGTTGGCCCGGCTGTGTAAAACCATGTCCTGTCTAGCAGATCTGGTAGCCTCTTCACCGGTCTGATGAAGACTTGCAGGTACAATTAAATACAGATACATTTTTTTCCCCACATTCAAGATATTTTAGAATGTCAGTCAATTACAGCATTTTTTGGCATTTGGATTTCTGCAAATAAAAATTAATAAAATAAAACCTTTGAACAGTGACAGGAAAGATGATGTGAAATTCCATCTTTATATTTCAGCATTACTTGTCAGCATTTCCACTGATGTTTGGAGTATCTTACACATCTATAAATAGACATTTACTAACTAACTAAATAACTGTATCTTCAATCTCATGCAGTATAAATCTTATGATTCCTGTTCAAAAAAGTGCTGGGTCCTCACTTCCTCGCAAAGCTGCTCAAACCAGCGTCATACTAAAGAAACCAAAAAAAAAAAAAGAATGACAGTGTACTTAAGGTACACATCCAAACTGCATGTAATTCGCTGAATTCCATGCAGGAAGGGAACACATTATGAGAAATACTGTTTGTTTGGGTTCCAAAGAGTACAAATTTTCACTTCAAACCATCGCTGCTGATTATTATTATTATTTTGATCATTCACGTTGAAACTAAACTGAACTAAATTTGATATTAATTAATTTAATCTGTAAAGATTTGTCCTTGTATGCTTGGTTTGCCAAACTGAACATCTGTGATCTCCCATCCCCCAGATGACACCTCATCAAGAACCCTTAATCATCAATAGCTGATATTGCCACATAGGCAAAGTATTACTTTGAGAAAACTTTGACAAGCACTACTACAGTACAGAATTACATTCACAATTGTGACTTGAAAGTTTTCTGTGCATTAAAGAAGTCTCATGTTGTCTTTTTTCCAGGAGTAGCATAGACTTCTCTGAACTGGGAAGTATCTGGTTTGGACCATCACACACTGAAATTGTGTTTTGTGATCAGGCAAACAAGTATTCTGTTTTGGAAGAATTTGATGCAGTGTGGTCAAGGCCAAAGATGAAATGGACTGTGCAGAGTTATAATTATAATAATAAATATATTTATTCAGGATATCCTGGCTAGCCACAGTAAACAGTATTAAATACAGCACACTGAGTCGCTTTACAGCAGGGTCCTCACACATTCAAGCATTTGATTACCATTCATACGTCATTGGTCAAATTTAATACCATAGCACATTGTGACTAAAATTAAAATTGTTAAAGATCACAATAACAAGTCCAAAGTCAGGTTCTGTCATGGTATGGGGTTGTGTCAGTACCCGTTGAAAAGATAATTTATACTTCTGTGAATTCAGTATTTCAGAAAATACATTGAGATTTTAGGACAACATATGTTGCCTTTAAGACAACATCTTTGTCAGGACCATCCATGTATTTTTCAACAAGACAATACAAATGTGCTTGCAGGAAGAATGGGACATAACATCACCTGAAATGCTTTGTCACTTGATCCTCAATGGCAAAATTTCTTTTAAGTCCTTTTTTAATGTGTTGTCACTCTTAATTGAAGGGGAATGGGTGTATATTAGCAGTGACTTTATATTTGACCTTGGCCTTTAATCTATGACCTTGACATTAACTGCATTTATGAACTAAGTTTGATTGAAATTGCTCTTTGTGTTTTTTAAGATATCGATACAGACAGACAAATGAACAGACAGACATAAACAGACATACATGGTATTACAATGGCCTCTGCAGTTCGGCTAACCATTCAGTGTTAGAGAGCTCAACCCATATGAATCATATGGGTCAAGCTCATGGGCGCAGTTTGGTGGGGGATAGGGGGGAATGTCCCCCCCCCCCACCTTTTCAACCAGGGGGGACAGAATATGGTATGCCCCCCCCAACCTTCTGACATATATGTGTGTACTTGAAACATGCTATGCCAGTCTTATGTGCAAAACCATGTTAGAATAGTATCTTTGTTTCTGCAAGTTTGTATTTTTAGCAGCATTGACTTGTTTACAACACCAGTTTCTTGTTTGTCACATTCAGAATTTTCTGGGACTGCATTTGCCCAGATTTGAAACCAAAAATAGTTGCCTCTAGGGATTAGTGTCTACACATAAGTATCAATGGACCATATGCTAATTTACTAAATTCTGAAAGTTAGAAAAGGAAATCAGAAAAGTTATCTGGGACCTCAGAAAGCCCATCTGCAATTATTGCTTGATCTCCAAAATCAGTCTATACAAGCGAAATTATGTTCAGTATGAGTGTTGTCATTAGTGCCACTTCAAAAATTAAATTCATAAGTAATTTATCCTAAACTTATGATCTGTTGTTTTTTCAAACTTATGCAAAAACAAATCTTGAGAAAAAAAATACAATATGTGATAGATAATAATTATTAAGAGCCTGTTCTTTTATATTTATGAATACATTTTACCATATTGCAGTTGTTTTTTTAATGAAAACTCAACCTATCATTCTTTTTGAGTTCTACACATGTGGTGATACCTTATTTACACCAGGATGTTAATAAAATCAATGCTGGCTATTCTCAGAATAAAGTACTTATATCCACAGTTTAAAATTGTATAAGTTAAATGGTGTCCACTTTATGGTCTTCTCAAAACATTAAAATTACTGTTCTGGATGCTCAGAATGCATCTGAGCTTATGTAGAAACCATTGGCTTCTGGGGGCCTAAAGCGGCCGGGCCTCGCACTTTGTCCCCCCCAATTTGTAGTTCTAAATTGTGCCCTTGCATATGAAAGGGAGCTTTGAATAACAAAGCAACAAATGGCATCGTGTCTACAAGTTATGCTCGTCTGTGCATGTGGAAGACGAGCATGCAATCCTGGCACAAACTGAGTGAAACCAAGTATTGTACTGCTCTTTCACAGGTGAATGTTTCATTCCACAGAAATGGCCAGAGAGCACTATGGGGGTTTACCTGGCTGGAAGCAGGTGAACTTCAAGAAAGCCAAAAGAGTTTTCTCAGATAGTTGGCACCAAAGCGACGGCATCAGATGTGGAGAACAGTCACAACCAGTGCTCTAAACAAAGACTCAGGAATGGCCTCTACTGAGTAAATCCAACAATGGGAGGTTTATGGAAAAACAAGGACGAGGTGGCGTGTGAACGTGTTCAGTGCCCAAGAGGGGTTGAAGCTCCTTGTGGTTAGGTTTCACTTTTTAGTTTATTTTTATTATTTTATTTGCCTGTAAATCTGTCATCTACTGGAATGGGAGCAGGTCTGCCTACCTGTTTGTTATTACCCCCCCCCCCCACCACCCTGCCACACACAGACTCTCTGCTTGTGTTATTGCCCCAAGTGTGTAGGTTTATTCAGTGCAGTATTTTACATTTTTAGGACATGCATATCAGATTTTTTAAATGACTTATAGAATTTTAAATGAACTTAAAATATAAATTGTCATGTTGAGGTGTTTATGACATTGACAAATACAGCATCAGAGAAGTGGACATATTTCATGCTCCAGCTTGTTTTACAGTGAAAAGGAAGCAGCAGCACTGTGACAGTGGCCACGGCACATTTTTGTTCTTCCAAGTCTGGGTTGAACTTTATTCATGGAAATTCTTAACAGTTATAACTAAAAGCAATAATAAAAAATAATCACAATGATGAGGAAACCTTGACTTGTCTACCTTATGTGCTCTCATCAGTCCTTTGAGGACAAAGTTTTTTCTTCCACCACCAATCCCAACCTGTCAAACAGTACACCTGTGGAAACCTTTCCAAACTGCTTCCACAGTGCTGGTACAAGCTTATTCCGATGGAATGCTGAGGCCTTAAATCCTGTTTTGCTGCAGAACCTTATCACCTTCACTATTTGCCTTTTACAACTAATGCAGATTCTTTTTGGATGCATCTACCATAATTTCCGGACTATAGAGCGCACCTGAATATTATCTGCACCCGCCAATTTTAAAAAGAAAAATGAAACTGTACATAAATAGGCCGCACTTGTCTATAAGCCGCGGGTCTCCACGTTGTAACATGAGATATTTGCACAGAAAGATGTTAGACAAAGATTATTCAACTTTTAATTAAATACGTACCGTAAATGCTTTTTTTCCCTGAAGCGTTACATGTAAATATTAAAGCACACGTCATCCAGCACACGTGCACGGGGTGTCTCTGCTCCACACGGACAACTGAGTAATTTTAACTTTTTCTTGAGATTTCATCGCGTGCAGCCAGGATCACATGGAGTCGTTAATGATGCTCTGACTTTTTTGACTTGTTGCACCAAGACAGAGAACCGGTGTGGAAGGGTGGGAAGGCTCCGTTCCTGATCTGACGGTGCAACTCTTGCGTCAGAGAGGGACTTTTCTTCATTAAAACAAACAGGTAAGACCTTATATTTACACTGTGTGTGAATTTACACCGCATGAGGAGCGCAGCTTTCAGGAAATCACTTAACAGCATCAATTGATGTATTTGGACTTATGAAAAAGCCTGTAAAAATTCATAAATTAGCCACATCACTGTAAAAGCTGCGGTGTTAAAAGCGTGTGAAAAAAGTAGTGGCTAATAGTCCGGAAATTACGGTAGCTTTGTCCTTTAAAGTGCAGAAATAGAAGAAATAAAGATGAACAGGTGTGATTTAGGTGAAAGATGGTTTTATTTTACAATGTATTATAGTGTCTTGCTTCTGTGTACAGTTTGTATACTGATACCATTCTACATTATTCAAGATTGTGAAAATGTGAAGTGCTACAGAAATAAACCTGAAAGTTGTGCATCAGAAAATGCTTCTTACATGTGATCTTAACTCATTTAATTTACGTACTGAATGTAGCACAGTAGTACAGTAAACCTAGGGTATCTCCACCTGCAGCTGTCATCTATTGGAGCTGGCTCTCTGTCCATATCGTGTTTGGGAATATGTGATGATGCTAAATGTTGCCAAATCCACTACACTATGGAATCACACTGGATCATGATTGGGAACCTCCAGGTAAACCATCAGTTATCCCTACCTCCCAAAAGCACCAGCAGCCAGGTGATACATGATATCCATTGGCCTGTGCAATGTCATATTTGACATTCCTCACATTGCAAATCATCTGTGTCTCCTTAAGTGACGCTTATTTGACACAAGTCACTGCAGTGATTTAGAAGTTGAGACCAGTTGTTGGTTTTCTGTCACCAGTTCAGGTACAAGTCTTTTAACCATACAGTAAGACTGGAAGCACAGAGATCTTGAAAACCAACTCCAAACTCCCTGTCCAGTGACTACAACACTCAATAAGCACTTTCTTGGTGTCTGTGTCATAACCTGAGGACATGAATGTCATTGCCCAAGGTACACAGTAAATT
This sequence comes from Thalassophryne amazonica, assembly GCF_902500255.1. Lineage (NCBI taxonomy): Eukaryota > Metazoa > Chordata > Actinopteri > Batrachoidiformes > Batrachoididae > Thalassophryne > Thalassophryne amazonica. The sequence continues at coordinate 89,887,993 of NC_047103.1, read as the reverse complement.
CACCAGTGGTAATTAACACTGACAGTGAACATATGGTCACACTCTGGCCAGTATTCCATAACTTTAACTAGTGATGACTTCATGACTTTCTTTAGCTAACAAAATTTTGACTATTAGAGAAAAAATTACTCTATAACCATCCAAGATGTATCGTTATCTTTGGCTGCTGCTTCAGTGATGCCGGTATTTGGTTAGACTCTTCTCTCCGATTGTTCTGTCTGAGTTATTTTCATTAGTTACTTCATCCAAACCTCACATGTTTATTAGACCCATTCCTGCCAGGCTGCTCAAGGAAGTCCTACCATTATTATGCTTCAATCTTAAATATGATCAATCTATCTTTGTTAGTTGGTTATGTACCACAGGCCTTTAAGGTGGCAGTAATTAAACCATTACTTAAAAAGCCATCACTTGACCCAGCTATCTTAGCTATTATAGGCCCATCTCCAACCTTCCCTTTTCTCTCAAAGATTCTTGAGAGGGTAGTTGTAAAACAGCTAACTGATCACCTGCAGAGGAATGGTCTATTTGAAGAGTTTCAGTCAGGTTTTAGAATTCATCATAGTACAGAAACAGCATTAGTGAAGGTTACAAATGATCTTCTTATGGCTTCGGACAGTGGACTTATCTCTGTGCTTGTTCTGTTGGACCTCAGTGCTGCTTTTGATACTGTTGACCATAAAATTTTATTACAGAGATTAGAGCATGTCATAGGTATTAAAGGCACTGCGCTGCGGTGGTTGTGAATCATATTTGTCTAATAGATTACAGTTTGGTTCATGTAAATGGGGAATCTTCTTCACAGACTAAAGTTAATTATGGAGTTCCACAAGGTTCTGTGCTAGGACCAATTTTATTCACTTTATACATGCTTCCCTTGGGCAGTATTATTAGATGGTATTGCTTAAATTTTCATTGGTACGCAGATGTACCCAGCTTTATCTATCCATGAAGCCAGAGGATACACACCATTAGCTAAACTGCAGGATTGTCTTACAGACATAAAGACATGATGACCTCTAATTTCCTGCTTTTAAACTCAGATAAAACTGAAGTATTTGTACTTGGCCCCACAAATCTTAGAAGCATGGTGTCTAACCAGATCGTTACTCTGGATGGCATTTCCCTGATCTCTGGTAATACTGTGAGAAAATCTTGGAGTTATTTTTGATTAGGATATGTCATTTCAAAGCGCATATTAAACAATATGTAGGACTGCTTTTTTCATTTACGCACTATCTCTAAAAATCAGAAAGGTCTGTCTCAGAGTGATGCTGAAAAACTAATTCATGCATTTATTTCCTCTAGGCTGGACTATTGTAATTCATTATTATCAGGTGTCCTAAAAGTTCCCCAAAAAGCCTTCAGTTGGTTCAGAATGCTGCAGCTAGGTACTGACGGGGACTAGCAGGAGAGAGCATATCTCACCCGTGTTGGCCTCTCTTCATTGGCTTCCTGTTAATTCTAGAATAGAATTTAAAATTCTTCTTCTTACTTATAAGGTTTTGAATAATCAGGTCCCATCTTATCTTAGGGACCTCGTAGTACCATATTACCCCATTAGAGCGCTTCGCTCTCAGACTGCGGGCTTACTTGTAGTTCCTAGGGTTTGTAAGAGTAGAATGGGAGGCAGAGCCTTCAGCTTTCAGGCTCCTCTCCTGTGGAACCAGCTCCCAATTCAGATCAGGGAGACAGATACCTTCTCTACTTTTAAGATTAGGCTTAAAACTTTCCTTTTCGCTAAGGCTTATAGTTAGGGCTGGATCGGGTGACCCTGGACCATCCCTTGGTTATGTTGCTTTAGACGTAGACTGTGGGGGGGGTTCCCATGATGCACTGTTTCTTTCTTTTTTGCTCCGTATGCATCACTCTGCATTTAATCATTAGTGATCGATCTCTGCCCCCCTTCTCGGCATGTCTTTTTCCTGGTTCTTTCCCTCAGCCCCAACCAGTCTCAGCAGAAGACTGCCCCTCCCTGAGCCTGGTTCTGCTGGAGGTTTCTTCCTGTTAAAAGGGAGTTTTTCCTTCCCACTGTGGCCAAGTGCTTGCTCATAGGGGGTCGTTTTGACCGTTGGGGTTTTTCATGGTTATTGTATGGCCTTGCCTTGCAATATGGAGCGCCTTGGGGCAACTGTTTGTTGTGATTTGGCGCTATATAAGAAAAAAGTTGATTGATTGATTGATAAGACAAAGAGTAACAATTTAATGTTGTGAAATGCACAACTGGATACAGACAAAGATACAATGCCAATTAAACACAAGGTGACGTGCGGGCAGGCTCGAAGATAGGAGACCTCTGGCGATCAAAGAGCCGGGACCCACACAGCTTCCACCACCAACGGCCTGAAGAACACCGGAGCCGCCAAGTCCTGAGTCCCCAGGTGGTCACTGTCTTCTGTTGCAGACCCTGGTACTGCTGGCAGAAGATGAAAAACAGTCAATGGTGAGTTTGTATCCACGCACCCAGTACTCCTTCACCTACAGATCTTCAAGGAGGGAAAACCTCCACCTCCAGAAACAATTTCACCCGTGCAGCTCCTGTTAGTCTCGTTCCTGGATGGAGTGAGAGGCGAAGAACGTCGCCCTCCCACTATCCGCCAATCCAGCTTCAGACAGAGCCCGCAGGAACACGGCTGCACACAGAACAATGTTAAATACAACGATAATCACAGCAGAGAAGGTTACCTTAGACGGTAGCTGATTTCTCGGCGAGGAGGTGGAGTAATAATCCGGCTTTTGTAGGGACGGCGGTGATTGGTGACAGCTGGTGTAAATGAGTGACAGCTGTCACTCTCTGTCTCGGCGCCCTCTCATGCTTGAAGCCCGCACTCCAAGCAGGGCGCCGACTGGTGGTGGTGGGCCAGCAGTACCTCCTCTTCAGCGGCCCACACAACAGGACCCCCCCCCCCCCCCAACGGGCGCCTCCTGGCGCCCGACCAGGCTTGTCCGGGTGTCGGCGGTAGAAATCGGCCAGGAGGGCCGGGTCCAGGATGAAGCTCCTCTTCACCCAGGAGCGTTCTTCGGGTCCGTACCCCTCCCAGTCCACCAGATATTGAAAACCCCGGCCCTTCCGACGGACGTCCAGGAGCCGACGAACAGTCCATGACAGGAGAGCTTGGATCCATGGCAGAAGTCCAAGACGGCAGCCCTGGCTTCTGGTGGGACGTAGAGTCTGTTCTTAGGACCGTTCCCCGGGTCCGGGTTCCTTGCCAGGGCCTCCCGGACGGTCTTCTCCACGTCCCATGTGAGGGTGGCCACGACAGTGGACTCTGGAACGATGGTCTCGATGGGGTCTGACAACTCGGCCTTGGCTTCCTCTTCGTGCACCCGGGACAGTGCGTCGAATCGTTGGTTCCTAGTCCCGGGACGGTAGGTGATCCGGAAGTCAAAGCGTCCGAAGAACAGGGACCAGCGGGCTTGCCTGGGGTTCAGCCGCTTGGCGGTCCGGATGTACTCCAGGTTCCGATGGTCTGTGAAAACCGTGAAAGGCACCGTAGCTCCCTCCAACAGGTGTCTCCACTCTTCAAGAGCCTCCTTCACCGCGAGGAGTTCCCGATTGCCCACGTCATAGTTACGTTCAGCGGGGGTCAACCTGCGGGAAAAGTAGGCACATGGATGGAGAACCTTGTTGGACTCCCCGCTCTGGAACAGAACGGCTCCTATCCCTGAGTCAGAGGCATCCACCTCCACTATGAACTGGCGAGTAGGATCAGGCTGCACCAGAACTGGTGCAGACGAAAACCGGCGTTTCAACTCCCTAAACGTGGCTTCGCAACGATCCGACCAGGTGAAGGGGACTTTAGTGGAGGTCAGGGCAGTCAGGGGGCTAACAACCTGACTGTAACCTTTAATGAACCTCCGGTAGAAATTTGCGAAGCCGAGGAACTGTTGCAGCTTCCTACGGCTTGTTGGTTGGGGCCAATCTCTCACCGCCGCAACCTTGGCCGGATCCGGGGCGACTGAGTTGGAGGAGATGATGAACCCCAGGAAGGACAAAGAAGTGCGGTGGAACTCACACTTCTCGCCCTTCACAAACAACCGGTTTTCTAGTAACCGCTGCAGGACCTGACGTACATGCTGGACATGAGTCTCAGGGTCCGGAGAAAAGATGAGTATATCATCCAGATATACGAAGACAAACCAGTGCAGGAAGTCCCGCAAGACGTCATTAACCAATGCTTGGAACGTCGCGGGGGCATTAGTGAGGCCGAACGGCATGACCAGGTACTCAAAATGACCTAACGGGGTGTTAAATGCCGTCTTCCATTCGTCTCCCTTCCGGATCCGAACCAGGTGGTACGCATTCCTAAGATCTAGTTTGGTGAACATTTTGGCTCCATGCAGGGGCGTGAACACCGAATCCAACAGGGGCAATGGGTATCGATTGCGAACCGTAATCTCGTTCAGCCCTCTGTAGTCAATGCATGGACGGAGTCCGCCGTCTTTTTTACCCACAAAAAAGAAACCCGCACCCATCAGGGAGGTGGAGTTCCGAATCAACCCGGCGGCTAAGGAGTCCCGGATGTAGGTCTCCATCCATTCCAATCGTATCTTTCTGAACTCTTCTGCATCAGACTACACTGTGTCAATGTTTACAATGTGTTTGAGCAATAACAGGTGAAGTTGCTCATAAACTTTAAGGTTCTTAAATAGTTATTACGACCACTCTTAAAACTTCAGTTATCTTTATAATTTTATTACTGGTAAATTTTTAGAATTAATGTAGATGAGATATACTCATTATCATTTATCTGGGAACTACTTTTTTTGCAGGAATTCCTGAGCAAAAAGTAGTTCCCAGATAATTGTGATATATTCCTGTGAGATAATGAGTATATCTCATCTAAATCAATTTACCAGTAATAAAATTATAAAGAGAACTGAAATTTTTAGACTGGCCGTAATAAATAATTAAGAAACTTAAAAGTTTATGAGCATTGTAAACATTGACACGATGGAGTTTGATGCGGAAGAGTTCAGAAGATATGATCAGAATGTTTTGATTAACATTTACAGTTGGCGAGGAAAGACTTGGGTGTTAAATTCGTGTTAGTCAGAACAAGAATCTGCACTGTAAGAGATCTATCTGGGAAGAGACACATTCTGTGTGTTGTCGCTCCGAGAGCGGCACACTGAGCAGTGTGACGAAAGTAGTACGGCGAGCTCAACCTGTGGGTGAGCTATCCCACAATGCGAAAATAGCAGAGATGTTGGTCCAATGCGAGCGGCACTCTGAGCAGGGTGCGTGACAGTGTGATGGGCATGCCCCAGTCTTCTTTTTTTCTGGGGACGTTACAGCGCCACACACAGGCCTGGCATATGTACTACAACGTTAAATGAAGCTTTGAGGCACAGAATTTGCCTCAACCATTTTTTGTAATAGAATTATTCGAGTTACTCGATTAATCATTTCAGCTCTAATCATGACAAAGTAATTATCGTTGCAATGCTGTTAAACGCTGTCTCTTTCAGCTCCAAATGTAGACTGAGAGAGAACTTCTAATATGCACGTACCACAAAACAGCAAGGGGTGTTCATTGACCGAAATACTCAACGTTTGCACGAAAGTAAGGTACATAAAATATCACTCCTTTGTTGATACAAATAAAGAGCCTCACAACAATGTTGTGGTTGATCAAACATAATGATTGAGTGCTAAATAAAATTATAAAAGTATGATAAATGAACTCCCTCCCTCGCTGTCAGCATTTGGAGCATACCAACTCACTTGAACAGGGGCTTAAAGTTAGCTGAAATACCAAGATACACTATTACAGATTTACACATTGCTCATGGTGAATATATTTCTCATTTGTTTGCTGTGGTCATGAAAAATATGAACGCTTGTTTTCCCTGCACAATGTCTTGTGCAAAGAAAGCAGGTCATTGTCATGTGACCACAGTGGAGGAAGTAACCCTATCATATCACCCCTAACCTAATTCATATTGCATCCTGGTGCCTTCTTTGGCATTTCTAGTTTTTAAAGCAAGTTTATAATCTTCTTATGGGATTTGCTTTTGAAATAATCTTTTCCCCATTTATAATGTAGAAAAATTTCATATTCAAACTTCAGTGCCTCTTCAACAAAACAAATTATCCACACAACTGTAGAACCAAGCCTCTGCCAGCTTTAATTTTTGGGTAACAGGTGTGACATATTTGTTCACTCCAGGGGTCTGTGCACAATGTTGATTGAATAGTTAAAGTTCTTGAGATTAGTGGTGGCAGGAAGAAGTGTTTTTTCTGAGCCCATGGGATTGCAGTGTTTATTCAAAAAGTGGTGCGATGACACTGAAGTATATTGTTACCTCCGCCATGGAGGTTATGTTTTCGGTCGCGTTTGTTTGTTTGTCTGTCTGTCAGCAGGATAACTCAAAAAGTTTTGAACGGATTTTCATTAAATTTTGTGGAGTGGTTGGAAAGAAAGAAAGAAGAACAAGTGATTAAATTTTAGTTGTGATCCGGATCACTATCTGGATCACGATGCTAACACGTTAGCATGTCTATGGCATTTTTAATGTTAAAAGTTAGCATTAAGCAGTTGCAGCTGTCATCACGTTCGGGTGCATTTGTTTTCAAATTGTAATATCTCTTAAATTTATTTTTGTTGAAATTTTGTGGAGTGGTTGGAAATGACAAGAGGAACAAGTGATTAAATTGTAGTGGTGATCCAGATCCCGATGCTAACGCATTAGCATGTCTATGGCATTTTCAATGTTAAAAGTTAGCATTAAGCAGTTGCAGCTGTCATCACGTTCGGGTGCATTTGTTTTCAAATTGTAATATTTCTTAAATTTATTTTTGTTTATATATTAATAATCCAATAATTATATACAATTTTAGAGAAAGAGACAAAAAATAAAAAATAAAAAAAATAGATCACTCTACCAAGGAGGGAATCTCTTTAGGGTCAGTGACCCTATGGCCTTGTTTAGAGAAGTGTTTCATAAATGTTAAAAAATTCCTGTATTTGCAGTTTAGTTGAATAATAAATTGAATTTTGTCTCTTATTTGTTTTTGTCTATAAGCACATGCAATATCAATATCAGTGCTCAGATGACAGTAGCTTCTGGGAAAGGTGCAAGTTGCAATAAACTGTGATGCCAAGCGCTAAGGATACATGCTATCCAGTCACAGCAGATGAAACTTTTTTACTACTGAGCAAACATCATTGTTACACTTTTTTAGGTTCAATGATTCCACGGCGTGTAGATGTTATGGCGTCAGTGACCCCATGGCCTTGGCGGAGGTTTGCACTCTGAGTGCTTCTAGTTGTTTGAACTTTTTTCTGACTAGATACTAGCATCGAGGAGACTGGAACAGTAACTGCTTTATGGGGCCCTCCCAACCTGGGTATGGTTATCAATGCATTTTAAGACCTCTGTTGCATCAGGACAGCTCAACCAAGTTTGATAGAAATTGCTCTGTGACAGTAGCTTCTCTCACTCAAAGTCTAAAAATGTAAAGCTTAGTTATAAACATAAATTCAAACTCCTAAGTCAGAGTATTTTTGACTTAATTTGCAGCAGTCATTATGAAATACAAATGTTGTTGCACTATCTGGTGAATCTATCTGGAGTACTTGCTGTACAACTGATTGCCTGTGTTAACTGTAATCTGTTTGTCCATATGCAGTGCATCCAGAAAGTACAACCCCAATTCCAGTTAAGTTGGGGCGTTGTGTAAAATGTAAATAAAAACAGAATACAATGATTTGCAAATCCTCTTCAACCTATATTCAATTGAATACACCACAAAGACAAGATATTTAATATTCAAACTGATAAACTTTATTGTTTTTGTGCAAATATTTGCTCATTCTGAAATGCATGCCTACAACATGTTTCAAAAAAGCTGGGACAGTGGTATGTTTACCACTGTGTTACATCACCTTTCCTTCTAACAACACTCAATAAGCTTTTAGGAACTGAGGACACTAATTGTTGAAGCTTTGTAGGTGGAATTCTTTCCCATTCTTGCTTGATGTACGACTTCAGTTGTTCAACAGTTGTCTCTGTTGTCGTATTTTGCGCTTCATAATGCGCCACATATTTTCAGTAGGTGACAGGTCTGGACTGCAGGCAGGCCAGTCTTCCTGCACTCTTTTACTACGAAGCCATGCTGTTGTAACACGTGCAGAATGTGGATTGGCATTGTCTTGCTGAAATAAGCAGGGACGTCCCTGAAAAAGACGTTGCTTGGATGGCAGCATGTGTTGGTCCAAAACCTGGATGTATCTTTCAGCATTGATGGTGCCATCACAGATGTGTATGTTGCCCATGTCATGGGCACTAACACACCCCATACCATCACAGATGCTGGCTTTTGAACTTTGCGCTGGTAACAATCTGGATGGTCTTTTTCCTCTTTTGTCTGGAGGAAACGACGTCCATGATTTCCAAAAACAATTTGAAATGTGGACTCATCAGACCACAGCACACTTTTCCAGTTTGCGTCTGTCCATTTCAAATGAGCTCGGGCCCAGAGAAGGCAACGGCGTTTCTGGATGTTGTTGATGTATGGCTTTCACTTTGTGTGGTAGAGTTTTAACTTGCACTTGTAGATTTCGCGACAAACTGTGGTAATCCTCTGGGGCTGACGCCGTCGTAAACGATGGCTGAAACCAAGTTATACTAAATTATAAATAACTTTTTAATGATATGAGATAGAAACTAACTTTTTTGCTGAAAAGTTAACTCTGCAGACTTTCCAGCCAGCCATCCACCATATGTACTCCATACACCATTTGTACTCCTCATAGAAGCTATGTGATGACATGCGCAATGTGAGTGTCCAATCGGAATTGGTTCACCATCACATGGTTTTCCAAAACCCAATAATAGGGCAGATTTACCTCACGTGATAAACCAAAGATTGTTTTTAGGAGTGATGTATTACCAGTTGGCCCATTTGAATAGCCCCCTGGCTGCTGGCTCCAATGCGCCCTGCACCATTACGCACAGCAATCAGTGAAAGTGAGCAGATGGAGCAGACGGAGGGCCTCTGATGACAATCTTACGTGCTCAAACAAAGAGTGTGTGAGTATCAGGATTGCTCCACTAGTTTGCCTGTGAATGTTATTGGATAAGCCTGTGGCAAGCTCTCTTGCTAAAGCACTACCATATCAATGGAGCAAGGGGGAGGGGTTGCTCCTCAAATTGTGAATGAGCCTCGAAGTGTGAAAGTTGGTTTTCGGCCTTGCTGCTTAAGTGTAGAAAGTTTTCCAGATTCTCTGAATCTTATCGACTGTAGATGAAGGAATCCCTAAATTCCTTGCAATTGAACATTGAGAAACATTGTTCTAAAACTGTTGAACTATTTTTTCACTCAGTTGTTTATAAAGTGGTGATCGTCGCCCCATCTTTGCTTGTGTCCTTTTATACCCAATCATGACACCCACAATTAGTGTCCTCAGTTCTCAAATGCTTGAGTGTTGTTAGAAGGAAAGGTGATGTAACACAGTGGTAAACATACCACTGTCCCAGCTTCTTTGAAACGTGTTGCAGGCATCCATTTCAAAATGAGCAAATATTTGCACAAAAACAAAGTTTATCAGTTTGAACATTAAATATCTTGTCTTTGTGTTGTATTCAATTGAATATAGGTTGAAGAGGATTTGCAAATCATTGTATTCTGTTTTTATTTACATTTTACACAATGTCTCAACTTCATTGGAATTGGGGTCATATTCACAGCACTGCAGTTATTTTTATTTTTAATACATTTGCAAAAAAAATTTTTTCATGTCATCATTGTGGGGTGCTGTGAGTAGAATTTTGAGGTAAAAATGAATTTCATCCATTCTGGCATAAGGCTGTAACATAACAAAATGTGGAAAAAGTGAAGTGTTGTGAATACTTTCTGGATACACTGTATATAGTTGGACTACGTATAAAAATAGCTACATTTTAAATGGTTACTGCAGCATTAAGGAAAAGATGCAATCAACAGGGATAACTACAGCAAGTCACTCTCCAACACCTTAATGGACCTGACTGTATCCTGACTTTTGTGCCTTGTATGTAATTAACTATGACTGTGGCTCAAATTTGCATTCTTTGAAGGCTGCATTCATTGACTGCATGTGTCAAAGTAGTGCAGTGAGACCGTCTCATTGTGAAGGCTCCTTGGAATTCAGTCTATCAAGGTGGCAAAGTTTGAGTATCTTTATTTCAGAAGCATTTTGGCTGTAGACCAGTTAACAATAGCAAGTTGAAGGGAACAGTGAGGACAGTGATTTACCAAACAAATATCAATGATCAGGCTGGTGTGTCCATTGTGTGGTCAACTAAATATGACTTCATCCCTTTTCATTCCTCCTAATCCCTTCTGTGTCTGAATTCGGTTTGCTCATATTGTGGAGAAAAAAAATACATCCCTTGTGTTGCACTTCAAACTGATCCACACATTAAAATCGACTGAAAACGTAAAGAATCAGTTCAGCAGTAATTAACAGTTTATTCGATGTTCCCTCCGGGTGGTCCGGCCCCTTCCAACGGCATGCAGCATGGAGAACTGATGACTTTTAATTGACCTTTGGTATGTGTGCGAGAGTGGAGTTCCATCCAGGGTGTACCCCACCTGTTGTCCAATGACTGCTGGGACAGGCTCAAGCCTCACTGTGACTCTTGTTTGGAGTAAGCAGGTGTAGAAAATGAATTCCTCAACAAAAATTGGATCAGAATTATTTTGAAATATTAGTTGGATAATATAGATTTTTCAATATTTGCACATTGTTTTTACTCTTTAACAATTTTTTAAAGTAGATGTTTAATTTCTGGCAGCATGGTGGCTTAGTGGTTAGCACTGTTGCCTCACAGTGAGAAGGTCATGGGATTGATTCCTACCTGTGGCCTTTCTGCGTGGAGTTTGTATGTTCTCCCCATGTTTGTGTGGGTTTCCTCCAGGTGCTCCAGCTTCCTCCTGCATCCAAAGACATGCAGGTTAGGTGGATTGGAATCTTTAAATTGTCTGTAGCTGTTCGTGCGGGTGTGAATGTGTTTGTTTGTCTATATGTGGCCCTGTGACAGACTGGCGTCCTGTCCAGGGTGTACCTCGCATCACGCTCTATGACCGCTGGGATAGGCTCCACCCCCCTGTGACCCTTAATATGACTAAGTGGTTGAAGATGAGTGTGTGTGTGTGTGCGTGTGTGTGTTTAATTTCTCTGCACACGATGAGCTCTGTGTCGGTGTGGAGCTTTCTGCAGGTTCCTGCAGTTTGCACTTGTGCCAGTTTTATTGTCTTCTTCACGAGGCCACACTGCAGATCTGGATACACCAGTTTGAACATCCTGAACAACAGCTGCACTGACTGAAGGACTCAGGTTCATCTTAATGTTGGAGTGATGTGGGTTATTTATTAATTTGTTAGTTTATATTTATCAAGGTCCTGCAGAAAGTCGACGTTTGTAATAAATTGCTATTATTGTGTTACTGGTTTATTTCAGGCCACAGCTCATTTTAAGGAGACATGTCTGTCTTACCGTTCATGCAGACACAATGTTAATGTCTGAACATATGATGCTTCTTATAATGCTGCTGGACACATCTGTGATGTTACCTGGGGGCCCGCTGCCTGTTTGGGGTGTTTAGAACATCGTACATGCTCACCTGAGTGACCCAGCTGAAGTTGTTAAGGTGTTTCATGATTGTGAAGATGGTGTTGATTTGGAGGATTTTCTTCTGCTGTGCTGACTTCCATCAGTTTTCCAGCTGTGGAAGGTTTCCAACAATGGGATGTTATTTGTTTTGGTTTTTTTTGTTTTTTCTGCAGATGGGCTCAGCTGCTGCCCTCAACCAAGTTCATTGCACGAAGGCCTGGGGTCCACCACAACTGGTTATGAATTTTATGCAACAACATTCTGCGCCCATTCAGAGGCAATGAAACTGTAGGCCTCCAAATGTTTGTATGCTTTCAGGGATTCTCCTGTGTAGGGATTTGGAGTGTTGATAAAGTAGTTGAAAATTTCTGGATATCATACTGCCTGTGTGGTTTCTGCTCAAAATTGATAATACTGGTGAACTTCTGAGGGAAATATTGTACGGATCAACATTGATTCTCTGTATTTTCCCCAAATACCTCTTCTGATCAGGATTGAGCACTTCAGCTATATCGGACAAATGAGCTTGTCTGTCCACAGACGATCCTGCACCAGCCATACTGTGGTGTGGAACTTGCTGTCCAGTATGGCTGCGTACTTTTGGAAAAATACTGAAGCTTCATTTCCAAAATTAATGTTGATTTTAAAAAAAAACTGTAAAAAATTTCCAGATAAGTAAAATCAACTCTTCAAAGACAAAAAAAAAAAAACTTCTAGTAGAACCACCATCAAATCGCCCAATCGTGACACAGGTTAGTCCAGATATTTTATGAGACACCAAAATTTCTGCAAAACAGGTCGCAGAAAACAAGAGTAAAAGTCTTGTGTCAGTACACGGATCCATATAATGAAATGTGTGTCTTCTGCATTTAACCATCTTAATTACAGTTAGACACAATCCAACCAGGAGGAGCCGTGTGCAGCCACAGTCCAGAGCACAGGGACCAACTCCAGATGTGGAGATGTTGGAGTGCCCAGAGGAAACTCAGACACCAGGAGAACAGTGGGAATTCTGGAGTCTGTAGGGGCCCTTCAACAAGGGTTCATCACCATGATGTTGTAGGTGTGGCCCTGGACTTGTTATCACCGTCACTGTGAGGCCTTTACCTGAGTTCTGTACTACTTTACCACCTGAATCATTTTAATAATCGTCTCCTATTTATTTAAAATGACTGGAGACTAAAAACATTCCAAATGATCTTTTTATTTCAAGTAAGAAATATTGACAATACAGTGATCAAGGAAAGTAATTCAATAAGATAAGTTGATGTTACATTAATGCTGCTGTGAGAAGATGAACAAATATAGTGCCTCTCTTTAAGAAAATGAGTAAGTTTAACATCAAAGAGTAACAAAGTGTTGATCCCAAAGAAAGAATAAAGTGACATAGCAGGGTTTTTCTTGGATTTTTTATTAGTAGCTGTGGCAGGCCAGGAAACGCCCCCCAATCTACACTACACATCATTACTATCACTTTACCGAGGCGTTGCTAGGCCGGTATCGTAGATTTACGTTGACGCTACCTGGCTATACCCGCCCGCTGTGCGGAAACAAATGACATCATAGCGCGCAGCCCAAGAACTGTCTGCAGAGGAAAAAAAAAAAAACTGTCCGCAGAGGAAAAGATAAAAAGGCGAGAAGTGTGTCCAATATGGATATTCCGGATGATTTTCTCATGGATAGTACGACAATGAACAGCAGCCAAAGCAGCTAGCTTGACGAGGATGCACTGCCGAATTTGGAGAGCAGCGCGCGCCAGCCAACACGATAAAAGTTAAGTGGGACAACTTTTTCTGTACGCGTTACGTGTTGTGTATCTAACTCAGGCGAATATCTGTCATTTTGGGCGACTGGGCATGAACGTCGGGCCTCTGAAAGTGCATACCGTCCTCCAAAAGCATGTTATTGTAGTATTATTATTATTATTATGTAAAAAATGTCTTTAAACATGGGTTGTAAGGAGTCCCTCCTGTCATCGCCGTCCTTCGGGGGTGGTCCTGCTGTACAGGATGATCTTCTTGGGGTCATCAGGCAGTGGACAGTCGATTTCACAGACGTCTTGCAGGAGATCCAGGTTCTCCAGGATGTATTCAGGTAGTTTGGTCTGGAAAAGATATGAATAGATTAGAGTTAAAAGTCCATCAGGTAACTTTTCATTAAGTCTGTTTTTAATGATGTGGTGTTTTGTAAAGTCATTTCTTGATCACAGCTGCTAAGACTCATGAAGAAGATAAAAGCAGGTGGAGTGTTTCAGAATGTCACTTACTTTGTATTTGTCCTGGAAAACCTTTGGCAGCGCCTTGACCCACAGTCCATGAGGGAAGGTCTTCAGCAGCTCCTTCAGCCTCAGCTTCAGTTCTGGGCTGAAGCTGCAGGGAGGAAGGAGGGCTGGAGGAGGAAGACAGGAAAGAATTCATCAGATGATTCTCTTTGTGATACTTTACCATCACTTCACTGTGTGACATGAGTTTCATCTCAGCTTCAATTCAACATTTCAACTATTTCACTCCCTCACTGTTCCCTCTTCTTGTTCCCCACAGACGCTGATTTATCCTCAAACATCAGACCATCATCTGAACGTTTGTCCAAACTTGATATGTGGATGACAGTGAGCTCCGGGAGTTGCCCCTAAAGGGTTTGTTTTGGCAAAGGTCAAGATCAATGGGGTGAAAGGTCAAAATTTTGTGCACCAAACACAGCACACATTTGGAGGTGGATTCTGGATTCTCATATTAAATCAATGTTGTTAAAAGTAAAAAATTTTAAGTTTCTCAGTCTGATTTACATGAAACCTGGGACACATTTGGAGGTGGTTTTTGGAATTGACCTGCAAATTTTCCTGACCTCCGTCATTGGGAACAAGCTCATGTCTTCCCGTCATTGTTGGCTGACTCCTCTCAGGTCCTTTTGCTGATTTCTTCCAAACTTGGCATGTCAATGAAAGCTGACCCTGAAACTACCCTGAAATAATTAAATTTGACAAAGGTCAAGGTAAAGGAATTTGATTTTCAAATCACAATCAGGTCTCCATGCAACCAAAGTAGGGGCTGTGTCCAAATTCTTGCCACTTCATTGGACCTGTTTCTTGTGGCTGTTGGACTGTCTCAGGGCTGTCCCTTGTCAACAATCCTGTTTGTGATTTTTGTTTTTTCTTATAGACAGGATTTCAAAGCTCAGTCAGAGATTGGAGGGTGTCCTGTTTGGTGACCTCAGAATCACATCTCTGCTTTTTCCAGATGATGTGTTTCTGTTGGTGTCAGACTGCGACCTCTGATGTGCACTGGGCATGTTTGAGGCACAACGTGAAGCGACTAGGATGACAATCAGTACCTCCAAATGATTATGAGCTTTGGGGAGGGACTGAAAGAACAAGATCACGAATAAAAGTGAAATGATGTCCCTTTGTACGGTATTCCAGTCTTACACTCAGGGACAGGGTGAGACGTTTTAACAGTGAGAGAGACTTGGAGTAGAGCCATGGATCTTTCAGACAGAAAGCAGCAGGCAGAACCGGGATGTTTGGGTTGAGCTGCTTAGTCTACTGACACACGACCCAGACCCATATAACTGGCAAAACTGAATGAATTAATTAATTAATTAATTTGGAGCAAATGTGATTTAGACTCTGGAATCACTTTGCCTAGGTCAGCAAGAGGTCAATGATTTGGGTGAAGTCACTGTCAAACGTCAGACTGCCGTAGTTGTTATTGTCTTCATGCCCACAATAAGTCCTCTTACTAAGTCATAAAAAAAGACACAAGGAACTGATGCAAGTGTGTAAGTCCAACTCTAAATCACATCATTCACTCACTGTGCTGAAGGTGGGCGTGAGGACCTGCGTTCTGATGGGACCATCCTGATGTCCCTTGTCATGATGATGCCGACATTCTGTCCACTGGGGTTGGACAGCCTGTGAGGACTCTGAGGTTTGTCTGCAGAGAGAAAGAGAGAGAAACAGTCTTCAGCTAAAGTCCAGACTTGCTGAGACAGGGACGTGTGTCTGTCTCACTGCTACTGACTGTAGAGATCTGATCCATCAAACACAATAATAATTCAATTAAAGGTGGCAACATAACGAGACACTGACAAAATAAATGTCCACGTCTCTCCTGGACTCAGCAGCTGCACACAAACATTTCCTCAGGTTTAAAGTTGTATCAGGTAAATATGGCTCAGGATTGGTTTATGCAAAGCACCAAACCAAAAGATTTACAGACTTTTCCAAACTGTCTGAAAACCTTTGTCATGACTTTAATGTTATTTTGTATTTATTCTAAGACAATGCTGCACAGGCAACATTCATACTGTATAACATTAAGAACATGCATGTGGAGCATGTTTTGTTTTTTCCTGAAAAGGGGTTCGATCGTCAGAGTGACTGACTCAGGAACATCTTGATTGTCTGTTCAGTTCTAATCCAGAATTGTCACTTATGGTTCAAATGGAAAGAAAAATGTACAATAAACAAGCAGCAGCAGAAACAGCTGGAAAGGAGATGGTTTTCAGATACGTTAATCTGTTTGTGAGATTACGCACAACTTTTCAAGAAGTTTCCAGAATCGTTCAGAAGAACAAGCCCCTCAGTGACAATCGACTTATAATTTCTTTGTGCGCAGCAGCGACAGCAAAGTAAAAGGAGGGTAAATTAACACACAATCATTTTATAAGTTCTTCACATTTCTCCCTTTGTCCTCGGGCCGTCACAGCAGATCCACAATGGAGCCGCATGTTGATTCAGTAAGGCCACATGACACGGAAAACCAACTGGGGTGGCCTTGAACCCTACGCGCCAGAAACAAGTGCACAAACCGCTTGGCCACCTTCATTTTAAAGAGCATTTTTGACGTTTACTGAGGAAAAACATGCCCACGTGTACATCCACAGAAAGTCTCTTCAGCCGACCAGACGTGTCTGATTAGACTTTCGCTGATTCTGTTCTGACATTAAGTGGTGAACTTTGAGCTTGCCCTGTACCGTTACATTGTTCCAACTCTACAATGGAATAGTTAAAATCATTTTTGTCCCAAGTGAAATGTTGAATATAAAAACATAAAAATAATGCTCAGGTTGAAAAATCCCACAGTTCCCCTTTAAAAGATTATATTCCATAACCAAAATTTACCATTGAATACTCGAGGTGTAGCTGGTCTGACCCTCACATCACTGCGGCTCTGGTGTGGATGGTTCATCGACTTGACCTGCTTAGGGCTTCTCACCTTGGCTGTCTGGGGCTCGGTGGAAGAAAAGCACATCATCTGCAAAAGAGTCAAAAACAAACATTGATATGTATAATCTATGACCACAACCAGCAGTAAAATATCAGTATTTGGTGTAATGACATGGATATTGGATGGTGTCATAATGGCACATATTGTTTTATCAGCTTAAAAATCACAAACGTTTATTTTCATATGTTGGCTGTAATCTTGATGTGAAACACCAGCTGCTGTGTTCAGCATATCAAGTGCATTTGTCAAAATATTTCAGCTATTCTCCATAATTTTATGGTGCTAGCTTTTTATTTTATGCACATTATCTTATAGATATGTTGTGAAACACAAGCTACAGTCCCAATTTCATCACTTTCCTCTGTGTGAGTTTGGAACCTTCAGCATCTGATAGTTAGTTAACAAACTGGAAATTTAATTCTGAAGTGAAAATATTCAACAGGCAGTAAGTATATAATATAGAAATATGTCTACCATTGGACACATGAAGGTTCTTCAGTCAGCCTGTTTTGTCCTTTCTTTGGTTTGTTTTTCCTTTAGGATCTCACAAGATCACTTGCTTAATGTGACCGACGTCTGATTTCTTCTGTTTATGGCGAATCATCCCAACTTCCATCATCAATAAAGACTTCAGCGTTCAGAGGTTTGGTTCAGTTCTTTCAAGAAGAAACTTTAAAAGACAATTTACAGGGTTTGATACAAGTTGTAGTTCAGACCATGTAGTTTTTGGATCAGATTTGATGAAATCAACCTTGAAGTTGCATACGTCTGACAAGAGAAGTGTCAGAATTTTTTTTTATTCCTCAAATAAAAGGAATGTAATATGCTGCTAAGAACATATATTATTTATATTGGAGTTTCTGTTTTAGATTTCTGAGTCTCATAATTAATGAAAAACTGGTATGCTGGTAAACTGGTATACAAATATTTAGAAGTTGTCTCCTTCAGAAATAAAAAGTGCTATTTATTATGGATTTTGGCATGTTGAAATCAAATATGACAATAACAATGGCTAATTGGATACTATTTCCAAGATATATGAGGTTTTACATTTTGCGTCTACATAATTATATTGTGTTAACAGTAGAGTTTTCATGAAAAATCATAAACATAGGTCATTTTCTGTTTCTCTGACTGTATAATATTTCACCTGTTCTCTTTTTGTAACACTTTAAAAATCAGCAAAAGAGTTATATATTAATCCTTAGTAGCACAGTAGTAGCATTTCTTAAAACTACACTCAATCAACACTTCAAATTTTTATTCTCCGTGGCCCAAAATTAAAGTTTGACTATCTTTATTTCAGAAGCATTTGGCTGTAGAGCAGTAAAATTGATCCTTCGGGGGTTGATACGAATTCTTCAGTTGTGAATTCTAAAAATTATTTGTGTGTATATATATGTATGTATGTGTGTGTGTGTGTGTGTCTGTGTGTTTTGCAGAACCTTGTTTAAAAAGTTCTTTCTTTCTGAAATGTGGCTGACAGACAAGTCAACCATATGATCCAAACAAATCACGAACCTCTCCAAATCGATTCTGCTCCATGTGGATAATGGAGGGCATGCTGAGGAGCAGTGACATCAGGGTTCTGTGTCCCATGTGTTTGAAGGCGATGTGCTCTCCAGTCAGCAGCTTATACTCTGATTTGAGTCGGGTCAGTGACAATCGCCCCTTGTTCATGTGGAGGATGGCTCGGAGAGTCTTCTGAAAAAGTTCAAGATCTTCCATCTGTGGAAAAACAAATTCAGAGATAAACAAACAAACAAACAAGCTGAAACATTTATTTATTATTTCCTTTCCTTACCACTTGTCGCCTGTGTGCTTGCTCTAGGGGTTGTGTGAAGCGCCTTGAGGCAACTTTGTTGTGATTTGCCACTATATAAATGAAGAAAAAAAAACTGAAATTGGAAACTGACAAAGTGAAAGTCGGAGATGGAGAAAGTGAAAATTATCATTTGCCTCACATCACATATAGAACGTGGCCTTTATGCCCCACTGATGGATAAAGTCAAACTTGAGTAAATCTGCAGTTACTTGGTGGAATATCACTTAGTTTCTCCAAATTATTTTAACATAACAGAATATTTTTAAATGCCTCTATGTGACTTTAAATCTAAAACAGATAAATTATTTGACAAATCCTTTCCATTCTGTTATTTTAAAAATCTAATGTCTAAAATGCTGCTCAAGTCAACACATTTTAACCAGCAAACAGTTATCTGAATAAATGTCCCATCTCTCTGCCTTTATTTACTTGAACAACAGACCCACAGACAGCGTCAAGTTACCCAAAACTCAGAGACTTTGAATGTTTACAGTAATCGGAAATAATTATTGAAGGCGTCTGCTGTGCTTGATTTATTACTATTTATTTATTTATTAGTTATTTTGAAAGGTTTTATCGGAGTTCGCCAATCACATCTATGTTTTTTCTGGATCTATAAAAGCAAATGAACAGAAAATAAGTCAGATGGTGTGAATATTTTAAAATTTTTTACTTTGCTGTAGAGGGGTGAAGATGTCCAGCTGTTATTGTTGTTCCAAGCACATCCAACTGCTAACTCGTTGTGTGAACTATTAACCGTTGCTGAGTGAAAAACGACGTTGGAGCAATTTGACGTCAGGTGTCACCCATGGCAACCAAACCAAACAAACAAAAATCCTACAAATAAATAAATAATGGCTACATTAAAATAATTTCTTTTGAAACAATTACTCAGGGTAGAATTGTCAAGTTTAATTGTAAACAAATGTTTACAAAGTGATTTAAGTATCAGAAGCCTTCTTGATTTATTTTTACTTAGAAAACTTGTGATCAGACAAACATCCCGTTCAAGTGAAACACAAACTGCAACTAATAATTAAAACCGTTAAAAACGTAGCTGCACCTGATTTTGTAATTTTATATTTATTTTTAAAGGTATGACTGGAGCTTGCAGTGACTATGATCGAGCAATAAAAGTCATTACATACCTGTAAACAAGTGGTCTGAAGATTGTAAAAGTCCAACTGTAGAAAGTCTCACTTTGCCGCAAACAGGTCAAGATGTCGAGTATTGAAACAAGTATTAGGGTTGATCCAAGCGCATCCAACTCTAACTAGTTGAGTGAACTAAGTGTTAACCGTTCCTGAGTGAAAAATGATGTCGGAGAGATTTTACGTCAGGTGTCACCCATGGCAACCAAACCAAACAAATACATGGAGGAATAAGGGTGCAACGTTAAATAAATAAATACATCATTAAATAAATACTTAAATGTGTTATTAATTAATTAAATGTGTCATCAATTAAATAAATACATCATTATATAATTACTTAAATGTGCCATTAATTAATTAAATGTCATTAATTCAATAAATACATAAATATTTACTTAAATGTGTCATTAATTAAATAATAATTAAATAATTCCTTAAATGCATCATTAATTAAATGTGTCATTAATTAGTTAAATGTCATTAATTTAAATTGGAGAATAATTACTTAAATGTGTAATTAATATGTCATTAAATAATTTAAATTGGAGGAGTAAAAGTGCCAAACTTAAATCAATAAATACATCAATAAATAATTACTTAAATGTGTCATTAATTACTTAAATGTGCCATTAATTAAGCCATTAATTAATTAAAATTGTAGTTAAATACATAAATAATTATTTCAGTATTTAATTATTGCATGGTCAAAAACACAATTATTTCACTATTTAATTATTTCATGGTCCTTGTGTTGCAGTGCATCATGAATTAATTTTATCTGTCAATTTTATCATATATATATATATATATATATATATATATATATATATATATATATATGCTGTGACATGCCCTCCTCTTCCACAATTTCTCGGATAGTCACACGACTGAAAAGCCACCGAAAGCTATCTGAATCTTCCGAATGGTGGAAGAGGTGGGCATCATTTTTCGGAGTCCAGCATGTCCTATGAGACTTCAACACGGAGTTGCTTTTGCTCCGCCGTTAGCAGCTTCATGCCGAAGCCATTGGCATGAATTTCACCCCCACTCTTTTCATGGCCAAATCTTCTGTCTGTCACAGTGGAATGTGCCGAAAAAGTGCTGATGTCCACCTCTTCCGCAATTTCTCGGAT
The DNA here is from genome assembly GCF_902500255.1 of Thalassophryne amazonica. Lineage (NCBI taxonomy): Eukaryota > Metazoa > Chordata > Actinopteri > Batrachoidiformes > Batrachoididae > Thalassophryne > Thalassophryne amazonica. The sequence continues at coordinate 89,867,050 of NC_047103.1, read as the reverse complement.
AGTCACACAACAGTCCCACATCACCACAGCGTTCAATTTGGAAATGATCTGGTCATTTCAGCATGTTGATGGCCGATCGGAGCATGACTCGCTCTCCACCGTTGTGCGGACGTCTTTAAACCGGTTGTACCGCTCCTTAATCTGTGTGATGCCCATAGGATCGTCACTGAAAGGCGTCTGGATCTTCTGAATGGTTTCCACCTGGCTGTCGCCCAGTTTCTGGCAAAATTTGATGCAGTAGCGCTGCTCCAGTCATTCCGCCATTTTCCTTGCAATGAAAATCTGACGAGAGACTCCACCCATCCTCACATAAAGGCTGCTTACCAGCAAATGACGCAATCGACAGGCGTGAAAAAATTCACGCATGTGCACGAAGGTTCAAGGTTTGCTCATGCAAGCACACGTGATTAAAATCCATCAGGTTTTTGCAAAAAATAAAAAGGTTGGATACTTTTCTAACAGACCTCGTGTGTGTGTGTGTGTGTGTATATATATATATATATATATATATATATATGTGTATATATGTGTATACGAGGTCTATTAGAAAAGTATCCGACCTTTTTATTTTTTAAAAAAACTATACGGATTTGATGCATATGTTTTTACGTCAGCCAAGCTTGAACCTTCATGCGCATGCGTGAGTTTTTCCACGCCTGTCGGTGACATCATTCGCCTGTGAGCACGCCTTGTGGGAGGAGTGGTCCAGCCCCCTCATCAGATTTTCATTGTCTGAGAAGTTGCTGAGAGACTGGCGCTGTGCTTCATCAAAATTTTTTCCAAAACTGTGAGGCACATCCGAGTGGATACCATTAGACAAAGTAAGCTGGTTTTCGTTGAAAATTTTAACGGCTGATGAGAGATTTTGGATTGTTTCTATCGCTGTAAGGACTTCCCATGGAGTGGGACGTCGCGCAGCGCTCCGAGGCGAAGTCGTCATCCTCTTTCAAGCTGAAAACCTCCAAATTTAAGCCTCTGTTGATCCAGGATGTCGTGAGAGAACAGAGAACTTTCAAAAGAGGTCGGAATCAGCAGTTTATCCGGACATTCCACTGTTAACGGAGATTTTTTAAATGAAAGACGTGCGGACGGATTGGCGCATCGGCTCTCAGCCGGCGCAGCGCGCCCGCCACAGGAAAAACACCTCCGTGTTGATAACCATTTGTAAAATCCAGGCGGCTTTTGGTGGCTTTCAGTTGAGTGAGTATCTGAGAAATTGTTTAACAGCAGGGCATGTTCCAACTTGTCCTTAAGGCTTCCAATGGAGGTGTTTTTCCTGTGGCGGGCGTGCTGCGCCGGCTGCGAGCCGACGCGCCAATCCGTCCGCACGTCTTTCATTAAAAAAATCTCCTTTAACAGTGGAATGTCCGGATAAACTGCTGATTCCAACCTCTTCTGAAAGTTCCCTGTTCTCTCACGACGTCCTGGGTCAACAGAGGCTTAAATTTGGAGGTTTTCAGCTTGAAACAGGATGACGACGTCGCCTTGGAGCGCTGCGCGATGTCCCGCTCCGTGGGAAGTCCTTACAGCGATAGAAACAATCCAAAATCTCTCATCAGCCGTTAAAATTTTCACAGAAAACCAGCTGAATTTCTCGAATGGTGTCCACTCGGATGTGCCTCACAGTTTTGGAAAAAATTTTGATGAAGCACAGCGCCCGTCTCTCAGCAACTTCTCAGACAAAGGAATTCCGACGAGGGGGCTGGACCACTCCTCCCACAAGGCGTGCTCACAGGCTAATGATGTCACCGACAGGAGTGAAAAAACTCTCGCATGCACACGAGGGTTCAAGCTTGGCTGATGTAATCACACGTGATTCAAATCCATATGGTTTTTTAAAAAAATAATAAGGTCGGATACTTTTCTAATAGACCTCGTATATATACTTTATTTAACCAGGTAAAAGTCTCACTGAGATTAAAAATCTTTTTTTTTTTCCCAAGAGTGACTTGACCAAGAAGGCAACACAGCAACATGGACACAGATAACATACGAGGTCTATTAGATAATAAACCGACCCTTTTATTTTTTTTTTAACTATATGGATTTGAATGACGTGCGATTACGCCAATCATGCTTGAACCCTCGTGCGCATGTGTGAGTTTTTTCACGCGTGTCGGTGACGTCATTTCCCTGTGGGCAGGCCTTGAGTGAGATGTGGTCCCGCCCTCTCGGCTGAATTCCTTTGTTTCACACGCTGCTCGAGACGGCGCGCGTTGCTTCATCAACATTTTTTCTGGACCTGTGAGGAATATCCAAGTGGATACTATTCGAGAAATTAAGCTGGTTTTCAGTGAAAAGTTTAACGGCTGATGAGAGATTATGGGGTGTTTCTGTTGGTGTAAGGACTTCCCATGGAGCGGGACGTCCTGCAGCACTTCCAGGCGCTGTCGTCGGCCTGTTTCGACCTGAAAACATCCTAATTTAAGGCTTAATTCACCCAGGACGTCGTGAGAGAACAGAGAAGATTCAGAAGAGGCCGGCATGAGGACTTTATGCGGACATTCCACTGTTTAAGGACATTTTTTAATGAAAGACGTGCGCACAAATTCGCCGAGTCGTTTCTGTGACGGCTCGGCAAATCTGTGTGCGCCGCGACAGGAAAAACACCTCCGTGTTGAAAACCATTTGTAAAATTCAGGCGGCTTTTGATGGCTTTCAACAAGTGAGTAACTGAGAAATTGTTTAACAGCTTGGGCATGTTCCAACTTGTCCGTTAAGGTTTCCAACGGAGGTGTTTTTCCTGTCGCGACCCCCCGCGGTCGGGTCCGGCCCGACATGCGACTCTGCCCGCACGTTATTTCATTACAAAATGTCCGTTAACAATGGAATGTCCGAATAAACTCCTCATGCCGACTTCTTCTGAAAGTTCTCTGTTCTCTGACGACTTCCTGGGTCAACAGAGCCTGAAATGTGGAAGTTTTCAACTTGAAACGGCGAGACGCTGCTGCCTCGAAGTGCAGATCGCCATCAGGCGCCGTGGGCCGTCCTTACGGCGACACTACCAGACCAAAATCTCTCATCAGCCGTTAAAATTTTTACCAAAAACCAGCTGAATTTATCGAATGGTGTCCTCAGTTGTGCCTTACAGTTTTGAAAAAATTTTGATCAAACAAAGCAGCATTCTCTGAGCCATTCCTAAACAATGAAAAAATCGATGAGAGGGTGGGCCACTCCTCACTCAAAGACTGCCCACTGACAGACGTGAAAAAACTCTCGCATGCCCACGAAGGTTCAAGCATGTCTGATGTAATCACACGTGATTCAAATCCATATGGTTTTTGAAAAAATAGTAAGGTCGGATACTTTTCTAGCAGACCTCGTACACAACAAAATGAAATAAAAATCACAACATCCAGCCAGCATGGTATACAGGTACAGTCACTAAAATGCCATGTATTTATAATTAATAGTAAAATAAAAGTAAAGTAGTAAAGTACAAGTAATATTAACAGTAATAGTCTAACACAAGTAAGTAAATGTAAATACTGAGGTGTAGAAAGCTTTCTCATTTTCATTATTTCTTTCATCTCATACAGGTGCACTGGATGCTGCAAACAGCAGCTGGAGGCTGCAGTAAAGGAGCTGGATAAAGATTTTACCACCCTTCAAGATGACAGGTGGGTATGACACAAAATCAACATTTCAAATGAAAATTGTGACCGTTAGTATTAAGGTTTTTCAAATGCGCAGATAATTGTTACTGAAATAATGTAATTAATTTCACTCCTAACCACAGCTCAGCAAAGAAGATGCTCTGAACACCCGATCAGTCGTCCGAATCCTTGTGGAAGCATCCATTCAGAGACTGAAGGAGTATCAAATCTGGGAACGCAGATTCTCTCTGACCGTGTCTGGGAATGCGCTCTTCTTCTGACTGTCTGGGAACACGCTCTTCCCTCTGACCATCTCTGGGAATGTGCTGTTTCCTCTTGACCGTGTCTGGGAACGCACTCTCTCTCTGAACCGTGTCTAGGAACGCGCTCTCTCTCTGAACCGTGTCTGGGAACGCGCTCTCCCTCTGACCGTGTCTGGGAACGCGCTCTCCCTCTGACCGTGTCTGGGAATGCGCTCTTCTTCTGACTGTCTGGGAACACGCTCTTCCCTCTGACCATCTCTTTTAAGATTAGGCTTAAAACTTTCCTTTTTGCTAAAGCTTATAGTTAGGGCTGGATCAGGTGACCCTGAACCATCCCTTAGTTATGCTGCTATAGACGTAGACTGCTGGGGGGGTTCCCATGATGCATTGTTTCTTTCTCTTTTTGCTCTGTATGCACCACTCTGCATTTAATCATTAGTGATCGATCTCTGCTCCCCTCCACAGCATGTCTTTTTCCTGGTTCTCTCCCTCAGCCCCAACCAGTCCCAGCAGAAGACTGCCCCTCCCTGAGCCTGGTTCTGCTGGAGGTTTCTTCCTGTTAAAAGGGAGTTTTTCCTTCCCACTGTAGCCAAGTGCTTGCTCACAGGGGGTCGTTTTGACCGTTGGGGTTTTACATAATTATTGTATGGCCTTGCCTTACAATATAAAGCGCCTTGGGGCAACTGTTTGTTGTGATTTGGCGCTATATAAAAAAAATTGATTGATTGATCTCTGGGAATGTGCTGTTTCCTCTTGACCGTGTCTGGGAACGCACTCTCTCTCTGAACCGTGTCTGGGAACGCACTCTCCCTCTGAACCGTGTCTGGGAACGCGCTCTCCCTCTGACCGTGTCTGGGAACGCGCTCTCCCTCTGAACCGTGTCTGGGAACGCACTCTCTCTCTGAACCGTGTCTGGGAACGCGCTCTCCCTCTGAACCGTGTCTGGGAACGCGCTCTCCCTCTGACCGTGTCTGGGAACGCGCTCTCCCTCTGACCGTGTCTGGGAACGCGCTCTTCCTCTGACCGTGTCTGGGACAGTCAACCAGCTGTGGACCAACTGCTGTGTGATGACCGACTTCCAGGAAAGACCTGATTTGAAAGACTATATTCATGCTGAATAAAGCATCATTTTTTTTGTCTTCTTTCAAATATTACAGTGTGAATTCACCTCCAGAATCAAACCTCTGTACTTTTGCACAAACCTCTGCACAAAGATCACACAGCTGTGGTGTAAGTAGTTAGTATATTGGCCTAGTTTTGTTGTACTGTATATAGTTAGTTAAGTGTGTATATTGAGTATGAGAAGAATCACTCATTTGAGATCTAATTTTTTTATTTAACATTTGTGAATGACACCAACATTTAGTAAATATTTAATAACTTGATAGCAGTCAGTTTTTATTATTATTATTATTTACAATTGGTGAGCTCTGAAGTGTACAGCTGAGAAGTGGAGACCAATGTTTTCTGGTTTGTAGTTATTGTGTAGCTTTCTGAACTGACACTGGTATGACGGAGTGAGCCTCGTGGCACAGGTCCGAGCACCATGGAGAGCTCGGACACGCCACACAGCACCGAGATCAGTGGTTACAGTCTGAGGCTGTTCACTCCTTCACCAAGAGACAATAATGTGTCAGAGTGGGGTCCTGAAATAAATTAAGCAACATAAATAAATAAATTAACAAGTGTTAAATTCACTGATCTTCCATGCATCTCTTGCAGCTTGTTTTGATTTTCGATTCTGACATCAACAATTATTCTCAAAAACTGCTGACTTCAGTGTTTTATTTACTACATCGATATGAACAATAAGTGGCAACATACAGCAATACACATTATACACAAACCAACAGTTTAATAGTATCACCCGTGTGTGTTTGATAGTGTTGGTTTGCAGACACTCCTGGTTGATGGCTTTGGTCTCCTCACAGCCACGTCCTGAACTCTACATGAATCCCCTGGGAATATTAACAAGCAGACATGAGTGGAATAGTGTCCTGCTTCATTGTAAGAACTCAACATTAAATTCAGAAAAAACTCTAACAGACCAAAGTCTATTTTTATTTGCCTGTGGCCTGTACATAAATTGTTTTATAAAGTGGTTATTGATTAATTTTCTGATGTTTTAACCTTCATGTCGATGTTGTCTCTCCCCAGGCAGCTACTTCAGACCAAAGCAACACCAATGTGCCTCAGAGCTGATAGGGGAATTACTTCTCACAAAACAATATTATTCATGCTAATTACAGGAGATTTGAGGTATCTCAGTCAATGACTCTGTCTTTGGCACCAACAGTCATGTGCTTGTTTGTCACTATATTACAGTTTTTGCCGACTGATTACACACATTTTGCAAAATGTGGCTCACTGTGTCAAAACTCTACACACAAGCAAGATAAGACACAGGCCTTGTTGTAAAACCCGTCACAGCTCTGTCAAAACTAACAATCCCTTCCAAAAAGTCATACTAGCAACAAAATGATACACACGCACCATTCTGAAACACTTTCAAATCAACAGCAACACACTGATGTGTTTTAATGGACTACCCAGCAGTGGGGAATAAGTTTCATTACACTAGAAGTCTTTCTGAAAGCGTTGTAACTAGGTTTAAGGATATGATTCCTTCTTTGTTATGTTCTTCAATGCCATATACCAACACAATGCAGAGTAGCTACCTAAACTCTGTGAGTGACATAGATTATCTCGTCAATAGCTTCACATCCTCAATGAGCACAACTGTGGATGCTGTAGCTCCTCTGAAAAAGAGAGCCTTAAATCAGAAGTGCCTGACTCTGTGGTATAACCCACAAACTCGTAGCTTAAAGCAGATAACCCGTAAGCTGGAGAGGAAATGGCGTCTCACTAATTTAGAAGATCTTCATTTAGCCTGGAAAAAGAGTCCGTTGCTCTATTAAAAAAAAGCCCTACGTAAAGCTAGGACATCTTACTATTCATCACTAATTGAAGAAAATAAGAACAACCCCAGGTTTCTTTTCAGCACTGTAGCCAGGCTGACAGAGTCAGAGCTCTATTGAGCCGAGTATTCCTTTAACTTTATCTAGTAATGACTTCATGACTTTCTTTGCAAATAAAATTTTAACTATTAGAGAAAAATTATTCATAACCATCCCAAAGACATATCTTTATGTTCAGCTGCTTTCAGTAATGCTGGTATTTGGTTAGACTCTTTCTCTCCGATTGATCTGTCTGAGTTACTTTCATTAGTCACTTCCTCCAAACAATCAACATGTCTATTAGACCCCATTCCTACCAGGCTGCTCAAGGAAGCCATACCATTAATTAATGCTTCGATCTTAAATATGATCAATTTATCTTTATTAGTTGGCAATGTACCACAGGCTTTTAAGGTGGCAGTAATTAAACCATTACTTAAAAAGCCATCACTTGACCCAGCATTCTTAGCTAATTATAGGCCAATCTCCAACCTTCCTTTTCTCTCAAAAATTCTTGAAAGGGTAGTTGTAAAACAGCTAACTGATCATCTGCAGAGGAATGGTCTATTTGAAGAGTTTCAGTCAGGTTTCAGAATTCATCATAGTACAGAAACAGCATTAGTGAAGGTTACAAATGATCTTCTTATGGCCTCAGACAATGGACTCATCTCTGTGCTTGTCCTGTTAGACCTCAGTGCAGCTTTTGATACTGTTGACCATAAAATTTTATTACAGAGATTAGAGCATGACATAGGTATTAAAGGCACTGTGCTGCAGTGGTTTGAATCATATTTATCTAATAGATTACAATTTGTTCATGTAAATGGGGAATGTTCTTCACAGACTAAGGTTAATTATGGAGTTCCACAAGGTTCTGTGCTAGGACCAATTTCATTCACTTTATACATGCTTCCCTTAGGCAGTGTTATTAGAAAGCACTGCTTAAATTTTCATTGTTACGCAGATGATACCCAGCTTTATCTAACCATGAAGCCAGAGGACACACACCAATTAGTTAAACTGCAGGAATGTCTTTCAGACATAAAGACATGGATGACCTCTAATTTCCTCCTTTTAAATTCAGATAAAACTGAAGTTATTGTACTTGGCCCCACAAATCTTAGAAACATGGTGTCTAACCAGATCCTTACTCTGGATGGCATTACCCTGACCTCCAGTAATACTGTGAGAAATCTTGGAGTCATTTTTGATCAGGATATGTCCTTCAATGCGCATATTAAGCAAATATGTAGGACTGCTTTTTTGCATTTGTGCAATATCTCTAAAATTAGAAAGGTCTTGTCTGAGTGATGCTGAAAAGCTAATTCATGCATTTATTTCCTCTAGGCTGGACTAGTGTAATTCATTATTATCAGGTTGTTCTAAAAGTTCCCTGAAAAGCCTTCAGTTAATTCAGAATGCTGCAGCTAGAGTACTGACAGGGACTAGAAGGAGAGAGCATATTTCACCCATATTGGCCTCTCTTCATTGGCTCCCTGTTAATTCCAGAATTGAATTTAAAATTCTTCTTCTTACTTATAAGGTTTTGAATAATCAGGTCCCATCTTATCTTAGGGACCTCATAGTACCATATCACCCCAATAGAGCGCTTGCTCTCAGACTGCAGGCTTACTTGTAGTTCCTAGGGTTTTTAAGAGTAGAATGGGAGGCAGAGCCTTCAGCTTTCAGGCTCCTCTCCTGTGGAACCAGCTCCCAATTCGGATTAGGGAGACAGACACCCTCTCTACTTTTAAGATTAAGCTTAAAACTTTCCTTTTTGAAAAAGCTTATAGTTAGGGCTGGATCAGGTGACCCTGAACCATCCCTTAGTTATGCTGCTATAGATGTAGAATGCTGGGGGGTTTCCCATGATGCACCCAGTGTTTCTTTTTATTCACCTCTTTTTGCTCTGTATGCACCACTCTGCTTTTAATCATTGGTGATTGATCTCCTTTTTCCTGATTCTCTCCCCCTCAGCCTCAACCAGTCCCAGCAGAAGACTGCCCCTCCCTGAGCCTGGTTCTGCTGGAGGTTTCTTCCTGTTAAAAGGGAGTTTTTCCTTCCCACTGTCGCCAAGTGCTTGCTCACAGGGGGTTGTTTTGACCATTGGATTTGTTTTTTTTTTTTGGTAATTATTGTATGGCCTTGCCTTACAATATAAAGCACCTTGGGGCAACTGTTTGTTGTGATTTGGTGCTATATAAATAAAATTGATTTGATTTGATATATGGTACAGTAACATCAGGATGCCATTGCACTTGACAGTACTATCCACTGTGTGGTGGCTGAGGTTTGGGTGGACCCTTTGTCCAGCTTCTCTCAGTGTGAGGCCGTGGTTGATCACATGGACCACCCAAAGCTACTCACTACTCTTAATACTTCATCTGAAACATTTCTCCTTCTTGCACTTCCTGGTCTTTGTCTTCCTTGTCGTCTTCCTCTGCTTCTTTCTCTGGGTTTTATCGCCTCCATGATTGTAGATTTGACTAAATGTCTTACCTGAGCTCTATTTGTGGAGCCAAAGGTCAGACTGATTGGTGGTGAGTTTTCTGTGTGAGTGTTTACAGATGTATGCATACATATTTCTAATTACCAGATGTGCTTTGCATTTTTATTAAAAGTGTTTTCCCAATGATAAGGTAATTTATCTTTGAGTTCAGTGTCTACTGAAGGAAACTGTGTGTAAAGTTCTGCAGTAACTGTGTTGAAGAATTGCAACAAAGTGCAAAGCAGAAAATGTGTTTAAGGTATTGTCACATTGTGTTTTAGCTGTTGTTACAAGATGTTTTGGATTTGAATTTTAGTCTAAGCATTCACTTTCTGGGTGTAAGCAGTTGGCAAAAACTGTAAAATATAAAAGTGGCTCCTGAGTGTATTCTTACATTCAGTGCATGAAAAGAATTTCTGTGGAAGGAAATAAAACCATAATCTTGCAGTTTTTACCATTTACTGGCATAATCCTTTTTTTGTTTTTTTTTTATCTGTTGAAACAGTAACTACAGTAGCATTAGACACAGTTGAAGCAACACAGCACACGTTCAATATGCACACTAGGAACATATTTTTGATCATCCAATAGAGGGCAGTATAGTGCTATTTTTCCCATTTGTAAATGAACACAACCCTGCTGGAAACACTAAAGTGATCAGTTGGACCTGTGGTGAGTTAAATTAGAATAATCTGACATCATCACATTAGAACACTGGATATGTTATAAATCTGTTGAGTTTTGGTGTAGTTTAGTTGTTTTTCTTTTTCAAGTTCAAACATGACACCAGCAATAGTTAATAGAATACATCAAACAAAATGTGAACAGAAAAAGAATGAAGCACTGAAGGATTATGTAAAAAAAATTAGGTCAGAGACATATCAAATGATAGTTTGTGCAGAAATGAATGAAGGATGATGGTGAGATTCAACCTCTTAGTACCTAGAAGTGTTTTGATGCTGATACTTCCTCTGTTACACTTTGCTGTCAGAACAATACAGTACATATAACACTGAACCTGAAGTTAAAATAAATACTGTATGTGCTCAAAGGATCTCTCATGAGAATATGGATGGATGTGCTCAACTGCATCCCATCTGAACAAATGGTGCAGGAACCACGGGGCTCCCTGTATATAAAACCTACAGCTGCCAGGGTCCTAATCACAAGCTCATATCAAATTGGGGTCCAGAGTCAATTCCCAGTACTACAGTCAGAACTGCTAATCAACATGCACCCCCACCCCCCAAAAAAACCAAGGTGCTACTAAATCAGCTATCAAAGAAAACCAGACTCAAACCTGCCAAGAGAAAGAGAGAGAGGAAAAAAAAACATAAAAAAATAAGTCTTTATTATATGGCTGCGACACTATGCGCGCTCTGATTGGCTGATTACCGGTTAGATATTTTCCCATATCCGGACTGGTTACCATGCCAATCGGTCCACAACGCATATTTGCATTACAAACCAGGAATAAAAAACACAATTAAAACAAAACAAGTCTGACATGAACATACTCCATAAATATTTAAACAGCATCTAAAGCTTACCAGCTAACGACTGGACCATCTGTTAGCAAGTTCTTCATGGAGGTGAAGCGAACAGCTCTTACTATGAACCGTCAGCAGCTTTCATATTTGGGCAATACTGTAAGTTTACATGTTTATATATATAATAGCCATATAATAAATGATTAACCTCACTTGCTCTGTCTGTATGAGGATATCAGGCCGACGTGTTGTCAGTATGGATGGTCCGTACTGACAACGTGTCGGTCTGATATTTCCCCATACACACCGAGTGGTCGGTTAAAAATCCTTTAGTATTGCTACAAAAGAACACCCGTTAAACAGCAAAATCCTCGAAATTCTCACCAGTTCTGCATTACAACCATGCATTTAATAATGCTGAAATGAGGAATGTCCTGGCATGTTCCCATATATTGATATTAGACCTGATCATGGCATTTATTTATTTTGGGCTTTAATAAATACAAATCTCACCCATTAAACACCCCAGATCTGTATGCAGTCCTTTTGTAAGTGGAGCTGATAGTGACTCTATTCAATGCTTTTAAGCACACCAAGAGTTTCAAAAGGTTTTTAAAGCATGTTCTAATCCAATTACATTTTTTTCCAAAAATCTGACTGGTTAATCGTGTGAGATGTCAGACCATAAAATATTGCGTAAACTGTGGCAAAATATTAAAACCGTTTCACATTTAATGTATTAGTCCGCACCCTGACTGCGCGCACTGCTATCCAGATGTAAATAATTGCACTGTCACCTGAGGTGGACAGAAGAGTGGATTTAATGGATTTAACTGGATTTAACTGGATTGATTGATGAATTTAACTCACTGCACCTGATGAGATGGAGAAATCTGTGGGTCTCGGGGGCAGAGTTAGCCTATTTTTAATATATATATATATATATATATATATATATATATATATATATATATATATATATATATATATATATATATGCTTCTATACTACTATTTTTTTTAAACAACCTATTTCAAGCATTATGCCAAAATATGTATTACAAGAACACAATAATTTCTTGGGCAAATGGTTCAATCCACAAAGCGCGCCTACATTCATCTCTCTCTCTGCTCTGACGTGTTTGTGTCGCGTGGTGGCGCTGCTGCGGGTGGCGCTGCTGCGGGTGGAGCTCATTTAGCAGAGGCGCTGTCCTGTGCGCGCTGGTGGTGGTAACCTCACCCAGCCACGCTGTCAAGTGATTGCCAGGTGACTGTCACATTTGCGAGGTATTTATTCACAGTTTATGTCTCTGAATGTGAAGAGCAAGTGCAACTTTCTGAAAAGTGCTTATTTTACTCACCTGGCTACCTATCGCTAAACACAATATACTGCTCTACAAATTAGTGCACGCTGTGCGTGGTCAAATGTAAAATTGATTCGGTGTTGTCTCTTTTTTTTTCAACTAAATCCTCTTGTCAGCTACTAAATGGTGTTGGCCCTTCAATCTGTGTAGCTTCCATGAACAAATCCCTCTCCTACATCAAATACCATGTACACAGATCTGACCTGAATGCTAAGGGCCCTGTCCCACTGGCGTTTAGGAGGATTTGCGCATGAAATGAGGAGACAAAAGCTGAGCGTCCGCAACAAAGGTGGGCGGAAATGACAAATGTCCCGGGGTGGATCAGCGAATACATGAGGAAGAAAAGCAGATATAACGGAACAGAAGCAAAGGCGACCGCGGAGGCGCCCCCATGAGGGGCACAGAGGCTGTGATGCACTCTCTCCATCCGTGCCCACTCTGTCTGCATGCGCGACATACCATTTGCGACCGTGATGTGGCCGTGCTGGGCACGCGTCATATCTGTTTTGCACGCTGTCCCGGTCTGCCACCAAGCCACGCCAACCCGTCGGTTGCGGATATCAGCAGATGACGGGATATGCAGCGCGATGGTTGTTTATGTCCTGCGTATGTCTTCAGTATGTGTTCAGGCAGTGATGTGGATCTCATCCGCAGCAGGATTTTTGAGCCGCTCAAGAATCCTGGCTGCGGACATGCGTGCCTCTGCGGATGATCACAGACGTGTTCGGATGGTGGCCGACTCATACAGGAATGTTATACGGTTATTGCAGTTGTTTGGCAGATGTGGGCCACTTTTGTGCGCATTCCATCCGCAAATCCTCCTAAACGCCAGTGGGACAGGGCCCTTAGTTAAGGTCCTTAACTAAGCATTTCAGAATTAAGACAGTAAACTTTACCACAAAGTTTAATGCACAGCATGATAATAAGTGAATAATTTAAATTCCTGCTAAAACGGCATAAATCATAAAACTCATTTTGTATTTTTATTTGTTGGTAGTAAGTAACCAAGCCTGCAGTGCAGTGATGGATATCAGAGCATTTTTTTCAAAAGCAAAAAAAGCTTCAGGTGAGGTTTGTGCACTCTATAGACCTTATGTGATAGTAGATATGGACATTGAGAATAGCAAAGGATGGAAAGTGAAGCTCAGGGTAAATTGAATATGTGTATCAGACTGTGGAGGTGTCTTACTTGTGTTACTGGTGTTTTGGTATGAATTCTGACTTTTAAGTCACACATTTTTATTTTTCTTACTTTTAAGGACTTCATTAGATCTTGTCTGTCCTTTCTATGCTTTGCTGTTAATTCAATAAATAATCCATATTCATATATTTCTTATCCTGAACCCATTTATGTGCAGTATACCATCTGTGTTCTCCATCCAGCCTTATAGTGGAGTGCTGCTGTAGCTGTGCTAAACCAGGTCCTCCCGCACACGGCACTAAACCTCACTGATCATAACAACTGCAACTACTGTATTTTTATGACTTACGACGTGGATGTGCGTGCTGCCAGAAAAACCGAGACATCAATCAGTTTGTAGAATAAATAAATGAATAGCCAAAACTAAAACACAGTCTAAGTAATGCCGAAAACTGTCTAAATGTAATTGAAAAGTGATACCAGGGTGAATGTTCTGTACTAAGTACTATGACATAATAATCTGTTAAGATTAATATGCGTTTTTTTTGTTTTTTGTTTTTTTTATCATTCTGACAATGAATGCAGCTTTTACAAGCAATGTTTTCACTCTGAAATCATGGGAAATTGTATTTCTGGACATCTAGATTTTAAAAATTTAAAAAATGTGCTAAGCACCCCTAAAACTGGAAGTCTAAAATTGCCTCTGGTGGGTCTGCTCACAGAATTTCCAGTTTGGCATGAAGACGCTGTTGCTACGGTAAGCTTTGACGAGCCAACCGCACCATTTCACAACGATTCGCCGACTGAATTACTTACAGAAAAATAAACCGTGCAAATGTTGGAAATGGATTAGAATGGGAATAACCCCCTTGTGTTTGATGATTTGCGGACATTAATGTTGGATTACGGTTGCAAATAGGCGTTTTACTGGCTCCGCTAACGCACTGCCGGTAAAACTCCTTTTTCAGTTTGCGACCATAAAATCCAGAATTAACGTCCACAAATCATCAGACACAACAGGGTTATTCCCTAAATTATGCACTGTATCACTTCAGATATGCACCAAGACTTTTTTTCTTGACAGATGCCATGTTTGGCTTTGAGCCCAGTCCCATGACCTTTATGTAATTGCTACTTGAAAGTGGGGCAATGGTTGTTAAAAGTGTGCTCTAGCTTCAGCCTCCAGTACCTCAAATGTTGCTTTTCACAATTCACTCATTGTAGATTCCTTGCACATTTTTGTTTGTGCAGTCCATTTTTGTTTTCTTATAGTACCTTCCACTCAGCCTTTAACTAAGTGACATTTAATTAATATTAACTACTTGTAATTAACATCACTGACAGCGAGCAGTCAGAAGTAAAATGCATAAACATCATCCCTTTGTTTGATGTTGTGAACACCACTACAGTGCATATTCATAAGAACAGCATTAAGAAAAATCTGTTTATTTTGTTATTTAAAAACTAAGATAAAGCTGTGTAGCGCCACATTATGTAATAATGCATGGTGTAATATGCAACAATGCAGAGGACAAATTTCCTTGTCAGGCTGCATGTATGTCTGTATGTATATACATACACACACACACACACACATATATATATATATATATATATATATATGTATGTATGTATGTATGTGTATATATATATATATATATATATATATATATATATATATATATATATATATATATATATATGTGTGTGTGTGTGTGTGTGTACTATGACAATAAAGGCTCTTCTTCTTCTAACAGGCCTAGAAGAGCAACCCCATGAGTCTAATACGCTTAGTTTGCTCAATATTGAGTCAGTGGACCTGGGAATCTTTGAAGTGCCTGACCTGTTCCTATATGAATACATTAATTTAACATCTAACAGTGAGGCTGTCATCTCTGGTCTTTCTCTGCAAATCTAGTTCAGCTTATCATTGCTAATCAGACCATTGTTGCTAGTGCTGACTCAAAAGTTTGGCCTTTTATCTGTTAGTATTTCATTAGCCGTTATAGTTGCAAATAAATCAACATAAAATTCTAGAAGAGATTTTTTTTAAATCTGATATCTGTTCTTTGTTCATATCTTTCATCGTGTTTTCTTTGAATTTGGCCATTTTTCACCTTAAAGAGGATGGCTTATGACCCCAATTCTAATGAAGGTGGGACGATGTGTAAAATGTAAATAAAAACAGAATTTGCAAATCCTCTTCAACCTATATTCGATTGAATACACCACAAAGACAAGATATTTTAATGTTCAAACTGATAAACTTTATTATTTTTGTGCAAATATTTTCTCATTTTGAAAAGGATGCCTGCAACACGTTTCGAAAAAGCTGGGACAGTGGTATGTTTACCACTGTGTTACATCACCTTTCCTTCTAATAACACTCAATAAGTGTTTGGGAACTGAGGACACTAATTGTTGAAGCTTTGTAGGTGGAATTCTTTCCCATTCTTGCTTGATGTACGACTTCAGTTGTTCAACAGTCCGGGGTCTCTGTTGTCGTATTTTGCGCTTCATAATGTGCCACACATTGTCAGTGGTGACAGGTCTGGACTGCAGGCAGGCCAGTCTAGTAACTGCACTCTTTTACTACGAAGCCACGCTGTTGTAACATGTGCAGAATGTGTCTTGGCATTGTCTTGCTGAAATAAACAGGGATGTCCCTGAAAAAGACGATGCTTGGATGGCAGCATGTGTTGCTCCAAAACCTGGATGTACCTTTCAGCATTGATGGTGCCATCACAGATGTGTATGTTTCCCATGCCATGGGCACTAACACACCCCCATACCATCACAGATGCTGGCTTTTGAACTTTGCGCTGGTAACAATCTAGATGGTCTTCTTCCTCTTTTGTCTGGAGGATATGACATCCATGATTTCCAAAAACAGTTTGAAATGTGGAGTCATTAGACCACAGCACACTTTTCCCTTTTGCATCTGTCCATTTTAAATGAGCTCGGGCCCAGAGAAGGTGGTGGCGTTTCTGGATGTTGTTGATGTATGGCTTTCACTTCGCATGGTAAGTTTTAACTTGCACTTGTAGACTTGTAGCGAGGAACTGTGTTAACTGACAGTGGTTTTCTGAAGTGTTCCTGAGCACATGCAGTAAGATCCTTTACACAATGATGTTGGTTTTTAATGCAGTGCCACCTGAGGGATTGAAGGTCACAGGCATTCAATGTTGGTTTTCAGCCTTGCCGCTTATGTGTAGAAAGTTCTTCAGATTCTCTGAATTTTTTGATTATATTATGGACTAGATGATAGAATCCCTAAATTCTTTGCAATTGAATGTTGGGAAACATTGTTCTTAAACTGTTGGACTATTTTTTTCACGCAGTTGTTCACAAAGTGGTGATCCTCACCCCATCTTTTTTTGTGAACAGCTGAGACTTTTGGGGATGCGCCTTTTATACCCAATCATGACACTCACCTGTTTCCAATTAACCTGTTCACCTGTGAAATGTTCCAAACAGGTGTTCTTTGAGTATTCATCAACTTCCCCAGTCTTTTGTTGCCCCTGTCCCAGCATGTTTGAAACGTGTTACAGGCGTCCATTTCAAAATGAGCAAATATTTGCACAAAAACGTTTATCACTCTGAACATTAAATATCTGTCTTTGTGGTGTATTCAATTGAATATAAGTTGAAGAGGATTTGTAAATCATTGTATTCTGTTTTTATTTACATTTCACACAACATCTCAACTTCATTGGAACTGGGGTTGTACAAAACTGCTCCTCAAAACCGAGCCAAAATGTCTGGGTCTCCCCCTGGGGGCTGGTTGTAGTACATATATACATTGTGCTCAGGCTCAAAATTACAGAAACACCTGCCAAACTGCCAAATGCAGGTTAACATTTCCTTTTCATCTGTCAATGAAACTTTATGACTGGTTATGAGTGAAGCACATCATTGTGGTTATTTGTCCTGTCAGCATTATGCCTATGTTTCCCTTAGCCATAGATTGCGTGCTTGCTTGCATATGTGCATGGTGTTAATTGCAGCCCATGGAGACCTCCATAAAGATGTGTAGTTTTCACCATGTGTGTCTGTCTCTCTGTCCGTCCATCCACACATTTCTGTCTGGCTGAAAATGCCCGTCCTATAGCATTTATTCTGCTGGGAATCACTTTTAAACATGACCTGAGCTTGCAAACACATTTTCCATTATAATGACTACTGTTACATTTAATTTAGGTTTGACCAATGCAGCATCCTACTAGTTTTTTTTTTTTAATTAATTCCAATTAAGCTGGAATGCTTAATGTTGTGCTGATGGTATGGTGTTTTTTTCTAATTAGGGCACCAAATTATTACATTTCCTTCCCAACAAAAGTGCCACGCCCACATTTTGTGATAATTGTCATATCTAACAACTTATTACAAAATATGTCAAAGTTTATTACAAAATGTGTTTAATGCAATTAACGGTTATCAAAGCTAACTTTTTGGTTAGCTGTGCCCACCACTGGATCTAAGAAAATACAAGTATTGGACTGAAACTTGGTATCAGCAGATACTCAATATTAAAGTACTCATAGTGTCAGCAGAGGTCAGAAAAAAAAAAAAAACTTGGTCAGGACATCCTTCATTGAAATATTAATTCTTTAACAGTGACCTTAAAGAGAATACTTTTTTTTTTTTTTTTTAACGTTCATCCACCTGATCTTCAGTTTTTACACAGAGTCAGAGACTTTAAACAGGGATGAGGACAATCTCGATGGGAAAAGACTGGTGGGTGAGGGGGAGGGGAATTTTTTTGAAATTTTCACACTTATTCTGGTGAATTTTAACAGATGAAAAGATGATTTTATGTGGATAAAAAAAAAATGCTCTCATTTGTACCTTTAATTGAATTAAATTCTTGGCCATGAATCAATTCATAATAAATTGTATCAAGATTTATAGCCACCAGACATTCCAAATCAATGTTTGTCAGTAATGAAACCAAATACCCAGGATAGTCAGTCCAATGTACATATAAATTCTGGTAAAATCCATTCAAGACCACACTTCACATTGTTTTTGTTGTTGTTGTTTTGTTTTTTTAATTTAAAAACCAGGTATGTTGATTTTCACTCAGTCCAATGTAAAATCCAAGTTAACACAATCTACAGTACTGAAAAGAATAACAAACGCTAGTTTGTGTGGTATTTTATTCCCCACCCATGTCCCCTTGTTGATGTGTTCAAATCTCTTAGTTCCTCTTAGTTCATTATTTTTAATAAGTACTAACTTAGAGTAGATATTTGGTCTGACATCAGGGCTGCAGGTTGTCAGTGTTATTCCTTTGTCCAGCCACATCCATGCAAAGTTTTCGTTATCTTTACAGATTTCTCGGACACACTTGCTATCTTTGCTATCTTTGTCACATTTTCCTCACAAAAAACTGTCCAAACTTTCAAACTATTTTCACTTGCCGTTTTGGAAAATAGATTTTCAAAATGATTAGGTGAGATCTGGAAGCATGAGCTGGTACTGCACGCTGCCACCACTACCACACTATGGACCCTCCCTAGTTCCTGGTTGACAACCACCCAGGCAGAGAGGCGGTCTATCCCCACTGTGTACGAGTATTGTTTAACTATTGTTGAAGATAAATCAGCTTCCACAATGACTACAGTAAAAACAAAAACTTGAAATTCGACAGTGCTTATTGTGTATCGCTGTCACACACAAACACACACACACACACACACACACTGGTGGCAAAATTTTCTGTCACTATCTGGTTAAATTTAGTGGAACATTTGCTGCACTCTGCCAAAATGTGAAGGAAGCTGAAGTGTTCACCACCTGTGACATTACACTATTCCTGTGGGATTTTACTGTACATCCAGTAACAGCGCAGTATTAGGTTTCAAACACACACACACACTGAAAGCTCTCAGATGTTCTCATTATCACTCATTACTTCAGGTTTCTCAAATCACTGCAGAAGAATCAGCACAGCAGCTTCTGTTCTGTGAATGTTGCTCAGTATTTTTACAGCCTTTCTGACAGCTCACCCTCAAACCAAAGCAAGACAAAAGTTGAAGATTTTCCAAAAGGTTGGCAAGCTACTGCCTGGTTGGTGCTGTTTTTCATCTGCTCTAGGCCTCTGTTGCATGTTAAGTTGTTGGATTGTGAGCCCGTGGTGGGTGATTGTGTTACACATGCCTCCTCTGAGCTCCTCTGGCCCGAGACGAGTTTGATGTGCAACAGCACCCACCCACTGCTCCACACCCACTCAGTGCACTGTGTTCCAACCTTTCTCCCTCTTTGCTGGCTCTTTTTATCCCTCTGTTTTCTCTCTAGGAAAAAGGAAAGTAGTACAGTGTGCTGTCACAGTGTGAGGAGTGTGTAATATCTCTGAGCTGATTTAACTCAGATTTTTCTGAACTCAGCTTCAGCCACCTTTGATTAAAAAAAAAAAAATCCCTTTACTGGATGCAAATGCACACACACACGCACACCATCATCGCCTTACATTTGAAACAATTTATACAAATTAATTCTTTGTAATTCAGTGATAACATACAATTCTGTGTGAATTTGATGCTTGATTTCTTTCTAAAACAGAGCCCCTTGCTTACTAAGACCATACTCACACTTGGCCCTGTTGTCTTGTAGTGTGCCCAAACATAATTAATCCACTCCCCCACTGGCCTGCTCCCTTATTGCACTATATGTTCCAGGCCTGAGCCTGTTTACATCATCACACCTTGACTGATGATTTGAGAAAGAGTTCAGCCTCACACAGGTTTGCCAGGTCTCACTAAATGGATGGTAGAAGCTGTACCGGTGTCGCTAAGCGAACGGTCCCCCCTAAAAATCGGTCCACCTTTTGCATCTGCGCATGCATCATTAGCCGCAGTTCATATCACCTTGTTTCTGCTTCAAACTGCACTCCAGTCATCATCTATCTCAGCGACAGATATCTGAAGCTGTTGTACAACAATCATTTCCACATAAAATCAACATTATTTCATCATAAAAGGCAGCGGAAGTGATCAGAGCGCTGCAGGTAAATGAGGTGCTAACTGATGCATTCACTGCACCTCCATCATTTCACAGTGTCATGGAATTTCGCAAAGTTTCTGCTTAAAATGGCATTGTTTCTGCTTAAAATTGACTTTAGAATGATTTAAGAGGTTTTACCATTATCATCTGATGGTTAATAATCACATGAATCCATTTGATTGCTTTGGGTGAAGAGAGTTCATCTCAAATGTGCTGCTGTGGTCTGAAATGACGCATGCTCTGCAAAAGGCGGACCAATTTTTAGGAGCAGACCGTTTTGTCTGCAACACCGGACTATCGTGGTAAAGAAAGAGCTAAGCCCAAAGGAAATGTTCTCGATTAACCAGTCAAGTTACACTCCTCTCATCACCTATGGTCATGAGCGTTGGGTAATGACCAAATGAATAAGGTCGCAGGCACAAACGCCAGAAATGAGATTCCTCCATCAGGTGTCTGGGTTTACACTGAGGGCCAGGGTGAGAAGCTCACATATATGGGAGGGACTCATGGTAGAGCCGCTGCTTCTTCACACTGAAAGGAGCCAGCTGAGGTGCTTCAGACATCAGGTGAGGATGCCCCCTGGGCATCTCCCTAGGGAGGTCTTCCAAGCACGTCCAACTGGGAGGAGGCCCCAGGGGAGACCCAGGACACACTGGAGGAATCATATTTCCCAGCTTGCTGTGGAATGCCTTATCCCCCCTGCATGATCCCCCAGGAAGAATTAGAGGACTTGTCCAAGGGCAGGGCACTGTGGAATGAGCTGCTTGGTCTGCTGCTAAAAACTCTAAAAACTGGTCTAAAAACTGTTACTGTGTTCTACTCAGTTTTTTGGGTGAAACATTTTACACTTAAAAATATTGAGCAAGGGCAGCACGGTGGCTTAGTGGTTAGCACTGTTGCCTCACAGGGAGAAGGTCGTGGGTTCAATTCCCGTGGCCTTTCTGTGTGGAGTTTGCATATTCTCCCCGTGTTTGCGTGGGTTTCCTCCAGGTGCTCCGGTTTCCTCCCACATCCAAAGACATGCGGGTTAGGTGAATTGGAATCTTTAAAAAAATTGTCCGTAGGTGTGTGTGTGGGTGTGTCTGTGTTTGTTTGTCTGTTTGTGGCCCTGTAACCCGCCTCGCGCTCTATGACTGCTGGGATAGGCTCATTGGGGTAAATTCGTTTGAAATATGAGCAGATTGGCTTATGACCTTGGTCACAGGACAAATTAAACTAGTAAATCAAGGTTCCACTGTACTACTAAAATGTAATTTTTTATGTAATTTTTTATTAGGGACTGTATCCATGAGACCCTGAAAACTTGCTAAAACAAATATTACCAATAACCCGTGTCTGCTACGTTTAACCTGCGTGGAATTTAAAAACCTAACTGAATTTCAGACATCTTATATATTACTCTGGGAGGACAAACAGTGTTGTAAAGTACAGTAAACAGGACGTTAAAGTGCAACTTCACTTTCCCCCTAACGACATGAACAGGAAGCGATCGCAGCTCACAGCAACTCCCATTGAAAATAACGGAGAAACAACCTGAGCTTCTGGCATTTTTACATAAAACAAATGCAATAATGTCTAAAAACCCAGTTAATATATCCAGGAGAGTTTTAGGCACAATATACAAAGAGTTTTATGTTGTGATGTTACTGGTGTTGTCCGTGTGCAATGGTTTAAATACAACCTGATCAGAGCGTCTCAGTGTAGTTCTCAATGTTAATGACAGCGCGCCTTTTTTGTTTGGACCCAGAAGTTGAAAATCACATGATGCGTTACATCACACTTAACTTAATGGACCACTAACACTATTCAAATAAAATGGATGTTAATGTGAAACATTTTGGGGTATTTATAGAGCACTCGTACGGATCACCAACTTTGAGCACGTCTTCTCATTCAAACCTTCCACCATGTTTAACCCATATTAATTCCAAATTGTTTGAGCTGAACACTTATGATCTTGATTTTGACCATTTGACGTCATGTAACAAATAGAAGGTTGATATATGACTGGATCACTGTGCATTTCTGCAGTGAAAAAGTCGGTTGATACTTTGCTTGTCATGCTTCAATACTGTGGAATACTCTGCCTGTTGAGTGCAGTCAAACTCACTTGAAGTGTTTCAGGTTAGAAATAAAAGTGACAAATTTTATGCCTTTTTTGATTATCAGATAATCTCACGTAATTTAATTGAGCTCTGCATTTTATTGGTGTGTTTAAATATTTTTGTTATTGTACATGTCTTTGTGTTTTATTCAGTTTTTATATTATAAAACACTTTGAAAATATGTTGGGAAACAAAGTCTTAACAATGCAATATAGAATGCTTGTATTTACAATGCCAAGAATAAAATATGCACGTTGAATTTCAGTGATGATGTGCAAAAGGACTCCATCGGCTAGACAGGGCTAAGCCCAAACTCTCGAAGCAGAAATTCTGACTCTAAAACAAACCCTAATAGGCAACATGCTCGAAACCAGTTTGAAAAATAAATGCCAGTTTTCACAAGTGATTTTAATCAAACCAGATGAAGGTGCTAAACATAAATATCCTGGCAATACGGTTTGGATCTGATGTGAAATGTGTGAACAGAGGTTTTACTGGCATCCAACACTCTGATCTGAAAATGTTGCATGTCAAAACCATGTTGAGTGTATTAAAGAAGTATTAGTGCACAGAGTGCACATGTGAAAGGGTCTTATGTTATGATTTGGTGTTAAATTCCACTTTGCATTCCCCTTTGTACACTCAATACACTGTAAAACATGATACATTCGTGCAACTCATACATTTTGAGGAAAGTGGCTATACTCATTTTGCTTATATTCACACAGATATTGGCAGTGCTTCTTGGCAGCCAGTACTAATTTTTACAAATCGTTTGAGTTGATTGACTGGACTGCTCTTTGAGACATCCTGAGAATGCTCCAACAAGTTGCTGGATATCATACCTGGCCCACACACAAGGACTCTGAGGGCTATACAGAGCGGCACTAGAATCCATGAATTTTTCCCAGTCAGGGATGTGTTGTGGCTCAGACACTGTTCTGTGCTTGCATGGATGTGGTGCTGATTAGAGTTGTAGAAGTCAGCAGCTTAGATGCCTTTGTTGGCGATTAAAGGTTTAGAGTCCTTGATTTTGCAGATCATGCATTCAGGGGCAGATCCAGGATTTTGTAAAGCAGGGGGCGCAGATTTACAAAGTATGGGTGGGGGGGGGGGGGTGTTGGAGAGGATGCCCCCGCATACATTTTTGAATTTTTAAAGTCCCATTTGGCACATACGTCTGTTAGAAAAGTATCCGACCTTATTATTTTTTAAAAAAACTATATGGATTTGAATCACGTGTGATTACATCAGCCAAGCTTGAACCCTCGTGCGCATGCGAGAGTTTTTTCACGCCTGTCGGTGACGTCATTCGCCTGTGAGCACGCCTTGTGGAGGGAGTGTTCCAGCCCCCTCGTCGGAATTCCTTTGTCTGAGAAGTTGCTGACAGACTGGCGCTGTGCTTGCTCAAAATTTTTTCAAAAACTGTGAGGCACATCCGAGTGGACACCATTCGAGAAATTCAGCTGGTTTTCTGTGAAAATTTTAACGGCTGATGAGAGATTTTGGATTGTTTCTATCGCTGTAAGGACTTCCCATGGAGCAGGACGTCGCGCAGCGCTCCGAGGCGACGTCATCATCCTGTTTCAAGCTGAAAACCTCCAAATTTAAGCCTCTGTTGACCCAGGACGTTGTGAGAGAACAGAGAACTTTCAGAAGAGGTCGGAATCAGCAGTTTATCCGGACATTCCACTGTTAAAGGAGATTTTTTTAATGAAAGACGTGTGGACTGCGAGCCGACGCAGCGCGCCCGCCACAGGAAAAACACCTCCGTTGGAAGCCTTAAGGACAAGTTGGAACATGCCCTGCTGTTAAACAATTTCTCAGATACTCACTCAACTGAAAGCCACCAAAAGCCGCCTGGATTTTACAAATGGTTATCAACACGGAGGTGTTTTTCCTGTGGCGGGTGCGCTGCGCCGGCTGCGAGCCGACGCGCCAATCCGTTCGCACGTCTTTCATTAAAAAAATCTTCTTTAACAGTGGAATGTCTGGATAAACTGCTGATTCCGACCTCTTCTGAAAGTTCTCTGTTCTCTCACGACGTCCTGGGTCAACAGAGGCTTAAATTTGGAGGTTTTCAGCTTGAAACAGGATGACGACGTCGCCTCGGAGCGCTGTGCGACGTCCCGCTCTGTGGGAAGTCCTTACAGCGATAGAAACAATCTAAAATCTCTCATCAGCCGTTAAAATTTTCACAGAAAACCAGTTGAATTTCTCGAATGGTGTCCACTCAGCTGTGCCTCACAGGTTCTGAAAAAATTTTGATAAAGCACAGCGCCAGTCTCTCAGCAACTTCTCAGACAATGAAAATCCGACGAGGGGGCTGGACCACGCCTTCCACAAGGCATGCTCACAGGTGAATGACGTCACCGACAGGCGTGAAAAAACTCATGCATGCGCACGAGGGTTCAAGCTTGGCTGATGTAATCACACGTGATTCAAATCCATATAGTTTTTTAAAAAATAAAACTGTCGGTTTCTTTTCTAATAGACCTCGTACTTTACCACAAATTACACCACAAAGAAACGGAACGTTATAACCTGTTTTTTATTCATTTGGACTTGTACAATCTTGGCAGCCAGTCTGCTCTGTGTCGGCCTGATCCTGTCAGATCTGAAGCTAAACAGTGCATGGCCTGGTTAGTACTTGGATGGTGACCCTCTATGAAGTGTGTTTCTCCAGGCAAAATCTGGAGTTGTGTCTGGAAGGGCATCTGGCGTAAAACTTTTGCCAAAACACCAATGCGGATGTGGCTGTATCCGCTGTGACAACCCCAGCCAAAACAGGAGCAGCCACAAAGGACAACAACTTTGTACACTTTTGAATGTGATGTTATGATGACCAGTAACAGAGAACATTTGAAACGTTTGTGGCTAAAATAGTGAACACCCTTGCTGAATCATAGTCTGGTATAAATGTGTATAGCTGAATCACTTATTGCTGAATAGAGGGTTTAGAAACAGCATTCAGCTGGGATTTTAATTTTTTTTGGGCCTTGAAAAGCCACCCACCTCCACTCTGGGATCTGCTGCTACATGCATTCTTCTTTGTAGAATCAATGGATAGCCTAGTTATAGCTTTTGAAGAGCTGAGTGATGAATCAAAGCTTCTACCTTTTCAACTGTCCCAGACTGAAGCTCCAAGTCATCAATTACTTCCTGGACTTGGCTATCAGAACTGTATCTATACAGTAGTGTTCAGAATTATAGTAGTGCTATGGGACTAAAAAGATTAATCCAGGTTTTGAGTATATTTCTTACTGTTACATGGGAAATAAGGTACCAGTAGATTCAGTAGATTCTCATAAATCCAACAAGACCAAGCATTCATGATATGCACACTCTTAAGGCTATGAAATTGGGCTATTAGTAAAAAAAGTAGAAAAGTATAATAGTACACAATAATAGTAGCATCTGCTGTTGACGCTACAAACTCAAAACTATGATGTTCAAACTGCTTTTTTAGCAATCCTGTGAATCACTAAACTAGTATTTAGTTGTATAACCACAGTTTATCATGATTCCTTCACATCTGCAAGGCATTAATTATGTTGGTTTGGAACCAAGATTTTACTCATTTACTAGTGTGCTTGGGGTCATTGTCTTGTTGAAACATTTCAAGGGCATGTCCTCTTCAGCATAAGGCAACATGACTTCTTCAAGTATTTTGACAATGTCTTGAACGTCCCATTTTCCTCAGGCTTTCAAAGAGAAAAGCATGTTCAACAGGTGCTGGCTTCATCCTTAAATAGGGGACACCTGATTCACACCTGTTTGTTCCACAAAATTGACAAACTCAGTGACTGAATGCCACACTACTATTATTTATTGTGACCACCCCCTTTTCTACTTTTTCTTTTTTACTAATAGCCCAATTTCATAGCCTTAAGAGTGTGCATATCATGAATGCTTGGTCTTGTTGGATTTATGAGAATCTACTGAATCTACTGGTACCTTATTTCCCATGTAACAATAAGAAATATATAATAAACCTGGATTAATCATTTTAGTCACATAGCACTACTATTATTCTGAACACTATTGTATGTGATGAAAGTACCAACTTATAGAGATGTTCACTTAGAGATGTTCACTTATCCGCGGTATTCATGTCTCTTGATCCTCTGTCTTTGTAAAAGCGGAACTTAGTAACTTTTTGACCTCATATTTACAGTTTTGGAGTAACTGTAATGGTTAAATGACTTGTTTTGGGGAGAATGTGGGCTCCCCCCTCCCCCATCCAGGGGTTTCATAGCAGAAAATTAGCTTTGCAACTTCAGAGACACCGACCTGAAGTCATGTGAAAGAGAGTCTCCAGTCTTGCAAGAAACACAAACTGCTTTATGGTACTACAACAGATACATGGCTCCCTGTTGAGACACCGGAGAGCTAGAGACTATAAGATCAAGCCAAAAAGTTTATTTCTTACATCTTCATAATTATGACATAGCTAGTAAAAGAAAAAAAAGCAAAATAAATACATAAATAAATAAAACCCTTTTGGAGGAAGCGAGGAAGAGAAAAACAGCATGACTGAGCGAGGGGTCACACACAGGTCAACCTTGGTTGGGCTTTCTTGGGAAACATACGCCTTCATTATAGCAAAACATTAAAATAGTAAAAAACAAAGTAATGAAAAAATGGGAGCAACATGTTAGAAACCAGCTACACACTATTGAAGAGTCCATAAAAACAAATAAATTCTGGGAAAACTGGAACAGCCTAAATAATCAAAAACATTAAGATGTGGGGGTAAACCACTTCATCAAGCTACTTGGTCCAATAGAGAAAAACAAGGGGGAACAACACATACAAGACAAACTACAAAGCTTAGGGTCCCTTCACACATAGTACGAGTAAGTACAAATCAGGGCAAATCATGAAAACATCTAGCCGACGTCGGGAGGGACACGTGGTCGGGCAGGCATGAACGATCCCACTGCAGCGGTTTCGTACACAAGCGTGCATGAAACCATCGCAGCAGGAACACAGTGTGAGCAGCTCGAGCATGTGTAGCTACATCGCATACATAGCTGCTGTGAAAAAAAAATACATGCCACCCACGGGATTCGAACCTGCAATTTACAAAAGCTCTGACTGCCATCCAGAAACGTTACCACTGTGCTACCATCACTGTCCTGTAAAAGGTGTAGGTAAATGCCTGAAATCAACAAGGAGATAGATGTATTTAAAAAAATAAAAACACTGCATTTTACTGAATTCCTCGTATCGAGTGAACAATACAAGTATGATCCTTCTGTTCCTCCATACATGACCCATGATCACAGATGTACGAGGGTAGGCTGAAAAGTTCTAAGGCTCACCAAGAAGGAGAAATGCCATTTCAATAAAACTTGGCATGCATTAAGTTCAACTCTTCTGATGACTAAATGTGTTTTTTTTCTTCCAGGTTGTGAGGTAGTTTGTGGTTCATAGCCAAGTATGAAAGTTCGTGGTAGAGGGAAATGGCAAAAATGGACAAAATCTGGTATCGCGGTGTGATTATGTACCTGCATAAGAAGGGGTTAAAGCCCAAGGACATTCATGCGGATATGGTTGCAACATTAGGGGATGAAGCTCCCTCCATATCTACAGTGCAGAAGTGGGCAGCTGAATTTAAGAGGGGCAGAGAGAGCCTTGAAGACGACCCATGGTCTGGGCGGCCTGCAACAGCCACAACCCAGAAAAACATTGACCTTGTTCATGAAATGGTGAGGGACGACAGACGATCGACGATTAATCAGCTAGCAGATGCTGTGGGAATATCCCGTGAGAGAATTGAACACATTCTGCATGAAGAACTTGGAATGTCAAAGGTGTCAGCTCGGTGGGTGCCACGTCTTCTGACGCCTGATCAGAAACGTACCAGGCTAGTCATGTCGAAGGCAAACTTGGTGCAATTTGAAGAGGATCCAGCCAATTACATGGAATGTTTTCTTACCCAGTATGAGTGTTGGGTTCACCACTTTGAACCAGAGACAAAATAACAATCAATGCAGTGGAAACACCCAAGGTCACCACCTCCAAAGAAGGCCAAGGTCGTTTCGTCTGCGGGGAAGGTCATGGTTTCAGTTTTCTGGGATGCCAAGGGCATTGTGTTCGTGGACTAGCTTGAAAAGGGACAAACCATAAATGGACAGTACTATTCTAACCTACTGAGACAGTTACGCGAGGCTATCAAAAAGAAGCGACCAGGAAAGCTGATGAAAGGGGTGCTGTTCCATCAAGACAATGCCCCAGCTCACAAATCAACAGTGGCCATGGCCACTATCCATGAGTGTGGATTCGAACTGGTAGATCACCCACCATACTCCCCTGACTTAATTAATTTTTAAATTTAATTAGCTTATAATGCACCAAATCACAGCAAAAGCCGTCTCAAGGCGCCTTACATAAAACAAGTCAACATAAAATTGAATAAATAATTAAAAATGAATAAAAAATTCAAATACATAAATAAAAACAGAAGTAAAAGAATAAAACAAAAATAAAAACTATCCATAAGAAAGAGAATAAAAATAGGTTTTGAGTCTTGACTTAAAAATGTCCACAGACTCAGACTGCCTCACGGTTGCAGGAAGACTGTTCCACAGGGTGCGTGCACGATACGAAAAGGCTCTTTGACCTGCTGACTTCTTCTTCACCCTGGGAACACAGAGAAGTCCCGCATCCTGCGACCGCAAAGCCCGGGCCGGCACGTAGAGTTCCACCAGGTCAGCCAGATAAGATGGCGCCAGTCCATGAACAACCTTATAAGTCAATAACAAAACCTTAAAATCTGCTCTCACAGAGACAGGGAGCCAGTGCAAAGATGCCAAAATGGGTGTGATATGTTCAGACCTTATGCTACGTGTCAGAAGTCTGGTGGCAGCGTTCTGAACCAGCTGAAGACCCCTAATGCTGGACTGTGGTAACCCTGAAAATAGAACATTACAATAATCTAGTCTAGAAGAAACAAAGGCATTAATCAGGGTCTCAGCATCAGCCATGGACAGGATGGGGCGGATCCTCGCTATATTTCTCAGATGGAAAAAAGCAGTCCTATTAACATCCCTGATGTGGAGGTCAAAAGACAACGTGGGATCAAAAATTACCCCAAGGTCCCTCATTTTGTCCGTATGATGTATGACACAGGAACCCAGGCTGAGCGCCAGCTGGTCAGACTGATGCCGATGTCTCGCTGGACCAAGAACCATCATTTCAGTCTTATCAAAGTTTAAAAGTATGAAGTTACTAGACATCCAACTTCTCACTGATAGAAGACAGTCCTCCAGGGATTTTATGGGAGTGAGATTTCCCGCAGTTATCGGCATGTACAACTGAGTATCATCAGCATAACAATGAAAGGCAATCCCAAAACTCCGCAGTATATGCCCAAGGGGTGCCACATACAGGGAGAAAAGCAAGGGGCCTAAAACAGAGCCCTGTGGAACCCCAAATCTTATGTCAGCAAGGTCAGAGGTAGTGCCATTATACAAGACACATTGAGAACGACTGGACAGATACGACGTCAACCAGGCAAGGGCACTTCCAGTAATCCCAAAAAAATTCTCCAACCTATTGAGCAAAATATGATGATCCACGGTATCAAATGCAGCACTGAGATCTAACAACACCAAAACCATAGTGGTGTCTGAGTCCATTGCTCGCAGAAGATCATTCACAACTTTAGTGAGCGCTGTCTCTGTGGAATGATATTTCCTAAAAGCAGACTGCAGTGGCTCAAAAACATCATTCTCAGTGAGGTGGTCTATGAGCTGCCGTGAAACTACCTTTTCTAAAATTTTGGAACAGAATGATAGATTTGATATCGGCCTGTAATTTTTCAATACACTAGGGTCAAGATTAGATTTCTTAAGTAATGGTTTAATCACTGCTGATTTAAAACATTTCGGAACAGATCCAGAGGTTAATGACAGATTAATAATTTCCAGCACAGTCGGCCCAAGAGTGGGCCACAGGTCCTTAAACAATTTTGTTGGTATGGGATCAAATAAACAGATTGTGCTTTTTGTAGATGCCACAGGTTTCGTCAGCACGCCCAATGAAATACTATTAAATTCTGTCAATCTAGGTAACACCTCAATGGTAGCGCCCACCTCCATAGCAGGTTTTAATGGCTGGGCCGAGGCATGCTGAGATATGCTCAGCCTAATATCTTCTATTTTCTTCTCAAAATAATACAAGAAATCCTGTGCTGAAAAGGGAGAACGACTAACAGGTGGCTGCCCGTGAATAAGAAATGCCACCGTGTCAAACAAAAACTTTGAGTTATGTTTGTTTTTACTGATCAAATCAGAGTAATAGGCAGAGGTTTCAAGTAACGAAGTACAAATACTTCGTTACTGTACTTAAGTACACTTTTTAGGTATCTATACTTTACTCCATTACTTATTTTTCTGCCTACTTCTGACTTCTACTCATTACATTTTCACCCAAGTATCTGTACTTTCTATTCCTTACATTTTTAAAACAAACAGCCTCGTTACTCTTGGTTTCAGTTTAATATTTATATATATATATTTCACATCTTGTGCGCCTGTAATCAACTTTTCTGCAGCGCGGCTTTGCTTTGAACCATGAACCAATCGAAGCAGTGGTTCGCAGATTGAAGCAATGCTTCGACCATTGCTTTGTTTATTCTTTCTTTTTTTCGCTTAATTTTCCCCCGCTAAAACCCTAAAAAGCATACTTCTGTGAGTATTATTTACCTTTTCTATGTTAAACCGACCTGTTATGGTCTTCTGAAACAGTTGATAGATGTATTTTATAACTTAAAAACGGGAGCGACGCTAACGCATTAGCATGTCTATGGCATTTTCAATGTTAAAACTTAGCATTAACCAATTGCAGCTGTCATCACGTTCGGGTGCATTTGTTTTCAAATTGTAATATTTCTTAAATTTATTTTTGTTTATATATTAATCATCTAATGATTATTATATACAATTCTAGAGAAAGAGGCAAAAAGAACCTGAATAGAAACACAACAGAAAATATAAAAGCAACTAACAATGAACATACGTAAATAAATCAAATCAAATCAATTTTATTTATATAGCGCCAAATCACAACAAACAGCTGCCCCAAGACGCTTTATATTGTAAGGCAAGGCCATACAATAATTACGAAAAACCCCAACGGTCAAAAACGACCCCCTGTGAGCAAGCACTTGGCAACAGTGGGAAGGAAAAACTCCCTTTTAACAGGAAGAAACCTCCAGCAGAACCAGGCTCAGGGAGGGGCAGTCTTCTGCTGGGACTGGTTGGGGCTGAGGGAAAGAACCAGGAAAAAGACATGCTGTGGAAGAGAGCAGAGATCAATCACTAATGATTAAATGCAGAGTGGTGCATACAGAGCAAAAAGAGAAAGAAACAGTGCATCATGGGAACCCCCCAGCAGTCTATGTCTATAGCAGCATAACTAAGGGATGGTTCAGGGTCACCTGATCCAGCCCTAACTATAAGCTTTAGCAAAAAGGAAAGTTTTAAGCCTAATCTTAAAAGTAGAGAGGGTGTCTGACTCCCTGATCCGAATTGGGAGCTGGTTCCACAGGAGAGGAGCCTGAAAGCTGAAGGCTCTGCCTCCCATTCTACTCTTACAAACCCTAGGAACTACAAGTAAGCCTGCAGTCTGAGAGCGAAGCACTCTATTGGGGTGATATGGTACTATGAGGTCCCTAAGATATGATGGGACCTGATTATTCAAAACCTTATAAGTAAGAAGAAGAATTTTAAATTCTATTCTAGAATTAACAGGAAGCCAATGAAGAGAGGCCAATATGGGTGAGATATGCTCTCTCCTTCTAGTCCCTGTCAGTACTCTAGCTGCAGCATTTTAAATTAACTGAAGGCTTTTTTCAGGGAACTTTTAGGACAACCTGATAATAATGAATTACAATAGTCCAGCCTAGAGGAAATAAATGCATGAATTAGTTTTTCAGCATCACTCTGAGACAAGACCGTTCTAATTTTAGAGATATTGTGCAAATGCAAAAAAGCAGTCCTACATATTTGTTTAATATGCACATTGAATGACATCCTGATCAAAAATGACTCCAAGATTTCTCACAGTATTACTAGAGGTCAGGGTAATGCCATCCAGAGTAAGGATCTGGTTAGACACCATGTTTCTAAGATTTTTTGGGGCCAAGTACAATAACTTCAGTTTTATCTGAATTTAAAAGCAGGAAATTAGAGGTCATCCATGTCTTTATGTCTGTAAGGCAATCCTGCAGTTTAGCTAATTGGTGTGTGTCCTCTGGCTTCATGGATAGATAAAGCTGGGTATCATCTGCGTAACAATGAAAATTTAAGCAATGCTGTCTAATAATACTGCCTAAGGGAAACATGTATAAAGTGAATAAAATTGGTCCTAGCACAGAACCTTGTGGAACTCCATAATTAACCTTAGTCTGTGAAGAAGATTCCCCATTTACATGAACAAATTGTAATCTGTTAGATAAATATGATTCAAACCACCGCAGCGCAGTGCCTTTAATACCTATGGCATGCTCTAATCTCAATAATAAATTTTTATGGTCAACAGTATCAAAAGCAGCACTGAGGTCTAACAGAACAAGCACAGAGATGAGTCCACTGTCTGAGGCCATTAGAAGATCATTTGTATCCTTCACTAATGCTGTTTCTGTACTATGATGGATTCTAAAACCTGACTGAAACTCTTCAAATAGACCATTCCTCTGCAGATGATCAGTTAGCTGTTTTACAACTACCCTTTCAAGAATTTTTGAGAGAAAAGGAAGGTTGGAGATTGGCCTATAATTAGCTAAGATAGCTGGGTCAAGTGATGGCTTTTTAAGTAATGGTTTAATTACTGCCACCTTAAAAGCCTGTGGTACATAGCCAACTAATAAAGATAGATTGATCATATTTAAGATCGAAGCATTAATTAATAGTAGGGCTTCCTTGAGCAGCCTGGTAGGAATGGGGTCTAATAGACATGTTGATGGTTTGGAGGAAGTAACTAATGAAAATAACTCAGACAGAACAATCGGAGAGAAAGAGTCTAACCAAATACCGGCATCACTGAAAGCAGCCAAAGATAACGATATGTCTTTGGGATGGTTATGAGTAATTTTTTCTCTAATAGTTAGAATTTTATTAGCAAAGAAAGTCATGAAGTCATTAGTAGTTAAAGTTAAAGGAATACTCGGCTCAATAGAGCTCTGACTCTTTGTCAGCCTGGCTACAGTGCTGAAAAGAAACCTGGGGTTGTTCTTATTTTCTTCAATTAGTGATGAGTAGTAAGATGTCCTAGTTTTACGGAGGGCTTTTTTATAGAGCAACAGACTCTTTTTCCAGGCTAAGTGAAGATCTTCTAAATTAGTGAGATGCCATTTCCTCTCCAATTTACGGGTTATCTGCTTTAAGCTGCGAGTTTGTGAGTTATACCACGGAGTCAGGCACTTCTGATTTAAGGCTCTTTTTTTCAGAGGAGTTACAGCATCCAAAGTTGTCTTCAATGAGGATGTAAAACTATTGACAAGATACTCTATCTCACTCACAGAGTTTAGGTAGCTACTCTGCACTGTGTTGGTATATGGCATTAGAGAACATAAAGAAGGTGTTATATGGCTGGGGGGGGCCTGGCTGCCGGTTTGTTTGTCTTTTTGTTTTCCTCCCAGGTGGCGTGCATTTGGGACTGAGTGGCTGTGTTGCTGAGGCTGTCAGGACCTCACCCTGATCACCTGCGACTCGTCAGGACTCACAGCTGAGGTGCATCTGGATGGATTGGAGCATGTTGGCATTTAAGACTGGAGTGCACAGTGTGTATTTGCCAGAGACTCGACCTTGTGACCAGACGGGTGAGATCGTCGTCTTGGGAGCCATCTCATCAGCAGCGGACGCTGAGAATGTCCAGGTTTGATGCACGGTCTGTGAAAGAGGAGGGGGTGAGGTCTCACGCTCGTCAGCACACTTCCTGAGGTACGTTGGATTTTGTGACTAACAGTTATACAGTCAGTAAATGTGGTGTCCCTCACACCTTATTGTATTGAGCTGTATGTTAGTCATGTATCAGCTTCCACTGCGGTGGAGTTTTGTGAACGGGATGTTCCATGCCTGCAGGTTGGGAAGCTGATCAGTAATCAAGCCAGGAAGTGTTTGCTGTTTGTACACCTTTAAGTGTTCTGTGTGTAGAGTGTGGACTCACATAATGGTTCCTTCTTTCACAGACTCGGTTGTTGCGGCCACCTGGGGGGTGTCGGCGGGGTCCTTGGGTCCGAAACAGCTTCTGGCTCCGGACCGTTAGCGCTGCTGGGAGCGCACCACGCCAGGCCGCACCTTTCTGTTATTACATTTTCACTGTTATGTATTAAATTCAGTTAGCCTTTGTACCGTGCTCTGCTTATTTCATACTGGGTCCTTCAAACGCTGGTCGGTTCTCCGAGCTGCGTCCGACACATAACAGTAGTCTCTGGCCAAACATCACGGACCCAGCGTTAGCAGAGACGGTAACGCGCCGGGAAGGCGGCAGCAGACGTTCAGTGGTTATCCGGATCAGTTGCGGGGCTCTCCGCCCGGAAGGTGCGTGTTTGAGACCCATTACTGGATACTAATTTGTGCTCTCTTGCAGCCGTGTTCCTGTGTTGTGCCTCATCCGTGGATCGTGGTGGAGTGTGACTGGCGACGGCTTCGCGTCACACTCCGACCGGATGGGAGGTGTAAACGGGAGCTGCAAGAGTGCGTTTGTAATGGGTTCACGCGCACGGCGGAGCTCTGTTAGCACGGGTCGCTGGGCTTCCTGTGTTACAGTCGTAGCCCCGTTTCCCCGGATAAAGGTAACTACTGCGTCTGTTGTATCAGCTCCGGCGTTATTTAGTTGAGCACATTTTGGTTGTGTGTTGCACTCAGCTGCGCACACAAAAGCAGCTCGTTTGTTTTTTTCTGTCGCCCAAGGGGTTTTTTCATTTTTAGCACTCTGGTTCCCCCTTGTGGTGACTGAATCACGGTACCGTCAAGCTCTGGAGTAGGAACAGGTGTGTTCCATTTGGTTGAGCTTGACGGTATAACTCACTGATTTGTTTTGTGTTAGTTCATTTTGTGTGGGTGTTTTTTGAGTTGGTTTTTGTGTGGGCTTTTCTTTTTTGTTGTCCACTATTTGTCTGGGGGTGCGACCCTGTAGCCTTTGCTAAACAAGAACAAAAAAAAAAAAAAAAAAAAAAGAAAAACGGGGACCCAAACAACTGTGTGTTGGTCTGTTTTTTTTTTTTTCTTTTGTTTTTTTTTGTTTCACATCCCCAGGGTTAGATGGAACGGTCCCCTGGGGGGTGATGGGGTGGTATTTGGGTTGTTTTTTCTCTTTGTTTTTTGTTGTGCCCTCTCTTCTCCTCTGACTCCAGCCGGGTGTGCCGTAGTGTCGGCATTGCTGGAGGGGTGCAGTTAGGTTGTGCTGGGCGTTTCCCAGGTGGCCTCTGCACCCGGGAGGGGAGGGGGGGGGGGTTTGGGTTTTTTTTTGTTTTCCCTCCCCCAGTTTCCGCCCTCAGGGTTTGACTGTGGTGTCCTCTGGGGGGGAAAAGGCGTTGGGTCCATCTAGCCGTGGACGGCCGGGGCTGGGTCCATTGGTCGTGAGGGGAGGCGTCTCCTGGGGTTGACGAGTGGTCCTCTGGGGGGCGCTGGTAGTCCCCGTGGGTGACGGTGGATCCCAGAGGGACCTCGGCCGTGGTTATTACTCCTGGAGCTGGCGGGTGGCCCTCTGGGGGGTGTTGGTCCCTGCGTGTCGTTTGGGGGGGAGGAGGGGGGGGTATTTTGGCATTTTTGTTTGTGAGCTTACATGTGGGTTGTTTTTCTTTTCTCCCCTTCCCTGGGGTTTGATGGAACGGTCCTCTGGGGGGGGGGGGGTGTTTTAGTATTTTTGTTTGTAGTCTTGGGTTTGGGTTGTTTTTCCTTTTTCCCCTTCCCTGGGGTTTGATGGGATGGTCCCCTGGGGCGGGGGGGGTGTTTTGGTTTTTTTTTGTTATGACTAATCACACATGTTTGGTTAAAGGCTGACCGCACAGGTGTAGGAACTCCTGGCCACACCTGTGCTGAGACTGTCAAACAAGGGCAAAGATGCAGCCAGTTCAACCAGTCTGTTGGAGGACGAACGCAGACGCGGTTTCCAGCCATGGTCCCTGGAGTGGGGTGTTTCTCCTGGGCCAGGTGTGTGTGGTCGCCGGGAGGCTTCCCGTGAGGGTGGGGTACTGTTATATGGCTGGGGGGGCCTGGCTGCCGGTTTGTTTGTCTTTTTGTTTTCCTCCCAGGTGGCGTGCATTTGGGACTGAGTGGCTGTGTTGCTGAGGCTGTCAGGACCTCACCCTGATCACCTGCGACTCGTCAGGACTCACAGCTGAGGTGCATCTGGATGGATTGGAGCATGTTGGCATTTAAGACTGGAGTGCACAGTGTGTATTTGCCAGAGACTCGACCTTGTGACCAGACGGGTGAGATCGTCGTCTTGGGAGCCATCTCATCAGCAGCGGACGCTGAGAATGTCCAGGTTTGATGCACGGTCTGTGAAAGAGGAGGGGGTGAGGTCTCACGCTCGTCAGCACACTTCCTGAGGTACGTTGGATTTTGTGACTAACAGTTATACAGTCAGTAAATGTGGTGTCCCTCACACCTTATTGTATTGAGCTGTATGTTAGTCATGTATCAGCTTCCACTGCGGTGGAGTTTTGTGAACGGGATGTTCCATGCCTGCAGGTTGGGAAGCTGATCAGTAATCAAGCCAGGAAGTGTTTGCTGTTTGTACACCTTTAAGTGTTCTGTGTGTAGAGTGTGGACTCACATAATGGTTCCTTCTTTCACAGACTCGGTTGTTGCGGCCACCTGGGGGGTGTCGGCGGGGTCCTTGGGTCCGAAACAGCTTCTGGCTCCGGACCGTTAGCGCTGCTGGGAGCGCACCACGCCAGGCCGCACCTTTCTGTTATTACATTTTCACTGTTATGTATTAAATTCAGTTAGCCTTTGTACCGTGCTCTGCTTATTTCATACTGGGTCCTTCAAACGCTGGTCGGTTCTCCGAGCTGCGTCCGACACATAACAGAAGGAATCATATCCTTAAACCTAGTTACAGCGCTTTCTGAAAGACTTCTAGTGTAATGAAACTTATTCCCCACTGCTGGGTAGTCCATCAGAGTAAATGTAAATGTTATTAAGAAATGATCAGACAGAAGGGAGTTTTCAGGGAATACTGTTAAGTCTTCAATTTCCATACCATAAGTCAGAACAAGATCTAAGATATGATTAAAGTGGTGGGTGGACTCATTTACATTTTGAGCAAAGCCAATTGAGTCTAATAATAGATTAAATGCAGTGTTGAGGCTGTCATTCTCAGCATCTGTGTGGATGTTAAAATCGCCCACTATAATTATCTGAGCTAAGCACTAAGTCAGACAAAAGGTCTGAAAATTCACAGAGAAACTCACAGTAACGACGAGGTGGACGAGAGATAATAACAAATAAAACTGGTTTTTGGGACTTCCAATTTGGATTGACAAGACTAAGAGTAAAGCTTTCAAATGAATTAAAGCTCTGTCTGGGTTTTGGATTAATTAATAAGATGGAATGGAAGAATGCTGCTAATCCTCCGCTTCGGCCCGTGCTATGAGCGTTCTGGCAGTTAGTGTGACTCGGGGGTGTTGACTCATTTAAACTAACATATTCATCCTGCTGTAACCAGGTTTCTGTAAGGCAGAATAAATCAATATGTTGATCAATTATTATATCATTTACTAACAGGTGACTTAGAAGAGAAAATACATACATAAATAAATAAGTGTTTCCTGTGAACACCTAGTGACTCTTACACCTCCACTTCATCCCTGTCTTATTTAATGACAGTTTGTTTCGGTCAAACCATATTTTCAATGTGTTAATTTCTTCAGTGATTTTCTCCAGAACTATCTGCCAAACTAGAAAACTGCTGCATCCTAGTAAGAGCAGAATACTACTGGAATGAATGTTGAATAAGGAAAGTTGTGGGTTTTTTTTTTTTTTTTTTTTCCTTCACTAAATGGATGCTGTACTCAGTGCAGTTTATTGTCTGGAATAGTCCCAGATTGCATTTCAGAGCTTCTAGAATTGAAACATTTTCATGCAGGTGGTGTTGGGTGTAGTTTTGGGTCTTGGGTCACATGTAGAATGAATCAGTTTTTAAATTAAGCTTTCAATTCATATAGTGTCATCTACCTTTTTTTTTTTTTTAAAGGTTACTTTATACTTTTATACTTTAAGTAGGTTTTGGAGCACATACTTTTTCACTTTTACTTGAGTAAAGAGGTCAAGTTGATACTTCAACTTTTACCAGTGTTTTAAGCTGCAGTATCTATACTTCTACTTAAGTAACAAATGTGTGTACTTTTGACACCACTGGTAATAGGTCCGCTTCGTGGCCAGTAATGCATGCTTATAATCTAAAATAGCATCCCGCCACACAAGGCGGAACACCTCTAATTTGGAATAATGCCATTTCCGTTCCAAACCTCTAGCCTTCTGCCTGAGGTCACGCAAATAATCATTGAACCAAGGTGACTGTGCCTTAGGAGGGCGTGACCTTAAAAGAGGAGGCGTAATCTTATCAAGTGTAGTTTTAAGCGTTAAATTTTGACTATCTGCGAGGCTGTCCACTGATTTAGCATTCTCCAGATTCAAAGCTAAAATATCAGGTAGTCTGGCCTCAAGTTCAGTCATAGTTGAGGGTTTAATACGACGCTGCAGTAGTAGACAAGGTTGTTGTTCCACTAAACGCGGCAGCATAAATGTAAACCTGATAAGTGAATGGTCAGAGACTATAGATGCGAGAGGCAAAATGTCAGTATTTGTGACAGCAAACCCATGTGCAAGAACCAGATCCAGGGTATTTCCACTAATGTGTGTCGGGTCCTGAATGCATTGCTGGAATCCTAAAGCATCCACAATTTGCATAAATGATTTGCTAAGGGGATCAGAGGGCTTATTTATATGAATGTTAACGTCACCAATAATCAAAATGTTATCTGCACTAGTTGACAAACTAGAGATGAATGCACCAAATTCATCTAAGAATTCAGAATATTGGCCAGGGGGCATATAAACAGTGACAAAATAACATAGCTGAGCTCCAGTTTTATGACCCTGACAGTACTTAGCATCACGGGCGTAACGGAGAGTCAGATGCTCAAAGGAATTATATTTGTGACCCCCAACAGCTAATAAAGAAAACCTAGATTTGTAAATAAAAGCCACACCCCCGCCTTGCTTCACACCACGAGACACATGACTAAATGTGTATGCTGGTGGGCAGGCCTCGTTCAGAAGAAGGAGAGTTGTGGGTTTGAGCCAGGTTTCACATAAGCCAATCATATCTAAATGATGATCCATGATTAAATCATTAATCAACAATGATTTTGAGGACAGTGATCTGATGTTCAGGAGACCCAGGGTAAGGACCACAGTGGGGATGACAGTCTCACTGTTCGAAACCCGGCGAAGGAAGCCCAGGTTCCGAGAGCGCCACTGGCGCACATCAATCCGGCGAAGACGTGGACGTCGGGCCGACAGTCCTCAGAGCCGACCAGCGGCACCACACAGGCTCTAATCGGATCCACAAGGCGCCAGGGCAGCACAGATCCTGCCAGAATTCTGTGCACAGCCCGTCTGGAAGCCAAACAGCAGGCCAAACAGAGCTTCAGCTTCACCAGTCGTCCACTCCGTCTCCCGCGGCGATGACTGCGCTTTCGGCCGAAAGGCCAGCGCAGGAGCACGGCACAGAAAAGCCGGCACCTCCGATAAAAATGGGGGCGGAAAGTTCTGTCCTCCCGCCGATAACCACACCGCACCATGAACCGGGGGCTGGAGATCCAGCAGAGTTTGGCAATCATACACCCACAGTGCCTCTAACTCAAAAACAGCATAAATTAAAAACAATAAAATAACAAACAGACTGGAGAGCAGCAGACGAGCAGCCAGACACAACGGCGCCATCTTTACCTTCTTGACTTGGCACCCTCGAACTTTAATCTGTTCCCAAACCTGAAAAAAACTTGGCTGGGAAGCACTATCGGCGCATTGATGAGGTGATGGCTGCTGTTGAGGACTATTTTGACTCTCAAGATGAAAGCTTCTATGCCAAGGGAATCGAAGCACTCAAGCACCGCTGGAAGAAGTGTGTGGAGTTACAGGGAGACTATGTAGAAAAATAACCCTGAATTTGTTCAATTTGACAACTGCATCATAGTCAGCCTTAGAACTTTTCAGCCTACCCTCGTACAGTCATGTAATGACATGAATGGAGCAGTGCGCTCATATTATGTCCATGTCCATATCTACTAGCTTGGTGTGTCCAGCTGGCCCCGTGCGCTTGTCCGGCCTAACACGCTTATCCTGTGGATGGCGCACCACAATACACTCACGATTCACATACATGGCACATGTGTTGCGTGGGGAGCCGACACTCTGGCACGCCAGATGTGCGTTGCTGTTTTGCAACGCCACACTCGTGGGGGCACGTAGACAAATTTCACATCCAGCTCGAAAGTGATCGTCTGCTGACTGTTTTTGTGCTAATAGCCACACATTTTCTACGTGCCAAGAAAGCGGGTTAGATGTTCGTGTGTGACCTGGAATTTGCCCGACACCTGCCATGAGACAGATCGAATGGGCTCTCACAGGGCACACTGTCTGTCAGCCACTGGTGTGCACAAATAGTCTTAGCAACAGGTGTACGAGGCGTTGGAGGCAGCTTCGATTTTACACATATTGCATCCGATTCCTGCTTCATGCGCAATTCAACCACATTTCGTACTATGTGTGAAGGAGCCCTAAAAATAGTCCATAACAAAGCCCTGATTGACCCAGAGACTGTAGAGAGATGCCCCCTCAACCAGCTGGTTCTGGGACGCTCTACACAAACACAAGCAGAGCCACCAAACACAAACCCTATTAGACTAAATCAAATTATAAGAAACCAAAAAGAAAACTATGTGACACATTGGAAAAAATCAACCCCAAAACCAGGATAAATTGGAATACTGTTTGGCCCTAAACAGACATTACTCCATGGCAGAACACCTGAGCACTGTGACGAACACAAAGCTCAGGAAATCCTTGACCATGTACAGACTCAGTGAGCACAGCCTCACCGTGGAGAAGGGCTGCCACAGACAGACCTGGCTCCCCGGAGAAGACAGACTGTGCACCCAGTGCTCACAACATGAGGAGGAGTCCAAGCTGCACTTCCTAACCACCTGCCCGCTGTACCAAGACATCAGATCACAGATCACAAACACCCAAAAAGATTTTGAGAGCATGATCAACATTGACAAACTTCCATATCTGTTGGGTGAAATACAACAATATGCAAGTCAGCAGCAAGGTTTGTGAGCTGCTGCGACAAGAAAAGAAGGAGCAATGGACATAAGCCACTGTAAACCCACAACAGGAGATTAAACTGCTATGTCACTTTATCTCCAACCCATTTATATTGAAGTTTGGACGTTGTGTGAAATGTAAATAAAAACAGAATACAGTGATTTTCAAATCCCCTTCAACCTGTATTCAATTGAATACACCACAAAGACACGATATTTAATGTTCAAACTGATAGACTTTTTTGTTAATGTGCAAATATTGCTCATTTTGAAATGGATGCCTGCAACACATTTCAAAAAAGCTGGGACAGGGGCAGCAAAAGACTGGGAAAGTTGATGAATCCTCAAAGAACTCCTGTTTGGAACATTCCACAGGTGAACAGGTTAATTGGAAACAGCTGAGTGTCATGATTGGGTATAAAAGGAGCATCCCTAAAAGGCTCAGCCATCACAAGCAAAGATGGGGTGAAGATCACCACTTTGTGAACAACTGTGTGAAAAAAATAGTCCAACAGTTTTAAGAACATTCGATTGCAAGGAATTTAGGGATTCCATCATCAACAGTCCATAATATAATCAGAAGATTCAGAGAATCCGGAGAAATTTCTACACGTAAGCGGCAAGGCAGAAAACAACATGAATGCCCGTGACCTTCAATCACATTTTATAGGATAGTATACGTTTACACTGAAAGCACAGTTTTCCTATTATTTCAATCCAGTATCTCCTGTTTACACATTTATTTACTGTAGCATATGTTACCTATATGTACATCTTTTTTTAATTTGTTGCTTTGTGTAACACTTGTTTTGATTATGTAAATGTACGAGGGTAGGCTGAAAAGTTATAAGGCTGACTATGATGCAGTTGTCGAATTGAACAAATTCAGGGTTATTTTTCTACATAGTCTCCTGTAACTCCACACACTTTTTCCAGCGGTGCTTGAGTGCTTCGATTCCCTTGGCATAGAAGCTTTCATCTGAGAGTCAAAATAGTCCTCAACAGCAGCCATCACCTCATCATTGCTCCGACAGTGCTTCCCAGCCAAGTTTTTTTTCAGGTTTGGGAACAGATTGAAAGTCGAGGGTTGCCAAGTCAGGGAAGTATAGTGGGTGATCTACCAGTTCGGATCCACCCTCATGGATAGTGACCATGGCCCCTGTTGACTTGTGAGCTGGGGCATTGTCTTGATGGAACAGCACCCCTTCCGTCAGCGTTCCTGGTCCGCTTCTTTTGATAGCCTCGCGTAACTGTCTCAGGGTTAGAACAGTACTGTCCATTTATTGGTTTGTCCCTTTTCAAGATAGTCCACGAACACAATGCCCTTGGCATCCCAGAAAACTGAACGCATGACCTTCCCCGGAGACGAAACAACCTTGGCCTTCTTTTGGAGGTGGTGACCTTGGGTATTTCCACTGCATTGATTGTTTTTTTGTCTGTAGTTCAAAGTGGTGAACCCAACACTCATCCTGGGTAAGAAAACGTTCCATGTAATTGGCTGGATCCTCTTCAAATTGCGCCAAGTTTGCCTTCGACATGACTAGCCTGGTGCGTTTCTGATCAGACGTCAGAAGACGTGGCACCCACCGAGCTGACACCTTTGACATTCCAAGTTCTTCATGCAGAATGTGTTCAGCTCTCTCACGGGATATTCCCACAGCATCTGCTAGCTGATTAATCGTCGATCGTCTGTCGTCCATCACCATTTCATGAACAAGGTCAATGTTTTTCTGGGTTGTGGCTGTTGCAGGCCGCCCAGACCTTGGGTCATCTTCAAGGCTCTCTCTGCCCCTCTTAAATTCAGCTGCCCACTTCTGCACTGTAGATGTGGAGGGGCTTCATCCCCTAATGTAGCAACCATATCCGCATGAATGTCCTTGGGCTTTAACCCCTTCTTATGCAGGTACTTAATCACACCGCGATACCAGATTTTGTCCATTTTTGCCATTTCCCTCTACCACGAACTTTCAAACTTGGCTATGAACCACAAAACTACCTCACAACCTGGAAGAAAAAAAAAACCATTTAGTCATCAGAAGAGTTGAACTTAATGCATGCCAAGTTTTTACTGAAATGGCATTTCTCCTTCTTGGTGAGCCTTGGAACTTTTCAGCCTACCCTCGTACATCTGTGATCATGGGTCATGTATGGAGGAACAGAAGGATCATACTTGTATTGTTTCACTCGATACGAGGGATTCAGTAAAATGCAATGTTGTTTTTATTTTTTAAATACATCTATCTCCTTGTTGATTTCAGGCATTTTCCCACACCTTTTACAGGACAGTTAGTCATCAGAAGAGTTGAACTTAATGCATGCCAAGTGTTTATTGAAATGGCCTTTTCTCCTTCTTGGTGAGCCTTAGTACTTTGCAGCCTACCCTCGTATGTTTCATGTGTCTATAAAGTTCCAATGAAAACTGAAATAGAGATCACACGTGTGAAGAGACAGAGAGCGAGGGAGCAGAGAAGAGCTCATGCACATGAGACAGGCAGAGAGATAAGGCACCTGACACTTGCATGAATTTGATCCCAGTGATGCCGCACAATTCATGTGCCTATGCATCCTGATTGTCCTACTTGAAATCCAATTTGCTCTTCTGAACTTGGCTGATGAAACCGTTCATTCTCTCATCACTCCCAGAATCACAGAGAAATTATCGACAGCTACAGGTTGTCTCATGTATGTCGTGCGGGTGGAGAGCGCATTTGGAACTTGTCTTAAAGGTAATCATATATATATATATAATATATATTAATGAGTTGTAAAACACTTGCATTTTCATTCCTTCTTATGTGTTAGATAATGTATCTGTAAAGTCATGTTTATTATAGAGTTGCAACATCCTCGTCATAATCTCAATTTCAAGTTCTGATGCACTACCTGCAATGGCACGCAGTGTTTTCGAATAGGGTCTACAATGTTCATGACTAGTTCATGAAATTAATGTGTGCAGAAAGTTTTGAACATTTCA
Source organism: Thalassophryne amazonica (assembly GCF_902500255.1). Taxonomy (NCBI): domain Eukaryota; kingdom Metazoa; phylum Chordata; class Actinopteri; order Batrachoidiformes; family Batrachoididae; genus Thalassophryne; species Thalassophryne amazonica. The sequence goes on along the minus strand of NC_047103.1, from coordinate 89,822,314 downwards.
AAATTTTCTTTGCGCACTAGCACGCACACTTTGCGCACAGTTTACGGCGAGTTTACTCATTGGCACGCTAGATGCCTGTGCAGGGATCGAATTTGTGCAAGTTTAAAGTGCCTAAAGAGAGAGGGGGCAAAGATAGAATGACAAACAGAGGCAGAGAGAGAGAAAGTGAAGCAGAGATAGGGGTTGTGCACACTCACCGCTGCCTGTGCCGGATTCACAGTACAGTCACTCGGCTGCAGACGCAACACCCCCGCACCCTCCTCCTCATCACCGAGGACTTTAACCACACCATCCCTCTCCGCCACCCTCTCCACGTTCACCCAGTACATCACGTGTAAACCAGGGGACAATAGAATACTGGACCTCTTTTACACCAATGTGGTGGACGCTACACCTCCGCCCCCTCCCCCCGCTGGGATGCTCAGATCACAATCTCATCTATCTGCTCCCCCAATACACATCCAGGGTGAAAGAGAACCAATACACAAGAGGTCATTGAAACTTTGGACTGAAGATGCCACTGAGAGGATGAGAGACTGTTCAGAACCCACAGACTGGAGCATGTTTCAAAACTCTTATGGTGAAGACATCAACGGCCTGACCCAGTGTGTCACTGACTACATGAACGTCTGTGTGGAGAGCACTGTGCCTACCTGGAGGGTACGGTGCTTTTCCAACAACACACCCCTGGGTGACCCCCGAGCTGAAGGTCCTGATGAACCAGACGAAGAGGGCTATCAACTCGGGAGACAGAGAGGAGCAGCGGTAAAGTCCAACAGGAACTCCAGTGGAAGATCCGGGCACAGCCAAGAAGGAGTATGGAAGGAAGATGGAGGAGCAGCTGGCCCGGAACCACGTCAGAGATGTGTGGAGATTGCCTCAAGACCGCCCCCGGATTTCGGCAGGGTGCAGCAGGACTGCAGATGGAGATTCACCGGTTCGCCGAGGAGCTAAACAGCTACTTTACCATTTTGATCCTCCACGCCTGCCCTCCGGCCTGCTCTGGCTCTCCAGTCTCAGCAGCCAGCCCTCCAGTCCCTCTGACCCCCCCACCTTGTACCCCACCCTGTGGAGACCTCCTGTGTGGTCCTGGTTCCAAAACACCGCACGCCAAGGAACTGGCCCACTACAGACCAGTTGCCCTGACCTCCCACCTCATGAAGACCATGGAACGGCTCGTCCTGTCTCACTTCTGCACCATGGTGAGCGACATCCAGGACCCACTGCAGTTCACCTACAGGCCAACATCGGGGTAGATGACGCTGACATCAACCTACTGCAGCGAGTGCTCTCAGCACCTGGAGACCGACGGGAGCAGACTGTGAGGTCATGTTTCTTTGATTTTTCTGTTTTTTCTGTAATTATTGTATGGCTTTTTGCCTTACCATATAAAGAGCCTTGGGGCAACTGTTTGTTGTGATTTGGATCTATATAAATAAATTGATTTGATTTTGATGTGATTTGATTTCTCCAGCGCTTTCAACACCATCAGACCAGTGCTGCTTTGGAGGAAGCTGGAGGATGCAGGTGTGGATGGACACCTCACCCGCCTGGACCATCAACTACCATCATCTGACCACCCGCAGTACGTGCGGCTGCGTGGCTGTCCAGTCTGATGGTGGTAAGGTGCAGCACCGGGCCCCCCCGGGCACCGTTCTCTCACCTTTCCTCTTCAACCTCTACACCCTAGGACTTCACCTACAACATGGACAGCTGCCCACCTCCAGAAGTTCTTTGATAACTCCGCCATTTTGGGTCGCGTGTCCTGAGGGGAATGAGCTGGTAGTACCGGTCGGTCATCACAGACTTCGTGGGCTGGTGTGAGCGCAACCACTTGGTCTCAACACCAGTAAGACGAAGGAGATGGTGATCGACTTCAGGAGGAGGAAACACCACCTCATCCACCTGTGAACATCCAGGGGAGGACATAAAGACTGTGGACAGTCTCAATACCTGGATGTCACCTCAACAGCAAACTGGACTAGACTCACAACACCGATGCCCTGTACAAAAAAGGCAAGAGTCGCCTCCACCTCCTGAGGAGACCTGAGATCCTTTGGAGTGAGCAGGCCTCTGCTTAGACCTTCTATGACTCTGTCGTAGCCTCAGCTCTCCTCTATGCTGTTGGCTCTGTTGGGCCCACAGGCAGCACAGAGCGGGAAGACGGACAGAACAAGCTGGTCAGGACGTCAGCTCTGTCCTGGGCTGTTCCTTGGAGTCCTCTGGAGAAGGTGGCTGAGAGGAGGGTGTTAACCAAGCTCAAACCCATCATGAACAACTCCCTCCACCCTCTGCACAGGACTGTAGTGGAGCTGACCAGCTCGTTCAGTGACAGACTGAGGCACCCTCAGTGCAGAAGGAACGATACCACAGGCTGTTCCTCCCTGCGCTGTCAGGACTGTACACCACTGGAAAATAACCACATGCCATCCACAAATCACGTGCAATAACAACTCATTACAAATCCTTGCACTAATGTCACCTTACCACGCCTACTAACTCATTTCACATATTGTAAAGACGATGCTCCTATCTCCTTTTCAATCCCAGTCATGTTTATATATATGCATATGTATAATGTGTATGTATATAGCTATGTATGTGCAATGTGTATGTGTGTATATGCATTATATATATATATATATTATATATATAATATATATATATTATATATATATATATATATATATATATATATATATATATTCTATTTCTACCTCATTTCTTATGTCTGTACTGTTATACAAGTATTATTATTATTGCTTATCCTTGATGAACATTTTCCTCTACTTGCACCCATCTTGTGTGTTTTTAAGAGCTGAATGTAACATGTGAATTTCTCCTCTGTGAGGATCAATAAAGTTTATCTTTATCTTTAAAGAGGGGCAGAGAGAGTGAGACAGAGCGAGCCGCTTGAGCTAAACTCTGTTCTCTATGTATTTCTGTGGATTGTTACTTCTTGGACATGGTTCCACAGATCACATAATAACAAGTGTACATGGGAAGTGAGAGAGGGAGGGAGCGGTGGGGAGTGTCATAGGTATATTAGTTATGTATGAAACAATTGTCATGCAACCTTGCTGCACTGTCTGCACCAAATGTTGTCATGGTATGTGTCGTGCCCTTAAATGTAATGTCCACATCAACAATAACAAACAGACTGTTCCAAAGACAGGATGTGATAAGCTAAGCAATTTTCTCCTTAAAACTTCAAAAGGTACGTTGTCTTTCCCCGAACACATCTTCGAGTCTGAAGACAGAAATCTTAATAAAGGGTATGGACTGCAGACTGGGAGTCAGGATTCTGGAATCTGGCTTCAGCGGAGTGAAGAGTGCTCAATAACTCTGTATTCAGTACCTGTATATTTTGTCAGCATACTTTTCAATAATTTTCTTGATTGATAAAGTACATTACAATCATCCATGATTTAATGAACGTGACAGGATGGAGGGCCTGCAGTGAGATTTTTAAAGACAGTTTTGTGTTACATGTGCTCCTGAGCTATAGGGGGAGCTCTGTAGAGAAGAATGCAACCAAAAGACAGACAAACCACCAAACAAACTGAACAAACATAGGTAGCTGTCCTTTAAGAGCTGCTTTGTAATAGTTTAAGGAGTCCATGAGGTCACTGGACAGAGGTATTTGGTGTTGCAAACACCTTTGAAGGAAAATTAAGATCCAAGCGTTTAGGGTCGTGGTGTTCCTTTCTTTCCGCTTGACATGGACATAACCATTGACCTAAGGTGATGGCCAGATGTCTTTGGCACCTTGTCTCTTCGGAGGATCCTAGGGTACTACTGATAACTTCTGTAAAATGAACAGTACTTAAGGAGAGTCAAATGAGGAGTGCCACTAACATTCTGAGGGAATGCAAGATATGATATTTTAGACATGTAGTCCATTCTGTAGGCATGATCCCTTGATTGATTTCGGCTGTGCTGTCTGTCCCACGATCCTGCCTGGAGAAGTTATTGTTATTCAGGGTCTGCTTGGTGGATGAAGATCGGAATATAGCATGCATTCTAGGGAGGAACAAAAGAGTGTGGGAGAGCACAGGATGCCTTTGGGAGTTGGTGGCTTTTTGGTGTCATGTCTAAGGGATGCATTCATCCACCCAAACTTAGATCCATCCTGGACAAAGGACATGTGGGTTCTGTGTGGGACCAGCATATGGATTTCAGGTTGGTCTGAAAACTAGGGAAATGTTAATTTAGTGGACTGATCTGGCAACAATCTAAATACTCACCAACTGTACCGTATTTTCGGGACTATAAGTCGCACTGGAGTATAAGTCGCCACCAGCCACTTTATTTATTATAAAAATAAAAAAAAACATAAATAAGTCGGACTGGACTATAAGTCGCATGGACATACAGGTATGCTAACTTAACATGAAAAGTTCAGATGATAATATTGTGACGGCTACCGTTTTCGATGCATATTTCTCTAGTTGTAACTTGTAATCTGGAGAGTATGATTTTCTTTTTGGTGGCATTGTTTCGGGGCTTCTCCGTTGTCTTAAGTTATCAGTAATGTTGAAATTTTTATTTTTCTATGGTAGTCAGAAGTCGCAGGAACAGTCACACAAGCCTTGAGCGCCCTCTCGAGAGGCTGCATTTTACCTACGGATATGTTTGTATTTTGCAGACCACATTGCAAGCCGAACCATAACCTGCACCATCGCTGAACGGTTCTTTTCTAACATATTACCTGCTGTGGACCATAGTACACACCAGGTGTCAGCTGCCAATGTTCGTTGCAGCACCTACCTGTGCAGCTCATGACCCCCCGTGGGTGCGACGCCAGCTCCTTCCAAGTGCAGACGCTAATCCTCCGCTGTCGCTCACCCAGTGCTCCCACGCAGCTCTCAGCGTCAACTTAAACACTCTGCTCACACTGATATCCAAGGGTTGAAGCTGTTTGTTAGCCCTCCCGAATAACAGCAAGCACCGTGTTTGTCTGCTTTCACACGCTGTTTCACAATCATTGTTGGGTGAGGTGAGGAATACGCGTCCAATGTTCTGTTCTCTGATTGGTTATCGCGACCAGCATAACCTATAGGGCAGCCGCCAATACTACAGTGCCCATTATGCATTGCCATTTCCCATTTCTGGGGCCATTTAAACATAGAGCGACTCTGTCATGTAAATTGTTTATTACGGTAAATGAATTGAGAATCTACCGGTATATTTTTCATTTATAAGTCGCTCTGGAGTATAGGTCGCACCCCCGGCCAAAACATGTAAAAAAGTGCGACTTATAGTCCGAAAAATACGGTAGTTGAGTTTTCTGGTTCTTTGCTCTTCATGTCTTCCCATCAGTCATTGTGATCACTCTGTATGCTTATGATTGCTTGGTTGCAACATTTCTGTGTCTGCATGTTTGACAATTCCTTGTTGTGCTTTTGTTTTAATTGTTTTGGCTTCAATAGTATGACCAAAGCAGATGATCACCCCACTGAGTCCCAGCTGCCTGAGATTTCTCCATTATCAAAAAAATAAAAAATAAATCTGAGGGTGTTTTCCTTACCACTGTTGCCAGTGTGCTTCTTCAGGGGTATGGGTGAGGCTTAAACCTTAGTCAAGTATATAACACGTTGGGATGACTGAACACCAGAAAACAGAACAATGCGAAGTTCAAACTAAAACACCACAACATCAAAACCTGACCCAATGACACGACACCTCAGCTTTACTGATGGTGAGTCTTTGGTGTTTTTTTTATGTGAATCTGCCAAGATATATGAAGTTATTAGCTCAGACATTGGAGATTTTTGTTGGGTCAAATGTGACTAGGTTCATGGATTTAGCAGTCTATGTTTACTCAAACAGAAAGTCATTGTTGTGATGCCATCAGCAATAAAATGCCTGTGGGTAGGGTTTCATTTACAAAGTGTTTGCCTACCTGCTTTTCCAGAGTGTACTTCTGATCAAATAAAATAAGAATATTGTAACAGTCCTATTGAAATAAACTGAATATGATCAAATTAGTATTCAATGCGGCTGCGTGTGTGTGAATTAAAATCTTTACACCTTTGAAGCAGCACTCAGGAGAGGCTAAACTATAATGACTGTGATTAATTATTAGATTATGCAAAAGGTAATTAAAATATCAGTCAATATTTACTGGGCCATATGCCATGGGTACTTCTGCCTGTGAATCCTAATAAACTCGGGGAAGGCGCTCTTTGGCAGGTATCTCTGTAATGCTCTTAACCATCTGTCGATCGTCAACCCACTTCCAGCTAATCTTTTGTTTATTCTAACAACGCTAATTCTACACAGGTTTAGGTGTGAAATGACACAGTTGAGCTTTAACACCTTTTATTGTACGGTGTTTTCATTTGGCAGCATGCCTGCCTGACACACACCTCCTACACAGAAGACGATAGGCAGTGAACAATGAGAGTCGCAGTAATGCTGAGCACACATTCTTCTCTGGGATCTGTTTGTGTTTATTTACTATATGTGGATAATCCCTTGCGCTGTAAAGCATCACAATAAAGGTGTAGGGTTTGCTTGTTCTTCTCCTGAGTTACAAAAGGCTCTGAGCTGCACACCTCCAGTCCAAAGTCAAAGAAAGCCCATTTGAAGCATCTAAAGTGAGATGATTTATGGAAAATTAATTTGGACATTTTTGTCTTTGCTGTTGTTCTGAGTTCTTTGTGGTAAGATGTGCTTGATATGTTTCTTCCCCAGTCTGTAAATGTTAATACATATTGGACCTTATTTACTACATGCGCAAACACCATAGTTCCCACAAATAAAAGTGTGCATGCTGATTTACTTATTGTGCGTCTTGAGGTGTGTCTACCCAAGTGGGCAAAAATATGCAATGTGAAAATGCAAATAGCTGAGGTTTACACACACAATGAGTAGTAAGTTCTGATTGTGTCTGGTATTGTGTGCATTTGAAACCCAGGGATACTTACTGCACATAACAGACTACTGTTCCAGCATCTGAGATGCTGCTGCCTTCTTATAAACACAATAAAAAAAATTATTCAGTGTATAGCGGGATGAAGGTCCTGGGTCCTGATTGAAAAGACGTTCCCGCTAGCTTGGCTAACGGGGAATTCCCCTTTGGCTGACCTGGTAGAGGAATGGTCTTTGGTGCGAGCCATCCGGGTTCGATCCCACCGCCGTCCCGGCCACAAAGGTCCTGAGGTCACAATCTGGCATCACGAACAGGATGTGGGTAGTCACAGAACATGCTTAAATGCACCTGTGACTTCTGGAAGAAGTCACAAATGGTGGGGAGATATGTAGCGGGATGAAGGTCCCGGGTCCTGATTGAAAAGACATTCCTGCTAGCTTGGCTAATGGGGAATTCCCCTTTGGCTGACCTGGTAGAGGAATGGTCTTTAGTGCGAGCCATCTGGGTTCGATCCACCGCCGGCCTGGCCACAAAGGTCCTGCGGTCACAAGTGTAAACATCGGGCATAGTTAAAGAGTTAAAACTTTAGGTTGTGCTTGTTTGATTAACAACAGATGTCTCTGTGCATGTACATTGAGTGTGACTCCTGATTGTAGCTGGCATCGATATGCTTTAAAGTAACTTTCATGTGAAGGCTGCATTTCATGAAAGGTGGTATAAAATGTTTCTACAATCAAATTAGATAATTTTGTACTCACCCCATGTCACGATTTGTTCATGACATAAACACATACACACATCTAGGTGCATACTCTCATGCACGTGCCACTAGCTTAGCTCATGGCAAGCTAACAGAAGACACTTTCGTTTTGGGCCGAACAACTAGCCAGGTTTCTCTGTATTCTGTGTTAGTACGCGCCTGCTGCCAACATGTTGATGAATTCTTGCGCAAAAAGTAGTTCCTAGATGACTGTGATATATTCCTGTGAGATAATGAGTATATCTCATCTAAAGTCATTCTAAAATTTACCAGTAATAAAATTCTAAAGATAGCTGAAGTTTTAAGAGTGGCTGTAATGAATATTTAAGAAACTTCACCTGTTATTGCTTAAGCACATTGTAAACATTGACATGAAGGAGTTTGATGGGGAAGAGTTCAGAAAGATACGATTGGAATGTTTTGATTACCATTTACATTTGGCGATGAAAGACTTGGGTGTTAACTTTGTGTTAAAGTCAGAACAAGAAGCTGCACTGAAAGAGATCTATCTGGGAAGAGACACATTCTGTGTGTTGTCACTCCAGCAAGAGCGACACACTGAGCAGGGTGGCGAAAGTAGTCCGACGAGCACAATTTGGGTGAGCTATCCCACAATGCCAAAATAGCAGAGATGTCGCTCCAACAAGAGCGGTACGATGTGATCTGTTGTCTGTGAATGAAGCACACAGAGTACAGTTCTCTGTGTATTCCACTGGCAGAATGCAGGATAATTATTCACCAGTTTAAATCATCAGTGGAACAATAATTACATTTCTGAAATAGCATATTGTTGTTGTTTTCTATTTAATTCTTTAAAGTGCCAGCATGTAAAAACACTCATTTGTGTGGCAAAGTTTGTAACTTAGCACAAGATGCAAAGCTGAAAATGGCTCATTGAATTTCATTTAGTGCTTAAAGTCATTAACACACGCAAAATCATCATTTACATTCAACTGTCTACGTCACGTTACTCACCCACTGTCGTGCAAAATTATTCTTCATGAGTTACCCACAAAATATTTTCCAACCCCAGAAACAAAAGTTTAGAAAGCCCACACAATTTAGCACTCATTATTGGAGATCTTAGTTTCAGACCCATTACATGGTATGATTGGGCAGTTGGACAATTCCATCATCCATCTCTGATGGCTGGTCAACATCATGATGTAGAGCCACCATGATGATGCCACGCCCACAAACTATTTTCATTGTTCATGCTACAAATGCATTTGTTTACTGTGATTCAGGAGTATTAGTCATAGAGTGCTCAGATGCACTCAAAAAACTGATTCATTGGATTGGATTTCCATCTAATAACGTTATAATAGACGTCCTGCGTTTTTTATGAATTACATGCTGACATGCAGCAGCCAGCTGAAGAGCTCAGCTCAGAGTGAGTTATACAGTGAGGAAAATAAGTATTTGAACACCCTACAATTTTGCAAGTTCTCCCACTTAGAAATCATGGAGGGATCTGAAATTTTCATCTTAGGTGCATGTCCACTGTGAGAGACATAATCTAAAAAAAAAAAAAAAAAAAAAAAAAATCCAGAAATCACAATGTATGATTTTTTTTTAAACAATTTATTGTATGTTACTGCTGCAAATAAGTATTTGACCCCCTACCAACCAGCAAGAATTCTAGCTCACACAGACCTGTTCATTTTTCTTTAAGAAGCCCTCTTATTCTGCACTCTTTACCTGTATTAATTGCACCTGTTTGAACTTGTTACCTCAATCAATCAATTCAATCAATTTTATTTATATGGCGCCAAATCACAACAAACAGTTGCCCCAAGGTGCTTTATATTGTAAGGCAAGGCCATACAATAATTACGTAAAAACCCCAACGGTCAAAACGACCCCCTGTGAGCAAGCACTTGGCGACAGTGGGAAGGAAAAACTCCCTTTTAACAGGAAGAAACCTCCAGCAGAACCAGGCTCAGGGAGGGGCAGTCTTCTGCTGGGACTCGTTGGGGCTGAGGGAGAGAACCAAGAAAAAGACATGCTGTGGAGGGGAGCAGAGATCAATCACTAATGATTAAATGCAGAGTGGTGCATACAGAGCAAAAAGAGAAAGAACACTCAGTGCATCATGGGAACCCCCCAGCAGTCTAAGTCTATAGCAGCATAACTAAGGGATGGTTCAGGGTCACCTGATCCAGCCCTAACTATAAGCTTTAGCAAAAAGAAAAGTTTTAAGCATAATCTTAAAAGTAGAGAGGGTGTCTGTCTCCCTGATCTGAATTGGGAGCTGGTTCCACAGGAGAGGAGCCTGAAAGCTAACGGCTCTGCCTCCCATTCTACTCTTACAAACCCTAGGAACTACAAGTAAACCTGCAGTCTGAGAGCGAAGCGCTTTATTGGGGTGATATGGTACTACGAGGTTCCTAAGATAAGATGGGACCTGATTATTCAAAACCTTATAAGTAAGAAGAAGAATTTTAAATTCTATTCTAGAATTAACAGGAAGCCAATGAAGAGAGGCCAATATGGGTGAGATATGCTCTCTCCTTCTAGTCCCTGTTAGTACTCTAGCTGCAGCAATTTGAATTAACTGAAGGCTTTTCAGGGAACTTTTAGGACAACCTGATAATAATGAATTACAATAGTCCAGCCTAGAGGAAATAAATGCATGAATTAGTTTTTCAACATCACTCTGAGACAAGACCTTTCTAATTTTAGAGATATTGCGTAAATGCAAAAAAAGCAGTCCTACATATTTGTTTAATATGCGCTTTGAATGACATATCCTGATCAAAAATGACTCCAAAATTTCTCACAGTATTACTAGAGGTCAGGGTAATGCCATCCAGAGTAAGGATCTGGTTAGACACCATGTTTCTAAGATTTGTGGGGCCAAGTACAATAACTTCAGTTTTATGAGTTTAAAAGCAGGAAATTAGAGGTCATCCATGTCCTTTATGTCTGTAAGACAATCCTGCTAATTATTAGCGAATTGGTGTGTTCCTCTGGCTTCATGGATAGATAACCTGGGTATCTTCTGTGTAACAATGAAAATTTAAGCAATGCCGTCTATAATCTGCCTAAGGGAAGCATGTATAAAGTGAATAAATTGGTCCTAGCACAGAACCTTGTGGAACTCCATAATTAACCTTAGTCTGTGAAGAAGATTCCCCATTTACATGAACAAATTGTAATCTATTAGATAAAGATGATTCAAAACCCCCCGCAGCGCAGTGCCTTTAATACCTATGCATGCTCTAATCTCTGTAATAAAATTTTATGGCCACAGTATCAAAAAGCAGCACTGAGGTCTAACAGAACAAGCACAGAGATGAGTCCACTGTCTGAGGCCATAAGATCATTTGTAACCTTCACTAATGCTGTTTCTGTACTATGATGAATTCTAAAACCTGACTGAACTCTTTCAAATAGACCATTCCTCTGCAGATGATCAGTTAGCTGTTTTACAACTACCCTTTCAAGAATTTTTGAGAGAAAAAGAAGGTTGGAGATTGGCCTATACTTAGCTAAGATAGCTAGGTCAGTGATGGCTTTTAAGTAATGGTTTAATTACTGCCACCTTAAAAGCCTGTGGTACATAGCCAACTAATAAAGATAGATTGATCATATTTAAGATCGAAGCATTAATAATGGTAGGGCTTCCTTGAGCAGCCTGGTAGGAATGGGGTCTAATAGACATGTTGATGGTTTGGATGAGTAACTAATGAAAATAACTCAGACAGAACAATCTGAGAGAATGAGTCTAACCAAATACCACATCACTGAAAGCAGCCAAAGATACGATACGTCTTTGGGATGGTTATGAGTAATTTTTTCTCTAATAGTTAAAATTGTATTAGCAAAAAAAGGCATGACGTCCATTACTAGTTAAAGTTAAAGGAATACTCGGCTCAACAGAGCTCTGACTCTTTGTCAGCCTGGCTACAGTGCTGAAAAGAAACCTGGGGTTGTTCTTATTTTCTTCAATTAGTGATGAGTAGTAAGACGTCCTAGCTTTACGGAGGGCTTTTTTATAGAGCAACAGACTCTTTTTCCAGGCTAAGTGAAGATCTTCTAAATTAGTGAGACGCCATTTCCTCTCCAACTTACGGGTTATCTGCTTTAAGCTGCGAGTTTGAGAGTTATACCACGGAGTCAGGCACTTCTGATTTAAAGCTCTCTTTTTCAGAGGAGCTACAGCATCCAAAGTTGTCTTCAATGAGGATGTAAAACTATTGACGAGATACTCTATCTCACTTACAGAGTTTAGGTAGCTACTCTGCACTGTGTTGGTATATGGCATTAGTGTTATGTGTCGGACGCAGCTCGGAGAACCGACCAGCGTTTGAAGGACCCAGTATGAAATAAGCAGAGCACGGTACAAAGGCTAACTGAATTTAATACATAACAGTGATAATATAATAAAAAGGTGCGGCCTGGCGTGGTGTGCTCCCAGCAGCGCTAACGGTCCGGAGCCAGAAGCTGTTTCGGACCCAAGGACCCCGCCGACACCCCCAGGTGGCCGCAACAACCGAGTCTGTGAAAGAAGGAACCATTATGTGAGTCCACACTCTACACACAGAACACTTAAAGGTGTACAAACAGCAAACACTTCCTGCTTGATTACTGATCAGCTTCCCAACCTGCAGGCATGGAACATCCAGTTCACAAAAACTCCACCGCAGTGGAAGCTGATACATGACTACAACAGCTCAATACAATAAGGTGTGAGGGACACCACATTTACTGACTGTATACTGTTAGTCACAAAAATAACGTACCTCAGGAAGTGTGCTTGACGAGCGTGAGAGCCTCACCCCCGTCCTCTTTCACAGACTGTGCATCAAACCTGGACGTTCTGCAGCATCCGCTGTTGATGAGATGGCTCCCGAGACGACGATCTCACCCGTCTGGTCACAAGGTCGAGTCTCGGCAAATACACACTGTGGCACGGTCCAGTCTTAAATGCCAACATGTTCCATCCATCCAGATGCACCACAGCTGTGAGTCCTGACGAGTCGCAGGTGATCAGGGTGAGGTCCTGACCAGCCTCACAACACAGTCCACTCAGTCCAACGCAGCCACCTGGGAGGAAACCAAAAGACAAACAAACCGGCAGCCAGGCCCCCCCAGCCATATAACAATTAGAGACATAAAGAAGGAATCATATCCTTAAACCTAGTTACAGCACTTTCTGAAAGACTTCTAGTGTAATGAAACTTATTCCCACTGCTGGGTAGTCCATCAGAGTAAATGTAATGTTATTAAGAAATGATCAGACAGAAGGAGTTTCAGGGAATACTGTTAAGTCTTCAATTTCCATACCTAAGTCAGAACAAGATCTAAGATATGATTAAAGTGGTGGGGTGGACTCATTTACTTTTTGAGCAAAGCCAATAGAGTCTAGTAATAGATTAAATGCAGTGTTGAGGCTGTCATTCTCAGCATCTGTGGGATGTTAAAATCACCCACTATAATTATCTTATCTGAGCTAAGCACTAAGTCAGACAAAGGTCTGATATCTACAGAGAAACTCACAGTAACGACCAGGTGGACGATAGATAAAACATAAAACTGGTTTTTGGGACTTCCAATTGGATGGACAGGAACAAGAGTCAAGCTTTCAAATGAATTAAAGCTCTGTCTGGGTTTTTGATTAATTAATAAGCTGGAATGGAAGATTGCTGCTAATCCTCCGCCTCGGCCCGTGCTACGAGCATTCGGGCAGTTAGTGTGACTCGGGGGGTGTTGACATCATTTAAACTAACATATTCATCCTGCTGTACCAGGTTTCTGTAAGGCAGAATAAATCAATATGTTGATCAATTATTATATCATTTAATAACAGGGACTTAGAAGAGAGAGACCTAATGTTTAATAGACCACATTTAACTGTTTAGTCTGTGGTGCAGTTGAAGGTGCTATATTATTTTTCTTTTTTAATTTTATGCTTAAATAGATTTTAAACCTGTATAAAAGATACCTGTTCACGACACTCAATCAATCACACTCCAACCTGTCCACATAGCCAAGACCAAAGAGCTGTCTAAGGACACCAGGGACAAAACTGTAGACCTGCACAAGGCTGGGATGGACTACAGGACAACAGGCAAGCAGCTTGGGCGAAGACAACAACTGTTATGATTATTTATTAGAAAGTGGAAGAAACACAAGATGACTGTCAATCTCCCTCGGAGTCTGGATTCCATGCAAGATCTCACTTTGTGGGGTAGGATGATTCTGAGAAAGCTCAGAACTACACAGGAGGACCTGGTCATGACCCGAAGAGAGCTGGGACCACAGTCACAAAGATTACATTAGTAACACATGATGCTGTCATGGTTTAAAATCCTGCAGGGCAGCAAAGTTCCCCTGCTCAAGCCAGCACATGTCCAGGCCCATTTGAAGTTCACCAGTGACCATCTGGATGATCCAGAGGAAGCATGGGAGAAGGTCATGTGGTCAGATGAGACCAGAATAGAGCTTTTTGGAATCAACTCCACTTACCATGTTTAGAAGATGAGACAACCCCAACAAAACCATCCCAACCATGAAGCATGGGGGGGAAACATCATACTCTGGGGTGCTCTTCGGCAAAGGGGACAAGACGATTGCGCCGTATTGAAGGAGGATGGATGAGGTCATGTATTGCAAGATTTTCCCTCCTTCCCTCAATAAGAGTCATTGAAGATGGTCATGGCTGGATCTTCCAAAATGACAATGACCCCAAACACACAGCGAGGGCAACTAAGGGGCTCCGTAAGAAGCATTTCTAGGTGCTGAAGTGGCCTGGCCAGTCTCCAGACCTAAACTCAATAGAAAATCTTTGGAGGGAGCTGAAACTCCAAACCCGAAAGATCTGGATAAGATCTGTATGGATCTGCTGCAGTGTGTGCAAACTTGGTCAAGATCTACAGGAACATTTGACCTCTGTAATTGCAACAAAGGCTACTGTAGCAAATGTTAACATTGATTTTCACAGTGTTCAAATACTTATTTGCAGCAGTAATATACAAATAAATTATTTAAAAAAATCATACATTGTGATTTCTGGATTTTGTTTTTGTTTTTTTTTAGATTATGTCTCTCACAGTGGAGATGCACCTAAGATGAAAATTTCAGACCCCTCCATGATTTCTAAGTGGGAGAACTTGCAAAATCGCAGGGTGTTCAAATACAAACTGAGCAGTTTTCCTCACTGTATTTGTGCCTTTAATATCTGAAAGGAAATGCTTTTGACAAAACTACAGATTTTGTTTATTATATTTATGTCCAGAGATCAAGGATCCACCATGTACATCAAGGATCCAGTGACCATGTACAGATTTGATTGATTTTTATTTATGTCCAGAGATCAAGGATCCAGTGACCAGTTTCATATTTATTTAATTTAAGACGCAATAAAATGTTGACATATGAAACCTGTAAAGCCTACTTTTAGTACACAGAAAATTCACAACAGGTATCAATAAGGGAATCGATAATAGCATTGATATCAATAAAATCTTATCAATACCTATCCCTAATCGTATCGCACCAAATCGCATTGTATTGCACTGTGAGGAAATGAATCGCCGTCGAATAATATCAAATCGCATCGAAACGGGAACAGGAGGAATCGTATCATCAATATCATCATGTAATGTCATGTAACATCATGTATCGCTATATGCATCGTATCACTGGTAGTATATCGAGGTGCATATCGAATCATTGTCAGAGATGAGATTCTCATGTCTATAGGCCAGGGTTGCACTGGACTCCCCTGAAATCTGATTGGACACAGATGGTTGATATGTCATGGCACCACATTTCTGGTTGAAAAGAGCTGCATTTTGAAATCAGTGACACATATTGACTGCTAGGCCCCTCCTGTACAGTAGTGAGTGCTATGTACCACAAAAAGTTCTAATCCACCTTAGTAGAAGAAGAAAATGTTGACTCATGGACTCCTAATGACACCAAAGTTTAATCGTGAGTAAACAACTGTATTTTATGCCATAATTGAGGTCCCGGTTGTCAAAAGTGGCATTTCTCCTTTAATTTGAGTTGTTTTATATATGCATGCTTCTCCAGTGATTTGAGCAGGCAGCTGTTGATTCATGAGATATAACTTGAAGATGCTAAGGCTGAAAGAAATACAGGTAATTTACCCCTCCTCTGTTCTGTATAAATCCTGTGTAACCTCTTAATTTTGCTCTCTGAAGGACTTATTTTAAATAACATCTTAATTTTGCTGTCTGAGTTGCACATTTGTGACACAACTTTAGATAAATAACACTATGTAACACAATTTTTGTTCCTGGCTTTTAATTGTTATATTTCAACTGCTTATGTCTAAAGTCTATGGAAAAAATGACTACATTCAGCACAAACTTTGATTTTTTTTAACGTTCTAGAAAGTTCTAAACGTTTCTTGAAATTTCTAGATAATTCTGGAAACTTCTAGAAAATTCTGGACAGTTCTAGCCGTTAAAGAATATTCTAGAAGACTACTCAGTAGTAGTGAAGGTGAATCGGGAATATTCTTGAAAACAGACAAATTTCAAAATATCATTGTCCTGATCACAGAAGCAAAGTTTCTGTGGAATAACGGCTATTTTCTATTTATTTAAGGTTAGGAAAACACACTGTGTACCCAGGAACAAAACAAAAATAAAAATTTGTTACATAGTGTAATCTGAAGTTATCTTTCTTAAACTCTAACTGAAAGCAAATCTCTACAACTTGATAGAAATTAATTAAAAAATAAAATCAAGCTTCCTGATGAAGTGGTGTAGAGGAGGATTTTCTTTAAAAGAAGACCTGGATGTTCAGCTACATTTGCCAAAAGTACATTTGAGATGAAAGCCTAGGTTTGACGCTTTGGTGAAAGAAATGTTTGTATTTCTTCATAACTGATGTAAATAAGTCCAAGACATAGTCATTGACTTGGAAATGTTCATGTTTCCTCCCCTGACCTGTCTGAGAGAAAGCTGGCAGTAAAACTGATTCTTATTTACAGGTACAGTAGTGTTCAGAATAATAGTAGTGCTATGTGACTAAAAAGATGAATCCAGGTTTTGAGTATATTTCTTATTGTTACATGGGAAAACAGGTACAGTAGATTCAGTAGATTCTCACAAATCCAACAAGACCAAGCATTCATGATATGCACACTCTTAAGGCTACTGAAATTGGGGCTATTAGTAAAAAAAAAGTTGAAAAGGGGGTGTTCACAATAATAGTAGCATCTGCTGTTGACGCTACAAACTCAAAACTGTTATGTTCAAACTGCTTTTTAGCAATCCGGTGAATCACTAAACTAGTATTTAGTTGTATAACCACAGTTTTTCATGATTTCTTCACATCTACGAGGCTTTAATTTTGGTGGTTTGGAACCAAGATTTTGACCGTTTACTAGTGTGCTTGGGATCATTGTCTTGTTGAAACAACCCATTTCAAGGGCATGTCCTATTCAGCATAAGGCAACATGACCTCTTCAAGTATTTTGACATATCCAAACTGATCCATGATACCTGGGTATGCGATATATAGGCCCACACCATAGTAGGAGAAACATGCCCATATCATGATGCTTGCACCACCATGCTTCACTGTCTTCACTGTGAACTGTGGCTTGAATTCAGAGTTTGGGGGTCATCTCACAACTGTCTGCGGCCCTTGGACCCACCCCCCCCCAAAAAAAAACAGTTTTAACTCTCATCAGTCCACAAAATATTCCTCCATTTCTCTTTAGGCCAGTTGATGTGTTCTTTGGCAAATTGTAACTTCTTCTGCACATGTCTTTTATTTAACAGAGGGACTTTGCAGGGGATTCTTGCAAATAAATTAGCTTCATACAGGCGTCTTCTAACTGTCACAGCACTTACAGGTAATTCCAGAGTGTCTTTAATCATCCTGGAGCTGATCAATGGGTGAGCCTTTGCCATTCTTGTTATTCTTCTGTCCATTTGATGGTTGTTTTTCCATTTTCTTCCACGCGTCTCTGTTTTTTTGTCCATTTTAAAGCATTGGAGATCACTGTAGATGAACAGCCTATAATTTTTTGCACCTGCGTATAAGTTTTCCCCTCTCCAATCAACTTTTTAATCAAACTACACTGTTCTCCTGAACAATGTCTTGAACGTCCCGTTTTCCTCAGGCTTTCAAAGAGAAAAGCATGTCAACAGGTCCTGGCTTCATCTTACATAGGGGACACCTGATTCACACCTGTTTGTTCCACAAAATTGATGAATTCACTGACTGTATGCCATACTGCTATTATTGTGAACACCCCTTTTCTACTTTTTTTTTACCAATAGCCCAATTTCATAGCCTTAAGAGTGTGCATATCATGAATGCTTGGTCTTGTTGGATTTGTGAGAATCTACTGGTACCTTGTTCTGTTGTGTGGGCCGCCCGAAGAGAAGGTACTGCTGGCTCACCACCAGAGGGGCGTCCTGCCTGTTGTCACGTTTCAGGCACCAGAGGGCGCAGTTGCCGGAGCCCGGAGGTGACAGCTGTCATTCATCATTCATCACCACCATCCATAAAAGCCTGGGAGAGACATCAGAACTCTGCCGAGTTATCAGTTTACCACACAGGTAACCCACCTCAGCCATTCTGTGCCGTACGCACACGTTTTTGCATCAGAGCTTTTTGCAGTCGTTAACCTTTTTGTACACTTGCACCTTAAGCCGAGTTTGTGGAAGTTGGAGGAGTTGGCGTCTCCACTCCTCACTTCTGACTTGATTAAGTGATACATAAGGCACTGCACGTACTCTGTGTTCCTGGAGGTGGAGGTTTTCCCTCACAAAGGAACTGTATTTTAGCTGACTTGATTGCTGGGTGTTCACACACCCACCCCGTACCTGTCTCTTTTCCTGCCAGCAGTACCGGATCTGACAGCTGGAAGCGGTGGCCACCTGGGGACTCAGAACTTGGCGGCTCCGGTGTGTTGCAGGTCTCCGTTGGCGGTGGAACATCATGGGTCCCGGCTCTTCTCTGGTTAGGCATCTCCTATCCTTGGCCTGCCCACGCGTCACCTTTTGTTAGACTGATATTGACCGACTAAAAAGCATATTTTGACCTGTTGTGCACATTTGCAGTAATAAATTGTATTTGTTGGATTCTCTATTGGCCGTTCATTTACGCCCCCTGGTGTTGGTCCGTGCATTTCACTTTCCCCAACAGGATAACTCGGCCATGTCATGGATTCCAAGGGGCACATACCACCGGTTGAACAACCAATGGAGATGCAAGGTGTGCAGGCTCCAGCAGGAGGCGTGTTGGGTGAGTTGCAGCAGATTCTAACCACCCTCACTGCTCGGCTGGATTTAGTGACCGAGCAGAATATACTGCTCAATTGTAGGATGGAGGCTTCATCACCGCTCAGGTGGAAGCGTGCGGGACAGGGCCTGGCTGCAGCTCCTCCTCCTGCGGACCTGTCACAGAACAGAGACCTCCCAGTGGTCGTTCAACGGACCCCCCCCCCCCCCCCCCCCCCCCCCCATCCCCTGAAGCATACAATAGCCCCCGGAACCGTACGGGGGATATGTCGAGACGTGCACGGACTTCTAATGCAGTGTTCGCTCGTCTTTGCACAACGCCCCGTGATGTACGCATCAGAACAGAGCCGGGTGGCTTATGTTATAAATTTGCTTCGAGGCGAGGCACGCACCTGGGCTACGGCACTCTGGGAACAGAATTCACGGCTAGCAACATACACTAGGTTTATTCAGGAGTTCAGACAAGTGTTTGATCATCCCAACCGAGGCAAAAACTGTGTCAAATGTGCTACTGTCAATCCGACTGGGGCGCAGGAGCGCCGCTGAGTATGCAGTCGACTTCCGCGTTGCGGCAGGGAGAGCCGGCTGGAATACATTTCACTTTCCCCACAGTTTCCCATTGTAACAATAAGAAACATACTCAAAACCTGGATTCATCTTTTAGTCACATAACACTGCTATTATTTTGAACACTACTGTATTATCAAGTTTTAGAAAATTGCTTTCAGTTTGAGTTTGTGGAAGATAATTTAGACATTTTTATTCTTTATATGTTTTGTATTTCTTGTATTTGAAAATGGCATAAACAAAGTACAATGTGTGAAATTCCAAGTGTTCCAATGCTTTTGGAGGGCACTGTATCTGAACCTTAGGGCCCTGTCCCAATGCGTTTAGGAGGATTTGCGGATGAATGCGCACAAAAGTGGCCCACATCCACCAAACAACTGCAATAACCGTGTAACATTCCTGTATGAGTCGGGCCGCATCCGAACATGTCCGTGATCATCCGCAGAGGCATGCATGTCCGCAGCCAGGATTTTTGAGCGGCTCAAAATCCTGCTGCGGATGACATCTGCGTCACTGCCTGAACACATACTGAAGACATACGCAGGACATACACAACCAACACGCCCAATATCCCCTGTCATCCGCTGGTATCCGCAACCGATGGGTTGGCGCAGCTTGGTGGTGGACCGGGACAGCGTGCAAAACAGATATGACGCGTGCCCAGCACGGCCACATCACGGTTGCAAATGGTATGTTGCACATGCAGACAGAGTGGGCACGGATGGAGCGAGTGCATCACGGCCGCTTGTGCCCCTCATGGGGGCGCCTCCGCGGTCGCCTTCGCTTCTGTTCCCTGTTATATCTGCTTTTCTTCCTCATGTATTCGCTGATCCACCCCGGGACATTTGTCATTTCTGCCCACCTTTGTTGCGGATGCTCAGCTGTTGTCTCCTCATTTCATGCGCAAATCCTCCTAAACGCTAGTGGGACAGGGCCCTTATGATGAGTGCATAATGAGTGTGGTATTATTACTGTTTTGTTTAACAATGTTTAATTTTCACTGTTCCTGCACTTTGTGTGAAATCATAGTTATATTGTATATCATATTGATATGACAATATTGAGATATGATAAATTGGCCATATTGTACAGTCCTACTGTCAACTAGCTGAAAAGTTTGAATATTAAGTTACATTTGCATTAAAAAAAAGTCTGAAGGACCTAAATGACACGGTGAGATGTTGAAGAGCTTCACTCGATCATGTCTGCGCCATATACATATTAAATATATAGATGTGCTTTTTTTTTAGTTTGGGCTACATATATTTATCCGACACATAATTGAATTGAGTTTATCCAATGTGTCATTTTTTTGAGTGTGAAGGATGGCAATAAGTCAACTCATGCAAGGTGCTCACTACACACTGGAGCAACTAGGGGATTAAGGACCTTGCCCAAGGGAATCGAGGATCCTCTGGTCTCAAGCCCAATGCTTAACCACTAGACCATCACCTCTCCTATTGACCCTATTAACCAGAGGCAACTGGTTCATTATACTACTTTGTAAATGGTTTTGGTTAGTGGGTAACTCAAACTATTTGAAGAAACTAATTACCTCCAACTGTATACTTTTTCTCAACTCAAAATAAAAATATATATATATTTATTAGTCATATTAATAATTAATTAATAACATGAATATATATATATAAAAGAACTAGGTTGATTTGTGTAAGGGCTTTCTCACATCAAGGAGGTCACAGGCTCAAATCTGACCTGGTCCTCTCTGGGTGGAGTTTGCACGTTCTCCCCCTTGTTTGTGTGGGTTACCTCTAGGCGCAGGGGTGGCCAAATTCGGTCCTCGAGAGCCACATTCCTGACACTCTCAAGGACCGAACTTGGCCACCCCTGCTCTAGGGGCTCCAGCTTCCTCCCACTTCCAAAGACATTCAGGTTAGGTGACTGTGTTCCTGAGCTTTGATTTGCTGAGTGCTTCCATTCTGTATTGACAATCAAATGACTCAGGATGAAAGATCAGTATTGATGATCAAAGTTAGGATAAATCTCTTTATCGAGATCCACACCAACATTTCCTTCATCCATTCCCCACCACTTGATCAAAATGTATTTAAAATTGGTTCATTACTTCTGCTAAATATGAAAAACAAACTGATGCTTGTGATCACATCATGTCTTTGATGGAGATAATAAATAATAAATATTTAATTGAGTAAAGATTGACACGAAAAACACCAGAAGTATGTTGTCTTTATACATCTTGTTTTTCCAACTTCTGTGTGGGTTTAATGTAGTTTTTCTACAAGTATTTTTGGCAATGGTCTTCATAGAGTCAGACACTGTTTCATGTACTAACACGCTCTAATATTTTGTCGGGTTGGGATGAGGAGCTCTTTCAGGTTTCATGTTTTTTCTCAAGGACACTGTTTTATAAGTGTTAGTGAGGAGTGTTCAGGGATCTGTGCACGAACCTTTGAGTTTATGGCCAAACCACTCACCTGATATTCATCACACATTTAGAACTGGTGCTACTTCTGTTGTTTAAATCTAGGATGAATAAAAACAACTTAAAATGTTGTTAATAAGACATCGACATTAAACCAAATTAATTTTACTTTACCAAAGTAACCATTAATACTTGATTTTCTGTTTTGTTTTGTTTTTTTTTAGTTAAATGAAATAGTTTGGAACAGCCATTTCCACAATGCATTTCAGGCTAACTCAGAGGGTTTTATAGTGTGCCCTGGATTCCTGTCTTGTGTCAAGCCACCTCCTACCTCTGAGTGACACCTGGAGGGTTTGATCTCAGCACACACTGCCCTCCTCCCTCCTCCATTTCTCCACTGAATGCCCATTCCCAGGCCTTGCAGCCTGTTGTGGAGACCCATGGTTGAAGAAGAGTCAGCTGACCATGAGAGCAGATCTGGTTGCTGCTCTGCAGAAACCTGTTGGGTGGTGTGGTGGTTCTTCAGGAAGATCTCAGGTTTCTACAATTCATGCCAGCTCATTTTTGATTAGAAAGGAATGTGATTTAGGTGTTTATTTTCAATTCGTGGATGAACCATATGAGTTCTTTTTGTTGGAACAAGCAGACAGAATTTTTGGATTTGCCAAGAGGTCGGTCATCTCAGAAATGTGTAAGTGTGCGGGTGAGAATATAAATGAATCTGACATCAAATGTTTTTGGTGGGTGTTGGCAGGAAAAAAGAGGAGGGTCAGGCATATAATTTGAGACGCATATGGCGCCAAACAAAAACACAAAGTGGTGTAACCAAGAGGAGAAACTGAGTCACCCTCAGGACTCACTCTCTAAAAGGCAAAGCCAGGGAAACAAAACCACTGTAGATGAGCTTTAAATTAGAACCTGCTTCAAATGCTGCACCTCAGGGCTGATGAGGAGACCATGTGAAAACGTCACCAGCAGCATTCATTGTCACTTAAGCCTGCTCACCCAGCAATACATCAGCTGCACGCAACCAGAGAGAAACCCGCAGTGTGCAAACAGCTGGCTGCTGTCCGAGGCACAATTAACAACCTAATGAGGACGTACCTCCAGTAGTCAATAGTTAAATCGTCATGGTCAGAGATGAGAAGAGGATAAACAGAGTAACTGCACATTATACTGCATCCTACAGGTGTCCTTCATAATAACTCACACTGTTTACTGACAGAAATGGGGTTTCTGCAGAGTGTCACTTTGTTTGTTGTTACTTTTCAATAGAATGTCTTTAAATCTGCATTTGTACGTGCTTTGGCCATTCCTTGCATTTCTGTGGGCTTGACTAGTCAACTATTATAACCACTGACTGTGTTGTATGCAGCAGTCAGCCATTTGGTCAGCTATGGAGAAATGGCAGCTCGTACTGCAGCAGAGGGCCCTGACATTCAGCTAAAGGCTAAATGGTCAAGAAATTCTGATGTGTGGAAGAACTTTACAGAAAATGAGGCCTGTTCCATTGTGACGTGCAAGTTGTCTGTAGTGGTACTGAACTTATGCCTCTTTCTTACACTGAAAAAAGAACCAACATAAAAAGTTGCATGCAGCCTGGTGGCTTAGTGGTTAGCACTGTTGCCTCATAGCAAGAAGGTCATGGGGTCGATTCCTACCTGTGGCCTTTCTGTGTGGTTTGCATGTTCTCCTCGTGTTTGTGTGGGTTTCCTCTCAGTGCTCCAGTTTCCCCCCACATCTAAAGACATGCAGGTTAGGTGAATTGGAAACTTTATCATTGTCCAGGTCTCCCTTGCAAAAGAGATCTTGATCTCAATGGGACTAACCTGGTTAAATAAAGGTTAAATTAAAAGTTGTTTGAACTTAAGTTATTAAATTAACTTACAAACTTAACTTCAAACAACTTAATTCATTCACCAATTGAAACAATTCATTTAAGCTGGTTCAACTATTCTCTTTTTTCAGTGTACATCATGTCAGCTAAATAAATAATGACTAGTCGACAACAGTTATTCAAAACCTCACTCACTCACTCATCTTCAACCGCTTACTCCAATTAAGGGTCGCGGGGGGCTGGAGCCTATCCCAGCAGTCATAGGGCATGAGGTGGGGTACACTGTGGACAGGACGCCAGTCTGTCGCAGGGCCACATATAGACAAACAAACACATTCACACCTGCACGCACAATTTAAAGTTTTCAATTCACCCAACCTGCATGTCTCTGGATGTGGGAGGAAGCTGGAGCACCCAGAGAAAACCCACATGAACACAGGGAGAACATGCAAACTCCACACATAAAGGCCACAGTGCTAACCACTAAGCCACCGTGCTGCTATTCAAAACCTGTTACTAGTAAAAATCAGTCACTCACATAACACTGCTGCACATGCTCTAACCTCACTCGAGGTTTTCCACATCAGAAGTACCATAGTTCTGCTAAAGTTATCTTACAGTCATGCTACAATTGTTTTTGCACACACCACATGGAACAAACCCAGCATGTTACTTGATTGTACCATGTAGTACATCACATTGTTGGGCAATCGGGAACTGAACATGCCAGCTTGTTCCAGTTAAAGACCATGAGTTTCTGGGATGCATATCCCTGAAAATGAGGATGGGGTTCATGGTGCATCATACAACAACCTGAAAAAAACAATCTAAATTCTTTAATATTTCCACATCAGCTTCTCATTGTTAAGTGTATATACCCTTGATGGGATCCATCTATAATCCTGATCCTCTCCTGAAGCCTCAGGGACCTCAGCTGAACCGCACCCTAGTCCTGCTCAGTATCCTGAGCTCATTTAGCAAAGCTGTGTGTTCTGCTCACATCAGCCCTTCCCTGATTTTCTCTGTGATTTATCATTTATACTTTGGGCTCGCAACACATAAATATATATTTTAAGTCTTCAGATGCCAACTATCCATAAAAATCCCTCCCAACACAAATGGTTTTGATTTGTCTGTGTAAACCAGATGCAGGTGATGTTTCATGTTCTGTTGGGGTGTAGTCAGTCAAAACCAGAACCAGACTGAATCTGATCCGCTCCATGAAGAACCCTGAGTCCATTCAGATGGTTGTCAGGATGTGTTGAAACCAGTCACTCTGAGATACTGGTGCAAGCAATTTCATGCAAGTACTTTTCAAAAATTATCCTGAGATTCAATGATGACTTGATGTTTGATATACAAATAGAAATATTTAATTGTTCAGGATAGTTGGATGAAAAGCCATTTCTCTTTTCCAGGCACACTCTTTTCTCATTCACACATGAAGCTGATCAGAGATACCACAGTCTCAACTATCGGCCTTTAAGCAGATTCTCTGGAGCAGATGGGCATTGTGAGACTTGTTCAATAGCACTAGAGGTGGGTAACCCTGGCCTCGTCTGGGGAAGTAAACTGCATCAGACTGGTGTCCCATCTAGTGGGAGTCATAGACTCTAGATAAGCACCGGCACCAACAGGCCTTTGGCTCTATACAGGCAAAGGACCCAGGAAATTGGCCACACATGAATGAAATACAGCTGGCATACTCAGCATTTGCATAAAATAAACTCCTTGTCTATTTTGGCCCTGCCTAGCTGGCAGCATAGTGTTCACTTTCTCTTGTTACTGTAAAAGGTGCTCTCTGATTGAAAATGAGTGTAGCTAATGTGACCAATAGCTGAGAACATATTAAATTTTGGTACAGATCCATCTCAAGGTAGACTTCCTTGCTTTGATCTTTAATAATGATCTTGCATCTAAAATCCCATGATCCTGCTTACAGGATAAAGTAATCAGCATTCAGAACAAAGCTAAGTGATTAAGACCAAAGTTTAGCAATTACAATTTAAGCCCAGTGACCAAAGTTTAGCTATCAGGATCAAAGCTCAGTGCTGATGTTAACTCGCAATGCATGTTGGATGCCTGATCTGATTCTATGGCTCATTTCACATAAAGTAATTCATGCAATCCTCAAGAATGATCTAAAGAGTCATCACATCACAAGTATCAAAGATATCCAGTCATCATCTTAGGTCACTGGCTAGGGTACAAGTCTCACAAATATACAATAAGACTGAAAGCACCAAGTGTTACAGTGGAGCCGATATAGGACCCACAAAGCAGGGAGCTGGGATGAAAAGCAAAGTGATAATGTATTGGTTGGAATGATATTACAGAGTTTGGAATGTGCAGGAGACCCCAGAGGCAGGAGACACAAACTGGACCAGAACAGGTGCCGTGGCGAGAGTCCGGAACCAGGTGGCCGCCCACGGAGCTGTCTGGGAGCAGGAACACTAGGAGACAAAGAACACGGTCAGGTCAGGAAGCTGAACATACACAAAAAGAGCTCTACTAATGATTTAGAGAGGCCAGGTACCACATAGTGAAGACTGAGTTACTGGCAAAGGTGGAAGGCTTGAATCTGCGCTTATAAGTGAGCTTGCAAGTGATTGGAGACAGGTGCAATAATCAGCTCTGTGGCACAGCAGCTGAAAAAACGGGGGGGGCAGAGAAGAGCACACACCAAGACAGCACAACACCAAGACTCCAAAGGTCAGGTCAGGTCTGGGAGCATGTGTTGGTGTGTTGCCACATCCAACTGCACTGGAACTGCATTGGGTCCTGGATAGTAGCCACCCACGCAGACAACCAATCTATACCCACCTTTTGAAAGTAGATATCCATCTGCCACAGCCAGGCAAAACATGGGCTTCCTTTGGCCTAGTCATCTCTGGTCCACAGCAGTGATGTACCTGCATGCTTGATCATGCACAGAGGATGCAACAATACCAAAAAATTGTGGCTGATGCTTCCTCATAGTGCAAGTGATACTTCTCATGTGAGTCTCCCTAAGCAACCATTTGTTTGACATAGTGTCACTTCAGTGATACTCAAGAGTCCTCCAAAGAGGCCTAGAACCAAAGACACACAGCCATTGCCCTCAGTCACTGGTCCATGTCCGAGTCTCCCAACCATTCAAAAAGACAAGAAACACCAGGACTCTAAAGACTTGGACCTTCATTCTACAGCAAACATATTGGTATCACCAAACACCTCAGTGCAGTCCATAAGTTCTTCTCAGGTGTCTTTCAATATCAAAGGCTGAGGATCTAGAATCACTTGTTCCTAAAGATTTGTCCTCCTGCATAGATAACATCACACTAAAAAGGGGTTCAAGTGGGATTTGGCAGGTGGGGGAGCATCTGAGCAGACAGGCTGACTCTTTTCTTGTTAGTGAGTCAGGCTGAGTTGTTGCTGCTGCAGTGGGACCTGTTTTATTGTGCCTGGAATTTAATGTAATTGGCAGTTATCAAAGGTGCTATAATGTTGTTCTGGACCGTTCCGGAACACTTTAATCCCTGAACCCAACACCTCTGTTCAGTAACCTCATGACTCCATTAGTTCTTCCAAGACATCTCAACCTCATAAACTAAAATCCTAGAAACATGAATGTCTTCAGAGAATTTTTCAAAGACTATGCTCTATGCTCTGGGAACAAAGCTGAAAGTTTTCACCCTGTTCTCATTGTTTTACTGCATGTGTTTATTTGCTGTTCAATAGGCCGTTGTTACATTCTCAGTGCACATGCTCAGTGGTGCATAAATGTCTCACGACAAAGCGTGAAGTCCCAGCTCTGCTGTTGGCACGGGGAGTGCAGCGTTAAGTGCATATTCATCCAAAATACGTCTGAGGAGCGGCTCTCCAGACCGCAGGCTAAGGAGGACCTCATGCCCTCCAGATCCAAGACTGACGGCCCCTCTGATATGGATACTTTGGTTTACGATAAATTTGACCCTGAGACCTCCTAGCACAGGGACAAAGTCCGAGAGGTGAGGTCAGGTTCAGCTGCTTACAGTGCGCCTTTTACTGTTTCTAAACGTCCGAAAAATACTGACATGGTGTTTTCTTTTCATGATGACTGGATCAGTACACTTGAATGTTTTCGATGTATAAATGGAAGTTGCATTTTTTATAGCTCTCGACAATCTGCCTGAGAACGCTCAGTGATGGAAAACGTTGCCGTTTTTCTGGCATTCCCCCAAACATACGTAGTTATCAATGGTGTGAAGCACGCTTGAATCAAGACATTAAATGTAGTTTCATGCAAGTTATTTTGATTGTGGTCATATTGACGTCCACGTTTCACCTGGCTCTGGCAGGTAGATGCTTATTTTAGAGATATGGGAATTGACCAGTTGTCTGCCGGGGTGGTTGCAACCCAGGACCTGTGGCGGTTCTGTGGTGTTGTGGATGCAGCAAAGTGCAGCCCCAGCAGTTGACCTGAATATTGAATGATTTTCATGAAGAAAGCTGTGAAAAAAGTATGCACACAGTGTGTACAGGGTTACATTTGCTTACACTAATGTTAGCCACTAAATATTGTCTTATTGTTTCAATTGTCACATCTGGGACACATTTATAAGACCTTGTCTACCCTTCTTTGGGCAAGTTACATTTTTCACAGTTTTATCCATAGATTCAGCCGGTAGTGAGTGAAGTCACTCCACTGCGAACTTGCCCCACATGAAGTCACTCCACTTTTTTCAGTGAAGTCACCACACTCCAGCTATCATGCTAATTTTTTTTTTAATAATTAATAATGATTAGTTTAAAGTTAGGGCCCTGCCAGTGTGATGTATACAACTGGGCAGTGCTCCCTGCTTCTCCATCAATGGGCTTTTTACCTGACAATTCCTTTCCTCTATCTTAAAACATCATCTCATTAACAAAACTTGAGTAAGAACAGTGTATTACACTACTGGTGTGCAATTTTATTAATTTATTACATGAACATATCAGAATTGAAATACTGTGTTCCGAGTGGGGTGACTTCACTTTGAACCAATTCAGCCATATCCATGTAGTTACATGGAGCATGCATCTCTGCAGTAAAAAGCTCTGCTCCGCATGAGCGACTTGCACAGTACTCAGCACGTATGCGCCAAACAATGTAACAACGGTCATACCAGGTGTACCTAATAAAGTGGCCAGTTCCACTGTCAACAGGCAAGTGAGTAATGTTCAGTTTTCCAATTGCTTTGGAAATGTAATAAACTATGAATACCTGTGGAGCTGCAATGATGAAATTATTGCTGTGTGTTGCTCAGGTCCCGTTTGCAGTCTGTTTGAATGGAGACTTCCTGTTTTGACAGAACAGTGTCACAGATCATTCAGCTCACATGGATCTGGCCAACATCAACACCCACTCGTGCACATAGTTTTGGATGTGGAAGAACACGGCAGATTTCCTGTTTCTTCAGACATTTTACTCATTCCTCTATTTGTTATGTGAGGCTGTTACAGCCATTATACTTACATTTTCCTGAAGAAAGCTGTGCTGATACATGCTGTAAGTACTACACTGTCATATCACAGTGCTTATTCAGTCAGTCACAGGGATTCATCTGCACAAAAGTGTGAGTTAAGAAAACCAGTGAAAATGACAGAGAAACTCCTGCGGCTCTCAGAGCAGTTTGGTATAAAATGAACATGAGCATCATTCCAGTTGTCAAATCCATTCCTCCCTTCAGTGGTATTTTTAAATCAGGATAAACCTGAGGAATGGAACAACCATTAAAACAAACAATGATTCTGTTTTCTCTGGCAGATTGCTGATTTTCTGGGGGGGAAAGAGAAGAAAGAGAGGGTAACGAAAACAACTGTGTCCGCTTTTCTGGCAGACGCGTCACATGTGGTGGTAGGGAGCCGAGAACGGCTCCCGGTGCCAGCACATCCACATGTCATCTCTGTTTAGACACACCTTGGAGAATCTGACCTCCTTCCAAGCCTGGCCTGGCAAGGGGTCCACAGCAGAATGAAGACATGCCTGGATTGAGCTGATCCTGTGCCAGAAAACCGACTCCCACTGCGTGCTTGCATGCATGTGTTCTGTACGCTCAGGACTCACTGCTCATACGGTACGCATGCAAGTTATTTGTAGCTCTAGAGATCTGGCTGTGTTTCTTCACTGTGAACTATGAGCCTTGTCACAGAGTGATCACACATGTTGCCAGGTCTGCTTATTATGAGCATCTTTGGGCTTGTTTTTCATAAGGCTACTTATAACTTTTAGTAATTGTGTGCTGCTGAGGTCCAGCGCTTCTTTAGGGCATTTTCTAATTCCAAGATGTCAAGTGACCTACTGTTGCATACGGCATTGCCATAAATATTAGGTGAGCTATTCTTTATGTCACACTTCCTGTCTGTTCACTACAGTCCCAAACATCCCGCTCCTCACTGTGCACAGCACATTCAGATTGTTTAAACATACCACGATCAGAGTTAAATAATGCCAAACACACCAAAATTATTATTTTTTTAACTGATCCACTCTAGTAGTCCAATGAAATTAGTACACAATACTTTACATAAATGCTGCATTTATGTAAATTGCATCATTTTTTAAGCTGTATTTTATTAAGAGGATCTTACCTTGTGAAATTAATGTATAAGCCAAATATAAATTGTGAGAAATTGAATTATCAGATTTACTGCAGAAATTAAGTGGTGATTGCTTGATTATAATTATAATTATTATTTATCCCAGCAGCAGTGTTATTATTGTTATTATTATTGTGGTTAAATGTAGCAGTAGGATTAGTGATATTTCTATTATATTGTTGTTGTGTTGTGGTTGAGATACATTTCTACATCGATTCATTGTAACCCTATGATCAGCTTAGCTACAGCTGCCATTTGTCACTTGATGGCTGTTCCAGGGTGTGTCCATCTCATGGTTACTTGATCTCACTGTGCGCAATATTTAATGATAGATTAGAAAGGATGTAACATGACACTGTCATTATGAGTTTTTCCTCCATGCTTGACTGCTTAACTGAGCTTTAGTTCTCTTGATTTATTTCAATCCTGTCAGAGTATGAGTTTTTGTCTGTTTTCATTTCTTGCTTTGGTTTGGTTTCTACATTCTGTCAGATTTTCTTGGTTTAGTTGCTTTCTTCTGCAATGTTGTATTTTCTGCTTTACCGCAGTCCAGCATTAGTGCGCTCCAATTGGTTCAAAATGCTGCAGCCAGAGTTTTGACACAAAGCAGAAAGTTCAACCACGTTACACCCATTTTGGCAACCCTTCACTGGCTTCCTGTCCCAGTGAAATCAGATTTTAAGGTTCTGCTACTAGTCTATAAAACTGTTCACGGACTGGCACCTCCCTACCTAGCTGACCTAATTAAACCTTACATCCCGGCCCGGGCTTTGCGTTCTCAGGGTGCAGGACTACTTTGTGTCCCTAAGGTGAATAAGAAGTCTGCAGGTCATAGAGCTTTCTCTTATTGTGCCTCTGTTCTGTGGAATGATCTCCCTGCATCAATAAAACAATCAGATTCTGTGGAGACTTTCAAGTCCAGACTTAAGATGCACTTATTTTCCCTTTTGTATGGCTAGCATACTGGTATAGTTTTGTTTTACGCTTTTTACTATTTTAATTCATTTTATTAGGAAACAGAGCATGCTGCGGCCTCAACTTTACCTAAATTCTGGGTCTTTTAGTGAAGCTTAGGGCTAGTGGCCGGCGATCACCTTAGTATTTCCCGTTTTATTTGTTGTTTAATGCTGGCAAATTCTACTGTATTTCTTGTCTTTCTGATGTCTGATTCTGTTTTTTTCTCTCTGTTTAAGGTGCAGCTCCATCCAGAGATGGGAGTTGTATTTGTGCTGGAGACCCTCGTGTCCTGTGCACCAACAGCATTTCCTGTATATTCGTTTTGTGAATTGTTTCTGTGAATTGTTCTGTAATTTGTCTGTCTGTAGCATGGCCCAAGAAGAGGGTCACATTTTGATCTGCTTGAAGTTTCTTCCTAAGAGGGAGTTTTTTCTTAATATTGTTGCTCTGGGGGTTAGTAAGGTTAGACCTTACTTGTGGGAAGCGCCCCGAGGCAACTCTGTTGTGATTTGGTGCTATATAAATGAAAATAAATTGAAATTGAAAAATTCTTGGTTGTTTCTTCTCTTGTTGGGCTTTTCCTGCCTTTGGTCTGTCTGTCTTTGTTGCTGTTGTCTGTCTCTCTTGGCTCTTGGTGGTGGGTGTCTCTCTCTCTCTATCTGGCCACACCGTCATTCTGGTACATTTCTGGTGCACATCTGCCCACAATTTGCACCTTATCATCTGGGTGTATCACTCCCCAGTTTGTCTTGTCCTTCGCCAGATTGATGCGCCTAGTGCCTTCTCTCCAGCTCTGTATCCTGTTATCTCGTTCTGCCTGCTTCATGTGTTTTATGACCACCTGCCTGTATCCTCGACCACGCCTTTACCTGATGTCCCTAGTTTTGTTATTCCTGTTGGACTGCCTTACTGCATACCGGACCTATTTACTGTTTCAGTAGACTGCTTTTACATACAGAGCCAGTTGTCTGAGTCCTGCATTTGCGCCCTGCCTGAACCATCACCCAAACCTGATAGTTCAATCTGGCCAACGATGGACGCAGTGGACTCAACATCTTTCCACCTTGTGGTACCCCACCATAGTGGGGAGCATGCCCAGCAAGAGAACCGGCTCCCCACTTTCAGCATGGGCTTCAGCAAGCTAGCACAACGGCAGGATGCAATTATGTCCTCCGTGAGCACACTCCTGTTGAAGCTCGACACTCAGGCCAGCCTGGACCAAGCTATAGGTAGCACCAGTCTCTCTCCGCCTAAAATGCCGACCGTCTTTCCGGCTCCCATACCTGACGCCACCATTTGCACTCAGCTGTCCCGACCTGAGCATTTCTCCGGAGAGACTGGAGATGTTCTAACATTTATCTTACAGTGTGAGCTGCACTACGAGCTAATGTCATCTATGTTTCCGGATGAAGATAGCATACGAGTTTGCACTTCTCTGGTCGGACTGCAGCGTGGGCCATGGGGAGTGGAGCCATCAGTCGGCATCTTGCTCCTCCCTCCAAGCATTGACTACAGCTCTCCAGCAGGTGTTCCAGCACACTTCTCTGTGATGCAAGGTGGCGCACTCCCTTCTGATGTTGAAACAGGGTACTCACTGGGTGGCAGATTACGCCGTGGACTTCTGCATTCTTGCTACCAAGAGCAAGTGGAATTCAGCCGCCCTCCATGATGTCTTCTTCGAAGGGCTGGCCGCCAACGTCCAGGACCAGCTGATCGCTGTTGAGCTTCCCGAAGATTTGGACGAGATGATCGCCCTGGCAGTCCAGATCGACCAGCGCCTATCAGAACATCCATGCCGAGAGACGCGCTACCTGCCGCAACGCGCCTCCATTCCCAACCAGGGCGGAGCTTCATCTCACCACACCCAGGTTATCTCCACACACCATGGATCAAAAGAATCGCTTCGGCTGGGCCGCTCACACCTGTCACGAGAAGAACGACCCTGCAGACGGGATGACGGACTTTGTTTTTATTGTGGACAATCAGGTCACTTGATCTCCTGTTGCCCGGTCAGGGGTGCCTCGGCACAGCGTCAATCCTCAGTACTGGTGACTAGGGATGTCCCGATCAGGTTTTTTTGGCCCCGATCCGATTCCGAGTCATCTGATTTTGAATATCTGCCATTACCAAGGCCCGATCCGATACTTTAAAAAACTGAATGAACAATGAACAAATGCTAAATATATAATATTTTAATTTTAATCACCTTATTTTATTATTTATCACTTAAACAGTGCACTTCTCCTTGAGGTAGCTTGAACAATCAAGTAATAATCTACCAGGCTTAAAAAATGTACAAATTTCCATGTTATTTTATTCGTCTAAAAATAAATGTCCAAGGTTCCTTATGTTAAACACGAAATTATCTAATCTGAAATAACAGGTGGTTTTAATTTACAGATGAAAGGTTTCTAAAGAACCATTTATTAATTTAGCTATTTTAATTACAAGTGTTCTAAACTTTTTTTTTAACAGTAATCAGAAATTTTGAGGTAACAAACAACAACAAAAAACATTTCCAAGGATTTTTCTTCAGAAAACTGCTCTATAAATGAGCAGTCCTGTGACACGTTTCTGTTTTGTACAGATCAGTGGTTTCTGCACCGATCTGTTTTGTAGAGATCAGTGGTTTCTGCCACTAGTCTTCCGTGTTTTGGCCCAACACATCGTTCCTATTGGACAGCGCTAACCTACATCACAGCTCAGAGCGGCGAAATTTGGATTGGGTTGAACTTTAACCGCGTCAGCCTGCCGACAAGCGGCAATGCACGCTCCCGTCAGAAGTGTCGCTTTAGCTCGGCTTTTGACGCGACGCTTCTGACGCCTCTAAAAAACAACGCATCTCATTGAAAATAATGCTTTTTAGACCAATTCCTGATGGCTCTGACGCTTCCGACACACGAAAGGCCCATTAATCTGCAATAATGAGCTTGAAATAGCGTGGATCAAAATAATGAAGATAAAATCTATATCAGATTCCTGATCAGGATGCAACAATCAAGTCTGAAACCATGTGATCAGGCCCGATTTCCGATCACATGATCGGATCGGGACATTCCTACTGGTGACTCAAAGCTCAGTTTCTTCCTCGGCTTCTCAGAATTTTCTTTCTGCTAAATTGGAATCTGATCAGTACACTGAGCCAGTGCACGCATTTGTGGATTCTGGTTCTGACACTAATTTTATACTACCACCTCTTGCCAGGTCCTTGCACCTTAGATTATTTTGCCTCCCACACCTCCTGGTGGTTAGAGCGGTGGATGGCCACGAATTGGGACAAATCTCTCATGAAACTCAGTCCGTCTGTTGTTGCTGTTGACTATCAATGAGAACCATATGGAATCAATTAGTTTCTTTGTTTTTGACAAGATGACTCACCCTGTTATTGTGGGGCACCCCTGGCTGCAACAGCACATCCCAGATTTCAACTGGATCAATGGGACAATAAGCAAGTGGAGATCATCTTGCTCTGGGAAGTGTTTGATCAGGTCCAATTCTCTACCGCTTTCCGTTCCTTCTGATCTCACGGGGGTACCACCCTGTTTTCATGATTTAGCACCAGTGTTTAGCAAGGCTAAGGCTAAGTTGCTTCCGCTTCATCGAGTTTATGACTGCCATAGATCTCTTGCCTGGGGCAAGTCTGCCTCGTGGAAAACTGTATTCTCTGTCGGGTCCTGAACGCACAGCTATGTAGGAATATATTCAGGAGTCTCATGACACCGTGTTGATTCGGCCCTCTCCATCGCCTGCAGGAGCAGGGTTTTTCTTTGTTGAAAAGAAAGATGAAACACTTTGTTGTTGCATAGATTATCACGGGTTAAATGATATCATTGTGGAAAAAACGCGACCCATTACCTTTGATTTCTTCCGCATTTGAGTCACGAGAGGGTGCCAAAGTATTTTCTGCTTGCCTCTACTGGTGGTTGGCTCTCACTGCGGTATTGTATCACTTCCTGTTCCGGAGCACAGCGGTGTTTTTCTGTATCTGTTAGCTGTTTAATCTGCGCAGTTAGATTGATCTAGTTATCTAGATTACGATTTGTTTCCCAGTGTAATCTTTACGTGCCTTAACTAAAGCACTCCTTCTGCTGAATCACCTCTAAATTATTTACACATTATTCACTTTGCGTGTTTTTAGGAATCCGCTAGCTTAGCGTAGCTACTAGCTCTTAGCCGATTTAGCATGGCGGCTTCTCCTGTCTCTCCCGCACTTTTCTGCTCTGGGTGTGAAATGTTTAGTTATTCCTCGGCCTCCTTTAGCAGTAATGGTACTTGTAATAAGTGTAGCTTATTCGTAGCTTTGGAGGCCAGGCTGGGCGAATTGGAGACTCGGCTCCGCACCGTGGAAAATTCTACAGCTAGCCAAGCCCCTGTAGTCGGTGCGGACCAAGGTAGCTTAGCCGCCGTTAGTTACCCCCTGGCAGATCCCGAGCAGCCGGGAAAGCAGGCTGACTGGGTGACTGTGAGGAGGAAGCGTAGTCCTAAACAGAAGCCCCGTGTACACCGCCAACCCGTTCACATCTCTAACCGTTTTCGCCACTCGACGACACACCCGCCGAGGATCAAACTCTGGTTATTGGCGACTCTGTTTTGAGAAATGTGAAGTTAGCGACACCAGCAACCATAGTCAATTGTCTTCCGGGGGCCAGAGCAGGCGACATTGAAGGAAATTTGAAACTGCTGGCTAAGGCTAAGCGTAAATTTGGTAAGATTGTAATTCACGTCGGCAGTAATGACACCCGGTTACGCCAATCGGAGGTCACTAAAATTAACATTGAATCGGTGTGTAACTTTGCAAAAACAATGTCGGACTCTGTAGTTTTCTCTGGGCCCCTCCCCAATCAGACCGGGAGTGACATGTTTAGCCGCATGTTCTCCTTGAATTGCTGGCTGTCTGAGTGGTGTCCAAAAAATGAGGTGGGCTTCATAGATAATTGGCAAAGCTTCTGGGGAAAACCTGGTCTTGTTAGGAGAGACGGCATCCATCCCACTTTGGATGGAGCAGCTCATTTCTAGAAATCTGGCCAATTTTCTTAAATCCTCCAAACCGTGACTATCCAGGGTTGGGACCAGGAAGCAGAGTTGTAGTCTTACACACCTCTCTGCAGCTTCTCTCCCCCTGCCATCCCCTCATTACCCCATCCCCGTAGAGACGGTGCCTGCTCCCAGACTACCAATAACCAGCAAAAATCTATTTAAGCATAAAAATTCAAAAAGAAAAAATAATATAGCACCTTCAACTGCACCACAGACTAAAACAGTTAAATGTGGTCTATTAAACAGGTCTCTCTCTTCTAAGTCCCTGTTGGTAAATGATATAATAATTGATCAACATATTGATTTATTCTGCCTTACAGAAACCTGGTTACAGCAGGATGAATATGTTAGTTTAAATGAGTCAACACCCCCGAGTCACACTAACTGTCAGAATGCTCGTAGCACGGGCCGGGGCGGAGGATTAGCAGCAATCTTCCATTCAAGCTTATTAATTAATCAAAAACCCAGACAGAGCTTTAATTCATTTGAAAGCTTGACTCTTAGTCTTGTCCATCCAAATTGGAAGTCCCAAAAACCAGTTTTATTTGTTATTATCTATCGTCCACCTGGTCGTTACTGTGAGTTTCTCTGTGAATTTTCAGACCTTTTGTCTGACTTAGTGCTTAGCTCAGATAAGATAATTATAGTGGGCGATTTTAACATCCACACAGATGCTGAGAATGACAGCCTCAACACTGCATTTAATCTATTATTAGACTCTATTGGCTTTGCTCAAAAAGTAAATGAGTCCACCCACCACTTTAATCATATCTTAGATCTTGTTCTGACTTATGGTATGGAAATTGAAGACTTAACAGTATTCCCTGAAAACTCCCTTCTGTCTGATCATTTCTTAATAACATTTACATTTACTCTGATGGACTACCCAGCAGTGGGGAATAAGTTTCATTACACTAGAAGTCTTTCAGAAAGCGCTGTAACTAGGTTTAAGGATATGATTCCTTCTTTATGTTCTCTAATGCCATATACCAACACAGTGCAGAGTAGCTACCTAAACTCTGTAAGTGAGATAGAGTATCTCGTCAATAGTTTTACATCCTCATTGAAGACAACTTTGGATGCTGTAGCTCCTCTAAAAAAGAGAGCTTTAAATCAGAAGTGCCTGACTCCGTGGTATAACTCACAAACTCGTAGCTTAAAGCAGATAACCCGTAAGTTGGAGAGGAAATGGCGTCTCACTAATTTAGAAGATCTTCACTTAGCCTGGAAAAAGAGTCTGTTGCTCTATAAAAAAGCCCTCCGTAAAGCTAGGACATCTTTCTACTCATCACTAATTGAAGAAAATAAGAACAACCCCAGGTTTCTTTTCAGCACTGTAGCCAGGCTGACAAAGAGTCAGAGCTCTATTGAGCTGAGTATTCCATTAACTTTAACTAGTAATGACTTCATGACTTTCTTTGCTAACAAAATTTTAACTATTAGAGAAAAAATTACTCATAACCATCCCAAAGACGTATCGTTATCTTTGGCTGCTTTCAGTTATGCCGGTATTTGGTTAGACTCTTTCTCTCCGATTGTTCTGTCTGAGTTATTTTCATTAGTTACTTCATCCAAACCATCAACATGTTTATTAGTCCCCATTCCTACCAGGCTGCTCAAGGAAGCCCTACCATTATTTAATGCTTCGATCTTAAATATGATCAATCTATCTTTGTTAGTTGGCTATGTACCACAGGCTTTTAAGGTGGCAGTAATTAAACCATTACTTAAAAAGCCATCACTTGACCCAGCTATCTTAGCTAATTATAGGCCAATCTCCAACCTTCCTTTTCTCTAGGGTAGTTGTAAAACGGCTAACTGATCATCTGCAGAGGAATGGTCTATTTGAAGAGTTTCAGTCAGGTTTTAGAATTCATCATAGTACAGAAACAGCATTAGTGAAGGTTACAAATGATCTTCTTATGGCTTCGGACAGTGGACTCATCTCTGTGCTTGTTCTGTTAGACCTCAGTGCTGCTTTTGATACAGTTGACCATAAAATTTTATTACAGAGATTAGAGCATGCCATAGGTATTAAAGGCACTGTGCTGCGGTGGTTTGAATCATATTTGTCTAATAGATTACAATTTGTTCATGTAAATGGGGAATCTTCTTCACAGACTAAAGTTAATTATGGAGTTCCACAAGGTTCTGTGCTAGGACCAATTTTATTCATTTTATACATGCTTCCCTTAGGCAGTATTATTAGACGGTATTGCTTAAATTTTCATTGTTATGCAGATGATACCCAGCTTTATCTATCCATGAAGCCAGAGGACACACACCAATTAGCTAAACTGCAGGATTGTCTTACAGACATAAAGACATGGATGACCTCTAATTTCCTGCTTTTAAACTCAGATAAAACTGAAGTTATTGTATTTGGCCCCATAAATCTTAGAAACATGGTGTCTAACCAGATCCTTACTCTGGATGGCATTACCCTGACCTCTAGTAATACTGTGAGAAATCTTGGAGTCATTTTTGATCAGGATATGTCATTCAAAGCGCATATTAAACAAATATGTAGGACTGCTTTTTTGCATTTACGCAATATCTCTAAAATCAGAAAGGTCTTGTCTCAGAGTGATGCTGAAAAACTAATTAATGCATTTATTTCCTCTAGGCTGGACTATTGTAATTCATTATTATCAGGTTGTCCTAAAAGTTCCCTAAAAAGCCTTCAGTTAATTCAAAATGCTGCAGCTAGAGTACTGACGGGGACTAGAAGGAGAGAGCATATCTCACCCATATTGGCCTCTCTTCATTGGCTTCCTGTTAATTCTAGAATAGAATTTAAAATTCTTCTTCTTACTTATAAGGTTTTGAATAATCAGGTCCCATCTTATCTTAGGGACCTCGTAGTACCATATCACCCCAATAGAGCGCTTCACTCTCAGACTGCAGGCTTACTTGTAGTTCCTAGGGTTTGTAAGAGTAGAATGGGAGGCAGAGCCTTCAGCTTTCAGGCTCCTCTCCTGTGGAACCAGCTCCCAATTCAGATCAGGGAGACAGACACCCTCTCTACTTTTAAGATTAGGCTTAAAACTTTCCTTTTTGCTAAAGCTTATAGTTAGGGCTGGATCAGGTGACCCTGAACCATCCCTTAGTTATGCTGCTATAGACGTAGACTGCTGGGGGGTTCCCATGATGCACTGTTTCTTTCTCTTTTTGCTCTGTATGCACCACTCTGCATTTAATCATTAGTGATCGATCTCTGCTCCCCTCCACA
The DNA here is from genome assembly GCF_902500255.1 of Thalassophryne amazonica. Classification (NCBI taxonomy): domain Eukaryota; kingdom Metazoa; phylum Chordata; class Actinopteri; order Batrachoidiformes; family Batrachoididae; genus Thalassophryne; species Thalassophryne amazonica. Next base: position 89,782,806 of record NC_047103.1, on the reverse strand, counting down.
GCATGTCTTTTTCCTGGTTCTCTCCCTCAGCCCCAACCAGTCCCAGCAGAAGACTGCCCCTCCCTGAGCCTGGTTCTGCTGGAGGTTTCTTCCTGTTAAAAGGGAGTTTTTCCTTCCCACTGTAGCCAAGTGCTTGCTCACAGGGGGTCGTTTTGACCGTTGGGGTTTTACATAATTATTGTATGGCCTTGCCTTGCAATATAAAGCGCCTTGGGGCAACTGTTTGTTGTGATTTGGCGCTATATAAAAAAATTGATTGATTGATTAAGTTGGATTTCCGGAATGCATATCACTTAGTCAGGGTTAAGCAAGGAGATGAGTGGTAGACGGCATTTAATACACCTATGGGGCATTATGAGTACCTGGTGATGCCATTTGGCCTTATGAACGCACCAGTCATCTTCCAAAATCTCGTGAACGATGTCTTACGTGAATATTTGAACAAATTCATCTTTGTTTATTTAGACGACATTCTGATTTTCTCTTCTGATCTTGAGACCCACATCCAGCATGTAAGGTCTGTGTTATGCATTCTGCTGACGAACGATTTGTACGTTAAAGCCAAAAAGTGTGAATTCCATAGAGCCACTGTGTCTTTTCTGGGGTTCATTATTGTAGAGGGGAGGATCCAGATGAACCCAGATAAGGTAGCGGCAGTACGCGAGTGGGTGGTACCCAGCAGGCATAAGGAAGTGCAGAGGTTACTGGGGTTTGCTAATTTCTATTGTAAATTCATCCATAATTTCAGCTCGGTAGCTGCTCTACTCTACCATGTGACCTCGTCACTTTGAGCGTTCAAGTGGACACTGGAGTGTGATGAGGCATTTGGGGTCCTAAAACAATGCTTTAAGGCAGTACTCGGCTACATGCAACACTGTGTAAATACCGTCACTGTGGACAGACACATCCAGGTGTTTCCCAACCAGAAGCCCTGGATGAACACGGAGGTCGAGGAACTGCTCAGGGAGAGAAACATCGCTTTCAGGTCCAGGGACAGGGACATGTACAGCTGCGCTTGTGCTGCTCTGAAGGAAGGCTTCAGGAATGCAAAGGCAAACTACAAGCAGAGGATTGAAGAGGACTTCAGTAGTAACAACAGCCGGCAGGTGTGGCAGGGGCTCCAGCACATTACCAACTTCAGATCCACCAACACCATGGCATCGTCCAGGGATACTGGGGGAGGAGCTTAACCACTTCTTTGCCTTTTTCGAGGCTGAATCACTATCAAAGTCCACACTGCAGCCCTCATCCCTCCACAGTCAGTCAGTCTTTCACTGTGCAGGTAGAAGAAGTGAGGAGAACCTTGAGGGCAGTGAACCCCCGGAAAGCGGCAGGAAACTGACGGTGTGATGGGGAGGGTATTGAGGAACTGTGCTGACCAGCTAGCTGGGATCGTCACCAGCATCTTTAACCAGTCCCTCAACCAGTGCTCCATCCCACCCTGCTCTTTATCCCACTGCCAAAAAAAGAATAATATAAAGGGTCTCAATAAATACAGGCCAGTAGCACTTACCCCCATCATTATGTATTGCTTCGAAAAATAGTTTGTGGTCATATTACTTCATGTTTGCCCCCCACACTTGACCCCCACCGGTTTGCATACAGAGCAAATCGGTCTATGGAGGACGCCATCGCCACCGCTCTGCACACCACTCTAACACACGTGGAGCAGCAAGAGAGCTATGCGAGGCTTCTCTTCCTGGATGTCAGCTCAGCCTTTAATACCATTTTCCCGAGCAGACTGGTGAGTGAGCTGGGGGACCTGGGTCTCTCCCATAACATCTGCTGCTGGATTATGGAGTTTCTGACAGACCGCCATCAGAGGGTGAGAGGAGGATCCCACCTGTCCTCAGCAATGAGCACTAGCACGGGCTCTCCACAGGGCTGTGTGCTAAGCCCTCTGCTCCACACCCTCTACACCCACAAATGTACCCCCATCCAACTGAACAATATCATCATAAAGTTTGCGGATGACAACATGATGGTGGGTCTCATATCCTCCGGAGATGAAACTGCCTACAGAATGGAGGTGGAGCAACTGGTTTTCCACCAACAATCTCATCCTTAATACACATCTAAAGAACTGACTGCGATCTTTAGGAGGTGTAAATCAGATATACAGCCCATCACAATAAATGGGGACAAGGTGGAGATGGTGTCAGACTTCAGGTTCCTGGGCACCTACATCGGTGAAGATCTGACCTGGACTGTAAACTCCACCTCAATCCTGAAGAAGGCACAGCAGAGACTTTACTTCCTGAGGGTGCTCAGGAAGAACAGCCTGAGAACTAAGCTCTTGGAGTCCTTCTACCGCTGCTCGGTGGAGTCGGTGCTGAGTCACGGCATTTCTCTGTGGTTCTCCAGCTGCACTGCAGCAGAGAGGAAGCAGCTCCAGAGGGTTATAAACACTGCCAAGAGACTGACTGGCTGCTCTCTTCCATCTCTGGAGGAGATCTACAAGACACGCTGCCTTTGGAGAGCCCATAGTATCATCAGGGACCCCTCACATCTCGGTCACCACCTATTTGAACTTTTACCCTCAGGGAGGCATTTCAGGGCAACAAAGAGCAGAACAAACAGACTAAAGAACAGTTTTTATCCTTGAGCTGTTGCTGCCCTGAATGTGCAATATGTTTTTATCAGTCTTTTTCTAATTGTTTTTATCTGTTTTATGGATTTACTGCACATTGATCTTTGCACTGTGTTCGAGGGCTGTCATTTTTTAATTTCGCTGTACTTCTTGTGCAATGACAATAAAAGAATTCAATTCAATTCAGTAATTTGAAAATGGTGAGTGACTGGATTATTAGGTATGAATATACATTTGGTCTCTGGTTTAGTAACTTTTGTTTATTTTTGTTTGTTTATTGCTGAAGGTAAGTACCATGACATTAGTCTAAGGCTTCCAAAAGAAATGGTCTATGCATTTTCTAAAAGGAATAAAAGGTAAAGTGAAATCAGTTATTATTTATTAACATGAGATATGGTTAGCGACAGGGAATAGAATTAAATAAAGTCACTCTGTTAATCTCTGACACCACATCCCGGTCTTACTTGGATGTGCTGTGCAGCTGGTCTCCGTGAGGTCAGATGCTGGCAGCCGTCTCATTTTCAGTCAGTGAACCGTCCGTCTGCACAGCTGTTTCTGGTCCCTTGGCAAAGAGACTCTGCCGGTCACCGCACCCGGTTTTGTTGGTTACCAGGGGCGCTTTCAGTTGTGATCGCTGTGACTTGTGTCGGGGGTTCACTCGCTGTTGCGGCTCAGCTGACTTGGATGTTTTTATCTCTGCAGCGCTTGCCATCTGGGATCGTCAGAATAAAGGCTTGAGTGTCTTTATTTTCTATTCGCCAAAACAAAAATTTGTCTTTCGTCGTCGTCTTTGGAAGCCAGATCAAATCAAAAATTCAATACAAAAATAGCTGACTTTGTAAGAAAAATGTTCACGCGATGAATTTGGAATTCAAGGAGAAAAAGGTTTTACTTTGAAAAATTGTCAAAGGAAGTTAAATGCACCTGCGCGTTTAACTTGACAAAAGTGGAGAAAAAGGTATTTGTAGAAAAAAGTGAAAAAGTAATTTCTCGCTTTGTGCGCACAAGCAAGAAATAAGTTAGACAACACATGGTTGCAGGAACAAAAGCTCATAAAATTTTGGACGGCTAAGGCAGCATCTTGAGACCCAAGTGTAAGAGTCGGCGCGTAAGAGCGAAAAAGAGCAGAAGAGTAGAAGCGTAAGAGTAAGAGAGCGATTCCCCGGGGGCGCATGCTTTTAAAGGGTTAAATGCTCCACCCCCAAGAATTCTGGGTACTGTAGTTTTTCTCTGTGTTTCTTTGTCTAGTTTTATAATGAATCAGTGTCTGCTTTCTTAAATTCCCGCTTAAAACCAATCAAGTCCTGTATTACAAAACTCTAGTACACACTTTCCTTAGAAATATCACACAATACAGTTATATCTGGATAAAGCACACATTTGACAAACTCTCTACAATCTATGATTGGAGTAAAATACAGGATATATAGAAATTTCATGTGTGAGGTAAAACGATCACAGGTTCGTTCCTTTTTCTTTCCTTTTTCTTGGTTTTCTGGTTACAGTAACAAGAGTATGACTTAAAAAAAAATGTGAATTTCAACTTATAACACTCACACGTTAGTTACATGCGCTTCCAGAATTTGCCCAAAAGGCATCACTCTTGCTCCACGGACTGGGAGAGGCTGGTTTTTGGATTTCATCATAAAATGTGAAATCTGTCAATCTGGTATCGATTTTAACCAGACAAACTGTGTTGTGACCACCAAGTTGAGGGTAATCCTTCTGTTGTATGGTCTTATTGGAATTGTGCTGTGAAGGCACAGTTTTTGGACTTTGGGGAAAGTAGGCCTTTCTGCGGTCTGATTTTTAGATGAAAAACCATCTGGTTTTGGGATCTGATAAGGGGTTCACAGCTCCATGAGGAATGCACTTTAAAGAGTCTTAAATCCTGTTAGTGGTGGGGGTTGATGATAGTTGGCTATCCTGTGCTGGACACTTAGATATATTCATGACCTTGAGCTGTAATGGGTTTCCTTTTGAGAAACTTCCTACTTTTAAACTCTGATAAGACTGAAATGATGGTTCTTGGTCCAGTGAGACATCGGCATCAATTTGACCAGTTAACGCTTAGCCGAGGCTTGTGTGTGATACATCACACTGACAAAGTAAGGAACCTTGGGGTAATTTTTGATCCTACATTGTCCTTTGACCCCCCACATTAGAAATATTACAAGGACTGCTTTCTTCCACCTGCGAAATATACCGAAGATTCATCCCATCCTGTCTATGGCTGATGCTGAGACCCTGATCCATGTGTTGATCACTTCTACATTGGACTACTGCAATGTTCTATTTTCTGGTTTACCACAGTCCAGCATTAGGGCTCTCCAAATGGTTCAAAATGCTGCAGCCAGACTTTTGACATGAAGCAGAAAGTTCGACCACATTACACCCATTTTGGCATCCCTTCACTGGCTTCCTGTCCCAGTGAGATCAGATTTTAAGGTTCTGCTACTAGGCCATAAAATTGTTCACTGACTGGCACCTCCCTACCTAGCTGACCTAATTAAACCTTACGTACCGGCCCAGGCTTTGCGTTCTCAGGGTGCAGGACTACTTTGCAGGACTACTTTGTGTCCCTAGGGTGAATAAGAGCTCTGTAGGTCATAGAGCTTTCTCTTATCGTGTCCCTGTTCTGTGGAATAATCTCCCTGCGTCAATAAAATAGTCAGATTCTGTACAGACTTTCAAGTCCATATGGCTGGCATACTGGCGATACTGCGATTTTTACTTTTAATTCATTTTATTAGTAAACGGAGCATGCCACAGCCTCAACTTTACCTAAATTCTGGTTCTTTTAGTGAAGCTTAGGGCTAGTGGCTGGCGATCACCTTTGTATCCTGTTTTTCTTGTTGTCTAGTGCTGGCAAATTATACTGTATTTCTTGTCTTTCTGATGCCTGATTCTGTTTTTCTCTCTGTTTAAGGTGCAGCTCCATCCAGAGATGGGTGTGGTATTTGTGCTGAAAACCCTCCTGTCCTGTGCACCAACAGCATTTCTTGTATATTCGTTTTGTGAATTGTTCTGTAATTTATGTCTGTAGCATGGCCCAAGCAGAGGGTCATCCCTTTGAGTCTGGTCTGCTTGAGGTTTTTTCTTCAGAGGGAGTTTTTCCTTACCACTGCTGTTCTGGGGGTTAGTAAGGTTAGACCTTACTTGTGTGAAGCACCTTGAGGCAACTCTGTTGTGATTTGGCGCTATATAAATGAAAATAAATTGAAAAAAATTGAATTGAAATTGAAATTGCTGATGTGGAGAGAGCAAATCGGGAAGTGCAAGACATTAGTATGGATGAAGTGGCGGCAGCTATGAAGAAGATGAAGGGTGGAAAGGCATTTGGCCCAGATGGCATTCCAGTGGAGGCATGGGAATGTCTAGGAGAGATGGCAGTGGAGTTTATAACCAGATTGTTTAACAAAATCTTGGAAAGTGAGAGGATGTCTGAGGAGTAGAGACAAATTGTGCTGGTTCCTATTTTTAAGAACAAGGGTGATGTGCATAGCTGCAGAGGCATTAAGATAACCAGCCACAGTATGAGGTTATGGGAAAGAGTATCACAAGCTAGACTTAGAAAACAGATGAAGATCTGTGAACAGCAATATGGTCTTATGCAGAGAAAGAGCACCACAGATGGAATGTTTGCTCTGAGAGTACTGACGGAGAAGTATAGAGGTCAGAAGGAGTTACATTGTGTGTTTGTGAATTCAGAGAAAGCTTATGACAGGGTGCCAAGAGAAGAGTTGTGGTATTGTATGAGGAATTCTGGAGTGGCAGAGAAGTATGTTAGGGTAGTACAGGATATGTACAAGCATAGTGTGACAGCGGTGGGATGCTCACTAGAAATGACAGACTCATTCAAGATGGAGGTGGGATTACACCAAGGATCAGATCTGAGTCCTTTCTTGTTCACAATGGTGATGAACAGGTTGACAGATGAGATCAGACAGGAGTCTTCATGGACTATGATGTTTGGAGATGACATTGTGATCTGTAGTGAGTGGAGAGCACAGGTTGAGTCTAACCTGGAAAGGTGGCGATATGCTCTGTACAGCATGGGAATGAATGACAGTAGGCGCAAGACTGAGTACATGTGTGTGAATGCGAGGGAGCCCTGTGGAATAGTGCAGTTACAAGGAGTAGAGGTGGTGAAAGTACAGCCCCAATTCCAATGAAGTTGGGATGTTGTGTAAAATGTAAATAAAAACAGAAAACGTTGGCTCTTGGACAATTCTTCTGACAATTCTTTTCTGTCCCCTGTCAGAAATCCTGCCAGGAGCACCTGGCCTTGGCCATTTTATGGTGAAATGATGTTCTTTCCACATTCAGATTATGGCCCCAACAGTACTCACTGAAGCATTCAGTTTAGAAATCCTGTAACCAATGGCATCAGTATGTTTCGCAACAACAGAGTTGTGAGGATCTTGCGAGAGTGTTATAAAAGTTAATGTTGTTAATGCTCTGTTAAATATAATTGCATTATAATTGTCTTAATAATTGACTGAACAATGCCATGGAAGAGGAAGTGTACAAAGAGCATAGATCAGGGTGGCAAAGTTCATGTACAACCTCAATTCCAATGAAGTTGGGACATTGTGTAAAATGTAAATAAAAACAGAATACAATGATTTGCAAATCCTCTTCAACCTATATTCAATTAAATACACCACAAAGACAAGATATTTAATGTTCAAACTGAAAAACTTTATTGTTTTGTGCAAATATTTGCTCATTTTGAAATGGATGCCTGCAACACGTTTCAAAAAAGCTGGGACAGTGGTATGTTTACCACTGTGTTACATCACCTTTCCTTCTAACAACACTCAATAAGTGTTTGGGAACTGAGGACACTAATTGTTGAAGCTTTGTAGGTGGAATTCTTTCCCATTCTTGCTTGATGTATGACTTCAGGTGTTCAACAGTCCGGGTTCTCCGTTATTGTATTTTGCACTTCATAATGCGCCACACATTTTAAAAGGGCGACAGGTCTGGACTGTAGGCAGGCCAGTCTAGTACCTGCACTCTTTTACTATGAAGCCACGCTGTTGTAACACGTGCAGACTGTGGCTTGGCATTGTCTTGCTGAAATAAGCAGGGACGTCCATGAAAAAGATGTAGCATGTGTTGCTCCAAAGCCTGGATGTACCTTTCAACATTGTTGGTGCCATTACAGATGTGTAAGTTGCCCATGGCATGGGCACTAACACACCCCCATACCGTCACAGATGCTGGTGTTGTGTGGGCCGCTGAAGAGGAGGTACTGCTGGCCCACCACCACCAGATGGCGCCCTGCTTGGAGTGCGGGCTTCAAGCACGAGAGGGCGCCGGAGCCACTGGGAGTGACAGCTGTCGCTCTTCATCAGCACCAGCTGTCAATCATTCAACCCATCACCATCACCATAAAGGCCGGACTGCAACTCCACCTCCTCGCCGAGAAATCATCTACCATACAGGTAATTTCTCTGCTTAAACTGAACAAGAGTCTGATCTCATTTACAGCCGTTTTCCTGTGACGTGTCCTTGTCTGCTGTATTGGCATTTGGTGTGGACTGCGATGGCTTCGCCTCACACCCCAACCAGATAAGTGGTTTCACAAGGAGCTGTACGAGTGTGTGATTGGAGGTGGACGTTCTCCCTCCTAACTGAACACAGACTGTGGGATTACTGAGTGTGCGTACTCACACTCATCAAACTGTTTCTGTTCTCTGCCAGCAGTACCGGGTCTGACTGCTGAAGACAGTGGCCACCTGGGGCGCAGGGCTTGGCGGCTCCGGTGTTCTTCAGATCCGTTGGTGGTGGAAGCTGTGTGGGTTCCGGCTCTTCTATCACCAGATGTCTCCTATCTTCGAGCCTGCCACACGCCACCTTGTGTATGATTGACATTCCGCACTATTGTTATTGTCTGTACTTCGTTGTGCGCTTCACAACATTAAATTGTTACTTTTTGGCTTATCCATTGTCCGTTCATTAATGCCCCCTGTTGTGGGTCCGTGTCACGACACCTTCCCAACAGCTGGCTTACCATCACAGATATTCTGGAACTCTGGAAAAGAGAGGATAAAATCTGTCAAATTCTTGGCGACTTTAATATAAATTTGTTCAATACTTCAGTACTAATTGTTCAATACTCATTGTGCAACGAATGATTTCTTAGATAATCTTCATGCAAATTACCTTTTTTCCTTAGTTACCAAATCGACAAGAGTTACAGAATATTCTGATACATTAATAGATAATATTTTATTTAATAACTTAAATTATGCAGTGAAATCTGGAATATTGTTTACGGATATTTCAGATCATTTTCTAATATTTCAAATTGTGGAATTGGAAAATTGTTATATGCCAAATAGGAAGTCTACTACTTACTATAGAAATTTCAATACTACTAATAAAATGAAATTTAAGAGACTAATTGAAAACATATCCTTTGAAAAAATATATACGTAAACAGATCCCGATTTAGCCTATCGGGTCTTCATGCAAATGTTTAATGAAGCTTACAAAAAATCATTCCCAATCATTAAGTTTAATAATTTCTTGTTCAAATGTTGGTGCTTCTCTTGCAAAGAAAATTGACTCCACAAATATAAATCCTGTTGATTACATTAAAGGTTCATTTCCTTCTATGGTTGAATTTGAACCCACAAATTCCAATGAGGTTTGTGAAATCATTGCTGGTCTGCGTCCATCTGCAGCTGTCCATGATGGAATAAGTACATCTGTTGTTAAATCTGTTATATGTGAAATTTCTGAACCACTTACACATATTTTTCTTTGTCTTTGAAAACGGGCAAATACCTTCTGATTTAAAGATTACTAAAATCATACCTCTGTTTAAAAAAGGTGATTCTGCATATTTTTCAAATTATCGCCCTATCTCAGTCTTGCCATGTTTTTCAAAGATCTTGGAGAAACTTGTTTATAAGAGATTAAATAATCATTTGCTTAAGAACTCAATTTTATATAATTATCAATATGGTTTTTTGAAAAATCATTCTACTTCTATGGCTTTGATCAAATTATTGGATAGAATTCATTTAGCTTTGGAAAATAATGAGTTTGGTACTGGTGTGTTTTTAGATCTTTCAAAAGCATTTGATACAGTAAATCATGAAATTTTGCTTTCAAAGTTAAACAAATATGGATTTAAGGCAACTGTACATACATGGCTTAGTAATTATTTATCTGTAAGAAAACAGTATGTTTCTTTAAACCTGGATTCGGCTATCAATTGTGTAGAGTGTGGAGTACCTCAAGTTTCAATTCTGGGACTGTTATTGTTCATAATATATATTAATGAATTTGCATCTGTTTCTACTACTACATTCCAGTGGCGATTTTGGTATGGAAATTCTGGTGGGGCCACACAATATTCACGCAAGAAAATCTGATGCAATCCAAACATATTACCACTCTCATATCATCACAGCATATAAAGTGCAGAAGAGAGGAGATCACATCACATTTGATGAGAAAATCCAAGCTCAATAATACTGTCTTGAATCACATAATCTGACCAGATAGCCTATTACCATATCAACACCACCACCAAAGAACGGTGTTAAAACTTTCCCAAGATTAAATACTTAATATTGAAACAACAATGTGATAATAACAAAACAATGAAGAAACCACTGCGTAAACAGCCCACAGCCAATACATAACAATCAATAAATCAGTCAGTCAGAAAGCATTTCAGCACCACAGACAGGTGATCAGCTCCTTTGGGGAGCATGCTTGAGGTTATGCGTCCTCTAACACACCCACACACACCAGCAACCCATTACTCCAACTCCGCTACAATTGTACAACATGTTATATATAAACAATTAAGTCACCCTCTGACACTTGTGCGTCAAACTTCTCATGCTTAAACCAATGCCTAAACACAGCACAGCAGTCAATATGTCATAGTTAAGAATAAAAATAAATAAGAGTCACCATGGTTCAGTTTTTGAAGAGGAATGAAGCTCGGCGGTCCTTCATGGTGGCGAACTTCTCAATGACCTTGCTGTTAAAATCTGACAGTCCATGGATGAATCCATTTTCAATAGAAAGCATCGCAGGCCTCTGTCATGACTGTAGCTGTGTCAGTTTTCCTCCTTTTATTTCCGTCTGCTACACTTTCTTGCACAATCACATCAGCTCATTCCCTGAGACGTCCCACGTTCTTCTTAAAAGTACCCATCACCTGGTTGATGCCGGCTGCGTCGATTTCCCTCTTTTGCACCACAGTGTACAAAATGTCCACTTCTGGCATGAGCTCAGAAAAAAAACTGCAAGAAGTGTAGCAACTTTGGGTCCTACAGGTGCATGGACAGGCCATAGGCCTCGCTGATGATCACCCTGTACCATCCCTCTTGTGTGTGCATGTTGTCCAAACACTCTATCTCCTGGCGGCATTCCCACACAGCATTGACTGTTCTGCTTTTGAAATTCCACGGCGTGGCTGGAGATCTCGGGATGCGCCTCTCCGATGTTGCGTCAAGAGCAGCTGTTCTCTTTGGTGAGTTAGAGAAAAACACTGCGAATGCTGACAGATCAGAAAAAAACACTTTCAGCTTGGAAATTCTTGCTGAGCAGGTTTGTTGGAGTGTCAGGTTTAATTGGTGTGCGTAACAGCGCACAAAATGCGCATTTGGATAGCGCACCTTGACAAGAGTCTGAACTCCGCACACACCTCCACTCATTACTGCTGCACCGTCATATGTTTGCACTATGAGCTTGTTTCCCAGGTTCAGGGGCTCAAGAGATGCCATTATAGCAGCTGACAGACCAGCAGCCATTTTGTCCTTTACCTCAATAAACTCCCAAAACCTCTCTGTCACTGTGTTGTTGACCATGTAGCGCAGCACTATGACCGTCTGTGATTTGCAGGAGATGTCAGTGGTCTCATCTGCCTGCACAGCAACTAAAGGTGCGTCTACCAACTATTGAGTAACCTCATCCTTGTAAACACTGTACATGCAATCCAAAAGTTCATTCTGGATTATTGCTGAAGTGCCCTTAAAATAAGGTTGAGAATTGTAGTGTCCTCTGAGCCTGGAGTCTCCCTCACACATCGTCTCAAAATACACCTGAAAATGCCGGGGTTTAAGGAGTTGGCAGACTCATGTCCATGCAGGGCAAGTTCACACTTCCCGCACAGTTTTAAACAGGTTATAATTCTGCCAAGAACATACCTGTTTTCTTCAGTCTGGCAATTGTGCTCTTCAATGTCACGTCTGTATGCACTGTCAAGCTGAGATGCAATATTTGTAGTACCTAATAAGCCGAGCTTGATGGCATTATCCACATGTGATGCGCAGCTCTCATGTTTTACGAGCCTTTCTGATAGATGTTTCAAGTCCTTAAATCCAGTCATTGTCCAGACAGTTTCCCCTCCAGAAAGAAGGCATGGAAAACAGAAGAGTGCTTTTTTTGATTGGCTAGCCGTTAGCCATTTTTTATGTTTGAACCATTCATGGTTGAATGATCTATTTTTATCCTTTCCTTCTTGACAAAGGGTGAAATCTTCTGGTCTATGGGGTCCCAGACGTTTAATCTCTAATTTATGTTCAATCGGTAGAGTACCAAATCGCACAGCCACTAAATAATCTACTTGGTTCATTGTTTTTCTAAACAGCAAACTAGTTAATTGACAAGTTAGCAATGCCCAGTACCCGCCCTCACACCAAATCAACCAATAGGAAAGCATGCGGGGCCCTGGCTGTCAGGCCCCACTGGCCAAACTGACGTGTGCGTGAAGCACGTGCATACACATGCAACGTGTCCATTTCAGAGCGCTGCAGGCATGGCCTTCTCTTGCCGTGCCCCACTGAGCGGAAACAGGTGAGCAGCAGAGACAAATCCATACAGAACAACATTACAAAGAAGTCTAGAGAAGAAATACACTCTGCAAATGAAATCTTCAATCTTCAAATCTTTTATTTGGCGAACCAAATTCAGTTTGTTACTTGAAGTTTTGCTGAACAACATAATTGTGATGAGGATAATTATCCTTTGCACAACAGCGATATCTGGTGGGGCCGAGCCCCACGGGCCCCTAATGCAAAAATGCCACTACTACATTCCCTTTGTTGTTCGCTGATGATACTACTCTTTTTATTTCCAGCAAAGATATTGATAGTTTGGTTAGTACTTTAAATGATGATCTTTGTAATTATTCAACCTGGTTCAAAGCCAGTAGATTATCATTAAATATAAAAAGTCTAATTTTATGTTATTTGCTGGCAATAAAAAATGTAATCATGGTGTAATGAAAATTTGCATTGATAATGAAATAATATCAAGGGTCTCATCTATATGTTTTTTGGGTGTGTGGGTAGATGAGAAACTGTCTTGGAGAGAACATATTGATTATGTTTGTAAAAAATAACCAAGTCAGTAGGAATCATAAGCAAAATGTTGTGTGGGCCGCTGAAGAGGAGGTACTGCTGGCCCACCACCACCAGAGGGCGCCCTGCCTGGAGTGCGGGCTCCAGGCACCAGAGGGCGCTGCCGCCTAATGGGAGTAGCCGGGGTGACAGCTGTCACCCATCACCAGACTCAGCTGTTCCACTCAGCACAGAGGTATATCAGGAGGACGGCGTCTCCACCTCAGTGCCGAGATATCGCCTTACGTTAAAGGTAACGTTCTCTGCATTAATATTCTGAGTAACTGGCTAAAAGATTTGTTAAACCTTTGCAGGACAGCTGATTATTGTGAGCTAAATTGCTTGGAGAAGTACTCACCTTTCTGCAGTATTGACGTGAGGTGGAGTCAGCTTCTTCCCTCTCTGTGTACTGGGTGCAGCCGCATCCACACCTGTGTGTTTGTTCTCTTGCCAGCAGTACCGGATCCGACGAGCGGAGGCAGTGGCCACCTGGGAATTCGGGACTTGGCGGTTCCAGTATTTCCAGGGTTCGGTGGCAGGGGAAATCTGGGTGGTTCCGGCTCGACTTGGACGGACGTCTCCTACCTTTGAGCCTGCCCACACGACACCAGTGGAATTCGGTGTAAACCCAAATTGTCAATTGTTGTATTGGTTGTACACTTTCACAACAGGATATCTCGGCCAGCGTCATGGACCCCGAGGGGCGTCAACCGGCTGTTGAACGGCCAATGGAAGACCAAGGCGCGGCGGAGGCTTCGGGAGGGGTAATCGGTGAGTTGCAGCGGATTCTCACCGCTTTCACCTCTCGGATCGACTTAATGACCGAGCAGCACGTTCTCCTGAACCGCAGGATGGAGGCTCTCGCCGCACAAGTGGAGGCGCGCCCTTTGGGCGCCGCTGCGGCTCTCCCTCCCGAGGACCCTGCGCGCGAAAGTGACGTTCCACTGGTCGTTCAACGGTCCCTTCCTCCGTCCCCAGAAGCATACATAAGCCCTCCAGAGCCGTACGGAGGCTGTGTGGAGACGTGCGCGGACTTTCTGATGCAGTGTTCGCTCGTCTTCGCACAGCGTCCCGTGATGTACACGACTGATGCTAGCAAAGTAGCTTATGTGATAAATCTGCTTCGCGGGGAGGCACGCGCTTGGGCTACAGCGCTCTGGGAGCAGAACTCACGGCTCCTTCACACATACGATGGGTTTGTACGGGAGCTCAGAACGGTGTTCGATCATCCCAATAGAGGAGAGTCCGCTTCAACCGCACTACTGTCAATAAGACAGGGGCGTCGGAGCGCAGCTGCCTATGCAGTCGCCTTCCGCATCGCGGCGGCGAGATCCGGCTGGAATAGCACTGCCCTCCGCGCTGCCTTTGTAAACGGACTGTCACTGGTCCTAAAAGAGCACCTGGTGGCTAAGGACGAACCGCGGGATTTAGATGGGCTCATCGATCTAGTTATACGACTCGACAACCGGTTAGAAGAACGCCGTCGGGAACGAGGCGAAGGGCGTGGCCAGGCACGCGTCGTCCCTTTCCCTTCCGGGTCCGATCGAGCTCCGCCCTCCCCACGCTCCTCTGTTCCTGCGCTCCGTGCGCCTATGGCTCCCCCTGCTGACAAAGCTATGGACACAAGCAGGGCAACATTTAGGGCACCTGGAGCACAAAGGAGGCGGGCCCACGGAGCTTGTTATGTTTGTGGCTCGAGTGAGCATTTCGCAAACGACTGCCCCGAGCGGTTAAAACTCCAACGCCCGCCCCTAGAGACTGGGCCAGGGGTGGGCCAAAATATTCACGTGGGACACACCCACATTGCTACACGACTCCCAGTCACGATCCTGTTTGAGGATTCGACCCTGAAGGCCCCAGCACTGGTGGACACAGGCTCTGAGGGGAATCTGCTTGACAGTAGATGGGCCAGGGAGATAGGGCTCCCTCTGGTGGCTCTTACCTCGCCTGTGCAGGTTCGGGCGCTAGATGGCTCCCTACTCCCACCAATCACACATAAGACACCTCCAGTAACTCTGGTGGTGTCAGGTAACCACCGGGAGGTGATCGAGTTCTTTGTGACTCAGGCCACCTCCCATGTGGTTTTGGGGTTTCCATGGATGCTAAAGCACAATCCCCGGATCGATTGGCCGTCCGGGGTAGTGGTTCAGTGGAGCGAAACCTGCCATCGGGAGTGTCTAGGTTCCTCGGTTCCTCCCGGCTCCCAAGCTAAGGAGGAGGTCCGAGTCCCGCCCAATCTGAAGGCGGTGCTGGCGGAGTACCATGACCTCGCTGACGTGTTCAGCAAGGATCTGGCTCTCACGCTTCCTCCCCACCGCCCGTATGATTGTGCCATTGATTTGGTTCCAGGCAGTGAGTTTCCGTCCAGTAGGCTGTACAACCTCTCACGGCCGGAGCGTGAATCAATGGAGACCTACATCCGGGACTCATTAGCTGCCGGGTTGATCCAGAATTCCACCTCTCCGATGGGTGCTGGTTTCTTTTTTGTGGGTAAAAAGGATGGCGGGCTTCGTCCATGCATTGATTACAGGGGGTTGAACGAAATCACGGTTCGCAATCGATACCCGTTGCCCCTGTTGGATTCGGTGTTCACCCCCTTGCATGGAGCCAATATCTTCACCAAACTTGATCTTAGGAATGCGTATCATTTGGTTCGGATCCGGAAGGGAGACGAATGGAAGACGGCATTTAACACCCCGTTGGGCCATTTTGAGTACCTGGTCATGCCGTTCGGTCTCACTAATGCTCCCGCGACCTTCCAAGCGTTGGTAAACGATGTCCTGCGGGACTTCCTGCACCGGTTCGTCTTCGTGTATCTGGATGATATACTCATCTTTTCCCCGGATCCTGAGACTCATGTCCGGCATGTCCGTCAGGTTCTGCAGCGGTTGTTGGAGAACCGCCTGTTTGTGAAGGGCGAGAAGTGTGAATTCCACCGCACTTCTTTGTCCTTCTTGGGGTTTATCATCTCCTCTAACTCCGTCGCCCCTGATCCGGCCAAGGTTGCGCCGGTGAGAGATTGGCCCCAACCCACAAGCCGTAGGAAGCTGCAACAGTTCCTCGGTTTTGCTAATTTCTATAGGAGGTTCATTAAGGGCTATAGTCAGGTAGTTAGCCCCCTGACAGCCCTGACCTCACCAAAAGTTCCCTTCACCTGGTCGGATCGGTGCGAAGCCGCGTTCAAGGAGTTGAAACGGCGCTTCTCGTCTGCACCAGTTCTGGTGCAGCCCGATCCTAGCCGCCAGTTAGTGGTTGAAGTGGATGCCTCGGACTCAGGGATAGGAGCGGTGCTCTCCCAGAGCGGGAAGACCGATAAGGTCCTTCACCCGTGTGCCTATTTTTCTCGCAGGTTGACCCCCGCTGAACGGAACTATGACGTCGGCAATCAGGAACTCCTTGCTGTGAAAGAGGCCCTCGAAGAGTGGAGACATCTGTTGGAGGGAACAGCCGTGCCATTCACGGTTTTCACTGACCATCGGAACCTGGAGTACATCAGGACCGCCAAGCGACTGAACCCCAGGCAAGCCCGCTGGTCACTGTTCTTTGGCCGTTTTGACTTCCGGATTACCTACCGTCCCGGGACCAAGAATCAGAGGTCGGATGCATTGTCCCGGGTGCACAAAGACGAAGTCAAAACGGAACCGTCGGATCCCCCGGATCCCATCATCCCGGAGTCCGCTATCGTGGCCGCCCTCACCTGGGACGTGGAGAAGACCGTCCGGGAGGCCCTGACCCGTGTCCCGGATCCCGGAAACGGACCAAAGGACAAACTATACGTCCCACCAGAGGCTAGGGCTGCAGTCCTGGACTTCTGTCATGGTTCTAAGCTCTCCTGTCACCCAGGGGTGCGAAGGACCGTGACAGTCGTCCGGCAACGCTTCTGGTGGGCATCCCTGGAGGCCGACGTCCGGGACTACGTCCAGGCCTGTACCACCTGCGCCAGGGGCAAGGCCGATCACAGAAAGACCTCAGGGCAGCTACAGCCACTGCCCGTGCCTCATCGCCCCTGGTCCCACATCGGTCTGGACTTCGTCACGGGTCTCCCGCCGTCCCAGGGAAACACTGTCGTGTTCACGATAGTGGACCGTTTCTCCAAGGCGGCCCACTTCGTGGCCCTCCCGAAGCTCCCAACGGCCCAGGAGACAGCGGACCTCCTGGTCCACCACGTCGTCCGTCTGCATGGCATACCATCAGACATCGTCTCCGATCGCGGTCCCCAGTTCACCTCACATGTCTGGAGGAGCTTCTGCCGGGAACTGGGGGCCACGGTCAGCCTCTCGTCTGGGTACCACCCCCAGACCAACGGGCAGGCAGAGCGGGCGAATCAGGAGCTGGAGCAGACACTTCGCTGTGTGACAGCCGCGCACCCGACGGCCTGGAGTACCCACCTGGCCTGGATCGAGTACGCCCACAACAGCCAAGTGTCATCAGCCACCGGCCTCTCCCCGTTTGAGGTGTGCTTGGGGTATCAGCCCCCCTTGTTTCCGGTGGTTGAGGGAGAGGTCGGTGTGCCCTCGGTCCAGGCCCACCTACGGAAGTGCCGTCGGGTGTGGCGGGCCGCCCGCTCTGCCTTGTTGCAGGCCCGGACGAGGGCGAAGAAACATGCAGACCGGCGGCGAGCCCCGGCTCCCAAGTATCGTCCTGGGCAGGAGGTCTGGTTGTCCACCAAGGACATTCCTCTACAGGTTGACTCACCAAAACTACAAGAACGGTACATCGGACCTTATAAGATCCTCAAGGTCATCAACCCCGCCGCAGTGAGGCTCCAGCTTCCGGCCTCACTGCGGATCCATCCAGTTTTTCATGTTTCCCGGATCAAGCCTCTTCACACCTCACCCCTCTGCACCCCGGGTCCGGCGCCACCTCCTGCCCGGATCATCGACGGAGCACCGGCTTGGACAGTCCGCCGGCTCCTTGATGTCCGTCGGATGGGCCGGGGTTTTCAGTATCTGGTGGACTGGGAGGGGTACGGACCCGAGGAGCGCTCCTGGGTGAAGAAGGGCTTCATCCTGGACCCGGCCCTCCTGGCCGACTTCTACCATCGCCATCCGGACAAGCCCGGTCGTGCGCCAGGAGGCACCCGTTGAGGGGGGGGTCCTGTTGTGTGGGCCGCTGAAGAGGAGGTACTGCTGGCCCACCACCACCATAGGGCGCCCTGCCTGGAGTGCGGGCTCCAGGCACCAGAGGGCGCTGCCGCCTAATGGGAGTAGCCGGGGTGACAGCTGTCACCCATCACCAGACTCAGCTGTTCCACTCAGCACAGAGGTATATCAGGAGGACGGCGTCTCCACCTCAGTGCCGAGATATCGCCTTACGTTAAAGGTAACGTTCTCTGCATTAATATTCTGAGTAACTGGCTAAAAGATTTGTTAAACCTTTGCAGGACAGCTGATTATTGTGAGCTAAATTGCTTGGAGAAGTACTCACCTTTCTGCAGTATTGACGTGAGGTGGAGTCAGCTTCTTCCCTCTCTGTGTACTGGGTGCAGCCGCATCCACACCTGTGTGTTTGTTCTCTTGCCAGCAGTACCGGATCCGACGAGCGGAGGCAGTGGCCACCTGGGAATTCGGGACTTGGCGGTTCCAGTATTTCCAGGGTTCGGTGGCAGGGGAAATCTGGGTGGTTCCGGCTCGACTTGGACGGACGTCTCCTACCTTCGAGCCTGCCCACACGACACCAGTGGAATTCGGTGTAAACCCAAATTGTCAATTGTTGTATTGGTTGTGCATTTTCACAACAGTAAAACTTGTTATTTACTTTCTCCATTGTCCGTTCATTGCGCCCCCTGTTGTGGGTCCGTGTTCCAACACTTTCACAACACAAAATAAGATATTTAATACATCACAAATGTCTTTTAACATTATATTATAGTTTAGTTTATCCATTATTTAAGTTATTGTAATATTGTATGGGGAAGTACCTTTGCAACCTATATAAACAAAATATTTCTTCAACAGAAAAAATTTGCTTGAATAGCTACTCGTTCAAAACCTTGTGCTCCAAGTGCACCTCTGTTTTTTAAATTGCAGCTCTTAAATATTTCCCATATAAATATTTTCTTGACTTGTACGTTTGTTTTCAGAGCTCTTAGCCTTCCTTCATTAAATATTATTTTGTGCATAACCATCAAATTCATAATTATCCGACCAGGCAGGCTGCACATTTGCATTTACCTTTGCATAGAGCGACTCGTTATCAGCATCACATCAGATATCATGGCGTTAAATCTTGGAATGATAATGTATATCTTGAGAATCTATCACTTTATATACATATAAAAGTGGTCTATAAGCGAAGATCCTGCAGGAGTATTTACAATGATTTGTTTTAATCTAGAAAAAAAAAATGGTGTAATTCCTTTGTATTCTGTTATGTTTGCTTTGTTTGGGAGTGGATTCTTTATAAGCCTTTTGGCTTCCACCACTCTCTTGCACTTTATTTATATTGTATTTTTTTCTCTCTCCCTCTCTGTTTATTTTAATTTTATGTGTTTTATTTTGTTCTAAATAAACAAATCAATCAATCAAAATCTTTTGCACTTTGCGCTGGTAACAATCTGGGTGGTCTTTTTCCTCTAATGTCCGGAGGACATGATGTCCATGATTTCCAAAAACAATTTGAAATGTGGACTCATCAGACCACAGCACACTTTTCGACTTTGCTTCTGTCCATTTCAAATGATCTTGGGCCCAGAGAAGGTGGCAGCGTTTCTGGATGTTGTTGATGTATGGCTTTCACTTTGCATGGTAGAGTTTTAACTTGCACTTGTAGATGTAGCGACGAACTGTGTTAACTGACAATGGTTTTCTGAAGTGTTAAAGTTTATTAGTTTGAACATTAAATATCTTGTCTTTGTGGTGTATTCAATTGAATACATGTTGAAGAGGATTTGCAAATCATTGTATTCTGTTTTATTTACATTTTACACAACGTCCCAACTCGGCTTCGCCTCGTTGAATGGTATGTTCCAGCTTTCACCTCATGAAATATTCGTACCATTGAACTCATAAACATTCATTATTTGTATATTAATTTGCATGAACCTGCATGAACCAGCATTCTAGTTGATAATGAGTTAAAAGTAGAAGACTAAATTTTTTTTAAATTTTAGGTCAAAATGTTTTTGTTTTTTTGTTTTTTAGAGGGAGGGAGTAATTTCAACAAGATAGCTGCTTGTTTCCTTTATTTTATCTGGCAACCGGTGCTCTCGCTTACTTATGTAAGGAAAACAAAATACCCAGAGGGAAACATGTCTGAAATCTGAATCACCTTAGCTCAGGATTTGGGATGCAGCGTGGCCACCTGTGGTGTCGGGAATCCATGTAAAGGGCAGTGGAGGATGAATTATAGAGCTCGCAGTCGTTACAACAAGGGAGCAGACTCATGAGGGGAATAGAACAGGGAATGTTCACCTGTGTGTGAGAAGGAACAGCAAGCGCTGGCTACAAAAAGTACATATGCAGCAGAAATCTACTCCCTGGTTGCCGTTTGGCCTCCAGCAGTGAAGGATAAGTGAATTACAGCTGCAGCAAAAAGCTGACCTGACTTCCTCAGGAGGGGGGTGATGTGTGCGCACTCTCGGCCTGTGGGATGCTGTGTTTATGCTGCAAGGCCGTGTGTATGAGATCAGGTCCAGCGTGAATAATCCTGACAGCGAGAGCGTGCATCTTCTACGAGCACGTGGAGCAGTGAGTGTGTGTGTAGAGTGACTGTATGCAGGTGCAAATGTGTCTGCAAAAGTTGTAAAACATCCATAGATTGTCTAGACTCTAGAGGATGGAGAGCTGTGGAATCTGCAAATGTAAAAGATTCCACACAACATGATGATACAGGAAGTAAAGACAGAAATGTCATATGCACTGGATGTACAGAGGTGAAGAACAGACATTATACCCTTATAGTTTGAATGCATTTCTTACTACTATTTTAAATACCCCATTGCATAGTAAGCATAAAACATATTTTTTGAATTATGTCATAAATCAGAAATGAATGAAGCTTGTGCAGAGGTTACAGATTAAAGTCACTCTGCAGAGGGTCAGTGCTGGACAGAGTTAGAGTCTGTTTTCCCACAGGTGGGCTACATTAGAGTTGTTACAGCCAAGGGTGTCAACTATGGACTGTACATAAATGATGGACAAACCCTGAGTGACGTAACCCATAGCTTTTCTGTAGAGACCTGGAAGAGCCTGTGGGCAGGAGCCAAGTCCTGCTGGAAAAGGAAATCAGTATCTTCATAAAGCTTGTCAGCAGATGGAAGCATAGCGAGCTCAAAGATCTCATGACAGACGACTGTGTTGACTTTGGACTTGTTAAAATACAGTGAACCAACACCAGCAGATGACAGAACACCACAAATCATCAGGACTGTGGAAACGTCACACTGGACTCAAACAGCTTGGATTCTGGGCCTCTCAACTCTTCCTCCAGACTCTGGGATCTTAATTTCCAAATGAAATGCAAAATTTACTTTCATCTGAAAGAGAACTTTGGGACCACTGAGTGATGCTTGAGATCTTTTTCTCCTTAGTCCAGGTAAGATGCTTCTGACATTGTCTTTGGTTCAGGAGTGGCATGACATTATGAATACAACACTTTTGGCTCATATCCTGGACATGTCTGTGTGTGGTGGTTCTTGATGCACTGACTCCATCCTCAGTCCACTCTGTCTGAAGCTCCCCCAAGTTCTTTTATTGGCTTTGTTTTGAGAATCTTCTCAAGGTTGCTTTCGTAGCACTTTTTTCCACTCTAGGCAACTACTGTGCCCCTCACTCCTACACATATACGTTTTAGACACACTTCCTCACTCCTCATCACTGCACCTGTGCTTTTCAACCAGCCCTCACTCATCTGCCTTGATTGTTTATCAGAGTTTAAAGGGAGTCTTCTCCATTCAATCTCTCCTAGATGGTAAGCCAAACTTTTTACCCAGTGTTTCAGTTTTTGCTCTCTATGTTCATCCTGACTTTGCTGCATTTTTTTTTACCTTGAACTTTGCCTCTTGTTTTGGTACTGTTGCCTGCTTTGTGGTGATATGGGCTGTCCTTTTTGACCTGCGAGCATTGCATGTGATGGAATGACATGCTGCACTTTGTACTTGTCAGAATAATTAAAATAAAGTGAACTTTGTTCCACTGCTGATGTGATGACAGTCTTAAAAGACCAAAATCACCTCCCATGACACCTGCTCTAAGCCTGTGCATGTGTATTTCTATTTTGATTGCCATTTGGTTGTCCAGCTTCACAATGCATATGCAGTTAAAAGAAAATAATGTTGGGGATACTTTTGGTGACCACAAAAGTTGTGGGGCAAAGTTGCCAATGCTCCAACATAAATTATGCCCATGGTAACAGCAGGTTTATGTCCTGTGGTTGGGTTGTAATTTTAATTCAGTATGAGGAGAGAACTCTGGCAGCTCATATCGCAGTAGGAGTGGGAGCTTGATGGGGGACAGCAGGCTGGGCTCTCTCGGGAGCGGCAGTGGCCATCACCATCGGCACAGTTGGAAGAGGCAGGACCATCGGGCCAGACTTGGTCAGCAGCAGTGTGAGCGGCGGCATTCATCATCAGGCTGGGCTTTGTCTGCAGCGGCAGGAGCAGCGGCTGCCACCGCCGTTAGCAGCGGGAGTGGCGGCAACCACCACTAACGGCTCTGTCAGTGATAGCAGCTGGGGCAGCAATAACCATCATCAGGCCAGGCTCTGCCAGCAGCGGAGGTGGGATCAGCGGACACCTCCGTCGGCTGGATTCTGGTGGTGTGGCAGTGGCAGGTGCTGCTTCAGCCGGTTTTGTGTAAAAGTGAGTGCATGATATAATTTTTTTCATATTTAGTTATGGGGCCTAAATCAAAGAGGACTGCAGTTTTGGAGGAAGAACTGGAGGAAATCAGGAAAATGTTAAATGAAATGACCAGTGCAAATGAAACCAATCAAAGATGTATATGATCAACTGAAGTTATTTCATTGCAACAAGAAAAATACTGGAACTAACAAAGCAATTGCAGTTCTACAAAAGGAGAATGAGGAGAAGGACAAGACAGTAAAACTCATGGATAAGCCTATTGCAGAACTCGAGCAATCTGCTCGAATAAAATACCTCATTATTACTGGCCTGGACATAAAACCTCGGACCTATGCCAGAGCTGTGGCATCAGGAGGGGAACCAGAGATGGACAATCACTCTGTGGAGGAGCAGGTGATTTCTTTTTTGAATGGAAAAAGAATATCAATAAACTCAAGAGACACTGAAACTTGTCACCTTCTACCCCGGAGATGTCAAAATACATTAAAAACTACAATCCTGAGGTTTGTAAATAGAAAACTAAAGATTGCTGTTCTCAAGCAGGCAAAGAAATTAAAAGGAACAAATGTGTATATTAATGAACATCTAACCAAAAAAAAAACTCAGACCTTGCAAGACAGGCTCGATTTATGAAAAAGCAAAACAAGATACAGGCTACATGGACATCAAATTGTAAAATCTATATTAAACTATATGGATCACCAGAAGAAGCTAAAACACTGTGTATTAGAGAAGAACAAGATCTGGAGAAGTATAATTGAAGGAAGGCGCAAAAAAAGGAAACAAAATGGTGACATCATATAAAATCAATGTCTAATCCTATAGATTGCTTTTCTTTATCTGATGATGAAATTCCTGTTCATGCGCTTAATTTAAGAATTTTTGAAGATACTGAACATGGATTTCACGACTTTGAAAATAATATTGATCCTGATTGTTTTTTTCTTGAAAATATTAGTGACTACATTTACATGCAGCCAATAACCCTTTCATAACCGGAATATTAGCAATAACCTGGTTGCGCACGGCAAAAACCCGAATATGCTCATATTCCGGTTTTTAAAAACCCGAATATGACCCCTGGGTTTACTCCTTTTCTAACCCGAATATCAGGTCATATAAACACGCATCAGAATATCCATATAGAAAGGAACATTATTTTGTGTTCTGTGCATGTCCTATCTGCAAGGAATCTTGGTCTTTTGAGTACGGCAACTACTTGTATGCGGCGCGCGCAACCCACCGGACACCACAGAAGCAGAGGTAAACAAGTATGGTGAAATCCAGACGTGGCAGCACAGCACCATACATTTGGAGTGAGGAGGAAACCGAGTACTTCATTAGTATTGTGAAAGACATGAATATAATGTCTTTTATTGATGGTAGAAAGTACCGAGATAGCGACATTTACAAGAAGGTGGCCGAAAAGTTATGCGAAGCAGGATTTGAATGAACGCCAGACTAAATCAAGCACCGGTGGAAGACGTGCCTCGCTGTTTAGATGGGGATATTCCAAATGATACCAATGACCATGTATACAGGAGTATACTGGGGAAAGTGTAAGACACGGACCCACACCAGGGGGCATAAATGAACGGACAATACAGATGCCAATAAATACAATTTAATACTGCAAATGTGTACTACAGGTCAAGATACTGCTTTAGTCTGTCAATTAAAGTTCCACAAAAGGTGACGTGTGAGCAGGCCCGAGGGTAGGAGATGCCTATCCAGAGAAGAGCCGGGACCCACAAGGTTCCACCGCCAACAGAGGTTTTTTAAAATCCGTATGGTCAGGTACCAATAACTGAATTTATAAACTGTGTTAGTAATCACACACCCAACCAGGATAACTACGAACACATCAACACTTACTGATAATATATTGACAAATACTACTGCAGGGAATATAACAGGTGGAATACTCATTAGTGATGTCAGTGATTATATGCCGTTTTTTTTTTTTTTGTTTTTTTTTTTGCAGCTTTCCAGGTCTTAGTTGATGGATATGACCAGAAAGAACCTGTACATTTCAAAAGAAAATTAACTGAAGTTACCCTTGAGAATCTTAGAAGAGCCTTAATGCAGCAGGATGGGTGTGATATTTATAATGATGACATCGACAAATCATATGAATCTTTTATCACCATTATTTCTAATTTGTACGATAAATATTGTCCACTGGTGCCACAAAGTAAAAATGCACAAAAAACTGACAAACCTGACAAAAGGACTCCAGAATGCATGCAAAAAAAAAAATCTTTTGTACAAGCAGTTTATAAAATTCAGAACTAAGGAGGCTGAAAGTAAATTTAAGATATACAAAAATAAATTAACGAATATCATGCGATCATGTAAGAAGCAATATTATTGTGATTTATTGGTAAAAAAAAACAAAACAACAACATTACTGGCACCTGGAAGATATTAAATGAAATTATTAACAATAGGAAAACAGTTAAAGATTATCCAACTTATTTTTATACAGGTTCTCATAAAACCATAAAAACAATAAGGCTATTGCAGATCATTTCAATAATTATTTGTTTAACATGGGTACAAAATGATCAAATTCAGTTATATCTTGTAAAACACATTCTATGGACAACAATAAATTAATTAATACTGTTTTGGATTCAATATACATTAGAGAAGTGGATGGAAATGAAATTATCAACATTGTTTCTAAATTAAAGGGGAAAAAAATCAACTGACTGTGATAACTTTAGTATGTTTTTGATCTAAAATATTATTCAT
Organism: Thalassophryne amazonica; assembly: GCF_902500255.1. Lineage (NCBI taxonomy): Eukaryota > Metazoa > Chordata > Actinopteri > Batrachoidiformes > Batrachoididae > Thalassophryne > Thalassophryne amazonica. Next base: position 89,757,278 of record NC_047103.1, on the reverse strand, counting down.
TGTATCATTAAACCTTTAACTTATATTTGCAGTTTGTCACTAATGACTGGGAAATTCCCTTCTAAAATGAAAATAGCTAAGGTGATACCTTTGTTTAAATCTGGTGACAAGCATGTTTTTTTCAAATTATAGGCCAATTTCTTTGTTATCACAGTTTTCTAAAATTCTGGAAAAAATATTTGTAAAGAGCCTGAATGATTTTATATCCAAACATCATATACTTAGTGAACAGCAGTATGGTTTTAGAAAAGACTCACCACTTCTCTGGCTATAATTTATTTTGTTGAACAAGTTACAAATGCAATAGAGAAGAAGCAATATACTGTAGGGGTTTTCTTTGATTTACAGAAAGCATTTTATACCATAGATCATTCTTTATTATGGACAAATTACAGAAGTACAGCATTAAAGTATTAGCCCTTGATTGGTTAGCTAGTTATTTATCAAATAGGTATCAGTGTGTTCATTCTGGAGGGACAAATTCAGAATTATTGAGGATCACATGTAGGGATGGGTATTGATAGATTTTATCGATATCGATGCCATTATCGATTCTGCTTATCGATCCGATTCCTTATCGATTCCCTTATCAATACCTCGTGAATTTTGTACTAAAAGTAGGCTTTACAGGTTTTCTATGTATTTCATTGAGTCTTAAAGTAAATAAATATGAAATTGGTCACTGTACCCTTGATCTCTGGACATAAATAAAAATAAACAAAACGGTGTTTCACTTTGAAGTTATTAATTCAGACTGGACTCTATTGTTCTAACTTGACTCGGCAGAGAGCCGCGCAGCATTTGGAGCTGTGTGAACAGAACGGAGGACGATTCTCGTTTCTTTTCACAACAAGACAGGAGTCCCAGTTAGTAACTTTAATCCGCACAAACGTGACTCACGATTGACATATTCAGGGATGAAAGTGGTGAAAAACAAAAAAAGCTGAAACCCAAAATTACCCCCCAACACCACCCGCATGAAAATGTTTGAATTCTAGAAGCTCTGAAATGCAATCTGGGACTATTCCAGACAATAAACTGCAGTGAGTGCAGCATCCATTTAGGTGAGAAAAAAACAAAACAACTTTCCTTATTCAAATTCATTCCAGTAGTATTCTGCTCTTACTAGGATGCAGCAGTTTTCTAGTTTGGCAGATAGTTCTGGAGGAAATCACTGAAGAAATAACACATTAAAAATATGGTTTGACCGAAACAAACTGTCAAACTTAAATAAGACAGGGATGAAATGGAGGTGTAAGAGTCACTAGGTTTTCACAGGAAACATTTATTTCTGTATGTATGTATTTATTTATTTATGTATGTTCATTGTTAGTTGCTTTTATATTTTCTGTTGTGTTTCTATTCAGGTTCTTTTTGTCTCTTTCTCTAATATTGTATATAATAAGCATTAGATTATTAATATATAAACAAAAATAAATTAAGAAATATTCCAATTTGAAAACAAATGCATCCGAACGTGATGACAGCTGCAAATGCGTAATGCTAACTTTTAACATTGAAAATGCCATAGACATGCTAACGCGTTAGCATCGCTCCCGTTTTTAAGTTATAAAATATAAGTTTTAAGTTAAAAAATATAAAAATAAAATCTATCAACTGTTTCAGAAGACCATAACAGGTCGGTTTAACATAGAAAAGGTAAATAATACTCACAGACGTATGCTCTTTAGGGTTTTAGCGGGGGAAAATTAAGCGAAAGAAAGAAAGTATAAACAAAGCAACAGATTGAAGCATTGCTTCAATCTGCGAACCACTGCTTCGATTGGTGCAAGGTTCAGAGCAAAGCTGCGCTGCAGAAAAGTTGATCACAGACCCACTGCAGGGTCTGTAATCAATGTAGAGAAATTATCATTTTCCTGACAAACACCCCCCAAAACAATGGCCACTCTGAAGGACCGCTAACTGAATCGTTAAGCACAAAGCTTATTGATGTCGGTGGATCGAATCATTTCTTAACGATACCCGAAAGGAACCGGTTCTCGATACCCATCCCTAGTCACATGTGGGGTGCCCCAAGGGTCAGTCGTTGGGCCATTGCTGTTTTTGTTGTATGTTAATGATATAAGTTTGGTGTCAAAGTCTGTGCATTGTATTTTGTTTGCTGATGACACAACTGTGTTCAGTAGTGGAGAAAATTTGGGACAACTTTTGGAAAGGATGGAGAAGGAATTATTAAATTTTAAATATTAGTTTGATTCTAATAAATTGTCACTTCATTTTGGTAAGACTAAGTGTATTATATTTTGAAATAAGCCTAGGAATTTAAATAGAAACTTATCATTGAACAATGTTGAAACTGAAATTGTATCTGAAACTAAATGTCTTGGCATTTTATTGATGATAAATTAAGTTGAAAAACTCACATAAATTATGTCAATCAATCAATCAATCAATTTTTTTATATAGCGCCAAATCACAACAAACAGTTGCCCCAAGGCGCTTTATATTGTAAGGCAAGGCCATACAATAATTATGTAAAACCCCAACGGTCAAAACGACCCCCTGTGAGCAAGCACTTGGCTACAGTGGGAAGGAAAACTCCCTTTTAACAGGAAGAAACCTCCAGCAGAACCAGGCTCAGGGAGGGGCAGTCTTCTGCTGGACTGGTTGGGGCTGAGGGAGAGAACCAGGAAAAAGACATGCTGTGGAGGGGAGCAGAGATCGATCACTAATGATTAAATGCAGAGTGGTGCATACAGAGCAAAAAGAGAAAGAAACAGTGCATCATGGGAACCCCCCAGCAGTCTACGTCTATAGCAGCGTAACTAAGGGATGGTTCAGGGTCACCTGATCCAGCCCTAACTATAAGCTTTAGCAAAAAGGAAAGTTTTAAGCCTAATCTTAAAAGTAGAGAGGGTGTGTCTCCCTGATCTGAATTGGGAGCTGGTTCCACAGGAGAGGAGCCTGAAAGCTGAAGGCTCTGCCTCCCATTCTACTCTTACAAACCATAGGAACTACAAGTAAGCCTGCAGTCTGAGAGCGAAGCGCTCTATTGGGGTGATATGGTACTATGAGGTCCCTAAGATAAGATGGGACCTGATTATTCAAAACCTTATAAGTAAGAAGAAGAATTTTAAATTCTATTCTAGAATTAACAGGAAGCCAATGAAGAGAGGCCAATATGGGTGAGATATGCTCTCTCCTTCTAGTCCCCGTCAGTACTCTAGCTGCAGCATTTTGAATTAACTGACACATGTCAAATCTAAAATTTCAAAAGTTATTTCAATTTTGTACAAAGCACATTATTTTCTCCCCCAACATTCATTGGTCATGTTGTATCATTCATTACTTGTCCCATATATGACCTATTATATTAAGGTTTGGGGAAACATGTATAAAACAAAACAAATTACTGTTACAAAAGAAAGCTGAGTTATAAGTAAAAAAAAAACATATTACGAACCAACAAACCAATTTCTTGGCATTTTATTAATGATAAATTAAGTTGGGAAAACTCACATAAATTATGTCAAATCTAAAATTTCAAAAATTACAAAAGAAAACTATAAGATTTATAAGTAAAAAAAAAACATATTACAAACCAAAACTTGCTTGTCTGGGTATTTTGAAATTTCAAGATTTGGTGGATTATTTTACAATACAGATCATGTACAAAGTAAAAAATAATCTTTTGCCTCTACACATTCAGGAGTTGTTTAAAATGAGGGAGTCCAGTTATCATTTGCGAGGAACACTGATATTTGAAAGAAGAAAGATTAGAACTACTGTTAAAAGTCATTGTATTTCTGTAAAAGGTGTTAGAATTTGGAATAATTGTTTTGATAGTATTAAATTATGTGGTACATTGGTAGGTGTTATAAGGCTCTATAAAAACAATGCAATTTGTTACTATAGTATGTTATATTAGGCTAATTGTTTTTGTGGTTCTTGTTTATTTGCACATCATATTATTGATTGTTCTCTTCTGTTCAGTTGCATTATTTTATGATTGTTACCTTGTTTTGAGTGTATTTAAATGTGTATAGTAACTGGTGTACTGGGTGGGCGTTTATAAGCTTTTGCTTCAGCCCATGTCCTTTTGGCTGCACCCAATTGGGAAATCGTTGAGTTATTGTTGTATTTTCTTTTGTTTTTTTGATTGTTATGTTAGTAAGAGATTTTTATGTTGGTATTTTGTTTATGTGCATGCTGAATAAAACTCATTCATTCATTCATTCATTCATTCATTCATTCAGTGCTCCTGGATTTTAAAATTAGTGTTAGTTGTTTTTCCGGAAGTATATTTTGAGTTACTGACACTGGACTAGATTTGATTGGCCTCCTTTGATTGGCTGCTTCTGTTACAGACCTAGCAACCCCTGACCAGGCCAAATCAGCATCCAGCCTTCACCTGGCTGATAGATGGTACACTGTGGCTTAAACAATGATATAGCTAATTTATGGATTTTTACAGGCTTTCTCATAAGTCAAAATACATCAATTGATGCTGTCCATTGATTGCCTGAAAGCTGTGGTCCTCATGCAAAGTAAATTCACACTCAAGGTAAATATAAAGTCTTACTCGTTTGTTTTAGTGGATTCATCATCACATAAAGCCTCCTGATTTTGGAAAACGACAGCTAAAAATATTTTAATTCCTTGTCGTGGCTAAAGAAAAGTCCCTCTCGGGCACTTTGCGTCACAGTTGCTCCAAATCAGTTAGCGGAGCCTTCTCTCTCTTTCCCTCCCCCACTGGGTCTCTGTCTTTGCGCCACAAGTTGAAAAAGTCACAGCATTAACATCTCATTTACCATAGACACCAGATGATCCTGGCTGCATGCAATGAAATTATCTCATGATCCACAAAGAAAAAAAAGTTAAAGTTGCTCAGTTCTCCGTGTGGAGCGGATGCCATGCTGGTCAATATTTACGCGCAACACCTTCAGGAAAAAAAAAAAGCATTTACGGTACATATTTAATTAAAAGTTAAAAAAAAAATCTTTCTATCTAACATCTTTCTGTGTAAATATCTCATGTTACAACGTGGAGACCTGCGGCTTATAGACAAGTGCAGCCTATTATGTACTTTTTTTTTTTCTTTTTAGAACTGCTGAGTGTGGCTTATCTTCAGGTACATGCTATAGTCTGGAAATTACAGTATTTTATACCATCCTCAACTGCAGGTATGTTAAAGAAGCACACAAATGGATTAGATTTTTTTTTACCTGATCAATGTTTGTACTTGATTGAATGAAACATTTAACAACCTCTGGATACTTGTTATGAGGACTGGGTGATTCCAGATGTCTTTTTGCACCTAATTAGTCCTGAGACACACACATGCACATTAGGCATGTGAATCTTATTGCTGACAATGATTCGATATGCATCTCGGTACACTACCAGCGATACGATACATATAGTGATACAATTCAGCTCTGTTTTCAATTTGATGTGATTTGATATGTATTTGATGGCGATTCAATTCCTCACAATGCGATTTGGTGCGATACAATGCGATTCAACGTGATGCAAAAATTATACCAAAAAATTTAAATAGAAAATAACAAGCTGCAATTCAGTATGGTACTATGCTATTCTTCTTATTCTTCTGATTCCACTAGAGGCAGAGGATTTGTTTTACTTCTTATAAGCAGCAAATTACCAGATTCAACATTATGGAACAGGAATCAGTTCCCTCATATGTGGAACCTGTTTGATCACACTGTCAGAACTTAAACAGTAAACAATAACTCTCAATGAGTGACTTAACCTCTGGGGTCCGGGGGCATTTTTGGACAGTTCACTCGCCTGGCATAAATGTTTTATTATTGCTGTTAAAAGCTCACCCTGCATCCCACAATGAAGTGGTATATCTCTTTTTTTCAGGACAAACCTGTATTTGCAGATATATATGCATAGTAGTGTTTTATAAGTGTAATAAAGTTTACAGTCAGAAATAAGAAAAGAAAAAAATAAGCGAAAAATAATTTTCACACATATTTATTCAAAAACACACAGCAAACTATAATAAACAACTATTTGACACGTTATAAAGGTAAGTTGGGGTCTTGGACAAAGATGTACAAAAATAAACATTTTAAAATAAACTCAAATGCACATTTTGAACAATATATACAAAATAGTCTAGCGTTTTGTTTGTCTTTATGCCACATCTCAAAGCAATTTCTGTCCTATTATACAAAGCTTACACAAACTTTTTACCTAAATGGAGTTTGACTCTCTCTTGGAATGTGTTTCAGAATGTAAACAACCTTTCTTCATAGTTTGAGACCCTGTTAACACCCCCCCCCCCCCCCCTTCAAATGCGTAATTGGCACTTTACGAGTGAGAGCGAAAGAAGCTTATTCAACAATATTCTCTGGCGAACTTGCGAATCATTCTCTCAGTGACAATCTCGTTCGACCACATGAGGTTGTAAGAGACCCTCTTATGCTGATCTCCTTCATTCATATGCACATGGAACCAGCAGCCAGGGGGCTATTCAGAAAGCATTCACATGCCACAGAGTAACACATAACACCTAAAAACGATCTTTGGGATACCATGTGAGACTGTTCTGCCCTATGATTGGATATTGGAAAACCATGTGACGTGAACCAATTCCGACTGGACACTCGTATTGCGCATGTGATCACACAGCTTCTATGAGGAGTACAAAGATGGTGGATGGTTGGCTGAAAGTCCGCGTTGCTAACTTTTCAGCAAAAAAAAAAGTAAGTTTCTATCTTATATCATTAAAATTATTTATATTTTAGTAAAACGTGTACCTAGCCGTCGCCCCCAGAGGGTTAAAGTGAGTTACTCATTGACAGAGTACCGCCTCTTGTAATTTGAGATACTTTCTTACCAGTTTTTGGTGTGCAGCGGCAGCCACTGCATTTTTTCCAAATGACCTGTGTCTTATCAAGTTTGCCATCTTTTTTTTTTTTTTTTAAGCCTAAATAATTCCAAACACCTGATTTAAATGTTTTAGGTGCATCAAAAATCTCCTACAACTGCTTGCGCCATTGTTGTGGGCCTCCATTTTGAAATAGATTTGTTGCGGTAAAAATCTGCTTTCAGGCTTCTGTCTGTGGTAGCTACATTCAGTGTGTTTCGGAAAAAAAAATCTATGCTAGTATGCAGCAACCGGTCCATCGCGATTTCATCCATCATTTGAATCAATGCACACTGAATGAATCGATACACTCGCATTGCGCACATTTGTATCTAGATACCGATTCATATTGCTTAAGCTCCACATCCCTAATGCACATACACTCACACACACACACACACAGTTCTATAGCTCTCTATCCTGTAGCAGCTTTTATTCTGCTGGGGACCCCTGAGCAGAAAACAACTCTGATGGAAAGCCCACACACTCTGTAGTCACAGCTGAACAGGGCTGGCAGCAAATTACAACTAGCCGTTAGCAGTCTGTTCTCAACAGTGTCCATGTGGAAACAATAGATGGCATGGTCAGTAACACAAGACGACCTTCAGCACAGGATAATCCACTGGAAAGACAAAGGTGTCAGTGAGGGCAGCAGCAACAAGAGAATCCAATAAGTTAGCAGAGGATCAGTAAACAGTAATCAAACATATCACATCAGGTGTCCAGGCTGATCCCATAAGAACAGACCGTCAGCAGAGGTTGGTAACTGGTGATGACAACACTGGGAGCAGAATGTGAGAAAGGTGATTACACAAATGAAACGATCTGGTGAGAAGTGAGGGATTTGTGATGGTTAAATGGTGTATAATCCAGTCATCTGGGAAATGAGGGTGCATGTGAACCAGTGCACACATAAGCACGCAGGCCACATGAGGAGCACAGACATTAATGTGGGAGCTAGCTAAGATTTAATTCACATCTCAAGTACAAAAGGTTTGGTCTATGGAATTGTTAGGATGACGGCTGGGGACCAAAAAAAATGCATCTCTTAAGTAACACTTTTGGGGACACCACCAGGGGGAGCTGCTGACAGACCATTCAGAAATTGGTTTGTAACACATCTCTGAGTACATTCATCATCCTGTTTTAAATGACTCCCTGATAGGGAAGGAACAACATGATATACTTCTTTAGCGGTCGCCATGGGGACAAGTCCATTTCTGAGTGACCAGTAGAGGGCGCCCCTGCAACATTTAAATCACATCTTGAGTACATCCATAAAACCTGTTTTAAAATGTTCCTTGGGTCTAACTGCATCCATAACAATCCATCTGAGTTGTCATTTTTGGGGATTAACCCATTTCTGAGGGGGTCAAATGTGATTGTGGAGCGACCACGCCCACATCTCATTTTAAAGCGCACACCATGTACATCCTCAAAACATGTGCTAAACTGTTCTCTGGGGTGTCCTTAACCAATAGTACTTCTGAGTTGTCAGTTTTGGAGATAAACATTTCTGAGGGGGTGAAATGAGACAAAGACCTTGCTGTTATTCTGATGTACCATTCGGCACACTTATAGGCTGCTTTATGGATGGAAGTTGGCACAGTTGCAAAAAACAACAGACGCTACATCGACATCACTGGAATTGCAAACAAACTAGGTCCCCAGCTGTGTTCAGCTCTTCCTGCTTTTCAAACCAGAAGCCCTGGATGAACACGGAGGTCGAGGAACTGCTCAGGGAGAGAAACATCGCTTTCAGGTCCAGGGACAGGGACATGTACAGCTGCGCTTGTGCTGCTCTGAAGGAAGGCTTCAGGAATGCAAAGGCAAACTACAAGCAGAGGATTGAAGAGGACTTCAGTAGTAACAACAGCCGGCAGGTGTGGCAGGGGCTCCAGCACATTACCAACTTCAGATCCACCAACACCATGGCATCGTCCAGGGATACTGGGGGAGGAGCTTAACCACTTCTTTGCCTTTTTCGAGGCTGAATCACTATCAAAGTCCACACTGCAGCCCTCATCCCTCCACAGTCAGTCAGTCTTTCACTGTGCAGGTAGAAGAAGTGAGGAGAACCTTGAGGGCAGTGAACCCCCGGAAAGCGGCAGGAAACTGACGGTGTGATGGGGAGGGTATTGAGGAACTGTGCTGACCAGCTAGCTGGGATCGTCACCAGCATCTTTAACCAGTCCCTCAACCAGTGCTCCATCCCACCCTGCTCTTTATCCACTGCCAAAAAAAGAATAATATAAAGGGTCTCAATAAATACAGGCCAGTAGCACTTACCCCCATCATTATGTATTGCTTCGAAAATAGTTTGTGGTCATATTACTTCATGTTTGCCCCCCACACTTGACCCCCACCGGTTTGCATACAGAGCAAATCGGTCTATGGAGGACGCCATCGCCACCGCTCTGCACACCACTCTAACACACGTGGGAGCAGCAAGAGAGCTATGCGAGGCTTCTCTTCCTGGATGTCAGATCAGCCTTTAATACCATTTTCCCGAGCAGACTGGTGAGTGAGCTGGGGGACCTGGGTCTCTCCCATAACATCTGCTGCTGGATTATGGAGTTTCTGACAGACCGCCATCAGAGGGTGAGAGGAGGATCCCACCTGTCCTCAGCAATGAGCACTAGCACGGGCTCTCCACAGGGCTGTGTGCTAAGCCCTCTGCTCCACACCCTCTACACCCACAAATGTACCCCCATCCAACTGAACAATATCATCATAAAGTTTGCGGATGACAACATGATGGTGGGTCTCATATCCTCCGGAGATGAAACTGCCTACAGAATGGAGGTGGAGCAACTGGTTTTCCACCAACAATCTCATCCTTAATACACATCTAAAGAACTGACTGCAATCTTTAGGAGGTGTAAATCAGATATACAGCCCATCACAATAAATGGGGACAAGGTGGAGATGGTGTCAGACTTCAGGTTCCTGGGCACCTACATCGGTGAAGATCTGACCTGGACTGTAAACTCCACCTCAATCCTGAAGAAGGCACAGCAGAGAGACTTTACTTCCTGAGGGTGCTCAGGAGAACAGCCTGAGAACTAAGCTCTTGGAGTCCTTCTACCGCTGCTCGGTGGAGTCGGTGCTGAGTCACGGCATTTCTCTGTGGTTCTCCAGCTGCACTGCAGCAGAGAGGACGCAGCTCCAGAGGGTTATAAACCACTGCCAAGAGACTGACTGGCTGCTCTCTTCCATCTCTGGAGGAGATCTACAAGACACGCTGCCTTTGGAGAGCCCATAGTATCATCAGGGACCCCTCACATCTCGGTCACCACCTATTTGAACTTTTACCCTCAGGGAGGCATTCAGGCAACAAAGAGCAGAACAAACAGACTACAGAACAGTTTTTATCCTTGAGCTGTTGCTGCCCTGAATGTGCAATATGTTTTTATCAGTCTTTTTCTAATTGTTTTTATCTGTTTTATGGATTTACTGCACATTGATCTTTGCACTGTGTTCGAGGGCTGTCATTTTTTAATTTCGCTGTACTTCTTGTGCAATGACAATAAAAGAATTCAATTCAATTCAGTAATTTGAAAATGGTGAGTGACTGGATTATTAGGTATGAATATACATTTGGTCTCTGGTTTAGTAACTTTTGTTTATTTTTGTTTGTTTATTGCTGAAGGTAAGTACCATGACATTAGTCTAAGGCTTCCAAAAGAAATGGTCTATGCATTTTCTAAAAGGAATAAAAGGTAAAGTGAAATCAGTTATTATTTATTAACATGAGATATGGTTAGCGACAGGGAATAGAATTAAATAAAGTCACTCTGTTAATCTCTGACACCACATCCCGGTCTTACTTGGATGTGCTGTGCAGCTGGTCTCCGTGAGGTCAGATGCTGGCAGCCGTCTCATTTTCAGTCAGTGAACCGTCCGTCTGCACAGCTGTTTCTGGTCCCTTGGCAAAGAGACTCTGCCGGTCACCGCACCCGGTTTTGTTGGTTACCAGGGGCGCTTTCAGTTGTGATCGCTGTGACTTGTGTCGGGGGTTCACTCGCTGTTGCGGCTCAGCTGACTTGGATGTTTTATCTCTGCAGCGCTTGCCATCTGGGATCGTCAGAATAAAGGCTTGAGTGTCTTTATTTTCTATTCGCCAAAACAAAAATTTGTCTTTCGTCGTCGTCTTTGGAAGCCAGATCAAATCAAAAATTCAATACAAAATAGCTGACTTTGTAAGAAAAATGTTCACGCGATGAATTTGGAATTCAAGGAGAAAAAGGTTTTACTTTGAAAATTGTCAAAGGAAGTTAAATGCACCTGCGCGTTTAACTTGACAAAAGTGGAGAAAAAGGTATTTGTAGAAAAAAGTGAAAAGTAATTTCTCGCTTTGTGCGCACAAGCAAGAAATAAGTTAGACAACACATGGTTGCAGGAACAAAAGCTCATAAAATTTTGGACGGCTAAGGCAGCATCTTGAGACCCAAGTGTAAGAGTCGGCGCGTAAGAGCGAAAAAGAGCAGAAGAGTAGAAGCGTAAGAGTAAGAGAGCGATTCCCCGGGGGCGCATGCTTTTAAAGGGTTAAATGCTCCACCCCCAAGAATTCTGGGGTACTGTAGTTTTTCCTCTGTGTTTCTTTGTCTAGTTTTATAATGAATCAGTGTCTGCTTTCTTAAATTCCCGCTTAAAACCAATCAAGTCCTGTATTACAAACTCTAGTACACACTTTCCTTAGAAATATCACACAATACAGTTATATCTGGATAAAGCACACATTTGACAAACTCTCTACAATCTATGATTGGAGTAAAATACAGGATATATAGAAATTTCATGTGTGAGGTAAACGATCACAGGTCGTTCCTTTTTCTTTCCTTTTTCTTGGTTTTCTGGTTACAGTAACAAGAGTATGACTTAAAAAAAAATGTGAATTTCAACTTATAACACTCACACGTTAGTTACATGCGCTTCCAGAATTGCCCAAAAGGCATCACTCTTGCTCCACGGACTGGGAGAGGCTGGTTTTTGGATTTCATCATAAAATGTGAAATCTGTCAATCTGGTATCGATTTTAACCAGACAAACTGTGTTGTGACCACCAAGTTGAGGGTAATCCTTCTGTTGTATGGTCTTATTGGAATTGTGCTGTGAAGGCACAGTTTTTGGACTTTGGGGAAAGTAGGCCTTTCTGCGGTCTGATTTTTAGATGAAAACCATCTGGTTTTGGGATCTGATAAGGGGTTCACAGCTCCATGAGGAATGCACTTTAAAGAGTCTTAAATCCTGTTAGTGGTGGGGTTGATGATAGTTGGCTATCCTGTGCTGGACACTTAGATATATTCATGACCTTGAGCTGTAATGGGTTTCCTTTTGAGAAACTTCCTACTTTTAAACTCTGATAAGACTGAAATGATGGTTCTTGGTCCAGTGAGACATCGGCATCAATTTGACCAGTTAACGCTTAGCCGAGGCTTGTGTGTGATACATCACACTGACAAAGTAAGGAACCTTGGGGTAATTTTTGATCCTACATTGTCCTTTGACCCCCCACATTAGAAATATTACAAGACTGCTTTCTTCCACCTGCGAAATATACCGAAGATTCATCCCATCCTGTCTATGGCTGATGCTGAGACCCTGATCCATGTGTTGATCACTTCTACATTGGACTACTGCAATGTTCTATTTTCTGGTTTACCACAGTCCAGCATTAGGGCTCTCCAAATGGTTCAAAATGCTGCAGCCAGACTTTTGACATGAAGCAGAAAGTTCGACCACATTACACCCATTTTGGCATCCCTTCACTGGCTTCCTGTCCCAGTGAGATCAGATTTTAAGGTTCTGCTACTAGGCCATAAAATTGTTCACTGACTGGCACCTCCCCTACCTAGCTGACCTAATTAAACCTTACGTACCGGCCCAGGCTTGCGTTCTCAGGGTGCAGGGACTACTTTGCAGGACTACTTTGTGTCCCTAGGGTGAATAAGAGCTCTGTAGGTCATAGAGCTTTCTCTTATCGTGTCCCTGTTCTGTGGAATAATCTCCCTGCGTCAATAAATAGTCAGCTTCTGTACAGACTTTCAAGTCCATATGGCTGGCATACTGGCGATACTGCGATTTTTACTTTTAATTCATTTTATTAGTAAACGGAGCATGCCACAGCCTCAACTTTACCTAAATTCTGGTTCTTTTAGTGAAGCTTAGGGCTAGTGGCTGGCGATCACCTTTGTATCCTGTTTTTCTTGTTGTCTAGTGCTGGCAAATTATACTGTATTTCTTGTCTTTCTGATGCCTGATTCTGTTTTTCTCTCTGTTTAAGGTGCAGCTCCATCCAGAGATGGGTGTGGTATTTGTGCTGAAAACCCTCCTGTCCTGTGCACCAACAGCATTTCTTGTATATTCGTTTGTGAATTGTTCTGTAATTTTATGTCTGTAGCATGGCCCCAAGCAGAGGGTCATCCCTTTGAGTCTGGTCTGCTTGAGGTTTTTTCTTCAGAGGGAGTTTTTCCTTACCACTGCTGTTCTGGGGGTTAGTAAGGTTAGACCTTACTTGTGTGAAGCACCTTGAGGCAACTCTGTTGTGATTTGGCGCTATATAAATGAAAATAAATTGAAAAAAATTGAATTGAAATTGAAATTGCTGATGTGGAGAGAGCAAATCGGGAAGTGCAAGACATTAGTATGGATGAAGTGGCGGCAGCTATGAAGAAGATGAAGGGTGGAAAGGCATTTGGCCCAGATGGCATTCCAGTGGAGGCATGGGAATGTCTAGGAGAGATGGCAGTGGAGTTTATAACCAGATTGTTTAACAAAATCTTGGAAAGTGAGAGGATGTCTGAGGAGTAGAGACAAATTGTGCTGGTTCCTATTTTTAAGAACAAGGGTGATGTGCATAGCTGCAGAGGCATTAAGATAACCAGCCACAGTATGAGGTTATGGGAAAGAGTATCACAAGCTAGACTTAGAAAACAGATGAAGATCTGTGAACAGCAATATGGTCTTATGCAGAGAAAGAGCACCACAGATGGAATGTTTGCTCTGAGAGTACTGACGGAGAAGTATAGAGGTCAGAAGGAGTTACATTGTGTGTTTGTGAATTCAGAGAAAGCTTATGACAGGGTGCCAAGAGAAGAGTTGTGGTATTGTATGAGGAATTCTGGAGTGGCAGAGAAGTATGTTAGGGTAGTACAGGATATGTACAAGCATAGTGTGACAGCGGTGGGATGCTCACTAGAAATGACAGACTCATTCAAGATGGAGGTGGGATTACACCAAGGATCAGATCTGAGTCCTTTCTTGTTCACAATGGTGATGAACAGGTTGACAGATGAGATCAGACAGGAGTCTTCATGGACTATGATGTTTGGAGATGACATTGTGATCTGTAGTGAGTGGAGAGCACAGGTTGAGTCTAACCTGGAAAGGTGGGCGATATGCTCTGTACAGCATGGGAATGAATGACAGTAGGCGCAAGACTGAGTACATGTGTGTGAATGCGAGGGAGCCCTGTGGAATAGTGCAGTTACAAGGAGTAGAGGTGGTGAAAGTACAGCCCCAATTCCAATGAAGTTGGGATGTTGTGTAAAATGTAAATAAAAACAGAAAACGTTGGCTCTTGGACAATTCTTCTGACAATTCTTTTCTGTCCCCTGTCAGAAATCCTGCCAGGAGCACCTGGCCTTGGCCATTTTATGGTGAAATGATGTTCTTTCCACATTCAGATTATGGCCCCAACAGTACTCACTGAAGCATTCAGTTTAGAAATCCTGTAACCAATGGCATCAGTATGTTTCGAGTTGTGAGGATCTTGCGAGAGTGTTATAAAAATTAATGTTGTTAATGCTCTGTTAAATATAATTGCATTATAATTGTCTTAATAATTGACTGAACAATGCCATGGAAGAGGAAGTGTACAAAGAGCATAGATCAGGGTGGCAAAGTTCATGTACAACCTCAATTCCAATGAAGTTGGGACATTGTGTAAAATGTAAATAAAAACAGAATACAATGATTTGCAAATCCTCTTCAACCTATATTCAATTAAATACACCACAAAGACAAGATATTTAATGTTCAAACTGAAAAACTTTATTGTTTGTGCAAATATTTGCTCATTTGAAATGGATGCCTGCAACACGTTTCAAAAAAGCTGGGACAGTGGTATGTTTACCACTGTGTTACATCACCTTTCCTTCTAACAACACTCAATAAGTGTTTGGGAACTGAGGACACTAATTGTTGAAGCTTTGTAGGTGGAATTCTTTCCCATTCTTGCTTGATGTATGACTTCAGGTGTTCAACAGTCCGGGTTCTCCGTTATTGTATTTTGCACTTCATAATGCGCCACACATTTTAAAAGGGCGACAGGTCTGGACTGTAGGCAGGCCAGTCTAGTACCTGCACTCTTTTACTATGAAGCCACGCTGTTGTAACACGTGCAGACTGTGGCTTGGCATTGTCTTGCTGAAATAAGCAGGGACGTCCATGAAAAAGATGTAGCATGTGTTGCTCCAAAGCCTGGATGTACCTTTCAACATTGTTGGTGCCATTACAGATGTGTAAGTTGCCCATGGCATGGGCACTAACACACCCCCATACCGTCACAGATGCTGGTGTTGTGTGGGCCGCTGAAGAGGAGGTACTGCTGGCCCACCACCACCAGATGGCGCCCTGCTTGGAGTGCGGGCTTCAAGCACGAGAGGGCGCCGGAGCCACTGGGAGTGACAGCTGTCGCTCTTCATCAGCACCAGCTGTCAATCATTCAACCCATCACCATCACCATAAAGGCCGGACTGCAACTCCACCTCCTCGCCGAGAAATCATCTACCATACAGGTAATTTCTCTGCTTAAACTGAACAAGAGTCTGATCTCATTTACAGCCGTTTTCCTGTGACGTGTCCTTGTCTGCTGTATTGGCATTTGGTGTGGACTGCGATGGCTTCGCCTCACACCCCAACCAGATAAGTGGTTTCACAAGGAGCTGTACGAGTGTGTGATTGGAGGGTGGACGTTCTCCCTCCTAACTGAACACAGACTGTGGGATTACTGAGTGTGCGTACTCACACTCATCAAACTGTTTCTGTTCTCTGCCAGCAGTACCGGGTCTGACTGCTGAAGACAGTGGCCACCTGGGGCGCAGGGCTTGGCGGCTCCGGTGTTCTTCAGATCCGTTGGTGGTGGAAGCTGTGTGGGTTCCGGCTCTTCTATCACCAGATGTCTCCTATCTTCGAGCCTGCCACACGCCACCTTGTGTATGATTGACATTCCGCACTATTGTTATTGTCTGTACTTCGTGTGCGCTTCACAACATTAAATTGTTACTTTTTGGCTTATCCATTGTCCGTTCATTAATGCCCCCTGTTGTGGGTCCGTGTCACGACACCTTCCCAACAGCTGGCTTACCATCACAGATATTCTGGAACTCTGGAAAAGAGAGGATAAAATCTGTCAAATTCTTGGCGACTTTAATATAAATTTGTTCAATACTTCAGTACTAATTGTTCAATACTCATTGTGCAACGAATGATTTCTTAGATAATCTTCATGCAAATTACCTTTTTTCCTTAGTTACCAAATCGACAAGAGTTACAGAATATTCTGATACATTAATAGATAATATTTTATTTAATAACTTAAATTATGCAGTGAAATCTGGAATATTGTTTACGGATATTTCAGATCATTTTCTAATATTTCAAATTGTGGAATTGGAAAATTGTTATATGCCAAATAGGAAGTCTACTACTTACTATAGAAATTTCAATACTACTAATAAAATGAAATTTAAGAGACTAATTGAAAACATATCCTTTGAAAAAATATATACGTAAACAGATCCCGATTTAGCCTATCGGGTCTTCATGCAAATGTTTAATGAAGCTTACAAAAAATCATTCCCAATCATTAAGTTTAATAATTTCTTGTTCAAATGTTGGTGCTTCTCTTGCAAAGAAAATTGACTCCACAAATATAAATCCTGTTGATTACATTAAAGGTTCATTTCCTTCTATGGTTGAATTTGAACCCACAAATTCCAATGAGGTTTGTGAAATCATTGCTGGTCTGCGTCCATCTGCAGCTGTCCATGATGGAATAAGTACATCTGTTGTTAAATCTGTTATATGTGAAATTTCTGAACCACTTACACATATTTTTTCTTTGTCTTTGAAAACGGGCAAATACCTTCTGATTTAAAGATTACTAAAATCATACCTCTGTTTAAAAAAGGTGATTCTGCATATTTTTCAAATTATCGCCCTATCTCAGTCTTGCCATGTTTTTCAAAGATCTTGGAGAAACTTGTTTATAAGAGATTAATAATCATTTGCTTAAGAACTCAATTTTATATAATTATCAATATGGTTTTTTGAAAAATCATTCTACTTCTATGGCTTTGATCAAATTATTGGATAGAATTCATTTAGCTTTGGAAAATAATGAGTTTGGTACTGGTGTGTTTTTAGATCTTTCAAAAGCATTTGATACAGTAAATCATGAAATTTTGCTTTCAAAGTTAAACAAATATGGATTTAAGGCAACTGTACATACATGGCTTAGTAATTATTTATCTGTAAGAAAACAGTATGTTTCTTTAAACCTGGATTCGGCTATCAATTGTGTAGAGTGTGGAGTACCTCAAGTTTCAATTCTGGGACTGTTATTGTTCATAATATATATTAATGAATTTGCATCTGTTTCTACTACTACATTCCAGTGGCGATTTTGGTATGGAAATTCTGGTGGGGCCACACAATATTCACGCAAGAAAATCTGATGCAATCCAAACATATTACCACTCTCATATCATCACAGCATATAAAGTGCAGAAGAGAGGAGATCACATCACATTTGATGAGAAAATCCAAGCTCAATAATACTGTCTTGAATCACATAATCTGACCAGATAGCCTATTACCATATCAACACCACCACCAAAGAACGGTGTTAAAACTTTCCCAAGATTAAATACTTAATATTGAAACAACAATGTGATATAACAAAACAATGAAGAAACCACTGCGTAAACAGCCCACAGCCAATACATAACAATCAATAAATCAGTCAGTCAGAAAGCATTTCAGCACCACAGACAGGTGATCAGCTCCTTTGGGGAGCATGCTTGAGGTTATGCGTCCTCTAACACACCCACACACACCAGCAACCCATTACTCCAACTCCGCTACAATTGTACAACATGTTATATATAAACAATTAAGTCACCCTCTGACACTTGTGCGTCAAACTCTCATGCTTAAACCAATGCCTAAACACAGCACAGCAGTCAATATGTCATAGTTAAGAATAAAAATAAATAAGAGTCACCATGGTTCAGTTTTTGAAGAGGAATGAAGCTCGGCGGTCCTTCATGGTGGCGAACTTCTCAATGACCTTGCTGTTAAAATCTGACAGTCCATGGATGAATCCATTTCAATAGAAAGCATCGCAGGCCTCTGTCATGACTGTAGCTTGTGTCAGTTTTCCTCCTTTTATTTCCGTCTGCTACACTTTCTTGCACAATCACATCAGCTCATTCCCTGAGACGTCCCACGTTCTTCTTAAAAGTACCCATCACCTGGTTGATGCCGGCTGCGTCGATTTCCCTCTTTTGCACCACAGTGTACAAAATGTCCACTTCTGGCATGAGCTCAGAAAAAAAAACTGCAAGAAGTGTAGCAACTTTGGGTCCTACAGGTGCATGGACAGGCCATAGGCCTCGCTGATGATCACCCTGTACCATCCCTCTTGTGTGTGCATGTTGTCCAAACACTCTATCTCCTGGCGGCATTCCCACACAGCATTGACTGTTCTGCTTTTGAAATTCCACGGCGTGGCTGGAGATCTCGGGATGCGCCTCTCCGATGTTGCGTCAAGAGCAGCTGTTCTCTTTGGTGAGTTAGAGAAAAACACTGCGAATGCTGACAGATCAGAAAAAAACACTTTCAGCTTGGAAATTCTTGCTGAGCAGGTTTGTTGGAGTGTCAGGTTTAATTGGTGTGCGTAACAGCGCACAAAATGCGCATTTGGATAGCGCACCTTGACAAGAGTCTGAACTCCGCACACACCTCCACTCATTACTGCTGCACCGTCATATGTTTGCACTATGAGCTTGTTTCCCAGGTTCAGGGGCTCAAGAGATGACATTATAGCAGCTGACAGACCAGCAGCCATTTTGTCCTTTACCTCAATAAACTCCCAAAACCTCTCTGTCACTGTGTTGTTGACCATGTAGCGCAGCACTATGACCGTCTGTGATTTGCAGGAGATGTCAGTGGTCTCATCTGCCTGCACAGCAACTAAAGGTGCGTCTACCAACTATTGAGTAACCTCATCCTTGTAAACACTGTACATGCAATCCAAAAGTTCATTCTGGATTATTGCTGAAGTGCCCTTAAAATAAGGTTGAGAATTGTAGTGTCCTCTGAGCCTGGAGTCTCCCTCACACATCGTCTCAAAATACACCTGAAAATGCCGGGGTTTAAGGAGTTGGCAGACTCATGTCCATGCAGGGCAAGTTCACACTTCCCGCACAGTTTTAAACAGGTTATAATTCTGCCAAGAACATACCTGTTTTCTTCAGTCTGGCAATTGTGCTCTTCAATGTCACGTCTGTATGCACTGTCAAGCTGAGATGCAATATTTGTAGTACCTAATAAGCCGAGCTTGATGGCATTATCCACATGTGATGCGCAGCTCTCATGTTTTACGAGCCTTTCTGATAGATGTTTCAAGTCCTTAAATCCAGTCATTGTCCAGACAGTTTCCCCTCCAGAAAGAAGGCATGGAAAACAGAAGAGTGCTTTTTTTGATTGGCTAGCCGTTAGCCATTTTTTATGTTTGAACCATTCATGGTTGAATGATCTATTTTTATCCTTTCCTTCTTGACAAAGGGTGAAATCTTCTGGTCTATGGGGTCCCAGACGTTTAATCTCTAATTTATGTTCAATCGGTAGAGTACCAAATCGCACAGCCACTAAATAATCTACTTGGTTCATTGTTTTTCTAAACAGCAAACTAGTTAATTGACAAGTTAGCAATGCCCAGTACCCGCCCTCACACCAAATCAACCAATAGGAAAGCATGCGGGGCCCTGGCTGTCAGGCCCCACTGGCCAAACTGACGTGTGCGTGAAGCACGTGCATACACATGCAACGTGTCCATTTCAGAGCGCTGCAGGCATGGCCTTCTCTTGCCGTGCCCCACTGAGCGGAAACAGGTGAGCAGCAGAGACAAATCCATACAGAACAACATTACAAAGAAGTCTAGAGAAGAAATACACTCTGCAAATGAAATCTTCAATCTTCAAATCTTTTATTTGGCGAACCAAATTCAGTTTGTTACTTGAAGTTTTGCTGAACAACATAATTGTGATGAGGATAATTATCCTTTGCACAACAGCGATATCTGGTGGGGCCGAGCCCCACGGGCCCCTAATGCAAAAATGCCACTACTACATTCCCTTTGTTGTTCGCTGATGATACTACTCTTTTTATTTCCAGCAAAGATATTGATAGTTTGGTTAGTACTTTAAATGATGATCTTTGTAATTATTCAACCTGGTTCAAAGCCAGTAGATTATCATTAAATATAAAAAGTCTAATTTTATGTTATTTGCTGGCAATAAAAATGTAATCATGGTGTAATGAAAATTTGCATTGATAATGAAATAATATCAAGGGTCTCATCTATATGTTTTTTGGGTGTGTGGGTAGATGAGAAACTGTCTTGGAGAGAACATATTGATTATGTTTGTAAAAAATAACCAAGTCAGTAGGAATCATAAGCAAAATGTTGTGTGGGCCGCTGAAGAGGAGGTACTGCTGGCCCACCACCACCAGAGGGCGCCCTGCCTGGAGTGCGGGCTCCAGGCACCAGAGGGCGCTGCCGCCTAATGGGAGTAGCCGGGGTGACAGCTGTCACCCATCACCAGACTCAGCTGTTCCACTCAGCACAGAGGTATATCAGGAGGACGGCGTCTCCACCTCAGTGCCGAGATATCGCCTTACGTTAAAGGTAACGTTCTCTGCATTAATATTCTGAGTAACTGGCTAAAAGATTTGTTAAACCTTTGCAGGACAGCTGATTATTGTGAGCTAAATTGCTTGGAGAAGTACTCACCTTTCTGCAGTATTGACGTGAGGTGGAGTCAGCTTCTTCCCTCTCTGTGTACTGGGTGCAGCCGCATCCACACCTGTGTGTTTGTTCTCTTGCCAGCAGTACCGGATCCGACGAGCGGAGGCAGTGGCCACCTGGGAATTCGGGACTTGGCGGTTCCAGTATTTCCAGGGTTCGGTGGCAGGGGAAATCTGGGTGGTTCCGGCTCGACTTGGACGGACGTCTCCTACCTTTGAGCCTGCCCACACGACACCAGTGGAATTCGGTGTAAACCCAAATTGTCAATTGTTGTATTGGTTGTACACTTTCACAACAGGATATCTCGGCCAGCGTCATGGACCCCGAGGGGCGTCAACCGGCTGTTGAACGGCCAATGGAAGACCAAGGCGCGGCGGAGGCTTCGGGAGGGGTAATCGGTGAGTTGCAGCGGATTCTCACCGCTTTCACCTCTCGGATCGACTTAATGACCGAGCAGCACGTTCTCCTGAACCGCAGGATGGAGGCTCTCGCCGCACAAGTGGAGGCGCGCCCTTTGGGCGCCGCTGCGGCTCTCCCTCCCGAGGACCCTGCGCGCGAAAGTGACGTTCCACTGGTCGTTCAACGGTCCCTTCCTCCGTCCCCAGAAGCATACATAAGCCCTCCAGAGCCGTACGGAGGCTGTGTGGAGACGTGCGCGGACTTTCTGATGCAGTGTTCGCTCGTCTTCGCACAGCGTCCCGTGATGTACACGACTGATGCTAGCAAAGTAGCTTATGTGATAAATCTGCTTCGCGGGGAGGCACGCGCTTGGGCTACAGCGCTCTGGGAGCAGAACTCACGGCTCCTTCACACATACGATGGGTTTGTACGGGAGCTCAGAACGGTGTTCGATCATCCCAATAGAGGAGAGTCCGCTTCAACCGCACTACTGTCAATAAGACAGGGCGTCGGAGCGCAGCTGCCTATGCAGTCGCCTTCCGCATCGCGGCGGCGAGATCCGGCTGGAATAGCACTGCCCTCCGCGCTGCCTTTGTAAACGGACTGTCACTGGTCCTAAAAGAGCACCTGGTGGCTAAGGACGAACCGCGGGATTTAGATGGGCTCATCGATCTAGTTATACGACTCGACAACCGGTTAGAAGAACGCCGTCGGGAACGAGGCGAAGGGCGTGGCCAGGCACGCGGTCGTCCCTTTCCCTTCCGGGTCCGATCGAGCTCCGCCCTCCCCACGCTCCTCTGTTCCTGCGCCTCCGTGCGCCTATGGCTCCCCCTGCTGACAAAGCTATGGACACAAGCAGGGCAACATTTAGGGCACCTGGAGCACAAAGGAGGCGGGCCCACGGAGCTTGTTATGTTTGTGGCTCGAGTGAGCATTTCGCAAACGACTGCCCCGAGCGGTTAAAACTCCAACGCCCGCCCCTAGAGACTGGGCCAGGGTGGGCCAAAATATTCACGTGGGACACACCCACATTGCTACACGACTCCCAGTCACGATCCTGTTTGAGGATTCGACCCTGAAGGCCCCAGCACTGGTGGACACGGCTCTGAGGGGAATCTGCTTGACAGTAGATGGGCCAGGGAGATAGGGCTCCCTCTGGTGGCTCTTACCTCGCCTGTGCAGGTTCGGCGCCTAGATGGCTCCCTACTTCCCACCAATCCCACATAAGACACCTCCAGTAACTCTGGGTGGTGTCAGGTACCACCGGGAGGTGATCGAGTTCTTTGTGACTCAGGGCCACCTCCCATGTGGTTTTGGGGTTTCCATGGATGCTAAAGCACAATCCCCGGATCGATTGGCCGTCCGGGTAGTGGTTCAGTGGAGCGAAACCTGCCATCGGGAGTGGTCTAGGTTCCTCGGTCCTACCGGCTTCCCAAGCTAAAGGAGGAGGTCCGAGTCCCGCCCAATCTGAAGGCGGTGCTGGCGGAGTACCATGACCTCGCTGACGTGTTCAGCAAGGATCTGGCTCTCACGCTTCCCTCCCCACCGCCCGTATGATTGTGCCATTGATTTGGTTCCAGGCAGTGAGTTTCCGTCCAGTAGGCTGTACAACCTCTCACGGCCGGAGCGTGAATCAATGGAGACCTACATCCGGGACTCATTAGCTGCCGGGTTGATCAGAATTCCACCTCTCCGAGGGTGCTGGTTTCTTTTTTGTGGGTAAAAAGGATGGCGGGCTTCGTCCATGCATTGATTACAGGGGGTTGAACGAAATCACGGTTCGCAATCGATACCCGTTGCCCCTGTTGGATTCGGTGTTCACCCCTTGCATGGAGCCAATATCTTCACCAAACTTGATCTTAGGAATGCTATCATTTGGTTCGGATCCGGAGGGAGACGAATGGAAGACGGCATTTAACACCCCCGTTGGGCCATTTGAGTACCTGGTCATGCCGTTCGGTCTCACTAATGCTCCCGCGGACCTTCCAAGCGTTGGTAAACGATGTCCTGCGGGACTTCCTGCACCGGTTCGTCTTCGTGTATCTGGATGATATACTCATCTTTTCCCCGGATCCTGAGACTCATGTCCGGCATGTCCGTCAGGTTCTGCAGCGGTTGTTGGAGAACCGCCTGTTTGTGAAGGGCGAGAAGTGTGAATTCCACCGCACTTCTTTGTCCTTCTTGGGGTTTATCATCTCCTCTAACTCCGTCGCCCCTGATCCGGCCAAGGTTGCGCCGGTGAGAGATTGGCCCCAACCCACAAGGCCGTAGGAAGCTGCAACAGTTCCTCGGTTTTGCTAATTTCTATAGGAGGTTCATTAAGGGCTATAGTCAGGTAGTTAGCCCCCTGACAGCCCTGACCTCACCAAAAGTTCCCTTCACCTGTCGGATCGGTGCGAAGCCGCGTTCAAGGAGTTGAAACGGCGCTTCTCGTCTGCAACCAGTTCTGGTGCAGCCCGATCCTAGCCGCCAGTTAGTGTTGAAGTGGATGCCTCGGACTCAGGGATAGGAGCGGTGCTCTCCCAGAGCGGGAAGACCGATAAGGTCCTTCACCCGTGGTGGCCTATTTTTCTCGCAGGTTGACCCCCGCTGAACGGAACTTGACTCGGCCAATCAGGAACTCCTTGCTGTGAAAGAGGCCCCGAGAGTGGGAGACATCTGTTGAGGGACAGCCGTGCCATTCACGGTTTTCACTGACCATCGACCTGGAGTACATCAGGACCGCCAGCGCTGAACCCCAGGCAAGCCCTGGTCACTGTTCTTTGGCCGTTTGACTTCCGGATTACCTACCGTCCCGGGACCAGAATCAGAGGTCGGATGCATTGTCCCGTGTGCACAAAGACGAAGTCAAAACGTAACCGTCTGATCCCCCGGATCCCATCATCCCGGAGTCCGCTATCGTGCCGCCCTCACCTGGGACGTGGAGAAGACCGTCCGGGAGGCCCTGACCCGTGTCCCGTATCCCGGAAACGGACAAAGGACAACTATAACGTCCCACCAGAGGCTAGGGCTGCAGTCCTGGACTTCTGTCATGGTTCGAAGCTCTCCTGTCACCCAGGGGTGCGAAGGACCGTGACAGTCGTCCGGCAACGCTCTGGGGGGCATCCCTGGAGGCCGACGTCCGGGACTACGTCCAGGCCTGTACCACCTGCGGCCATGGGCAAGGCCGATCACAGAAAGACCTCAGGGCAGCTACAGCCACTGCCCGTGGCCTCATCGCCCCCTGGTCCCACATCGGTCTGGACTTCGTCACGGGTCTCCCGCCGTCCCAGGGAAACACTGTCGTGTTCACGATAGTGGACCGTTTCTCCAAGGCGGCCCACTTCGTGGCCCTCCCCGAAGCTCCCAACGGCCCAGGAGACAGCGGACCTCCTGGTCCACCACGTCGTCCGTCTGCATGGCATACCATCAGACATCGTCTCCGATCGCGGTCCCCAGTTCACCTCACATGTCTGGAGGAGCTTCTGTCCGGGAACTGGGGGCCACGGTCAGCCTCTCGTCTGGGTACCACCCCCAGACCAACGGGCAGGCAGAGCGGGCGAATCAGGAGCTGGAGCAGACACTTCGCTGTGTGACAGCCGCGCACCCGACGGCCTGGAGTACCCACCTGGCCTGGATCGAGTACGCCCACAACAGCCAAGTGTCATCAGCCACCGGCCTCTCCCCGTTGAGGTGTGCTTGGGGTATCAGCCCCCCTTGTTTCCGGTGGTTGAGGGAGAGGTCGGTGTGCCCTCGGTCCAGGCCCACCTACGGAAGTGCCGTCGGGTGTGGCGGGCCGCCCGCTCTGCCTTGTTGCAGGCCCGGACGAGGGCGAAGAAACATGCAGACCGGCGGCGAGCCCCGGCTCCCAAGTATCGTCCTGGGCAGGAGGTCTGGTTGTCCACCAAGGACATTCCTCTACAGGTTGACTCACCAAAACTACAAGAACGGTACATCGGACCTTATAAGATCCTCAAGGTCATCAACCCCGCCGCAGTGAGGCTCCAGCTTCCGGCCTCACTGCGGATCCATCCAGTTTTTCATGTTTCCCGGATCAAGCCTCTTCACACCTCACCCCTCTGCACCCCGGGTCCGGCGCCACCTCCTGCCCGGATCATCGACGGAGCACCGGCTTGGACAGTCCGCCGGCTCCTTGATGTCCGTCGGATGGGCCGGGGTTTTCAGTATCTGGTGGACTGGAGGGGTACGGACCCGAGGAGCGCTCCTGGTGAAGAAGGGCTTCATCCTGGACCCGGCCCCTCCTGGCCGACTTCTACCATCGCCATCCGGACAAGCCCGGTCGTGCGCCAGGAGGCACCCGTTGAGGGGGGGTCCTGTTGTGTGGGCCGCTGAAGAGGAGGGTACTGCTGGCCCACCACCACCATAGGGCGCCCTGCCTGGAGTGCGGGCTCCAGGCACCAGAGGGCGCTGCCGCCTAATGGGAGTAGCCGGGGTGACAGCTGTCACCCATCACCAGACTCAGCTGTTCCACTCAGCACAGAGGTATATCAGGAGGACGGCGTCTCCACCTCAGTGCCGAGATATCGCCTTACGTTAAAGGTAACGTTCTCTGCATTAATATTCTGAGTAACTGGCTAAAAGATTTGTTAAACCTTTGCAGGACAGCTGATTATTGTGAGCTAAATTGCTTGGAGAAGTACTCACCTTTCTGCAGTATTGACGTGAGGTGGAGTCAGCTTCTTCCCTCTCTGTGTACTGGGTGCAGCCGCATCCACACCTGTGTGTTTGTTCTCTTGCCAGCAGTACCGGATCCGACGAGCGGAGGCAGTGGCCACCTGGGAATTCGGGACTTGGCGGTTCCAGTATTTCCAGGGTTCGGTGGCAGGGGAAATCTGGGTGGTTCCGGCTCGACTTGGACGGACGTCTCCTACCTTCGAGCCTGCCCACACGACACCAGTGGAATTCGGTGTAAACCCAAATTGTCAATTGTTGTATTGGTTGTGCATTTTCACAACAGTAAAACTTGTTATTTACTTTCTCCATTGTCCGTTCATTGCGCCCCCTGTTGTGGGTCCGTGTTCCAACACTTTCACAACACAAAATAAGATATTTAATACATCACAAATGTCTTTTAACATTATATTATAGTTTAGTTTATCCATTATTAAGTTATTGTAATATTGTATGGGGAAGTACCTTTGCAACCTATATAAACAAAATATTTCTTCAACAGAAAAAATTTGCTTGAATAGCTACTCGTTCAAAACCTTGTGCTCCAAGTGCACCTCTGTTTTTTAAATTGCAGCTCTTAAATATTTCCCATATAAATATTTTCTTGACTTGTACGTTTGTTTTCAGAGCTCTTAGCCTTCCTTCATTAAATATTATTTTGTGCATAACCATCAAATTCATAATTATCCGACCAGGCAGGCTGCACATTTGCATTTACCTTTGCATAGAGCGACTCGTTATCAGCATCACATCAGATATCATGGCGTTAAATCTTGGAATGATAATGTATATCTTGAGAATCTATCACTTTATATACATATAAAAGTGGTCTATAAGCGAAGATCCTGCAGGAGTATTTACAATGATTTGTTTTAATCTAGAAAAAAAAAAATGGTGTAATTCCTTTGTATTCTGTTATGTTTGCTTTGTTTGGGAGTGGATTCTTTATAAGCCTTTTGGCTTCCACCACTCTCTTGCACTTTATTTATATTGTATTTTTTTCTCTCTCCCTCTCTGTTTTATTTTAATTTTATGTGTTTTATTTTGTTCTAAATAAACAAATCAATCAATCAAAATCTTTTGCACTTTGCGCTGGTAACAATCTGGGTGGTCTTTTTCCTCTAATGTCCGGAGGACATGATGTCCATGATTTCCAAAAACAATTTGAAATGTGGACTCATCAGACCACAGCACACTTTTCGACTTTGCTTCTGTCCATTTCAAATGATCTTGGGCCCAGAGAAGGTGGCAGCGTTTCTGGATGTTGTTGATGTATGGCTTTCACTTTGCATGGTAGAGTTTAACTTGCACTTGTAGATGTAGCGACGAACTGTGTTAACTGACAATGGTTTTCTGAAGTGTTAAAGTTTATTAGTTTGAACATTAAATATCTTGTCTTGTGGTGTATTCAATTGAATACATGTTGAAGAGGATTTGCAAATCATTGTATTCTGTTTTATTTACATTTTACACAACGTCCCAACTCGGCTTCGCCTCGTTGAATGGTATGTTCCAGCTTTCACCTCATGAAATATTCGTACCATTGAACTCATAAACATTCATTATTTGTATATTAATTTGCATGAACCTGCATGAACCAGCATTCTAGTTGATAATGAGTTAAAAGTAGAAGACTAAATTTTTTTTAAATTTTAGGTCAAAATGTTTTTGTTTTTTGTTTTTTAGAGGGAGGGAGTAATTTCAACAAGATAGCTGCTTGTTTCCTTTATTTTATCTGGCAACACGGGTGCTCTCGCCTTACTTATGTAAGGAAAAAAAAAATACCCAGAGGGAAACATGTCTGAAATCTGAAATCACCTTAGCTCAGGATTTGGGATGGCAGCGTGGCCACCTGTGGTGTCGGGAATCCATGTAAAGGCAGTGGAGGATGAATTATAGAGCTCGCAGTCGTACAACAAGGGAGCAGACTCATGAGGGGAATAGAACAGGGAATGTTCACCTGTGTGTGAGAAGGAACAGCAAGCCGCTGGCTACAAAAAGTACATATGCAGCAGAAATCTACTCCCTGGTTGCCGTTTGGCCTCCAGCAGTGAAGGATAAGTGAATTACAGCTGCAGCAAAAAGCTGACCTGACTTCCTCAGGAGGGGGTGATTGTGTGCGCACTCTCGGCCTGTGGGATGCTGTGTTTATGCTGCAAGGCCGTGTGTATGAGATCAGGTCCAGCGTGAATAATCCTGACAGCGAGAGCGTGCATCTTCTACGAGCACGTGGAGCAGTGAGTGTGTGTGTTAGAGTGACTGTATGCAGGTGCAAATGTGTCTGCAAAAGTTGTAAAACATCCATAGATTGTCTAGACTCTAGAGGATGGAGAGCTGTGGAATCTGCAAATGTAAAAGATTCCACACAACATGATGATACAGGAAGTAAAGACAGAAATGTCATATGCACTGGATGTACAGAGGTGAAGAACAGACATTATACCCTTATAGTTTGAATGCATTTTCTTACTACTATTTTAAAATACCCCATTGCATAGTAAGCATAAAACATATTTTTTGAATTATGTCATAAATCAGAAATGAATGAAGCTGTGCAGAGGTTACAGATTAAAGTCACTCTGCAGAGGGTCAGTGCTGGACAGAGTTAGAGTCTGTTTTCCCACAGGTGGGCTACATTAGAGTTGTTACAGCCAAGGGTGTCAACTATGGACTGTACATAAATGATGGACAAACCCTGAGTGACGTAACCCATAGCTTTTCTGTAGAGACCTGGAAGAGCCTGTGGGCAGGAGCCAAGTCCTGCTGGAAAAGGAAATCAGTATCTTCATAAAGCTTGTCAGCAGATGGAAGCATAGCGAGCTCAAAGATCTCATGACAGACGACTGTGTTGACTTTGGACTTGTTAAAATACAGTGAACCAACACCAGCAGATGACAGAACACCACAAATCATCAGTGACTGTGGAAACGTCACACTGGACTTCAAACAGCTTGGATTCTGGGCCTCTCAACTCTTCCTCCAGACTCTGGGATCTTAATTTCCAAATGAAATGCAAAATTTACTTTCATCTGAAAAGAGAACTTTGGACCACTGAGTGATGCTTGAGATCTTTTTCTCCTTAGTCCAGGTAAGATGCTTCTGACATTGTCTTTGGTTCAGGAGTGGCATGACATTATGAATACAACACTTTTGGCTCATATCCTGGACATGTCTGTGTGTGGTGGTTCTTGATGCACTGACTCCATCCTCAGTCCACTCTGTCTGAAGCTCCCCCAAGTTCTTTTATTGGCTTTGTTTTGAGAATCTTCTCAAGGTTGCTTTCGTAGCACTTTTTCCACTCTAGGCAACTTACTGTGCCCCTCACTCCTACACATATACGTTTAGACACACTTCCTCACTCCTCATCACTGCACCTGTGCTTTTCAACCAGCCCTCACTCATCTGCTTGATTGTTTATCAGAGTTTAAAGGGAGTCTTCTCCATTCAATCTCTCCTAGATGGTAAGCCAAACTTTTTACCCAGTGTTTCAGTTTTTGCTCTCTATGTTCATCCTGACTTTGCTGCATTTTTTTTTACCTTGAACTTTGCCTCTTGTTTTGGTACTGTTGCCTGCTTTGTGGTGATATGGGCTGTCCTTTTTGACCTGCTGAGCATTGCATGTGATGGAATGACATGCTGCACTTTGTACTTGTCAGAATAATTAAAATAAAGTGAACTTTGTTCCACTGCTGATGTGATGACAGTCTTAAAAGACCAAAAATCACCTCCCATGACACCTGCTCTAAGCCTGTGCATGTGTATTTCTATTTTGATTGCCATTTTGGTTGTCCAGCTTCACAATGCATATGCAGTTAAAAGAAAATAATGTTGGGGATAACTTTTGGTGACCACAAAAGTTGTGGGGCAAAGTTGCCAATGCTCCAAACATAAATTATGCCCATGGTAACAGCAGGTTTATGTCCTGTGGTTGGGTGTAATTTTAATTCAGTATGAGGAGAGAACTCTGGCCAGCTCATATCGCAGTAGGAGTGGGAGCTTGATGGGGACAGCAGGCTGGGCTCTCTCGGGAGCGGCAGTGGCCATCACCATCGGCACAGTTGGAAGAGGCAGGACCATCGGGCCAGACTTGGTCAGCAGCAGTGTGAGCGGCGGCATTCATCATCAGGCTGGGCTTTGTCTGCAGCGGCAGGAGCAGCGGCTGCCACCGCCGTTAGCAGCGGGAGTGGCGGCAACCACCACTAACGGCTCTGTCAGTGATAGCAGCTGGGGCAGCAATAACCATCATCAGGCCAGGCTCTGCCAGCAGCGGAGGTGGGATCAGCGGACACCTCCGTCGGCTGGATTCTGGTGGTGTGGCAGTGGCAGGTGCTGCTTCAGCCGGTTTGTGTAAAAGTGAGTGCATGATATAATTTTTTTCATATTTAGTTATGGGGCCTAAATCAAAGAGGACTGCAGTTTTGGAGGAAGAACTGGAGGAAATCAGGAAAATGTTAAATGAAATGACAGTGCAAATGAAACCAATCAAAGATGTATCTGATCAACTGAAAGTTATTTCATTGCAACAAGAAAAAATACTGGAACTAACAAAGCAAATTGCAGTTCTACAAAAGGAGAATGAGGAGAAGGACAAGACAGTAAAACTCATGGATAAGCCTATTGCAGAACTCGAGCAATCTGCTCGAATAAATTACCTCATTATTACTGGCCTGGACATAAAACCTCGGACCTATGCCAGAGCTGTGGCATCAGGAGGGGAACCAGAGATGGACAATCACTCTGTGGAGGAGCAGGTGATTTCTTTTTTGAATGGAAAAAGAATATCAATAAACTCAAGAGACACTGAAACTTGTCACCTTCTACCCCGGAGATGTCAAAATACATTAAAAACTACAATCCTGAGGTTTGTAAATAGAAAACTAAAGATTGCTGTTCTCAAGCAGGCAAAGAAATTAAAAGGAACAAATGTGTATATTAATGAACATCTAACCAAAAAAAAAACTCAGACCTTGCAAGACAGGCTCGATTTATGAAAAAGCAAAACAAGATACAGGCTACATGGACATCAAATTGTAAAATCTATATTAAACTATATGGATCACCAGAAGAAGCTAAAACACTGTGTATTAGAGAAGAACAAGATCTGGAGAAGTATAATTGAAGGAAGGCGCAAAAAAAGGAAACAAAATGGTGACATCATATAAAATCAATGTCTAATCCTATAGATTGCTTTTCTTTATCTGATGATGAAATTCCTGTTCATGCGCTTAATTTAAGAATTTTTGAAGATACTGAACATGGATTTCACGACTTTGAAAATAATATTGATCCTGATTGTTTTTTTCTTGAAAATATTAGTGACTACATTTACATGCAGCCAATAACCCTTTCATAACCGGAATATTAGCAATAACCTGGTTGCGCACGGCAAAAACCCGAATATGCTCATATTCCGGTTTTTAAAAACCCGAATATGACCCCTGGGTTTACTCCTTTTCTAACCCGAATATCAGGTCATATAAACACGCATCAGAATATCCATATAGAAAGGAACATTATTTTGTGTTCTGTGCATGTCCTATCTGCAAGGAATCTTGGTCTTTTGAGTACGGCAACTACTTGTATGCGGCGCGCGCAACCCACCGGACACCACAGAAGCAGAGGTAAACAAGTATGGTGAAATCCAGACGTGGCAGCACAGCACCATACATTTGGAGTGAGGAGGAAACCGAGTACTTCATTAGTATTGTGAAAGACATGAATATAATGTCTTTTATTGATGGTAGAAAGTACCGAGATAGCGACATTTACAAGAAGGTGGCCGAAAAGTTATGCGAAGCAGGATTTGAATGAACGCCAGACTAAATCAAGCACCGGTGGAAGACGTGCCTCGCTGTTTAGATGGGGATATTCCAAATGATACCAATGACCATGTATACAGGAGTATACTGGGGAAAGTGTAAGACACGGACCCACACCAGGGGGCATAAATGAACGGACAATACAGATGCCAATAAATACAATTTAATACTGCAAATGTGTACTACAGGTCAAGATACTGCTTTAGTCTGTCAATTAAAGTTCCACAAAAGGTGACGTGTGAGCAGGCCCGAGGGTAGGAGATGCCTATCCAGAGAAGAGCCGGGACCCACAAGGTTCCACCGCCAACAGAGGTTTTTTAAAATCCGTATGGTCAGGTACCAATAACTGAATTTATAAACTGTGTTAGTAATCACACACCCAACCAGGATAACTACGAACACATCAACACTTACTGATAATATATTGACAAATACTACTGCAGGGAATATAACAGGTGGAATACTCATTAGTGATGTCAGTGATTATATGCCGTTTTTTTTTTTTTTGTTTTTTTTTTTGCAGCTTTCCAGGTCTTAGTTGATGGATATGACCAGAAAGAACCTGTACATTTCAAAAGAAAATTAACTGAAGTTACCCTTGAGAATCTTAGAAGAGCCTTAATGCAGCAGGATGGGTGTGATATTTATAATGATGACATCGACAAATCATATGAATCTTTTATCACCATTATTTCTAATTTGTACGATAAATATTGTCCACTGGTGCCACAAAGTAAAAATGCACAAAAAACTGACAAACCTGACAAAAGGACTCCAGAATGCATGCAAAAAAAAAATCTTTTGTACAAGCAGTTTATAAAATTCAGAACTAAGGAGGCTGAAAGTAAATTTAAGATATACAAAAATAAATTAACGAATATCATGCGATCATGTAAGAAGCAATATTATTGTGATTTATTGGTAAAAAAAAACAAAACAACAACATTACTGGCACCTGGAAGATATTAAATGAAATTATTAACAATAGGAAAACAGTTAAAGATTATCCAACTTATTTTTATACAGGTTCTCATAAAACCATAAAAACAATAAGGCTATTGCAGATCATTTCAATAATTATTTGTTTAACATGGGTACAAAATGATCAAATTCAGTTATATCTTGTAAAACACATTCTATGGACAACAATAAATTAATTAATACTGTTTTGGATTCAATATACATTAGAGAAGTGGATGGAAATGAAATTATCAACATTGTTTCTAAATTAAAGGGGAAAAAAATCAACTGACTGTGATAACTTTAGTATGTTTTTGATCTAAAATATTATTCATTGTATCATTAAACCTTTAACTTATATTTGCAGTTTGTCACTAATGACTGGGAAATTCCCTTCTAAAATGAAAATAGCTAAGGTGATACCTTTGTTTAAATCTGGTGACAAGCATGTTTTTTTCAAATTATAGGCCAATTTCTTTGTTATCACAGTTTTCTAAAATTCTGGAAAAAAATATTTGTAAAGAGCCTGAATGATTTTATATCCAAACATCATATACTTAGTGAACAGCAGTATGGTTTTAGAAAAAGACTCACCACTTCTCTGGCTATAATTTATTTTGTTGAACAAGTTACAAATGCAATAGAGAAGAAGCAATATACTGTAGGGGTTTTCTTTGATTTACAGAAAGCATTTTATACCATAGATCATTCTTTATTATGGACAAATTACAGAAGTACAGCATTAAAGTATTAGCCCTTGATTGGTTAGCTAGTTATTTATCAAATAGGTATCAGTGTGTTCATTCTGGAGGGACAAATTCAGAATTATTGAGGATCACATGTAGGGATGGGTATTGATAGATTTTATCGATATCGATGCCATTATCGATTCTGCTTATCGATCCGATTCCTTATCGATTCCCTTATCAATACCTCGTGAATTTTGTACTAAAAGTAGGCTTTACAGGTTTTCTATGTATTTCATTGAGTCTTAAAGTAAATAAATATGAAATTGGTCACTGTACCCTTGATCTCTGGACATAAATAAAAATAAACAAAACGGTGTTTCACTTTGAAGTTATTAATTCAGACTGGACTCTATTGTTCTAACTTGACTCGGCAGAGAGCCGCGCAGCATTTGGAGCTGTGTGAACAGAACGGAGGACGATTCTCGTTTCTTTTCACAACAAGACAGGAGTCCCAGTTAGTAACTTTAATCCGCACAAACGTGACTCACGATTGACATATTCAGGGATGAAAGTGGTGAAAAACAAAAAAAGCTGAAACCCAAAATTACCCCCCAACACCACCCGCATGAAAATGTTTGAATTCTAGAAGCTCTGAAATGCAATCTGGGACTATTCCAGACAATAAACTGCAGTGAGTGCAGCATCCATTTAGGTGAGAAAAAAACAAAACAACTTTCCTTATTCAAATTCATTCCAGTAGTATTCTGCTCTTACTAGGATGCAGCAGTTTTCTAGTTTGGCAGATAGTTCTGGAGGAAATCACTGAAGAAATAACACATTAAAATATGGTTTGACCGAAACAAACTGTCAAACTTAAATAAGACAGGGATGAAATGGAGGTGTAAGAGTCACTAGGTTTTCACAGGAAACATTTATTTCTGTATGTATGTATTTATTTATTTATGTATGTTCATTGTTAGTTGCTTTTATATTTTCTGTTGTGTTTCTATTCAGGTTCTTTTTGTCTCTTTCTCTAATATTGTATATAATAAGCATTAGATTATTAATATATAAACAAAAATAAATTTAAGAAATATTCCAATTTGAAAACAAATGCATCCGAACGTGATGACAGCTGCAAATGCGTAATGCTAACTTTTAACATTGAAAATGCCATAGACATGCTAACGCGTTAGCATCGCTCCCGTTTTTAAGTTATAAAATATAAGTTTTTAAGTTAAAAAATATAAAAATAAAATCTATCAACTGTTTCAGAAGACCATAACAGGTCGGTTTAACATAGAAAAGGTAAATAATACTCACAGACGTATGCTCTTTAGGGTTTTAGCGGGGGAAAATTAAGCGAAAGAAAGAAAGTATAAACAAAGCAACAGATTGAAGCATTGCTTCAATCTGCGAACCACTGCTTCGATTGGTTCAAGGTTCAGAACAAAGCCGCGCTGCAGAAAAGTTGATCACGGACCCACTGCAGGGTCTGTAATCAATGTAGAGAAATTATCATTTTCCTGACAAACACCCCCCAAAACAATGGCCACTTTGAAGGACCGATAATAGAATCGTTAAGCACAAAGCTTATTGATGTCGGTGGATCGAATTATTTCTTAACGATACCCGAAAGGAACCGGTTCTCGATACCCATCCCTAATCACATGTGGGGTGCCCCAAGGGTCAGTCGTTGGGCCATTGCTGTTTTTGTTGTATGTTAATGATATAAGTTTGGTGTCAAAGTCTGTGCATTGTATTTTGTTTGCTGATGACACAACTGTGTTCAGTAGTGGAGAAAATTTGGGACAACTTTTGGAAAGGATGGAGAAGGAATTATTAAATTTTAAATATTAGTTTGATTCTAATAAATTGTCACTTCATTTTGGTAAGACTAAGTGTATTATATTTTGAAATAAGCCTAGGAATTTAAATAGAAACTTATCATTGAACAATGTTGAAACTGAAATTGTATCTGAAACTAAATGTCTTGGCATTTTTATTGATGATAAATTAAGTTGAAAAACTCACATAAATTATGTCAATCAATCAATCAATCAATTTTTTTATATAGCGCCAAATCACAACAAACAGTTGCCCCAAGGCGCTTTATATTGTAAGGCAAGGCCATACAATAATTATGTAAAACCCCAACGGTCAAAACGACCCCCTGTGAGCAAGCACTTGGCTACAGTGGGAAGGAAAAACTCCCTTTTAACAGGAAGAAACCTCCAGCAGAACCAGGCTCAGGGAGGGGCAGTCTTCTGCTGGGACTGGTTGGGGCTGAGGGAGAGAACCAGGAAAAAGACATGCTGTGGAGGGGAGCAGAGATCGATCACTAATGATTAAATGCAGAGTGGTGCATACAGAGCAAAAAGAGAAAGAAACAGTGCATCATGGGAACCCCCCAGCAGTCTACGTCTATAGCAGCGTAACTAAGGGATGGTTCAGGGTCACCTGATCCAGCCCTAACTATAAGCTTTAGCAAAAAGGAAAGTTTTAAGCCTAATCTTAAAAGTAGAGAGGGTGTGTCTCCCTGATCTGAATTGGGAGCTGGTTCCACAGGAGAGGAGCCTGAAAGCTGAAGGCTCTGCCTCCCATTCTACTCTTACAAACCATAGGAACTACAAGTAAGCCTGCAGTCTGAGAGCGAAGCGCTCTATTGGGGTGATATGGTACTATGAGGTCCCTAAGATAAGATGGGACCTGATTATTCAAAACCTTATAAGTAAGAAGAAGAATTTTAAATTCTATTCTAGAATTAACAGGAAGCCAATGAAGAGAGGCCAATATGGGTGAGATATGCTCTCTCCTTCTAGTCCCCGTCAGTACTCTAGCTGCAGCATTTTGAATTAACTGACACATGTCAAATCTAAAATTTCAAAAGTTATTTCAATTTTGTACAAAGCACATTATTTTCTCCCCCAACATTCATTGGTCATGTTGTATCATTCATTACTTGTCCCATATATGACCTATTATATTAAGGTTTGGGGAAACATGTATAAAACAAAAACAAATTACTGTTACAAAAGAAAGCTGAGTTATAAGTAAAAAAAAAAACATATTACGAACCAACAAACCAATTTCTTGGCATTTTATTAATGATAAATTAAGTTGGGAAAACTCACATAAATTATGTCAAATCTAAAATTTCAAAAATTACAAAAGAAAACTATAAGATTTATAAGTAAAAAAAAACATATTACAAACCAAAACTTGCTTGTCTGGGTATTTTGAAATTTCAAGATTTGGTGGATTATTTTACAATACAGATCATGTACAAAGTAAAAAATAATCTTTTGCCTCTACACATTCAGGAGTTGTTTAAAATGAGGGAGTCCAGTTATCATTTGCGAGGAACACTGATATTTGAAAGAAGAAAGATTAGAACTACTGTTAAAAGTCATTGTATTTCTGTAAAAGGTGTTAGAATTTGGAATAATTGTTTTGATAGTATTAAATTATGTGGTACATTGGTAGGTGTTATAAGGCTCTATAAAAACAATGCAATTTGTTACTATAGTATGTTATATTAGGCTAATTGTTTTTGTGGTTCTTGTTTATTTGCACATCATATTATTGATTGTTCTCTTCTGTTCAGTTGCATTATTTTATGATTGTTACCTTGTTTTGAGTGTATTTAAATGTGTATAGTAACTGGTGTACTGGGTGGGCGTTTATAAGCTTTTGCTTCAGCCCATGTCCTTTTGGCTGCACCCAATTGGGAAATCGTTTGAGTTATTGTTGTATTTTCTTTTGTTTTTTTGATTTGTTATGTTAGTAAGAGATTTTTATGTTGGTATTTTGTTTATGTGCATGCTGAATAAAACTCATTCATTCATTCATTCATTCATTCATTCATTCAGTGCTCCTGGATTTTAAAATTAGTGTTAGTTGTTTTTCCGGAAGTATATTTTGAGTTACTGACACTGGACTAGATTTGATTGGCCTCCTTTGATTGGCTGCTTCTGTTACAGACCTAGCAACCCCTGACCAGGCCAAATCAGCATCCAGCCTTCACCTGGCTGATAGATGGTACACTGTGGCTTAAACAATGATATAGCTAATTTATGGATTTTTACAGGCTTTCTCATAAGTCAAAATACATCAATTGATGCTGTCCATTGATTGCCTGAAAGCTGTGGTCCTCATGCAAAGTAAATTCACACTCAAGGTAAATATAAAGTCTTACTCGTTTGTTTTAGTGGATTCATCATCACATAAAGCCTCCTGATTTTGGAAAACGACAGCTAAAAATATTTTAATTCCTTGTCGTGGCTAAAGAAAAGTCCCTCTCGGGCACTTTGCGTCACAGTTGCTCCAAATCAGTTAGCGGAGCCTTCTCTCTCTTTCCCTCCCCCACTGGGTCTCTGTCTTTGCGCCACAAGTTGAAAAAGTCACAGCATTAACATCTCATTTACCATAGACACCAGATGATCCTGGCTGCATGCAATGAAATTATCTCATGATCCACAAAGAAAAAAAAGTTAAAGTTGCTCAGTTCTCCGTGTGGAGCGGATGCCATGCTGGTCAATATTTACGCGCAACACCTTCAGGAAAAAAAAAAGCATTTACGGTACATATTTAATTAAAAGTTAAAAAAAAAATCTTTCTATCTAACATCTTTCTGTGTAAATATCTCATGTTACAACGTGGAGACCTGCGGCTTATAGACAAGTGCAGCCTATTTATGTACTTTTTTTTTTTCTTTTTAGAACTGCTGAGTGTGGCTTATCTTCAGGTACATGCTATAGTCTGGAAATTACAGTATTTTATACCATCCTCAACTGCAGGTATGTTAAAGAAGCACACAAATGGATTAGATTTTTTTTTACCTGATCAATGTTTGTACTTGATTGAATGAAACATTTAACAACCTCTGGATACTTGTTATGAGGACTGGGTGATTCCAGATGTCTTTTTGCACCTAATTAGTCCTGAGACACACACATGCACATTAGGCATGTGAATCTTATTGCTGACAATGATTCGATATGCATCTCGGTACACTACCAGCGATACGATACATATAGTGATACAATTCAGCTCTGTTTTCAATTTGATGTGATTTGATATGTATTTGATGGCGATTCAATTCCTCACAATGCGATTTGGTGCGATACAATGCGATTCAACGTGATGCAAAAAATTATACCAAAAAATTTAAATAGAAAATAACAAGCTGCAATTCAGTATGGTACTATGCTATTCTTCTTATTCTTCTGATTCCACTAGAGGCAGAGGATTTGTTTTACTTCTTATAAGCAGCAAATTTACCAGATTCAACATTATGGAACAGGAATCAGTTCCCTCATATGTGGAACCTGTTTGATCACACTGTCAGAACTTAAACAGTAAACAATAACTCTCAATGAGTGACTTAACCCTCTGGGGTCCGGGGGCATTTTTGGACAGTTCACTCGCCTGGCATAAATGTTTTATTATTGCTGTTAAAAGCTCACCCTGCATCCCACAATGAAGTGGTATATCTCTTTTTTTCAGGACAACCTGTATTTTCAGAATATATATGCCATAGTAGTGTTTTATAAGTGTAATAAAGGTTTACAGTCAGAAATAAGAAAAGAAAAAATAAAGCGAAAAATAATTTTCACACATATTTATTCAAAACACACAGCAAACTATAATAAACAACTATTTTGACACTTTATAAAGGTAAGTTGGGGTCTTGTACAAAGAATGTACAAAAATAAACATTTTAAAATAAACTCAAATGCACATTTTGAACAATATATACAAAATAGTCTAGCGTTTTGTTTGTCTTTATGCCACATCTCAAAGCAATTTCTGTCTGCTATTATACAAAGCTTACAACACAAACTTTTTACCTAAATGGAGTTTGACTCTCTCTTGGAATGTGTTTCAGAATGTAAACAACCTTTCTTCATAGTTTGAGACCCTGTTAACACCCCCCCCCCCCCCCCCATTCAAATGCGTAATTGGCACTTTACGAGTGAGAGCGAAAGAAGCTTATTCAACAATATTCTCTGGCCAACTAAGCGAATCATTCTCTCAGTGACAATCTTCGTTCGACCACATGAGGTTGTAAGAGACCCTCTTATGCTGATCTCCTTCATTCATATGCACATGGAACCAGCAGCCAGGGGGCTATTCAGAAAGCATTCACATGCCACAGAGTAACACATAACACCTAAAAACGATCTTTGGGATACCATGTGAGACTGTTCTGCCCTA
The DNA here is from genome assembly GCF_902500255.1 of Thalassophryne amazonica. Lineage (NCBI taxonomy): Eukaryota > Metazoa > Chordata > Actinopteri > Batrachoidiformes > Batrachoididae > Thalassophryne > Thalassophryne amazonica. The sequence continues at coordinate 89,717,561 of NC_047103.1, read as the reverse complement.
TGATTGGATATTGGAAAACCATGTGACGTGAACCAATTCCGACTGGACACTCGTATTGCGCATGTGATCACACAGCTTCTATGAGGAGTACAAAGATGGTGGATGGTTGGCTGAAAGTCCGCGTTGCTAACTTTTCAGCAAAAAAAAAAGTAAGTTTCTATCTTATATCATTAAAAAGTTATTTATATTTTAGTAAAACGTGTACCTAGCCGTCGCCCCCAGAGGGTTAAAGTGAGTTACTCATTGACAGAGTACCGCCTCTTGTAATTTGAGATACTTTCTTACCAGTTTTTGGTGTGCAGCGGCAGCCACTGCATTTTTTCCAAATGACCTGTGTCTTATCAAGTTTGCCATCTTTTTTTTTTTTTTTAAGCCTAAATAATTCCAAACACCTGATTTAAATGTTTTAGGTGCATCAAAAATCTCCTACAACTGCTTGCGCCATTGTTGTGGGCCTCCATTTTGAAATAGATTTGTTGCGGTAAAAATCTGCTTTCAGGCTTCTGTCTGTGGTAGCTACATTCAGTGTGTTTCGGAAAAAAAAATCTATGCTAGTATGCAGCAACCGGTCCATCGCGATTTCATCCATCATTTGAATCAATGCACACTGAATGAATCGATACACTCGCATTGCGCACATTTGTATCTAGATACCGATTCATATTGCTTAAGCTCCACATCCCTAATGCACATACACTCACACACACACACACACACAGTTCTATAGCTCTCTATCCTGTAGCAGCTTTTATTCTGCTGGGGACCCCTGAGCAGAAAACAACTCTGATGGAAAGCCCACACACTCTGTAGTCACAGCTGAACAGGGCTGGCAGCAAATTACAACTAGCCGTTAGCAGTCTGTTCTCAACAGTGTCCATGTGGAAACAATAGATGGCATGGTCAGTAACACAAGACGACCTTCAGCACAGGATAATCCACTGGAAAGACAAAGGTGTCAGTGAGGGCAGCAGCAACAAGAGAATCCAATAAAGTTAGCAGAGGATCAGTAAACAGTAATCAAACATATCACATCAGGTGTCCAGGCTGATCCCATAAGAACAGACCGTCAGCAGAGGTTGGTAACTGGTGATGACAACACTGGGAGCAGAATGTGAGAAAGGTGATTACACAAATGAAACGATCTGGTGAGAAGTGAGGGATTTGTGATGGTTAAATGGTGTATAATCCAGTCATCTGGGAAATGAGGGTGCATGTGAACACAGTGCACACATAAGCACGCAGGCCACATGAGGAGCACAGACATGATAATGTGGGAGCTAGCTAAGATTTAATTCACATCTCAAGTACAAAAGGTTTGGTCTATGGAATTGTTAGGATGACGGCTGGGGACCAAAAAAAATGCATCTCTTAAGTAACACTTTTGGGGACACCACCAGGGGGAGCTGCTGACAGACCATTCAGAAATTGGTTTGTAACACATCTCTGAGTACATTCATCATCCTGTTTTAAATGACTCCCTGATAGGGAAGGAACAACATGATATACTTCTTTAGCGGTCGCCATGGGGACAAGTCCATTTCTGAGTGACCAGTAGAGGGCGCCCCTGCAACATTTAAATCACATCTTGAGTACATCCATAAAACCTGTTTTAAAATGTTCCTTGGGTCTAACTGCATCCATAACAATCCATCTGAGTTGTCATTTTTGGGGATTAACCCATTTCTGAGGGGGTCAAATGTGATTGTGGAGCGACCACGCCCACATCTCATTTTAAAGCGCACACCATGTACATCCTCAAAACATGTGCTAAACTGTTCTCTGGGGTGTCCTTAACCAATATGTAGACTTCTGAGTTGTCAGTTTTGGAGATAAACACATTTCTGAGGGGGTGAAATGAGACAAAGACCTTGCTGTTATTCTGATGTACCATTCGGCACACTTATAGGCTGCTTTATGGATGGAAGTTGGCACAGTTGCAAAAAACAACAGACGCTACATCGACATCACTGGAATTGCAAACAAACTAGGTCCCCAGCTGTGTTCAGCTCTTCCTGCTTTTCATGCATTCACAGGCTGTGATTACACCTCTACATTCTTCCGAAAAGGGAAAGTGCGTCAATTTGAACTGATGTCCAAAATGCCTGATGTCCAAAATGCTTTTCAACAGATTGCAAGAGAAGAAACAACAGAAATCACCAAGAAAACCTTGCAGCAGTTCACAGCCAGAATCTATGGTGCAAAACCAGGTACACAGCTGAATCAATACAGATACCAGAAGTTTGAGAAAGCATACGACCGAAAATGAAAGGGAAAAACCCACTAGCCAAACTCAAAGGCATTGATGCAAGTGGAATACCTCCATGTGAATCAGAGTGCAACATGCACATCAACCGTGTGGCATTTGTAGCCCAAATGTGGGCCAATGCAGACCAGCTAGAAATCATGCAGGATCCAAAGGAAAGGCATGGCTGGCAGCTTGTAGATGGAAGCTATGTCCCAATATGGTTTGAAGGTGAACAAATGCCAGCAAGTTTGGTGCCAGAAGAATGTCAAGATTTGGATGAAGAACAGGACTCTGATGACATAATGGAAATTGCATCATCAGATGAAGAAGGCAGTGAAAGCTTGGATGAGGATGAGTAAACCAACTAAATTAATATGGGCTAAAAAGATTGCCTTCTTCAGTTATTTCATGCAATGTTGAAGTGTGGTACTGTCTCAATTTCTTACCTACAGTAAACTGAACATTTGGGCATTAATCGGTTATCATTTCTGTGTGAAAAAAGACTTTTTAATCAATACACCTTCTCTAACCAGGACCCCTTGTCCCAAGTCCCACGTTCTTCTATTTCTGAACATTATGTGCCCACATGTGTCACATTAAATTCCTGCTATTTTGGAAACCGAAACTGCATATTTTGAATGAGGTTGCTTAACAAATAGGTGTCTATAGATGAGAAATGTTCATATTCATGTTTATTGAGATAGAATATAACTGTGACATTTGTATGAACAATGTCAAATGAATGTTTCTACTGGTAGGCGGAAACCACCTTACCTCAGCCTAAGATATATCTACTTTGGAGTGGTACATGTGTTTGATTAGAATTTGGATTTTGTTTTTTTGTTTTTTTTCCTATTTGGGGAATAGATGTATGTTTACTGTACTCACATTGTAAACCCTTCCGGTTTGTTTATAGTAGGGGTGTTCTTGTTGATGAAGGTACAATTGTTAATTTCATGGTCCATATGTCTTTCATAATGTTGAACCCTTGAACTGAAAAACAATGTGTGTATTTCCTATCAAAGTTGTTTGCTGCATCACACTGGTGATTTAATTGATAAAGTCCATTACAGGCTCACCTGAATATTTTGTCAGTGCCTAAAATCAAGGGATGAAAGGTAGTCAGTCTATTTCACACAAGCACCTAACACCCTCTAATCCTGGATTCAACAAAAGATTGTGGCCCATATAATGCTTTATTAATTGAATCACCAGCATGTGCATTAGCAAGCCCAATGCAGATTTGAATTTCCAAAGTCACCCGCTGATATATGGACTCTATAAGGAAGCATACTTGTAAAATTAGTGGTTTTCTTTTGCTTCAGTTCAAAAAGTAATTAGAATAAAAAAAAAGAAAAGTCATTGCCTTGCCAGCAAGGTTTGCAGCAACCTAACTTTAGTACAGTAGAAATTTGACAAAACACATTTAATGGTCATTTACCCTTAAGCATGCTAAGTACATGTATCTTTGCATAATAAATTGTCTAAAAGTCAAAACATAATCAGTTGTTTCGTTCAGAAAATTCATGATAAATGATTAACCATAACCATGGATTCTGCTCTCAGATTGACAATTCTGAGTTTTTACCAATTCCACTTAAGATGAAGGACCCCCGAGCCTATTATATAATAGTAAATACATATGGTTGGTTAAGGTGGGGCGTACCTTTTACCCCCTCAGAAATGTGTTTATCCCCAAAAGTGACAACTCAGAAGTCTACATATTGGTTAAGGACACCCCAGAGAACAGTTTAGCACATGTTTTGAGGATGTACATTGTGTGCGCTTTAAAATGAGATGTGGGCGTGGTCGCTCCACGATCACATTTGACCCCTCAGAAATGGGTTAATCCACAAAAGTGACAACTCAGATGGATTGTTATGGATGCAGTTGGACCCAAGGTACATTTTACAACAGGTTTTATGGATGTACTCAAGATATGATTTAAATGTTGCAGGGGCGCCCTCTACTGGTCACTCAAAAATGGACTTGTCCCCATGGCGACCGCTAAAGAAGTATATCATGTTGTTCCTTCCCTATCATCACTTAAAACAGGATTGATGAATGTACTCAGATATGTGTTAAAAACCCAATTTCTGAAGGGTCTGTCAGCAGCTCCCCCTGGTGGTGTCCCCAAAACTGTCACTTAAGAGTTGCATTTTTTTGGTCCCCAGCCATCAATCTAACAATTCCATACCACAAACCTTTTGTACTCAATATGTGAATTAAATCTTAGCTAGCTCCCAGACTATGATGGAGGCCAGGTCATGATGCAAAGCAACTCCTGAAGACCCCATTATATATCTCCTTTAATTCACCAGGTAAAAGCCTCATTGAGATTAAACATCTCTTTTCCAACATTGTATTAGTATGTTGTAAACAAACATAACAACTTTCATACACAACAAATATACTACACACATTCAGTCCAGCTCCACCCAGTCCTCTTCGATCAGGAAACCCCTTGAAAGGCATCTGAGCTTCATATCACAGCTCCATTAGTCATTCTTTTATTTTCTCCAGTCAAAGAAACACAAAAAGCCATTAAATGGTTTGTTTGCAGTGTGAAAAGTAAACATTTTGATGGCTACAACTGTCAGACCAGTCGCAGGAAGTTGAGGCAGGTTATTGTCATCATTAAACAATGAAAAGAAAAGAGTCAAGTCACGTCTGGGAGTATGCACTGGTGCTATACTTTGCCATATCCACATCACCACGAAACCGCTTTGGGTCCTGGATCTCAATCACCCAGGCAGGCAGACGATCTACTTTCACATCTCAAAAATCACCACCTATCTGTCACAGCAAGGCAAAACATGGGCGTCCCCTTGTCCTTCTCCAGCTACTGGGGTCTTCAACATTCAGGCACCTACTACTTACTGGATGATACACAGAGAAACAGGCCACATGGCCAAAATATGGTAGTTAACACTCCCACACAATGCAAGTGATACTCCTCATCCTAGTTTCTCTTAGTAACCAGTCGTTTGATACAAAGTCATTGCAACCCAAGGATTCTTCAAAGTACCAAAGACAGTCATCACCTTAGGTCACTGGTTAGCATCCAAGTCTCACAACCATACAGCAAGACAGTCAGCACGAGGACCCTTAAGACTAGGACCTTCGTTTGCAAAGATATCGGCATCACAAAATGCCTCAGTCCAGTGACTTTGGGATGCTACAAGCACTAATGTTGGTTTCCACCAGAACACCAAACAATACTGTAATTTCTCCCGGTTCTTAATGTAATATACTGCCCTTACCAAGAACCAAAACTTTATATTCCTCATCTTGAATTTACTGAAAGTCACGTTGAAACCAGGCCCGTTGTCACAGACCAAACAGTCCCCCTAAAAATTGGTCCCCCCTGATGACACGGTTCACAGATTATCACCTCGTTTCTGCTTCAAACTGCACTCCAGTCATCATCTATCTCAGCGACAGATATCTGAAGCTTTTGAACAACAATCATTTCCACATAAATTCAGCATTATTTCATCATAAAAGGCGGCAGAAGCGATCAGAGCACCACGGCTAAATGAGCTGCTAGCTGATGCATTCACTGTGCGTTGGACATTTAAAAGTGTCACGGAATTTTGCCTCGTTTCTTCTTAAAACAGCCTTGTTTCTGCTTAAAACTGACTTTATAATGATTTACGAGGTTTTACCTTTATCATCTGATGGTTAATAATCCTATTAATCCATTTGATCACTTTGGGTGAAGAGACTCTGTCTCAGACGTGCTGCTGTGGTCCGAAATGACGCATGCACAGATGCAAAAGGCTGACTGATTTTTTGGGGGCGGACCATTCGGTCTGCGACACGGGGTCTCCAAAAATAGAGTCCACAGACGGACTCCATTTTGTGTAAGACCCTGAAAATAGCTTGCACAAGACTTTGATACAATGTGAGCGTTACAATGGGCGTGGTTTAGTCTCACAATTCTAATGTTAATGGCTCTCACAGACAGGGGGAGCTCCACCCCTTATCTTCAAGTTATTTGATACATGGTGAAACCGAATTCCTTTGTTTCAACTTTAAGCCAGATTTCAGGCATTTCTAAACAAATTACAAAAGCAAATACTTGATCACTAACATAAAATAAGGAATTAGCACAGATATTATCTAACAATACAAAAGATAAAAAAAAAAATAAAAAAAAATCAATGTCTGCATCAAGGATTTGAAAAAATGGTGTGAGTATGAGGGTGGTGAAGAAAAGCTACAGATGAATGACAGAGAGGAGAAAATGCCTGGGAAAGAAGATGGGGAGACTGTTGGAGGTGGTTTTCAGATGTTTTCCATTCATGTGTGTGTGTAAGCTCAAACAAGCATGTTGTACCAGCTCTAAGCACACACACACACTTGCGTGCATGTAGAGAGACTCTACCTGTACTTTCTTGGTTGTATTTGCAATCTTCTTCTGGGATGATGTTTCTTTCTGCAGGAAGTTCATTTCCTGATCAGTAATGATATTATTTCTACATCTTGGGCTGATCTGTTTGCTGTGTTATGATTTGGTACAATAAATGTTCTGATCAAAACATGGCATGAAGTGAATTTCAAATTCCCTGGCTTTGGAAAAGCCTCAGCATATTCCCTCAAAAATGCAGTGAGTGAATAAATAGACAAAGGAGCCCAGCCCCTGTAGTGTGTTAACAAAGAAACACAAAAAGTCTGTCGGTTCTCAGTTATCCAACTGAAGAAGCTTCCCAAAGTCCATTTGCCTTGACTAAACTTCAGGAAGTTTCTGATAACTAAAAAACAATCACTACTCTCATCTTGTAACTCACAAAAAGAAAAGGGCATATAATGAGGACAAAAACATTCATATTTGGTGAACCTTTGTAAACCAGATTATTCAAAATATCCACAGACATGTGTGCCTCCTGCTGGATGGATGAGAAATTGTGAGCAGGTGTCAGTGAGAGAGTCCTGACAGAAACCTGCCAAGTCAGAGAGGGTAACTGTTACTTTCTGAAACAACACAACACAGTCACAAGTACACACAACCTCACTAAAGGGATTTTATATGAATGCAGCCAAAGCAGACACAACTTCCTTCAAGCTCTATCTCTCTGAACATATGTTTTGTTTTGAAGTTATATGTGGCTTGAAATCAATCAATCAATCAATCAATTTTTTATATAGCGCCAAATCACAACAAACAGTTGCCCCAAGGCGCTTTATATTGTAAGGCAAGGCCATACAATAATTATGTAAAACCCCAACGGTCAAAACGACCCCCTGTGAGCAAGCACTTGGCTACAGTGGGAAGGAAAAACTCCCTTTTAACAGGAAGAAACCTCCAGCAGAACCAGGCTCAGGGAGGGGCAGTCTTCTGCTGGGACTGGTTGGGGCTGAGGGAGAGAACCAGGAAAAAGACATGCTGTGGAGGGGAGCAGAGATCGATCACTAATGATTAAATGCAGAGTGGTGCATACAGAGCAAAAAGAGAAAGAAACAGTGCATCATGGGAACCCCCCAGCAGTCTATGTCTATAGCAGCATAACTAAGGGATGGTTCAGGGTCACCTGATCCAGCCCTAACTATAAGCTTTAGCAAAAAGGAAAGTTTTAAGCCTAATCTTAAAAGTAGAGAGGGTGTCTGTCTCCCTGATCTGAATTGGGAGCTGGTTCCACAGGAGAGGAGCCTGAAAGCTGAAGGCTCTGCCTCCCATTCTACTCTTACAAACCCTAGGAACTACAAGTAAGCCTGCAGTCTGAGAGCGAAGCGCTCTATTGGGGTGATATGGTACTACGAGGTCCCTAAGATAAGATGGGACCTGATTATTCAAAACCTTATAAGTAAGAAGAAGAATTTTAAATTCTATTCTAGAATTAACAGGAAGCCAATGAAGAGAGGCCAATATGGGTGAGATATGCTCTCTCCTTCTAGTCCCCGTCAGTACTCTAGCTGCAGCATTTTGAATTAACTGAAGGCTTTTTAGGGAACTTTTAGGACAACCTGATAATAATGAATTACAATAGTCCAGCCTAGAGGAAATAAATGCATGAATTAGTTTTTCAGCATCACTCTGAGACAAGACCTTTCTGATTTTAGAGATATTGCGTAAATGCAAAAAAGCAGTCCTACATATTTGTTTAATATGCGCTTTGAATGACATATCCTGATCAAAAATGACTCCAAGATTTCTCACAGTATTACTAGAGGTCAGGGTAATGCCATCCAGAGTAAGGATCTGGTTAGACACCATGTTTCTAAGATTTGTGGGGCCAAGTACAATAACTTCAGTTTTATCTGAGTTTAAAAGCAGGAAATTAGAGGTCATCCATGTCTTTATGTCTGTAAGACAATCCTGCAGTTTAGCTAATTGGTGTGTGTCCTCTGGCTTCATGGATAGATAAAGCTGGGTATGGATAAATACCCTAAATTCCATATGATGAAATGAGCTTGTTTGCCATTTTCTGTTATTTCCAAAGTCTGGGTTCTGGTGACCAACAGGGCCACTGTTGCTTGCAGAAACAGGATGGGTCTGTTCAATGTGTTTGATTAAATGTCACTGACAAATGAGGAAACTCTGACCCCAGAGTGGATTGTAACTGGAGGTGCTTCCCCAGAATGGCCATATGGCACCTCCATGTCTGTGGAACTGATCCAGCTGACCATCATGTTTTTCGTGAGTATGCTTGTAAGTGAACAGACTTGCTCTAACAGCTGTTCCCTGCAGAGCTCTCTGGGGAACATCTGACCTCCACGTTCTCAGGTAATTTCCTTTTTCCCCTTAAGTCATATTACTTTTACGCCATTCTAACTTGTGGTTGGTGATTTGCTACCCTGTAGACTCTGTGGAGCAGTGACAGAAAAGGAGTCTGATGGACATTCACTGTCCGTGAGTGTCCATTAAACTGAAAATGAGTGGTTAAACTGTACGTACAGTGCCTAACGTCAGCTGTCAAACAAGAACAGACAACCATTTGGGGTGGTTTGTGGTTGTCTTATACGTGTGAGCTGAGACTGGGCTCGAATTTCCCAGCCTTGTAGAAAACAGGTGCTCCTGCCAGTTGTCCTTGGTGCCGTTTTGCTTCCACGGGTTTGAATATGGAGCTGGCACCTGTCGAGATTCCTCCAGGGTTACAACACAAGAAGCAACAGAGGAGAAAAAGAAATGTTTTGGTTTTTTTTTTACACATGAACTGAAATAACATGCAGTGTTACTCCAAAAATTCAACAACAGCAGGACTGCAAACATTCAGCATTTTTTTTTTTCACTTCTTCACAGATATGGTTGACAGTAGATAACATTCATTTTCTATACCCGCTTATTCCAATTAAAGTAGACCTGCATTGACCCAAAAACAATAAGCCACCAATGTTTTGACAGTGCCACAGAAATCATCAATGCAAAAAGTGATGGAAAAGTTGATTTACGACAGGATTTTTGACAGGACAGATTAATTTCATAGAAATTTTTGATACAGGGATGAGTTTGGATGATTTCCATTGATTGACAGTAGTGAATTTATAAGCCTTTTTGAAGAAAAGAAGAGTTGGTGGTATGAGACTTCAAGAAATGCACATGCCACTCTTGCCGGCAGGGGTGCCAAAAAGGGGAGAACAAGGTGAAGGATTCTATGGGCCCATGATTGACAGGGGCCCAGAGAGACCCCTAATACAATTATAATACTGATAAAATGTGACACTCACTAATTAACTTACAATCACACATATATTATTTGTTGGTCACGCAAAGTTTATTTGTTTTGGAAACATTTCTCCACGCTCACCCTCTCTACTTACATAAAATGGTTCAGTCCACCTGCTGGGTCAGACAGCTGCAGAGCGTAATAACCTTTCACAGACAGAGTGGAGGAGGAGATGGCAGGATCCCTCAGAGCTCAGAGAGCAAAAAAAAAAACTGAGACAAGAGAAAGAAGCGACAGTATGTCACCCAGTATTCACCCAGATTAAGTGAATTGGAATCTTTAGAATTGTCCAGGTCTCCCTTCCAAAAGTCTTGATCTCAATGGGACTAACCTGCTTAAATTAAATAAATAGAAAATAAAACCAAGTTCTTTCATAGGCAAAGTGGGTCTGTTAGTGGTTTATGTAATGAAAATTCTGAAACATTAGCTTGTTCTCTGTTCTTAACTTTGTCCATAGTTATTAAGTTAGCTCACTTTTCTCCCTATATTTGCTCATATTTCTGAAGAAAACTCTGGATTTATACTTTTCACTATTGTTTTAATTAAACAATCAATGCAGACAAACATTTATAAGCTGCTCTGCTCAAAATATGATGCATGTTCTGAACAGACTCATCATAAACAGCAGCAGGTATCTGTCAGTCCCCACCTGGACAAGCTCAAGTACCCCCTGAAGAATGAGGTGAGCAGCTGTGTGTTGAGTTAATCAATTATTATGGAGAAAAAAACATTAAAGAATAAAAACCTTTTCTGAAATAAAAAAACCTGTAGTCTGTATTTATTTCAAATGATTTTAATGATTTGAAAAGCATCAGCTATTATTGAAATTTAATGTCTGATCAGTAGTTTTGGACTCCCCCTGCTTTGCAGTAAGAACAGAGAACATTTTTATTGTTTGCTTGTTGCATCTTGTTCTATAGATAATAATGTTCAAATTAAAATAAATCATGAAACGTAATTGGCCATTTCATTTTTGATCATGTGTCTTGCTGAGATTTTATCTGTTTCTCCACAGATTATAATTGCATTTCATTTTAATGCAAGGGGTTATTTTGCATTTTCAGTTTTGTATTTTCAGGCAATTAATCTTAAGAGAATTTTATGTTCACGTATTTAAAGAAAGAGATGGTTTTGGAATATAGAGTATCAGTCTTGCAGCAAACAATTGAATCTAAAGGAATTTCATTACATTTTCTGCACTTCCCATACCAAGTAACTAATGTTTTTCTTTTCACAAATATGGGAATGATTGTCATAAATATCATTAAAATGCATAGTTTTATGGAAAACAGCATCAAAATTTTCCACTGGCCTAGCAAAACAAATTGTCCAACAAAACCAGGCAGATTATGAATCACTACTTGGGACCAATGACGGGGAAACGATATCAGACCTAACAAAGGAAAGCGGACGGGGGAGAAGGACAGAGTGTGCTGGTAAACTTTGAAACTTCTACACTAAGCCTTGTCACACTCTCAATCTCTTCCTGGTCTCAGGCACGAGGTCACAGACCATGAGCTATAAACTGCAGTCTCGAGGCATCATGACTGACTGTGTGGGCAGCGAGAATAACAGAGACTTTGATTAATTTGCCATAGGAATGTTGATTCCTTGAAAGACTTTTTGTGAAAATGTGGTATTGGTGTCCAAGGAAGAAAAACTGAAGCTTATGTTGCACACGAACTGAAAATTCATGTTTTGTCCGACTCGACCCACTGCCGACCCAGGCAGTGTCTATTTGTAAACATGGAATCAGTTGATCACTGGTTCACTTTGTGGACCTCTATAAATCTTGTGCGCTATGTTCGCATTTATGAGTGTGTGAAATAAATTATTCATGAAGATTAAAATAAAATTAATCATGCATCTGGTTGGTGAATGGCAGCTGAATGGTGTCGCTAGTAAATAATTATGAAGTCACTGCCTGGCCCATGTCCCTGTATGTTCTGTGTCATTTATTAGGCTTATAGGCACATGTGCCTGTGATTTGGATCAATGTATAATGAACACAGGTGGGATAAAACACACTGATTTGTATCACAACAGAGCAAGGTGACAGATTATGCTGCCCTTTTAAAAGATGACGACGGCAAATCACTCCCTGACCCGATATTCCGAACTCGACTCCAGCTGGCTGGATGATAAGAGCGGCATGACTCGCGATGGCACTGCCGCACAGTTCGCCGGGACAACGTGACCCGCTGGATGCTGTGCTGTGTGCTAATAATTATTATTATTAGCATTATTATTAGCATTATTATTATTACAAAATAATTATTTTGTAATGGATTAATAATTTGTTCTGAGAGATTGGCTTATAAAACCATCTCTAATTGCTCTGGAAGCACAGAGGAACTTTCTCCCGCAGCTTTTCTTGTGTGCTTCATGGGGTGGAAAAAGCATTTGGGATAATCTCAAAAGTAATTATCATATTTATATTGTAATAGCTTGGTAAAACAGTTGCATTTTCACTCCTTCTTATAAGCATCTGTAAAATAATGTTTATTATAGATTTAGACAGTTTAGCTGACGCTGTCACTGACTGACCGAGCATCTGTTTACGCTTTTACACCTCTCAACCTTTGAACCAACCTGGTCATGCATGCGCATTCCCAGAGTGTGAATAGGTTTATATAATCTTAATTCGTTTGACTGAATACGAAGGTATGTTTGTTATAAAATCTTGCTAAAGCAGTTGTTGTGATCTGCTTAAACAAACATGGGCATTCATGTTTCCTGTGAACAGCGGTATCGCAGCTCATTCAAATGTAGCATGAAGTCAAAGTAATTGTCTGTAGACCTCTGAGACAGGATTGTCTAGAGGCACAAATTTGGGGAAAGGTGCAGAAACATTTCTGCTGCGATGAAGGTCCCAATGAGCACAGTGGCCTCCATCATCTGTAAATGGAAGAGGTTCAGATCCACCAGGACTCTTCCTAGAGCTGGCCGCACATCTAAACTGAGTTGAATGGGGGAGAAGGGCCTTAGTCAGGGAAGTGACCAAGAACCAGATGGTCACTCTGTCAGAGCTCCAGCATTCCTCTGTGGCGAGAGGAGAACCTTCCAGAAAGACAACCATCTCTGCAGCAATCCACCAATCAGGCCTGTATGGTAGAGTGGCCATACGGAAGCCACTCGGTTGCTTCACACAAAACACAATTTAAGCCAACTAGCGCACGAAAAAGGAATTGCATGCCATTTGTGAAAAATCAGAGCTGCCTCCAACACCTCGTACACGTGTCACTACAACTATTTGTGCACACCAGTGGCTGAAAGACAGAGTGTGCCCTGTGAGAGCTCATTTGAACCCTCTCACGGCAGGTGTCGGCCAAATGCCAGGTGGCACACATGAACATCTAACACCACTCGTTTGACACTTAGAAAATGTGTGGCCATTTGCTCTGTCAGCATGAAAACAGTCAGCAGATGATCACTTTTGAGCTGGATGTGAAATTTGTCTAAGTGCCCCCAAGAGTGTGGCGTTGCAAAAAGCAACACACATATGGTGCATGTGTCTTGCACGTGTTAGGGTTTGGGGTCACTCCCCCTTTCCACCCCCCCTACACCTGTGGCATGCTCTTGCATAAAATACTGACACATACGTACAGACATGAACACACGCGGGGCTGGACAGCCAAGTCAGAGTGCACACAGCACAGGGAGGCACCTCCCAGCTGCTGACCAGAGACACAAATAATGACTCGTGCACAGGACGTGTCACAGTACAAACACAGAGACCACAGCTAGGACAGGCATATTAATACAGTAAGTACTACACCACCTAAATACACAATTACAGAACAAATAACTAAAAAATAATGATCACATAATAGAGAGTGACACATTGGTGTGTGCGCTGAACTGACAGGGGACATGTCCGCTGACAGCTGTTGAGATGTCTGGTTCTGGAAGTCCCAGCTGGAGAACACATACCATGTTTTGAAGGACATGAACTTACAACTGTCCACTGTGACGCACATGTCTGCTTGCTGTCCTCATGTGAACATACGTAAAAACATATATCGCTGTTGCAACAGCCTGCAGCGAGCAACGGTGCGCACATTGACAGGCTGCCCCAGGTGACACGGACGATCAGATCATAACACGCAGAAGACGATCTGAATGTCACGTCACCCATGTCAGCTCTGTTCCACATGATGCGGTGTCTGTCCTGCGGCACGGTATCCACAGAACATGCGTGTCGGGCCAGACATGCACACTGGGCTGGCTGGACACACCAGGCCAGCAGATGTAAGGTAAGCGCGAAATGCCTCATTCATGTCATGTCATGACTGTACGTGTATGACCATGGGTCATCTACAGAGGAACAAATGGTTCATGCTGGTCAGATAGTCCACTCTCTAAGAGGGATTCAATACATACAATGCAGTGTTTTTTTATGGTGTGTCGTTTTATTTATTTTTTTTAAATACGTTTATCTCCTCGTTGATTTCAGGCATTTTATGCACCTTTTATAGGACAGTGATGGTAGCGCAGTGGTAACGTTTCTGGCTGGCAGTCAGAGCTTTTGTAAGTTGCAGGTGTGAATACCGTGGGTGGCACATTTTTTTTTTCCACAGCAGCTGCGTGATGTGGTTCCACATGCTCCAGCTGCTCAGTCTCACCTGACCGCACTGCTGGAGAGATAAATGGACTGCATTAATATAGTACTTTTCCACCTCAATCAGATGCTCAAAGCGCTTTACAATTATGCCTCACATTCACCCGTTCACACAGACATGCTCACACACCGATATTAGAGTGCTGCCATGCAAGGCGCTCACTGCACAATGGGAGCAACATGGGGATTAAGGACCTTGTCTAAGGGCCCTTAGTGGTTTTCCGGTCAGGCTGGTGTTTGAATCGAGGATCCTCTGGTCTGAACCCCAACACTTAACCACTAGACCAGAGAAATCTGAAAATGGCTGTGCACCGATGCTCCCCATCCAACCTAATGGAGCTTGAAAGGTCCTGCAAAGAGGAATGGGCAAAACTGCCCAAAGATAGGGGCGCTAAGCTGGTGGCATCATATTCAAGAAGACTTGAGGCTGTAATTGCTGCCAAAGGTGCATCAACCAAGTATTGAGTAAAGGGTGTGAATACTTAGTTACATGTGATTTACTAGTTTTAATTTTTTAATACAACCCCAATTCCAGTGAAGTTGGGATGTTTTGTAAAATGTAAATAAAAACAGAATACAATGATTTGCAAATTCTCTTCAACCTATATTGAATTGAATACACACAAAGACAATATATTTAGTGTTCAAACTGACACTTTATTGTTTTTATATTATTTTTTATATATTTTTATATTTGCTCATTTTGAAATGGATGCCTGCAACACATTTCAATAAAGTTGGGACGGGCAACAAAAGACTGGGAAAGTTGATGAATTCTAACAACACTCAATTAGCGTTTGGGAACTGAGGACACTCATGATTGGCTATAAAAGAAGCATCCCCAAAAGTCTCAGCCATTCACAAGCAAAGATGGGGTGAGGATCACCACTTTGTGAACAACTACATGAAAAAATAGTCCAACAGTTTAAGAGCAATGTTTCTCAACGTTCAGTTGCAAGGAATTTAGGGATTCCATCATCTAAGGTCAATAATATAATCAGAAAATTAGGGGAACCTGGAGAACTTTCTACACGTAAGCGGCAAGGCCGAAAACCAACATTGAATGCCCGTGACTTTCGATCCCTCAGGAGGCACTGCATTAAAAACCGACATCATTGTGTAAAGGATCTTACTGCGTGGGCTCAGGAACACTTCAGAAAACCATTGTCAGTTAACAGTTCGTCGCTACATCTACAAGTACAAGTTAAAACTCTACCATGCAAAGTGAAAGCCATTCATCAACAACGTCCAGAAATGCCGCCGTCTTCTCTGGGCCTGAGCTCATTTGAAATGGACAGAGTGGAAAAGTGTGCTGTGGTCTGATGAGTCCACATTTCAAATTGTTTTTGGAAATCCTGCGTTGTGTCCTCTGGACAAAAGAGGAAAAAGACCATCCACATTGTTAACAGCGTTAAGTTCAAAAGCCAGCATCTGTGATGGTATGGGGTGTGTTATTACCCATGACATGGGCAACTTACACATCTGTGATGGCACCATCAATGCTGAAAGGTACATCCAGGTTTTGGAGCAACACATGCTGCCATCCAAGCACCGTCTTTTTCAGGGACGTCCGTGCTTATTTCAGCAAGACAATGCCAAGCCACATTCTGCACGTGTTACAACAGCATGGCTTCGTAGTAAAAGAGTGCGGGTACTAGACTGACCTGCATGCAGTCCAGACTTGTTGCCCTTTGAAAATATGTGGCGTATTATGAACCGCAAAATACGACAATGGCAGTGGCAGTCCTAGAGTGATTTACTCCCCGGGCGAAACCCCCTGCGTGCGCCACCCCCGCGCACACTAACGTGGCCACCACCTCCGCCCCACCACCCATGAAAACACTAACTTCGTCCAGAACACCCACAATCCCACAAATTAACTCACAACGGCTATTTTCAAGAACAATTTTCCGGTTTTAATGTCTACTGCAATAACAAACACAAAGATAAACAATAATTACTTCAATAAAGTTTGTGAACATAAAAAAACAAAAGACTCAGTGACTTCACATTACAACTATGTACAGTACAGGTATTTAAGAACGCACAACTGAACTACAGCACCACCCGATGGTCAAAATATTGCACGTCATTCAGTTTTACCAACAGAGTGCACTTTGCATTATCATAGAGTACCATTCACCATAATGAACAAGACTTAAACCGCCATTAAAGTCCCACCATATAAATAAAATAATTTAATCTGTATATTACAGAATACCATGAAGTGACAAAAAATGTACAAAAAAAACCCCTATACATTAAAGTGGCAAAAATGGTAAAGCGCAATCATGTATCATAAATAAATGAACTAACGACAGAGGTAAATTCTATACCCATTACTGTACACATAAGAAGAAACAACAAACACTATTGTGTATCATAAGTAACAGGAAGCAACAAGTGAAGAAGTTAACACTCTTTAAAGGCAAAAATGGCAAACCACAATAATTTGTCATAAATAACAAGAAGTAAGAGGAAAACAGTGTATATACAAAAGTTTGCAGGAGGCATCATAATTGTTTGCCCCAGTGCTCACTATCCGTGATGTGAAATTCCATCGAGTAGGAGCATTTCTGGGCAACCTTGAGCAGCCTGCAGACTCAAGAAAAGACATCGTCTTTGTGGATCTTGAGAAAAATGTGGAAAACCCAGAGAGTGATGCAAAAAATATTCTGCACTCAGATAAGCATTTAGCCCCCTGAAACAGAACCAGATTCAGTCTGTGTGCATAGCAATGCACAAACATTGCACTGGGGGCTAGTGCTTAACTTTGGCCTGCAAACCATTGAGAGATGCAGCCATGGCTTCTTCGTAAGGGAGACTATCAAATGGCTTCGCCAAAATCAGGTCCACAACATTCAAATTGTCTGCCATTATGTGCAGCTTGCTAGCTCGCTAGCTGGGACAGGCGCGAGGCTAGTGTGAAGTGTGTCCGCCTGTGAGTGCTTTGTGACGGTGGAGGAGCTCAGCAGCAGCCGCTGCTTGGTAGGGACAGAAACTGCGATAGAAGTCAGTCTCCAAACACAAGCAGCTACAAAAAACACACCAGAAATAGAAGCTCGATTTGTCGCTAGTCGTTTTTAACAAAGAAAATGCCGCTAAAACGATTAGGAAAGTCTCCGGTTCAACTCAGAACAGAATGAAAATTAAAAAATGCTCCCACGGATGTTTACCAAAAGATCGCTGATTCGCTCATTTCGCTGTCAATCAAAAAGGGATTCAGCCTCAGACAGATCATCCAATCATCATGCAGAAGCTGAGCGTCCGGGCCGGCCGAGGCCAGTCCACTGCCCCATAGACCCCAGACACGCTGAGCGTCCGATGGGCGGGACAAAGCCCAGCATTTATCCAATGACTCGTCTCATTTCGCTGCACTCTTTGCTTCGCTATTAGCGTCCACAGAGTTTAAAGCACTGTGAAGCTGCAGGAATACATAAATCGATACATACCTTTTTCCTTTGCTCGTTTCTCCTCTTATTCTTTCTTTTTCTTTCGAAATTGGGCACCTGATGGCTTTGATCGTTTCCTATCCATGATTATGTCTTACTCCGTTTCGACCACCTCCTCGTCCAAACACTGAATGATTCCCCCCTCCCCCTGCACAAACTCTGCACTGTGCAGCGTTGCTCACCTAACGTGAGAGGTGAGATGGGTGGGGCGCTCTGCCGTAACGTAACCATGAACTCCCCCGTCAGGACAACCCCCCCACACCCCGGTTTTATTTATTTATTTATTTATTTATTTATTGGACAGGGTTTTTTTCCCCCCGCACGCTCGTGCCGCAAACATACCACTGTCCCAGCTTTTTTGAAACGTGTTGCAGGCATCCATTTCAAAATGTGCAAATATTTGCACAAAAACAATAAAGTTTATCAGTTTGAACAGTAAATATCTTGTCTTTGTGGTGTATTCAGTTGAATATAGGTTGAAGAGGATTTGCAAATCATTGTATTTGGTTTTTATTTACATTTTGCACAACGTCCCAACTTCATTGGAATTGGGGTTGTATTTTACAGAAGTATTCATTGTCCCTTGAATATTCCATCAGAATGAACAGTACACCAACAAAGTTCTCTGGTAGCACTGTCGCGTAGTGGTTAGCACTGTTGCCTCACAGCAAGCAGGTCATGGGTTTGATTCCCACCTGTGACCTTTCTGTGTGGAGTTTGCATGTTCTCCCCATGTTTGTATGGGTTTCCTCCAGGTGCTCTTTTTTCCTCCCACATTTAAAGACACGCAGGTTAGGTGAATTGGAAACTTTATAATTGTCCAGGTCTCCCTTGCAAAAGAGGTCTCGATCTCAATGGGACTAACCTGGGTAAATAAAGGTAAAAAAAAAAAGTCACAGGCTAGTCCGTCAAGGTCTCAGGTTGCTGTTCATCTTGTGTTCAAGGCAAATTAACAATCTTTAAGTGCTGTTTTAGGAACTGTGGTGTGATTACTGAATTTGCAAGAGTAACGCATTATACGAGGTCTGTTAGAAAAGTAACAGACCTAACTATATGGATTTGAATCATGTGTGCTTGCATCAGCCAAGCTTGAACCTTCGTGCGCATGCGTGAGTTTTTTCATGCCTGTCGGTTGCGTCATTCGCCTCTGGGCAGGCTTTGAGTGAGCACTGGTCCTCCCCCCTCGTTGGATTTTCATTGTCAGGAAAATGTCTGAACGATTGGAGCAGCGCTGCATCAAATTTTTTCAGAAACTGTGAGAGACAGCCAGGTGGAAACCATTTGGAAAATTCAGATGGCTTTCGGTGAAGATTCTATGGGCGTCACAAGGATTAAGGGGCATTACAACCGGATTAAAGATGGCCCACAGCGGCGGAGGGTGCGCCGCGCTCCGAGTGGCCATCGACAGGCTGAAATGACCAGATCATTTCCAAAGTGAAGGCTGTGTTGATCCGGGACGTTGTATGACCCAGAGAAATTGCGGAAGAGGTGGGCATAGCCATTTTTAGGCACATTCCACTGTTAAAGGAGAGTTTGTAATGAAGGACGTGCGGCAGAATTCGCGCGTCGGGACGAAGCCGCAATGGCGGAGAACAAAAGCAAGTCTGTGTTGGAAGTCTCACGGGACATGTTGACATGCCCAGCTCTCCACAATTTCTCGGATACTCACTTGACTAAAAAGCCACCGAAAGCCGTCTGAATCTTCTGAATGGTGTCTACACCCAAAGCTGTTTACCAGCTAGGACCCAAGGCAGGTCCGTTGTGTGGTGGATGCAGTAGCACATGGCACCAATGTATGTTTCAACGCCTTACGCACCAATTTATAAACTAATCTGTAAGTAAGGGGCAAAACATGTTATATGGTCTGAGTTGCAGCTTCTCTGTTATGTCATTGTCCGGTTTCTCAATCTTGCGTTGTGCCTTCTGTTCTGCCTTGTTAGAATTGTCATGGTAGATTGCTACCTGCTGATTATTGTCTGCTTGTTGTTTCCATCCATCCATTTTCTAAAGCTACTTAATCCAGTGAAAGCTCATGGGGCTTGGAGCCTATCACAGTGGTCAATGGGCGAGAGGCAGGGTACACTGTGGACAAGACACCAGTCTGTCGCATGGCCAAAACATGACTGTCAAACACATTCATACATTTTCTATACCCAATTACGCCAGTCAAGGGTCATGAGAGGGGGGGGCTGGACCCTGTCCTAGCAGTCATAGGGTGAGAGTCAGGGTACACCCTGGACAGGATGCCAGTCTATCACAGGGCCACATACTCTATAAACAGAAAAATATTATTCACACTCGTATGCACATCTACAGTCAATTTAAATTGAAAATTCACCTAATCTGCATGTCTTTGGAAGTGGGATGAAGCCAGAGCACCTACAGCAAAACCATGCAAACACAGGGAGAACATGCAAATTCCACACTGAAAGGACCAGGTGGAAATTGAATCCAGGACCTGTTTTTTTTTTTTTTTTTTTGCAACAGTGCTAACCACTGTGGCGCCCACTCACATTTATGATCAATTTAAAGTCACCAAACTGAATACACACAAATGTGGGGAGAACATGCCAACTCCACAAAAAAAGGACCAGGTCTGAAGTGAATCGTGGAGCTTCTCACTGCAAGTCAACTGTGAACCACTGAGCTTGTGGTTTCTTACAGTAAAATAACAACAACATAATTTGGGAGTGTTTCATGACCACTCCAGTGTGTTTGCTCATGATGTTGGTGAGGTCTCGACCTTATGTGTGACTTATGCTGTGATTTGTCACTGTGTGTATAATTTGAACTGAACTGGCTATGCGAAGGTCGGCTGTGAGTAAGAACTGCGGATGCGTTGCTGTTTGTGGATTTTCTGATCCTGATCGTGATCCTGGGTGTTGGCCTGCTGTGGCCACAGCTGTGCACGGCTGTTGAGAGGTTCTGATGTCATGTATAATGTGAGTTCACGGGGATGCAGGAGTGAAGGGGTGGAGGAGGAGTGAGGGACAGTAATCAGATCTGTGCTCTGTGCAATGCTGCTCAGATGGTGTATGATGGTTCATGTGGAGCCACCTGCTGCATGAATACTGACTGTGTGACACAACACAGTGTGGAGGACAGAGGGCAGGGGGCTGACACATTGATTTAATATCTCAAGGCTGGAGTAGCAGCATTTTATGGAGTTATCCTGGATTATTTTGGCGGAGGGAAGAACATCTGAATTATGTCCTTCACTCACTCACAAGTGTTTTCTGTCCACCGGCCCTGTCACGCTGTACAGTCTGCCTCCGAGCACATGCTTTGCTCTGCACGTTTGGAATTGTTTAGGGGGCTTTTGAGACCACCATTGGTAATAAGGAAGGTGGGTGTGAACAGAGACATGGTAGGCAGGGCTTCTTGATGGAGACCTGGGTAGAGTTCACAGAAGGAGGGGTGTGATGAGCGGGGGCGAGACGCTGGAGAGCAGATGTGTGTTTGGGGAGTGACATGAGAGAGGGATGTGGGTGTTTTCAGGGGGCTCTTATTTGGCTGGTAATGTAACCTCACAGGACATATGGTACATCTGCTGTAGGTGTGTTTGTGCATGTGTGTGTGTTTGTGTGTGTTTGTTCAGTCTACATAAAAGAACGTGAAGCTTGGCCCTTAATGGATGGTATAATGGAGAGATTTTATCCTTAATGGATAGAATCATGTTCTCCTGATACTTAGCTGCTTTAGCATGCAAGGTAGTCTCTTCTCCTCCTTATAAGAGCCTAAATATGGAAACTGTGATTAGAATTTGTTGAGACAAGCTGAAATGGTTTATCCCGTGGCCATGCACAGCTCACACATCAAAGCAAAGGAAACATGAATCATAGAGAGTTTCTGTTCAGAAACAAACCCTGAACATTTCTTCCTTTGACACTCACACTGGCCCAAATAATGAACAAAAACATGAAGAAAAAAAAACCCAGTGAGGTGCTCTCCACCAAGGTCCAAAACACCCTGCAGTCTAAATAAAACTTGTACAGTACTCTTTATTTTAATGTGAACGCAAATGACAACTTCTGGTGTCGAAAAACTGAGACAATGCAAAAGTGCTAAATCTTGCAGTTCCTTCAATGGCCACTTGAGGCTGGCTCCAAAATCAAGTCATTCCCCATAGAATGCCATGTTTTTGTTTTTGTTTTGTTTTTTTTTTAAATCCAACTTTATAGCAGAAATAAACATGCATGGCCCAACAGAAGAAATGGTTTTGGTCTTGAGAGTTAGGGGTGAATTTGGCTTAAAAATTTCAGTTTAAGTGAAGTGCAAGTCGTACTCCTCATCTGTAACTGTTTGTTTGACACGAAGGCATTACAGTGATACCCAAAGATCTTTCAAAGAGGCCTAGTACCAAAGACATCCAGTCATTGCCTGAATTCACAAGAAGGCCCAAGTCTTCCAACTAGGTATGTGGAGATTTCAATATCCAATATGAACCTAGATACAAGCGTGCGCAATGTGAGTGTATCGATTCATTCAGTGTGCATCGATTCAGTTGATGGGTGAAATCGTGATGCATCACTCGCTGTGTGCTTGCATCAATTTTTTTTCTGAGGTACATTGAATGCACTATCCCTGCTTCGCGTTTTGTTTTGAACACGGGCGGAAGCCAGAAAGCAAATTTCTACAGCGAGAACAGTTGCAAACAGTCAGAGATTTTTGACACACCTAAGACATTTAAATCAGGTTTACTTTGTCTTTTTTTTAAAAAATGGGAAACTTGACAAGACGCAGGTCATTTGTAAAGAATGTCGTGCTGCTAATTGGTATCAATACGGCCACAGATTGTAAACTGAGCTCCACCAAAACTGGTAAGAAAGTATCTCAAATGACTTTTGCCAAGGCGGTACTCTGTCAATGAGGGACTCACTTTAAGTCACTTGTTGAGAGTGATGTTGTCTTACTGTTTACTGTACTGTTTAAGTTCTAACAGTGTGAGGAAAAGGATTCCAAATACGAGGGAACTGATTACTGTTCCTTAATGTCGCATCTGGCAAATTTGCTGCTTATAAGGCGTAAAACAAATCTTCTGCCTCTAGTAGAATCAGAAGAAGAATAATACCATCGTACCATACTGAATTGCAGCTTCTTATTTTCTATTTCAATTTTTGGTATAATTTCTTTGCATCATATCAAATCGCATCAAATCGGGAACAGGGATGAATTGTGTCACATTGTATTGCCAGTATCGTCATTTATCGTGTATCGCTATATGTATCGTATTGCTGGTAGTGTATTGAGGTGCTTATCGAATCATTGTCAGTGATGAGATTCACAAGCCTACTTCCAACCATACATTAAGACAGGAAGCAATAGAAAGTTATAGACTTGGACCTTCATTCTCTTGCAGAGATATTGGCATCACCAAAAACTTCTGTTCAGTGACTTCATGTTACTGCCAAGATAAGTGAATCTCTGTACACTTTTACTGCATGCAGATACACTTCTGATAGCTGAATCCAGGAAGACGTTGAAAGTACTGCAACTGGAATAATGTGGCTTCACAGCATGTCAGTGGAACAGCGAGCAAATGTGGAAAATCTTTTACATTAACTGAACTGATTATATTTTTCAAAAATTGGCTGATATTCGTAATCTGGCAGTAAAGAGGCTACTGCTGGTGGTCACATCCGGAGAGCTGTTCCTGTGCTCCCAGTGTCACGGTCTGCCGATGCCTGCTCACCTGTACTCTTACACTGCTGCAGCCACTTGGCAAATTAGCTTTCAGCTTTTAAAAGGAGCTCTCTACCAAGCAAAAGTGCCAGATTGTCTCATACATGTGTTGAATGTTCCAGCACTGCCTCATCAATTTTCCTGGTTCCAAAGTCTGGACTATTCTGTTGAGTCCAGTTGCAGTGACGAAGAATGTGGAAGTGGAAGGATTAAAGCTGTACGGCTTTTCAAATTTCATGAAAATGATCAAATTTAGTTTCTACTGAAATCCAAGCATTGTAACATTGGCTTAATTTTGAAACATGTTTCAAAATTACAGCTCATTTTAATGAAGAGAATATATTTACCTGTGGGTAATTCCATAATGAATACTGTATTTTCCTTCTTACGCCATCTGCAGGAGTTGGTGTGTGTGCACAGTCATGAGCTTTTGAAAACACCAGAAGTTACCTTTGACCTTGGGTGATGCATGCACATGTAGCGTGCACACTGACGTCCAGGAGATGTCTTGTAAATTACTTCAAAGGTGTTTTTAGATTTAAAAGTGTTAATTTCTCACCGACCTTTACATAATATATGAGAAACATATTTGATTTACACAGAACCACAGGTGTTTTGTAGCATTTTCCGCCATGTTGGATTAGCTGACAGAGAGACCAGCCAGCAGACGTCACTGTGCCTCTTTTCTCTGATTGGCTGTCACTGTGTGCGTCCCAGCATCCCTCATTCAAGTTGAGTGAAACCCCCACGTGATCTATGGCATTGCTATCATAGACTGTATGGGTTGTTATCGCAAGTCTGTCTTTTTTTGAACTTTTAAAAGACATAGAGACAATATAGAGAACCGAATCCCAACAGAAACCAAATCATCCACAAAAAGTAAAGATGCAATTCTGAGGTCACCAAACTGAACACCATCCAGTCCCTGACTGTACCTTAAAATTCTGTCCATGAACATCACCAACAGGCCCGAGTGCAGTCCAACACTCACTTGAACCAGGTCTGATGTGATCAAGGTCAAGGTCCATTTATTGTCATTCAGAACATGTTGACACCTGAAAAGAATAGAATTCATGACACAGACCCAGCAGTGTACAATAAACTGAAATGGCAGCATAAGAAATAAGTCTAAAACTTAAAAAAAAGTAAAAAAAAATAAATAAATAACTCTCTCAGCAGATTATTCTACAACCACAATTCCAATGAAGTTGGGACGTTGTGTAAAATGTAAATAAAAACAGAATACAATGATTTGCAAATCCTCTTCAACCTATATTCAATTGAATACACCACAAAGACAAGATATTTAATGTTCAAACTGATAAACTTTATTGTTTTTGTGCAAATATTTGCTCATTATGAAATGGATGCCTGCAGCACGTTTCAAACTAGAAGCACTCGGAGAGTGCAAACCTCCGCCAAGGCCATGGGGTCACTGACGCCATAACATCTACACGCTGTGGAATCATTGAACCTAAAAAGGTCTAACAATGATGTTTACTCATAAAAAAGTTTCATCTGCTGTGACTGGATAGCATGTATCCTTACCGCTTGGCATCACAGTTTATTGCAACTTGCACCTTTCCCAGAAGCTACTGTCATCTGAGCACTGATCATTGATATTGCATGTGCTTATAGACAAAAACAAATAAGAGACAAAATTCAATTTATTATTCAACTAAACTGCAAATATATGAATTTTTTAACATTTATGAAACACTTCTCTAAATAAATAACAGTAAATTCTGAAATAGAACTATTTTTTAAGTGTTGCATGTGCTACACAAGGCCATAGGGTCACTGACCCTAAAGAGATTCCCTCCTTGGCACAGTGATCTATTCAACAATTCAGTGTTACAACCACAACTATGATACATACACTTTTCTTTCCTTTATATTTGACATCCTTGACCATGAAAACATACCACTAGAACTTTGAATCACTTTTATGTCTTTATTAGTTCAAAAGTTATTGTATAAAAACGATTTTTCGTAATGGCAGTTTTCTTCTGGATCTAGCTCCATAACATTTGAAGCTACATCAAATCTGATGACACCTTACTGAATCAGTACAGATTCAGCTACAATTTGGTGTGTGCATCTCTAGCTTCATTTGTCACCTAACACTGACACATTTTCTATTTTCCCTATATTTTTGCATATTCTGGATCACCAGATCCGGAATCCGGATCCGATCATCACCAAACTTTGTTGTTTGATAGAACATTTGACTATGTTACACCCTAATTTTTTTTCAAGCCTTTCTGCCTTGTTTTTGTAGAGTTAGAAACTAGAATGTCAAAATTCCCCCTATCCCGCAATGGTGAAGAATCCTTTAAAAAATTCCTGGATCCGGATCATGACCCGGATCACCACTAAAATTTAATCACTTGTTCCTCTTGTCATTTCCAACCACTCCACAAAAGTTCATCAAAATCCGTTCAAAACATTTTGAGTTATCCTGCTGGCAAACAGGCAGACAAACAAACAAACTCGACCAAAAACATAACCTCCTTGGCAGAGGTAAAAAGCTGGGACAGTGGTATGTTTACCACTGTGTTACATCACCTTTCCTTCTAATAACACTCAATAAGCATTTGGGAACTGAAGACACTAATTGTTGAAACTTTGTAGGCGGAATGCTTTCCCATTCTTGCTTGATGTACGACTTCAGTTGTTCAACAGTCCGGGGTCTCCGTTGTTGTATTTTGCGTTGCCACACATTGAAATGTGCCACACATTTTCAATGGGTGACAGGTCTGGACTGCAGGCAGGCCAGTCTAGTACCTGCACTCTTTTACTACGAAGCCACACTGTTGTAACACGTGCAGAATGTGGCTTGGCATTGTCTTGCTGAAATAAGCAGGGATGTCCCTGAAAAAGAAGTTGCTTGGATGGCATCACAGATGCTGGCTTTTGAACTTTGCGCTTGTAACAATCTGGATTGTCTTCTTCCTCTTTTGTCCGGAGGACACGACATCCATGATTTCCAAAAACAATTTGAAATGTGGACTCATCAGACCACAGCACACTTTTCCACTTTGCGTCTGTCTATTTCAAAAGAGCTCGGGCCCAGAGAAGGAGGCGGCGTTTCTGGATGTTGTATGATTTGTGAAGGGGAGTCTTCCATGCCCTGACATCTATCTGTGGTGAAAATTTTGTTGAAATCCGTGCAGTAGTTTTGACGTAATGCTGCTAAAAGACAGACAGACAAATAAATAAATGCAGATGGTTTTATTATGTCCTTGGCAGACATAATAAACACCTGAACTGAGGTTAGCCTGTTAGCTTAGGTGATTCAGACTCGTGGAGAGGGAGGTGTTCAGGCTTCTTTCGCCACACACTGAGCCACCCATGTTCCATTCCCCTATACATTAATGAGTGCATCGTGACGAAGACAGGATCAGTGCAGCCTCTGCTGTCAACATGGTGACACCCAAACATGGGCTTCATGTTGGTGGCTCTTGGTCTGTTTAGAAAACCTATGGATGATGTCATGCATGCTTTTTCCAGTATATACAGAAGAAAGCAAAATCATCCCCCCCCCCAGTTATGAAATTTAATGCTTTCTTCAAAATCTTCTGAAGAGCTCTTTTAACCCAGCAAGGAATTTTCAACACAGCATTTCTAAACAGCTTAGTTTTATTTTGGATGCTTAGATTATTTTACTTTGGACACAAAAACAAAATCTAAAAACTACCAGGGTCAAACCAGTGTTGTGCAATGATGTGCTTTGACTTCATCCATCCATCCATTTTCTTCTGCTTTATCCGGAGTCGGGTCGCGGGGACTTTGTAATGACAAAAGTTTGTAAAGTTAAGGTAAAACTGAGAAGAAGAAAAAAGGGCCTTTAAAATTTGTCCTCTGCATTTAACCCATCCTAATTGCAGTTAAGCCTGGTTCACACAGCAAGATAACTAGGCTGATATCGGACCCGATCTTCCCCTAACGACAATCTTAAGGACGCCCCGACAATCGTGATGATGCTAAAGATAATCTTATCAGATATTCCTGCCATGTGTGGTGTGTTCAGAGCGCTCTGATCTGCTCGGAAAGACGTATGGAGCGCTCCGATCGCAAATCGGGGATATTCAACATGTTGGATTGTCTTGGCCCGATATCACAGTGTGTGTTGTGTCCTCCGACCACAAACGAGCACGCAGCCTGCTGAATGTGACGTGCAGCCAATCAGAAAGTGAGGTGACGGACGCATGGAGCAGAAAATAAAATCAAAACAGCTGTTCTGACTTACCAGAAAGTCCGGTGGTCGCGCTGTCTCCACTCCTTTAAAGAACGCTTTTCTTTTTCTTTTTGTGTCATTTTTTTTCCCTCAACTGGGTTCAATATCGGCCTAATTATCCTGCCGTGTGAACCCGGCCTTAGACACAATCCAACCACTAGGGGCAGTGGGCAGCCACAGTCTGGTGCCTGGGGACCAACTCCACATGGCGACAGTGCCTTTGTTAGGGTCAGAGTAAGGAGCAGACCCTAAATAAGCATGTTTTTGATTGTGGGAAGAAACCGGAGTGCCCGAAGGAATCCCACGCACACACAGGGAGAACATGCAAACTCCACACAGAAAGGCTGGGAATCGATCCCTCAACCTTCTTGCTGAGAGGCTAAGCCAATGTGCCATGAGTAATCATGGTGAAGTGGTTGCCATTTTACATTACCAGTCGCTCTTATTGTATTCTGTACAACAACACTACCTCTAATCTTGGTTATTCAAAATATGGGGTTGCACAGGGCTCCGTCTTAGGCATCCTGCTATTCTCCCTTTATATGGACAGGTTCTCTCTCTGTGCTTGGCTTGATTCTATCTCACATTGCTCTCTCAGTACTCCTTAAGTTTTTTTCAGCTCGCCTCTTTTTTAGTTTGTGTGATATTTAAAGATACTTGGTGAACTTGTTTTGTATTGTACACGGTGCATTTGACAAGACAGAGCTGAAAACGGCTCATGTTGCATCGGTCACTGCCTCCACTCCGGTCGGGTTTATTTATTTATTTTTTAACTGTTTGCTGCTCTTCGTTTGTTGGTGATATAAGTCAGCTGGAAAATTTTGTTCCTACTGCACGCAGTGTTTTTGAGAAGAATACAGTGAACAAGAGTGACATATTATTTTCCTCATTGCCATCACTGGATGTTTGCATGAATCATCAAGTTCACACAGATCATTAAAAAATAAACAGTCTTACAGACCATTTACACACATACACACATGTAGCTGAACACACAAAGTAGCCTATATTAATATTTTTTATTGAATATGGCTGCATGCAGTATCTGAAACTTTCTCACTGCAGTTCATAAAAATAAATTGATTAGTAGAACAACCTCTGTCTCTCCCTCTTACACAGTCACTCAGTCACACACACATGCACAGACATGATAACTCAGTAAGGTATGTCTTGTATAATACATTCCAATTCTAAGGTAGAACTCTACTAGTGTATACTCAGGTATATCTAAATATCTAAAAAAAAAAAAAAGAAGAGTAGAATAGAAGAGTAGAATAAAGTAGAGTAGAGCCACTTAGGTGCCTGGTCTTGAGAACCAGGGATTGTAGGTTGAAAAGCTTTTTTATTCCATGGGAACTCTCCCTATACCCACCTAAGTGGCTCAAGAAAATGGACAGCATGTATATAAGTGACATTTACACAATCAGGGTAATAAACAACATATGCAAGAAATATAGTTAGTAACTACTTAATATTATAGGAATAAGCTTCTAACACCTAAATATTCATACAGGAGAAGATTGTAGTATACATATACCTAGTTTGAAGACTTGTAGTCAAATTAAATTATTGCTAGTTGGCAAAGCTATAAATATGGTTATTTTATTATAGAAACAGAAGCTATGATGAAATATGTTTTAGGTATCTATCTAAAGTTCACCCTGCTAGCTTACAATAGGAAGACAAAATACATAATCTATATGCTATCTAATGGAAATGTACACACAGACAGTCATACACACATGCACACACAGACACACACACCTTAATCAATTTTTTTAATCAATTTGTTTAACTTTGTGTGGAAAAAATGCCAAGAACGTTAGGTAGTAAAATAAATAAATAATTGAAAAAAGAAATCACAGTTTGATCATAAAATTTAAAAAAGTATGACGACTCTTGTTGATGCATACTTGATAGTTCATAATTTCCTACTACAGTGAATGTCAATTCTGTGGCTGTTCTGTAAATATTAATTCATACACTTAAGAATATTTATGTTCTGAGTTCACAAAAACTTGTTCTGTAAATAGTTCTTTTACTTTTGTGATCAAAAACATTGATTTGAATCTAAGTTTTGAGGCTGTTCTGAAAATAGTTTTCAAATAAATAATAAATATAGCAACTTCTTATCAACCATATCAATTTCAGACTTAAATTAATGTACTGATTTAAACCCCAGCCATTTTGGGTTAAACCACACAGATACGGATACAGATCATTTAGTTGGTTGAACAGATACAGATAGTGGTGTACTCACTTATACCTACTAAACAATACTGGCCAAGTATGAAATGGCAGTGGTTGCTACTAGTGTGCCTTTATTGAGAAAGTGGCGTCAACTCAGAACATGGTGCCATTTGTTTCCAACTGCTGTGAGCTACTGAATGAACCTTTAATTTTTTTCAACATTTTTAAAATCATTTAACCACATACAGCAACACATCCAGGTAGAGGAGCTATCAAAATAAATATAAAATAGTTAAGCTATCAGATTTTCTACAATCACTTCCAATTCAAAGGTAAGCTGTACAATTTCCTCTTTTTCCAATTTTGTGTTGTAAATGTACAGACTTTTTTGATCCATTTGTAATCAGCATAAGCACTGCAAAAACTATTAAAATATGATGGCAGACAAAGTAGTGAAAGCAGAAAAGTGTCAAATCACAGCCTTTTGCTGACTGTGTTTGATTTAACAGGTACACGTCAGGCTGCGGCTCCGAGTCTGGTGTGAAAAAATAAACTTTTAATCACAGAAATGACTCCAGTCCCACATGCGAGGGGTTTTAATGGAAATACATTGCATTCGGACAGGACATTTTATCCAATGTGAGTGAAAATCTGTTGTACAAAATCCATTATATATGGTGTTTATTCCATGGAAAACAATACAAAAACATTGGGACTTTTCTGTCCGGTGACTGCAAATATCTGGTTTCTATGAGCGAAGTGTCGCGCAGCAGCGTGAAGCTCACTCATGGTACAGGGCGTCCTAAACAGGAAGTGCCAAAATTTAAATCCACAGTAAAACAGGAAATGTTCAAATGTCAAACACTTCCTGGATTGACAGACTCAGTGTAACTCAGTGACAAGCTCACACTCAAACAGAAAGTGCCAATTTATCAGTCACAGTGAAACAGGAAATGTTGAACACTTCCTGGCATGGGTGGAGCTAGAGTGGAGGCCGGGGTTTCACTGGACTCCCCTGAAATCTGATTGGACACAGATGATTGACATGTCACAGCACCACACGTCTGGTTGAAAGAGCTGCATTTTCAAATCAGTGTCACATTGACTGCTAGGTTCCTCCTGTCCAGTAGTTGGTGCTGTGTACCACAAAAAGTTCTAATCCACCTTAGTAGAAGAAGAAAAATGTTTGCTTCAGAATTGAACTGAGCACGTCGTTTGAACAATGGACGATATTGGTGAGTAAACGATCGTATTTTATGTTAGAAATGAGGTCCAGGTTGTTAAAAGCAGTATTTCTCCTTTAATTTGGGTTACCTTGTATACATGTTTAAACTAACAGACAACTGTTATATGGCTGGGGGGGCCTGGCTGCCTTTTTGTTTCTGTCCTTTGTTTCTCCTTCCAGGTGGCTTGCATTTGGGACTGAGTGGCTGTGTTGCTGAGGTTATCAGGACCTCACCCTGATCACCTGCGGCTCGTCAGGACTCACAGCTGAGGTGCATCTATATGGATTGGAACATGGTGGCATTTAAGACTGGAGTATACAGTGTGTATTTGCCAGAGACTCGACCTTGTGACCAGACGGGTGAGATCGTCGTCTCGGGAGCCATCTCATCATCAGTGGATGCAGAGAACGTCCAGGGTTTGATGCACGGTCTGTGAAAGAGGAGGGGGTGAGGTCTCACGCTCGTCAGCACACTTCCTGAGGTACGTTAGATTTTGTGACTAACATTTATACAGTCAGTAAATGTGGTGTCCCTCACACCTTTTATATTGAGCTGTATGTTAGTCATGTATCGGCTTCCACTGCAGTGGAGTTTTGTGAACTGGATGTTCCATTCCTGCAGGTTGGGAAGCTGATTAGTAATCAAGCCAGGAAGTGTTTGCTGTTTGTACACCTTTAAGTGTTCTCTCTGTGTGTAGAGTGTGGACTCACATAATGGTTCCTTCTTTCACAGACTCGGTTTGTTGCGGCCACCTGGGGGGTGTCGGCGGGGTCCTTGGGTCCGAACAGCTTCTGGCTCCGGACCGTTAGCGTTGCTGGGAGCGCACCACGCCAGACCGCACTTTCTTTTGTTGTTTTTGTATCACTGTTATGTATTAAATTCAGTTAGCCTTTGTACCGTGCTCTGCTTATTTCATACTGGGTCCTTCAAACGCTGGTCGGTTCTCCGAGCTGCGTCCGACACATAACAGACAACGGCTGGTTCATGCTCTGTTGGCTTATTAGTGCAGTAGATAACTGAAACAATCTTTCAAATGGTGATACAAGCATCAAATACAGCTGGAGCAAAATTAATAGAGCAATGTTAACTTTTGACCCCTGTACAAACTGAAACTGACCTTTGTCACTATTCCTGCTGCTTTTACCTCATAACTCCATAGCATTCAGTCACAAATTTTCCAAACTATACCTTTTTTGGAATCTTTATGATCAGGCAAATAATGTGGTGTAGTTTTCTATATGATTGGAGCATCTTTCAATTTTGACCCGTGTCTAATTCTTCAATTGACCCCTACCTGGCTGCCTTGTTGTGGTGGCCGCCAGAAGAGGAGGTACTGCTGGCCCACCACCAGAGGGCGCCCTGCCTGAAGTGCGGGCTTCAGGCACGAGAGGGCGCTGCCGCCACGGACACAGCCGGGGGTGACAGCTGTCACTCATTATCTCATGACAGCTGTCACCCATCTACACTTCATCATACTACTCCATAAAACCCGGACGTCATCTCCACCTCATTGCCGAGATATCATCTACCTGTGAAGGTAATATCCTCAGCCAGAAGCTAATTGTGTCTTAGTCTGAATTCATTTTGCACCTGCTTTCCTGTGGAGTGCCTTATCAGTGAGGTTGGTGTAATCAGCGACGGCTTCGCTTCACACCCCAACCAGATAAGTGTTGAGACAGGAGCTGCACGAGTGTGTGTGAGAGGTGGAGGTGGTTGTTGTTACTGGGTGTACACACACCCACTTCTTATTGTTTCTGCTCCTCGCCAGCAGTACCAGATCCGACATTCGGAGACGGTGGCCACCTGGGGACTCGGGACTTGGCGGCTCCAGTATTCTCCAGGTTCGGCGGCGGAGGAAATCGTGTGGTTCCGGTTCTTCTGAGGACAGACGTCTTCTATCCTCGAGCCTGCCCACACGTCACCGTTGTGGATTGACTGTTTGCAAAATTCTGTATTCCTCTGTATTGTGGTTGTGCTCATTCACAACAGTAAAGTGTTCATATTCGACTCTTTCATTGTCCGTTCATTTACGCCCCCTGTTGTGGGTCTGTGTCACTACACTTTTCCAACATGCCTATTGAAAATTCAAGTGTCCAATTATTTTTTTTAAAGAGTTCATGTCTATGGATTATTTGTGCCGAATGTGATGCTTGTATCACCATTTGCAGGATTCCACTCTCAAGTGCCCTCAAAAGTACTGCAACACTTGGTATTTCACACATTTAAATTAGTTTATTCCATTTCAAATACATTTTTTTTCTAAAATTATCTTCCTTAACTCAAACTGAAAGCAAATCTCTACAACTTGACATGAATTAAATAAAAATCTAAAATCCAGCTTCCTGATGAAGTTGTGTAGAGGAGGATTTTCTTAAAAAGAAGACCTGAAATTTCAGCTACTATTTAACAGAAAGTACATTTGAGATGAACGCCTAGATTTGATGTTTTGGTGAAAGAAACTTTTGTATTTCTTCATAATTGATGTAAATAAAGTCCAATAAA
This sequence comes from Thalassophryne amazonica, assembly GCF_902500255.1. Classification (NCBI taxonomy): domain Eukaryota; kingdom Metazoa; phylum Chordata; class Actinopteri; order Batrachoidiformes; family Batrachoididae; genus Thalassophryne; species Thalassophryne amazonica. Next base: position 89,683,736 of record NC_047103.1, on the reverse strand, counting down.
TATTCAGTGACTTGGAAATGTTCATGTTTCCATCCCCTGACTTGTCTAAAGAAATCTGGCAATCTTCTTCTTCTTCTTCTTTGTCTTTCGGCTGTTCCCGTTAGGGGTCGCCACAGCAGATCAATCGTTTCCATCTCACCCTGTCTTCTGTATCTTCCTCTGTCACACCAACCACCTGCATGTCCTCCCTCAGCACATCCATAAACCTCCTCTTTGGCCTCCCTCTTCTCCTCCTGCCTGGTGGCTCCATCCTCATCATCCATATCCCTATATACCCTGGGTCCCTCCTCTGCACATGTCCAAACCATCTCAATCTCGCCTCTCTGACTTTGTCTCCAAACCGTCCCACCTGAGCTGTCCCTCTGATATGTTCATTCCTAACGTTGTCCATTCTCGTCACTCCCAAAGAGAATCTCAACATCTTCAGCTCTGCCACCTCCAGCTCCGCCTCCTGTCTTTTTGTTAGTGCCACTGTCTCTAAGCCATACAACATAGCTGGTCTCACTACTGTCTTGTAAACTTTCCCCTTCACTCTTGCTGATATTCTTCGGTCACAAATCACTCCTGCCACCTTTCTCCACCCACTCCACCCTGCCTGCACTCTCTTCTTCATCTCTTTACCACACTCTCCATTACTTTGAACAGTTGACCCCAAATATTTAAACTCATCTACTTTCACCACTTCTACTCCTTGTAACTGCACTATTCCACTGGGCTCCCTCCCATTCACAGACATGTACTCAGTCTTGCTTCGACTGACTTTCATTCTCCCCTTCTCTCCAAAGCATATCTCCACTTCTCCAGACTAGACTCAACTTGCTGTCTACTCTAACTACAGATCACAATGTCATCTGCAAACATCATAGTCCATGGGGACTCCTGTCTGATCTCATCCATCAACCTGTCCATCACCACTGCAAACAAGAAAGGACTCAGAGCTGATCCTTGGCGTAATCCCACCTCCACCTTGAATGAGTCTGTCATTCCGACTGCGCATCTCACCGCTGTGACACTATTCTTGTACATGTCCTACACTACCCTAACATACTTCTCTGCCACTCCAGACTTCCTCATACAATACCACAGCTCTTCTCTTGGCACCCTATCATAAGCTTTTTCTAAGTCCACAAACACACAATGTAACTCTTTTTGGCCTTCTCTGTACTTCTCCAACAGTATTCTCAGAGCAAACATTGCATCTGTAGTGCTCTTTCTCGGCATGAAACCATATTGCTACTCACAGATATTCAGCTGTTTTCTAAGCCTAGCTTCTACTACTCTTTCCCATAACTTCATGCTGTGGCTGATCAACTTTATGCCTCTGTAGTTACTGCAGCTCTGCACATCACCTTTGTTCTTGAAAATACGAACCAGGACACTTCGTCTCCACTCCTCGGACATCCTCTCACTTTTCAAAATTTTATTAAACAATCTGGTTAGAAACTCTACTGCCATCTCTCCTAGACATTTCTATGCCTCCACTGGAATGTCATCTGGACCAACTGCCGTTCCACTCTTCATCCTCTTCATAGCAGCCCTCACTTCTTCCTTACTAATCTCTTGTACTTCCTGATTTACTCTCACCACATCATCCAGCCTTTTCTCTCGCTCATTTTCTTTATTCATCAGCTCTTCAAAATATTCCCTCCACCTTCTCAGCACACACTCCTCACTTGTCAGCACATTACCATGTGTATCTTTTACCACCCTAAAGCCTAGTTTACACATAGACGCTTTTGTCGGCGGGCAGTACGTAGACCGAAGTTCACGGTAGTTCCGGCTGTTTTCGCGGTGGAAAGGGGCGGAGCATTTCACTAGTGTTTTGGCCGCTGTACTATCTGCAAACACGCGGATAAAATGCGCTAAATCCGCCGAATAAAGCGGCGTTTTGACGCCGTAGCATCCGGCACACGTCAGGCAACGGGGTTTAATACCCAGTTCTATCCTTTACAATCGCAGGTTAAGACGCGCGTGAGAACGGCGGTGTTCTGCTGCCGCCGATAATGCCCTGTGTACCACTGGTTAATACCCAGGTTTTTATCCAGGCAAATCCTGCGTTACTCCAGGATCTTTTGCATATAGGCACTGCCCCCAGAGTATAATAGGCTGAAGCAGCAGGAATACATGCCTCTGTCACTGCAGGGGGAGGTAGATCATCCTAAGCCTTTTCTTCTCCTTCCTTTCCCCCTCCTCAACGTGTTGCTCCGTCTCCACCACAGGCCTTCCCTCTGCTTCTGAACCAGACCTCTTGGTAAGTCCTTGCCGCTGCCAATTTTCTTTTAGGAGGCATACTGGAGCTTCTCTGCAAAAATATCTGGAGATGGCCACGAGTGCATGCAGCGTGCTAGCGTTTTTATACTGACCACCACCTATCGGCTGTTTGGAACGCCATTTTAATCGGGAGGTGGCGTTTAGAACGGCGTACTGTCTGCTAGCGCCGCCGTTTTGTCTGCCTCTGTCGCCGGTTAAAACGCCATTGAGGACGCCGATGTGGGCTCTATCGCCATTTTACACGCCGTTGGTTAGGGATACAACGCCGGCCGGCAATTACGGCGGTGTAAACTGCTGCACTACAGGAAGGGGCAGGATGAAACGGCGATTAAAAAGTATCATACGCTGTTGTTGTGTTGTCTCCGTCATCACGCGAATTCTTCGACATGTTGAATAATTTTTTCGACGATTCCCGGTAAAGCCGGAACTAAGCCACGCCCCCTAGTGCCGGGGTTAACAACAGCGTTTGATCCTTAAGACGGCCAAAAACTCTTCCGGGACGCTTCCGGGAGCTCTTACCATCTATGTGTAAACAGGGCTTAACCTACTGCACATCCTTTCCAGCTCTGTCCCTTTGTCTGGCCAGTCGGTACAAGTTCTTTTCTCCTTCCTTACTATTCAACGTCTTGTACAGCTTGCAATATGCCTTTTCCTTCGCTTTTGCCACTTCTCTTTTCACCTTACTCCCCCTCTCCTTGTACTCCTGTCTACTTTCTTCATCTCTCCGACTATCCCAAAACTTTTTCACCAACCTCTTTCTCCTTATGCTTTCCTGGACCTCTTCATTCCACCACCAAGTCTCCTTGTCTTCCTTCCACTGTCCAGATGTCATACCCAGTACTGTCCTAGCTGTCTCCCACACCACATTTCCTCTTCACCCTCTACACTTCGGACTTCACCTACAACACAGACAGCTGCCACCTCCAGCAGTTCTCTGATGATTCCGCAAATTGTGGGTCGTGTGTCTGAGGGGAACAAACTGGAGTACCGGTCGGTCATCACAGACTTCGTGGACTGGTGTGAGCGCAACCACTTGTGTCTCAGCACCAGTAAGACGAAGGAGATGGTGATCGACTTCAGAACCATCTTCACCTCACCCAGCGGTGAACATCCAGGGGGAACACATAAAGACTGTGGACAGTTTCAAATACCTGGGTGTTCACCTCAACAGCAAACTGGACTGGACTCACAACACCAACACCCTGTGCAAAAAAGGCCAGAGTCGCCTCCACCTCCTGAGGAGACTGAGATCCTTTGGAGTGAGCAGGCCTCTGCCTAAGACCTTCTACGACTCTGTTGTAGTCTCAGCTCTCCTCTATGCTGTCGTCTGTTGGGCCCCGCGCAGCACAGAGCGGGAGAGAAAGAGACTGAACAAGCTGGTCAGGAAGTCCAGCTCTGTCCTGGGCTGTCCTCTGGACTCCCTGGAGGAGTTGGCTGAGAGGAGGGTGTTAACCAAGTTCAAATCCATCACGAACAACTCCTATCACCCTCTGCATTGGACTGTAGTGGAGCTGACCAGCTCGTTCAGTGACAGACTGAGGCACCCTCAGTGCAAGAAGGTCGTTCCTCCCTGCTGCTGTCAGACTGTACAATAACACTGAAATAACCACATGCAATAATATGTCCACAAATCACGTGCAATATTAATATGTCCAAAAATCATGTGCAATAACAACTTGTTTACAAATCCCTGCACTAATGTCACCTTAGCACACCTAAACTCCATTTCACATATTGTAAAGAAGATGCTCCTATCTCCTTTTCAATCCCAATCATGTTTATATATATATATATATATATATATATATATATATATATATATATATATATATATATATATATGTATATGTGTATGTGTATAGGAATGTGTGTGCATATGTGTATGCGTGTATGTGTGTATGTATATATATATATATATATATATATATATATATATATACACATACATATACTATTTCTACCTCATTTCTTATGTCTTGTACTGTTACAAGTATTATTATTATTGCTTATCCTTGCACACGCTGTTTGATGAACATTTTCCTCTACTTGCACCCACCTTGTGTGTTTTTTAAGAGCTGACATAACATGTGAATTTCTCCTCTGTGAGATCAATAAAGTTTATCTTTATTACCTCTGCCAAGGAGGTTATGTTTTCGGTCGAGTTTGTTTGTTTGTTTGTTTGTCTGTCTGTTTGTCAGCAGGATAACTCAAAAAGTGTTGAACGAATTTTGATGAAATTTTGTGGAGTGGTTGGAAATGGCAAGAGGAACAAGTGATTAAATTTTAGTGGTGATCCGGATCACGATCTGGATCCAGGAATTTTTTACAGGATTCTTCACCATTGCGGGATAGGGGGAATTTTGACATTCTAGTTTCTAACTCCACAAAAACAAGGCAGAAAGGCTTGAAAAAAATTAGGGTGTAACATAGTCAAATGTTCTATCAAACAACAAAGTTTGGTGATGATCGGATCCGGATTCTGGATCTGGTGATCCAAAATATGCAAAAATATAGGGAAAATAGAAAATGTGTCAGTGTGAGGTGACAAATGAAGCTAGAGATGCACAACTAACACCAAATTGTAGCTGAATCTGTACTGATTCAGTAAGGTGTCATCAGATTTGATGTAGCTTCAAATGTTATGGAGCTAGATCCAGAAGAAAACCGCCATTACCGAAAAATCATTTTTATACAATAACTTTTGAACTAATAAAGACATAAAAGTGATTCCAAGTCCTACTGGGTTATGGGTTACAGAAAGAAGTGGTAACTGACAATGAACCTCAATTCATTTCCAGTGAATCTGAGACATTCGTAAAATTGAAAGTGGTCAAACACATTACAATGCCAGAATGCCATCCAGCATCACATGGACTGGCTGAACGATTTGTGCAAAATTTCAAGAGGTCTTTGGCAAGACGGAAAGTACTTGGTGGTCAGTTGCTGCAACACATGGTTGCAAATGGAAAAACTCCAGCTGAACTGTTTTTGTGAAGACAGGTTCGCACATGATTGTCTTTGATAAAGCCAAAGCCAAATTTTTCAGAAGTGGTCCAAGATTGATTTGTTCAGAAAGAGTCCAAGAGTAAAGGCAGACTCAGAAACTTCACTGTAGGACAGTCAGTGTTAGTTAGAAACTACAACGGAGGAGGAGAAACATGGGTTACGGGAGAGATTACCCGAGTACTGGGTCAAGTCACTTGTCTGGTTTTGATTAATGGGTCAAGTGTGAAGAAACATGGTAACCAGTTAGTGGAAAACAAAAACAAAGAATCAGAAAATGACAAAAGTAAAAATGCTCATGTTTTTGATGATGTTTTTGTTTTTGATTATGGACTTTCTGAGGAAACAACCAAACTGGAACCAGAATCTGCAGTTGAAGAGACACTGCCGGTTTCACAGGTAATCAGGAAACCAGTCCCTGTACCTCAGGCTGAAGGGAGACCTAAAAGAACGATTAGGCCTCCGGACAGATGGAATTTATATTAAAAAAGGGATTACCGCACCAAGTGTAAAAGAGAAAATAAAACAGAATTTTTTTAAATGCAGTAATTATTTACAGATAAATAAATTTATGCACCTGCCTAATTTTGTTTAAATAATTATTTCACACTCTCTGTAAATCCTATGAACTTCATTTCACTTCTCAAATATCAGTGTGTTCGTCTGCTATATGATATATTTAACTGACATTTCTGATCCAGACAACCAGTGATTTATAAAGGAAAATCATGAAAATTATCAGGGGTGCTCAAACTTTTGCATACAACTGTACATTTGGAGCTAAAAGATGCATGACGTGAGACATTTATTCTTACCAGTGATAAAACCTTGCAATGTGGTGCTGGACCTTAATGCAGATGTTGAAGCTGGTGCTGGTGTTGAAGCTTGTGACAGGTCAGGGGAGCCGTCTCCGAAGGCGGTGGCCGAATTCTCCTCGCTTATGGAAGTAGATTCTTGAACAAAGTATGCACGACTTTATTACAAGCACAACACAAAATGGCAATATGTAAAAATAAACAAAAAAAATCAAAAAATATCACAATAATAGCACTAGCTTAGTTAGATGTATACATTCATTGTTGGCATGCTGACTTAAGGTGTTTTTTTTTTGTCAGAAGTGAATACTTTCAAGCAGAGCATGAAGTTAACTAGCTCGCTAGTTAACAATCAATGCTAACTAGCTAGCTCACTGTGTCTGCATGAGACAACCGATGTTACTTTAACACGAATTTAGACACAAAATATCCTTGTTTGTTAAAGTGCGTTTCCCACTAATGGGACAAGTAACGTTAAATGGGGCTTTCAAGCACACAACAGACAATAAAGTCACAAAACATGTTGTGAAAGTGACGTGACACGGACCCACAACAGGGGACGGTAATGAACGGACAATGGATAAGCCAAAAGTAACAATTTAATGTTGTGAATCGCACAACAACGTACAGACAATAACAATATAGTGGGCTGTCAATCATACACCAGGTGACGTGTGGGCAGGCTCGACGATAGAAGACGCCTGGCGAGAGAAGAGCTGGATCCCCACACAGCTTCCACCACCAACAGAGCTGAAGAACACCGGAGCCGCCAAGCCCTGCGCCCCAGGTGGCCGCTGTCTTCAGCAGTCAGACCCGGTACTGCTGGCAGAAAACAGAGACAGTCCTGATGAGTGTGAGTTCGCACACTCAGTACTCCCACAGTCAGTGTTTAGTAAAGGAGGGAGAACCTCCACCTCCAATCACACACTCGTGCAGCTCCTGTTTAACCACTTATCTTGGTTTGGGGTGTGAGGCGAAGCCGTCGCTGATCACACCAAACGCCAATCCCACAGGTAAGGCAGAACACCACAGGATAACGGCTGCAAAAGAAGTTCAGGTTATCACTCAATGATTTGAGTCAGCAGAGAAAGTTACCTGAATGGTAGCTGATTTCTCGGCGGGGAGGTGGAGTTGCAGTCCGGCCTTTATGGTGGTGGTGATGAGTAGTGGATGAGTGACAGCTGGTACAGATGATGAGTGACAGCTGTCACTCCTGGTTGCTCCGACGCCCTCTCGTGCTTGAAGCCCGCACTTCAAGCAGGGCGCCATCTTGTGGTGGTGGGCCAGCAGTACCTCCTCTTCAGCGGCCCACACAACAGGACCCCCCCCTCAACGGGCGCCTCCTGGCGCCCGACCAGGCTTGTCCGGGTGCCGCCGGTAGAAGTCGGCCAGGAGGGCCGGGTCCAGGATGAAGCTCCTCTTCACCCAGGAGCGTTCTTCGGGTCCATACCCCTCCCAGTCCACCAAATACTGGAACCCCCGGCCCTTCCGACGGACATCAAGGAGCCGGCGCATGGTCCAAGCCGGCTCCCCGTCGTTGATCCGGGCAGGAGGCAGCGCCGGTCCGGGGGTACAGAGGGGTGAAACGTGGTGAGGTTTGATGTGTGACACATGGAAAACCGGGTGGATCCGCAGTGAAGCTGGCAGCTTCAGCTTCACTGCGGCTGGACTGAGGACTTTGAGGATGGGGAAAGGTCCAATGTATCTGTCCTTCAACTTTTGGGATTCCACTTGCAGGGGAATGTCCTTTGTGGAAAGCCAACCTCCTGCCCAGGCTGATACGCAGGGGCCGGGGAACACGCCGGCGGTCTGCATGGTTCTTGGCCCTCGTCCGGGCTTTGAGCAGGGCAGAGCGGGCGGTACGCCACACCCGACGGCACCTTCTCAGATGGGCCTGGACCGAGGGCACCCCGACCTCTCCCTCCACTAGCGGGAACAATGGGGGCTGGTACCCCAAACACACTTCAAATGGGGAGAGGCCGGTGGCAGACGAGACTTGGCTGTTATGAGCGTACTCGATCCAGGCCAGATAGTCACTCCAGGCCGTCGGGTACGCGGAGGTCACGCAACGGAGGGCCTGCTCCAGTTCCTGGTTAGTCCGCTCTGCCTGCCCGTTCGTCTGGGGGTGGTACCCAGACGAGAGACTGACGGTGGCCCCCAGTTCCCTACAGAAACTCCGCCAAACCTGGGAGGAGAACTGAGGACCACGATCCGAGACAATGTCTGATGGAATCCCATGCAGACGCACGACGTGGTGGACCAGGAGGTCTGCAGTCTCCTGGGCTGTCGGGAGCTTCAGGAGGGCCACGAGGTGGGCCGCCTTGGAGAACCGGTCCACTATCGTTAAGATGGTGGTGTTTCCCTGGGACGGCGGGAGGCCCGTGACAAAGTCCAGGCCGATATGAGACCAGGGGCGACGAGGCACAGGCAGAGGCTGGAGGAGGCCTTGGGCCTTGTGGTGGTCGGCTTTGCCCCTGGCACAGGTGGTGCAGGCCTGGACATACTCCCGGACGTCGGCTTCCATAGACGCCCACCAGAAGCGCTGCCGGACCACTGCCATGGTCCTTCGCACCCCTGGGTGACAGGAGAGCTTGGAACCGTGACAGAAGTCAAGGACCGCAGCCCTGGCCTCTGGTGGGACGTACAGTTTGTTCTTCGGACCGGTCCCCGGGTCCGGGCTCCGTGTCAGGGCCTCCCGGACGGTCTTCTCCACGTCCCAGGTAAGGGCGGCCACGACAGTGGACTCGGGGATGATGGTTTCAGGGGGGTCTGACAGCTCGGTCTTGACCTCCTCTTCATGCACCCGGGACAGGGCGTCAGATCGTTGGTTCTTTGTCCCGGGGCGGTAGGTGATCCGGAAGTCAAAACGCCCGAAGAACAGCGACCAGCGGGCTTGCCTGGGGTTCAGACGCTTCGAGGTCCGGATGTACAACAGGTTCCGATGGTCCGTGAAAACCGTAAATGGTACCGATGCTCCCTCCAACAGGTGTCTCCACTCCTCAAGAGCCTCCTTCACTGCAAGAAGTTCCCGATTGCCGACGTCATAGTTCTGTTCAGCTGGGGTCAACCTGTGGGAAAAGTAGGCACATGGATGGAGAACCTTGTCGGACTCCCCGCTCTGGGATAGCACGGCTCCTATCCCTGAGTCAGAGGCATCCACTTCAACAACAAACTGGCGCTCGGGATCGGGCTGCACCAGAACCGGTGCAGTCGAGAACCGGCGTTTCAACTCCCTAAACGCGGCTTCGCACCGATCCGACCAGGTGAAGGGGACTTTTGTGGAGGTCAGGGCTGTCAGGGGGCTAACTACCTGACTGTAGCCCTTGATGAACCTCCGGTAGAAATTTGCAAAACCGAGGAACTGTTGTAGTTTCCTATGGTTCGTTGGTTGGGGCCAATCTCTCACCGCCGCAACCTTGGCCGGATCAGGGGCGACGGAGTTGGAGGAGATGATGAACCCCAAGAAGGACAAAGAAGTGCGGTGGAACTCACACTTCTCGCCCTTCACAAACAGCCGGTTCTCCAACAACCGCTGTAGGACCTGACGTACATGCTTGACATAGGTCTCAGGATCCGGAGAAAAGATGAGTATATCGTCTAGATATACGAAGACAAACCAATGCAGGAAGTCCCGCAAGACGTCATTAACCAATGCTTGGAACGTCGCGGGCGCATTGGTGAGGCCGAACGGCATGACCAGGTACTCAAAGTGACCTAACGGGGTGTTAAATGCTGTCTTTCACTCGTCTCCCTCCCGGATCTGAACCAGGTGATAAGTATTCCTAAGATCCAATTTCGTGAAAATTTGGGCTCCATGCAGGGGCGTGAACACTGAATCCAACAGAGGTAACGGGTATCGGTTGCGAACCGTGATCTCGTTCAGCCCTCTGTAATCAATGCATGGACGGAGTACGCCGTCCTTCTTGCCCACAAAAAAGAAACCAGCACCCATCGAGGAGGTGTAGTTCCGGATCAATCCGGCAGCTAACGAGTCCCGGATGTAGGTCTCCATTGATTCGCGTTCGGACGTGAGAGGTTGTACAGCCTGCTGGACGGGTACTCAGCGCCCGGTATCAAATCAATGGCACAATCGTACGGACGGTGCGGGGGCAGCGTGAGTGCCAGATCCTTGCTGAAGACGTCAGCAAGGTCGTGGTACTCAGCCGGCACCGCCGCCAGATTGGGGGGGGACTAAAACCTCCTCCTTAGCTGTCACACCGGGTGGAACCGAGGATCCTAAACACTCCCGGTGGCAGGTTTCGCTCCACTGAACCACAACCCCAGATGGCCAATCAATCCGGGGATTGTGTTTTAACACCCATAGAAAACCCAAAATCACTCGGGAGGTAGAAGGTGTTACATAAAACACAATCTCCTCCCTGTGATTCCCAGACACCACCAATGTCACTGGCTGAGTCTGGTGTGTGATTAGTGGAAGAAGGGTGCCATCTAGTGCCCGCACCGACAATGGTGACGGTAAGGCCACTAGAGGGAGCCCAACCTCCTTTGCCCATCTGCTATCCAGCAGATTCCCCTCCGACCCCATGTCCACCAGTGCTGGGGCGTGAAGGGTTAGATCCCCACTCAGGATCGTGACTGGGATTCGTGCAGATCGTCGGGGTTTCCCCACGTGGGTGTTGTGACCCACCCTTAGCCCAGTCTCTAAGGACGAGTGCTGCTGTTTTGACCATTTGGGGCATTCTCTCTGTGTGTGCTCAGTAGAGCTGCAGAGAAAACACTCTCCACGGATCAGCCTCCTTTGTCTCTGATCTGATCATTTTTTGGCCCTGCTCGTTCCATAGCAACGTCAGCAGGGGGAGCTGTTGTCACGTGGAGAGCCCTGGCAGTGGAGCGTGGGGAAGTCGGCTCCCTTTCAGACCCGGGAGGAAGAGGGACGGCGTGTACTTGACCACGCCTCTCGTCTCGCTGCCGTCGGTGTTCCGTTAATCGGTTGTCTAACCGTATAACCAGGTCGATAAGCCCATCTAAATCCCGCGGCTCGTCCTTCGCCACCAGGTGCTCCTTAAGGACCAGAGACAGTCCGTTTACAAAGGCGGCGCGGAGCGCAACAGCATTCCAGCCGGCTCGCGCTGCCGCTATGCGGAAGTCGACTGCATACTTCGCTGCGCTCCAACGCCCCTGCCGTATCGACAGCAGCACACTTGAAGCGGTCTCGCCTCTATGAGGGTGGTCGAACACCTGTCGGAACTCCCTCACAAACTCAGTATAAACCGTTAGGAGCCGTGAATTCTGCTCCCAATGCGCCATAGCCCAGGCGTGCCTCTCCTCGAAGCAAATTTATAACGTAAGCCACCCGGCTAGCGTCTGACGCGTACATGACGGGACGCTGTGAAAAGACGAGTGAGCACTGCATCAAGAAGTCCGCGCACGTCTCCACACAGCCTCCGTACGGCTCCGGAGGGCTTATGTATGCTTCAGGGGAAGGTGGGGGGGTTCGTTGAACGACCAGCGGAATGTCTGTTTCTGGCACACGGTCAGCAGGAGGAGGTGCTGCAGCAGCGCCCTGAGCACGCGCTTCCACCTGGGCGGTGAGAGCCTCTATCCTACGATTGAGAACACTGCTCTGCTCGGTAACTAAGTCCAACCGAGCGGTAAAGGCGGTTAAGATGTGCTGCAGCTCACCCAACACGCCTCCTGCTGGTGCCTGTGCACCTCGCTCTTCCTTTGGCTGTTCAAGCGATGGTTGACGCCCCTCGGGATCCATGACGCTGGCCGAGAAATCCTGTTGTGAAAGTGACGTGACACGGACCCACAACAGGGGGCGGTAATGAACGGACAATGGATAAGCCAAAAGTAACAATTTAATGTGAATCGCACAACAACGTACAGACAATAACGATATGGTGGACTGTCAATCATACACCAGGTGACGTGTGGGCGGGCTCGACGATAGAAGACGCCTGGCGAGAGAAGAGCTGGATCCCCACACAGCTTCCACCACCAACGGAGCTGAAGAACACCGGGAGCCGCCAAGCCCTGCGCCCCAGGTGGCCGCTGTCTTCAGCAGTCAGACCCGGTACTGCTGGCAGAAAACAGAGACAGTCCTGATGAGTGTGAGTTCGCACACTCAGTACTGCCCACAGTCAGTGTTTAGTAAAGGAGGGAGAACCTCCACCTCCATCACACACTCGTGCAGCTCCTGTTTAACCACTTTATCTTGGTTTGGGGTGTGAGGCAAAGCCGTCGCTGATCACACCAAACGCCAATCCCACAGATAAGGCAGAACACCCATGATAACGGCTGCAAAAGAAGTTCAGGTTATCACTCATGATTGAGTCAGCAGAGAAAGTTACCTGAATGGTAGCTGAGTTCCTCGGCGGGGAGGGTGGAGTTGCAGGTCCGCCTTTATGGTGGTGGTGATGAGGATGTGGATGAGGACAGCTGGTACGGATGATGAGTGACAGCTGTCACTCCTGGTTGCGTCCGACGCCCCTCTCGTGCTTGAAGCCCGCACTTCAAGCAGGGCGCCATCTTGTGGTGGTGGGCCACATACCTCCTCTTCAGCGGCCCACACAACAAAACACTTACCATGCTCGCCTCCAACAAAGCTGTGGCAGAGTCACGGTCATCCTGCCTCCTGTTTTGCTTGCCAGTCACTCTCCGTAAATGGCGTTCTTGTGGTCGAACCATTTCCAGCCCTTATGGTCCGACCCACTCCGGCCATTGTGGTCCTTGATGGTCCTGTAATCACTTTTACGCTTTTTCAGACTTTCGCTGCATTGCTGGAATGTCCGGTGGTACCCATGAGCGGACAAAAACTGGGAGATCTCCTGAAATATTTTTTCATTTTGGTTCAATCTGTCCAGCTCCATTCTCTCCTCCGCTACCAAACACAGAAACATCTGCAACTCATCAATGGACCATGGTGTGGTTTTGTGCGAGTAACTAACTTGTGTGAAAAGAAAGAAAAGCACAGTAGCTGGAACACTGTTGCGACTATTTAAAAATGGCGGGGTTGATTCTCATGTCAGACGTCATGCTCAGAGTCCTCCAGTGATGACACTCTCTGACCAATCAGTGAGCAGCAGCCTGTGGATGTCACATTTTAGTATCAGCTCGGCTCACTTGGAACCACGCCTGAGCAAATACCAAAGAAAACACCAGGTACTATCCCGAATGGAAAAGCAAAAAAGCCAAGTAGAATCGAGCCGAGTAATGCTAGAACTGTGTAATGGAAAAGGGCCTTTAGAAAACACAATAGTAGAATAAACGCAATGTATATCGTGTAGCTATATGTAAAAACCAACTTTGTGAACAGAGAAAAGAAGAGCAGCTAGTACCTCACAAGGATGCATAGTGCAGTTTTGTCCATTGTTAGATGTACGTACTGTTAAATATTGTAAAATTAGTGTTTCTGTTGTGGGCTGCCTGCTCTGTTCCTGCTGCTGCTGTTTCTCTCTCTCCTCTGCACAGGTGGCGCACCTCAAGCTGATCGACACACCTGATCCACATATCATCAGCACCTGTATATGAACCCCAGCTCTTCACTCCATCCTCGCAGAATCTCAGCTAATCTCACCGGTAGCTTGGCTTCTCTATTTCCAAAATAGAATATTTTTGACTTTTTGGTGTTTCCACACACCTTCTGTCTGAGCCTCTGCTCAAGCCGACATCTTCCTAATTGCTTCTGCACCAGAGACCACTTCACCTGCAGCCTGTGCATGAGCTCTCACACTCTACACCTTACCAGCTAAGTGTTTGGCTCTCCTTTTGCTCATATGAGCTGCTGCTCACTGAACACTGCCTTGAATAATCATATGAACTGACTGTGAACTTTTCCTGATAGAACTACTAGAAGAACTGAACTGAATCATTTTGTCTAACTGCCTGCATATCTGGACCAGCTGTGATAGTTTGTCACTGATTGCTGTGAGATTCACTTCTGGAAGTGACCGGCTCAGCACTCACCCATCTGTCTCTCCTCCCCAGCCACGTCGACAGCTTGCATCCCATCAGAACTGAAGACATCTGGGCTGCGGTTCCCTGGTTCCACCGCTGAGGCGAAGGCCGGTCTCCACACGGCTAATAGCCACACAACATTGGCTCATTTTTCATCTTCTGTACTAAGCTCCCTGAAATAAATCCGTTTTCTAACATACTGTTCTCATGCTTCCCTGCTCTTGGGTTCGTCTTCCACCCACACCGAACCATCACAGCAGATTCTGGCCACGTCATGGACCCAGCGAGGGCAGACCGGCTTCAGCAGGCACTTTCTATTCAAGGCGAGTACCTCGGAAACTCCAGCAAGCCGTGGACTCCATTGCCACTCAGTGAGCTCATTAACTGATCACGTCAAACATTCCGACACACAGCTCACGCATCTTTCCACACAGCTCTCACAGCTCTCGGTTACACACACACCAAAACCGCCACCCGTTGCTTCAGCTCAGCTGCTCACCTCCTCATTCTCTGTTGCTGCTTCCGCGGCACCACCAGAACCATTCATATGCATCCATAACCGTTCTCAGGTTGTGTAGACACATGTCTTTATTTCTGATGCATGTTCTTTTGTTTTTAGCCAGCGTCCGTCCCAGTACAGCTCCAACAAAAGCAAGATAGCTTACATTATCAATCTTCTCAGGGGGGCTACCGCACTCTAGAGCAACGACTCCCCGCTCCTTAGCTCCTTCACTGCATTTACTAAAGAATTTGGGTTGATATCTGACCATCCAACCCGGAGGGATTCCATTGCCCAACGGCTGCTCTCAATTAAACAGGGCCAGCGTAGTGCTGTGGAGTTCACGGTGGACTTCCGCATCGCGTTATAAACGGGTTGGAATGATGCGTTGAAAGATGAGCTGGCGGTCCGTGACGAACTGAGCGATCTGGAATCACTAATCTCACTGATTATTCGGCTAGATAACTGGTTAAGGGAACGGTGTCGGGACAAAGGCCTTCGGGCCTGACCGGACTCCACCGCTCGCCCCGCCTCTCGGCACGCTCCAGGAACGCCTCTACCAAGCTCCATCGAGTACCCCTCTGACACGCCAGCTCCCCTGCTGGTGAGCCTATGCAGCTTCAGCAGGTGCCAAATTGCCACCAGAGGAATGATGACGGAGACGGCAGCGGGGGGAGTGTCTCTATTGTAGTGGCCACAGGGCACAGCCTTAGCACATGCCCTGTTCGGGGCCAAAAACCAACGCTCACCCATAGGATCCGGGCTGCGGGTGAGCCAAGCAAAATTCACGGGTGTGGGTTCTCATCACCTCAAATCCAGCCACTCTTTGTTTTGGCAGTGAAACATTTCGGTCCCGGCTCTTGTTGACACGGAGCCGAGGGTGATTTCATCGACGCCGTTTTGCATCCAAGGCTAGGATGTCACTTGAGGCTCTTCCTTTCCCACTGTTGGTGCATGTTTTAGATGGCACGCCCCTACCAACCATTACTCACCATACTGCTCCATCTTTAGTGGTGTCAGGAAATCACCGAGAGATTATTCAGTTTTACGTTATCCCTTCTTCATCCCCCTTGGCTCTAGGCCATCCTTGGGTCTTCAAACACAATCCCGGGATAGATTGGCAGTTCGGGGTTATCACTCAATGGAGCGAAGCCTGTCTCAAGAGGTGTCTTAGTTCCTCGATTCCTCCCACCGTGGAGGTCAAGGACAAGGTCCACTCACCTCCCAACTTGTCGTAGTCCCCCCTGAGTACCACGACCTTGGTGAAGTTTTCAGTAAGGATCATGCGCTCTCACTTCCTCCTCACCGTCCATATGACTGCACCATTGACTTGCTTCCTGGCGCTCCGCTACTTTGGTAGGCTGTACAACCTCTCCGCCTGGAACGCGAGTCAATGGAGACCTACATCCGGACTCCTTGGCCGCTGGGCTGAGCCCGGCTTCTTCGTCTCCTGTAGGGACAGGCTTCTTCTTTGTTGATAAGAAAGGACGGTTCCCTTCACCCCTGCATCGATTCCGGGGGCTAAACGCCATAACGGTCCGTAATCAGTACCCACTTCCCCCTCTTGATTTGGCGTTTAGCTCCTTGCATGGGGCGACCATATTCACTAAATTGGACCTCCGTAATGCCTACCACCTGGTGCGTGTCTGGGAGGGAGACGAATGGAAGACTGTCTTTAACACACCATTGGGACATTTTGAGTACCTGGTCATGCCCTTCGGCCTCACTAACGCCCCAGCCACATTCCAGGCGCTGGTCAATGATGTTTTGTGTGACTTTCCTTAAACCGGTTTGGTGTTCGTCTATCTGGACGATATCCTGATCTTCTCACCGAACCCTCAGACTCACACTAAACATGAGCGACTCGTGCTCCAATGGTTGCTGGAGACCGATTGTTCATTAAAGCTGAGAAAAGTGTGAGTTCAGTCTTGACACCGTCTCATTTTGGGATTCATAATCTCCCACAACCAGTGTAAAACCTGGTCAAGGTGGTCATAGATTTGGCCCGGCCCGTCCTCCGTTAAACAACTACAGCAATTCCTCGGGTTCGCAGAACTTCTACCAGCGCTGCATCCGTGGGGTTCAGGTCAGATCGCTGCTCCACTCACCACACTCACATCTTCTAAGATCACTTTTCACTGGACACCACGGCGGACGCCGCCTTTTCCTTGCTGAAGGAAGGGTTCAGCTCACATCCGTTCCTTCACTCAACCGGACCCGGATTACGCCACTCATCGTTGAGGTAGATGCCTTGGACTCTGGGCTAGGGGCATTTTTAATCCCAAAGAT
Source organism: Thalassophryne amazonica (assembly GCF_902500255.1). Taxonomy (NCBI): domain Eukaryota; kingdom Metazoa; phylum Chordata; class Actinopteri; order Batrachoidiformes; family Batrachoididae; genus Thalassophryne; species Thalassophryne amazonica. Next base: position 89,666,939 of record NC_047103.1, on the reverse strand, counting down.
CCAATAAGGATAATCGAGTACATCTGTGTGCTTACTTTTTCACGGCGTTTGACCCCCGCTGAAAGAAACTATGACGTGGGTACTGGGAACTCCTAGCCGTTAAAGAGCTCTAGCTGAGTGGAAACATTGGCTGGAGGGGGCCGCAGTCCCGTTCATCGTTTGGACAGACCACCACAATCTGGAATACATCCAGTCTGCCAAGTGATTGAACTCCCGGCAAGCCAGGTGGTCACTGTTCATTTGTCGATTCAACATCACTATCTCCTACTGACCAGGGTTGTAAGACACCAAGTGGACGCTCTGTCTCGCCAGTTCGCTACATTGACCAAAGCACCTCCAAGACACCAGAGACCATCCTGCCCCGATCAATGGTTGTAGGGCGCTGACCTGGGATGTCGAGTGAGCCATCCAGGAAGCCTCACCCGCCATCCGGACCCTGGGGAGGGCCACCCAGTCTGCTTTTTGTTCCACCTGAGGTCCGTTCCCAAGTGCTCCAGTTCTGTCACTCCTCTAAACTGTCGCGTCACCCCGGGTCCACTGCGTTCTAGAACTCCTCCGTCAACGCCTTTTGGTGTCCCTTGGTGCAAGCAGATGTTAGGAAGTTTATTCAAAGCCTGTTCGGTTTGTGCTTGGGGTAAGACTTCACATCAACCTCCCTCTGGACTACTTAATTACTCCCGTATTCCAGGCTGCCTATGGTCACACATTGGAATGGATTTCATCACCGGTCTTCCTCCATCCCAGGGTAACACAGTCGTCCTCACTAGTGTGATACTTTTTCCAAGGCAGCCCACCTCGTGCCCCTGCCGAAAGGTCCCACCTGCCCAGGAGACCACCGACCTTCTCGTCCTCCACGTGGTCCGTCTGCATGGCATACCCCAGGACATCATATCTGACCATGGGCCCAGTTCACCTCGCAAGTCTGGTGAAGCTTCTGCGCAGCCCTTGGGGCCTCGGTCAGCCTGTCACCCCGTTCCATCCCCAGACCAACGGGCCAGGCAGAATGGGCCAACCAAGATCTCAAGGATCACCGTCCGGTGTGTCTCTGCTGCCCACCCGACGGATTGGAGTCTACACCTGCCCTGGTGGAGTATGCTCACAACTCACAGGTGTCTTCAGCCACAGGACTATCTCCATTCGAAGCATCCCTGGGCTATCAACAGCCTCTCTTCCCGTCACAAGAATCCGAAGTTTCCATACCTTCTGTGCAGCTCGACCTCAGGAGGTGCTGTCGGGTGTGGAAAACCACCCATTCTGCCCTGCTGAAGACCGGGACGCAGGGCCACGCAGACTGCCGCCGGATCTCCGCCCCTGACTATCAACCTGGGCAGGAGATGTGGCTCTCTTCGTGGGACATATCCCTCCAAACGGACTTGCCCAAACTGGCCCCTAGGTACATTGGACCCTTTGTGGTCGACCGGGTGGTCAATCCGGCAGCCGTCCAAATCCACCCGGTCTTCCATGTTTCCTGATTGAAGCCAGTACACTCCAGTCCGCTGTGCCCTCCTGCTCCGCCGCCACCCCCTGCCCGGATGGTGGACGGTCATCCGGCCTGGACATTTGTTGTCGGGACGGGGCTTCCAGTATCTGGTGGACTGGGGGGGCTACGGCCCCAAAGAACGCTCCTGGGTCAATCGGGGGCTGATCCTGGACCGTTGCCTCATCCGGGACTTTTACCGGGATCATCTTGGCAGGTTGCCTGGGGGCTCCCATTGAAGGGGGGTACTGTTGTGGGCTGCCTGCTCTGTTCCTGCTGCTGTTTCTCTCTCTCCTCTGCACAGGTGGCGCGCCTCAAGCTGATCGACACACCTGATCCACATATCATCAGCACCTGTATATGAATCCCGGCTCTTCACTCCATCCTCGCTTGAATCTCAGCTAATCTTCCACAGTAAGCTTGGCCTCTCTATTTTCCAAAATACAATATTTTTTTACTTTTTGGTGTTTCCACACACCTTCTGTCTGAGCCTCTGCTCAGAGCTGACATCTTCCTAATTGCTTCTGCACCAAGACCAGCTTCACCTGCAGCCTGTGCACAGAGCTCTCACACTCTGCACCTACCAGCTAAGTGTTTGCTCTCCTTTTGCTCATATGAGCTGCTGCTCACTGAACACTGCCTGGAATAATCATACAAACTGAACTGTGAAGCTTTCCTGATAAGAACTACTAGAAGAAACTGAACTGAATCATTCTGTCTAACTGCCTGCATATCTGGACCAGCTGTGATAGTTTGTCACTGACTGTGAGATTCACTTCTGGAAGTGACCAGCTCAGCATTCACCCATCTGTCTCTCCTCCCCAGCCACGTCGACAGCTTGCAGGCGGCCACCTGGCTCTGGATCCATCCCATCAGAACTGAAGACATCTGGGCTGCGGTTCCTCTGGTTCCACCGCTGAGCGGGCCGGTCTCCACACGGCTAGATAGCCACGCACAATGGCTCATTTTTCATCTTCTGTACTAAGCTCCCTGTATAAGTTGTTTCTAACATACCGTTCTCTGCTCCCTGCTCTTGGGTTTGTCTTCCGCCCATGCCGAACCATCAAAGTTTCAGATATTGCGCACTTAAAATATTTAAGTGAATATATGTAAAAAAAACAACTTTGCGAATAGAGAAGAGCATCTAGTCCCTCATAAGGATGCATATTGCTGGAACCTACCATTCAACGAGGCGAACCATTAAACTCATAAACATTTGTTAATTATATAATATTTAACCCTGTATGTGTAATTGTTACCCTGTGTGGATCCAAAATAAATTCAAAATCTGTGCACCCAATTCTTGTTTTTTAAAGTTATTAATGATGTATGCAGTACACAATCATTTTTCTCTGGCAAAAGAACAGGACATCATTAAAAGCCCAGAATTACCATGACATTCATACCCATGAGGAGTGTATGTAAACTTACATCCATAACTATATGTCTTGGATGTTATTTACATTCATTTAGTCATTTTTTTTTATACCGCTTACTCCAATCAGGGGTCACCAGGTGGCTGGAGCCAATCCCAGCAGTAATAGGGCGTGAGTTAGGGTACACTCTGACCAGGGCTATCGTAGGGCCACAGAAAGACAGATAATTTCATTCTCACAAGTATTCACACCTATGGTGCATTTACAGCTACCAGTTCACCTAACCTGGATGTCTTTGGAAGTGGGAGGAAGTCGAAGGACCTGGAGGGAAACCATGCAAGCTCCACACAGAAAGGATCAGCGGCCAGATTTTACCTGATATTGAGGAAAGTTGGAGCCAGCTCAATGATGAACACTGTGAAGTCCATTCCTCAGAGGTATCAGGGTGTCATAAATGTACACCGAGCAGCAACAATTGAAAGTACTGTTTGTGATTTTATTGTTGATGATTCCAAAAGATTTTTGTCAGCTTGAGCTGGGAAGAAATATGCCATGCTCTTATTTCACCTCTTCAGTTTTTAATCCTGACTGGCCCACTGCTTTCAAATCATCATTTCTTCTCTCCTTTAAAAGGCTGACAAACTAATTTCAGGGAAGCTGTGATGATGTCAGAGGCCAGAAACAACAGCAGGGATGACATCAGAGGTGGCATCATTATCAACTGACAAGAAGTGGGGTGATTTTGGTCGTTGACGTCATCATCATACAGGCCATATTCTAAGATAAGCATCACTACACTGCAAAAAAAAAAAAAAAATCAGCCTGTCACAGAAAACAGCATTGCACTGCTTGATATAAATTTTAGGGGTGTCACAATACATGCATTTGTATTTAACCCTATGGTACACCTGCAATGGATCAGTGTACAGAATACACCATGGGACTCTGCACAGCATGATTATACTGGTCCAAAAGAAAAAAAAATTCCTGCATGGACTTTGACAACTGATTTAGGGTAATTTTGGGGTGCTGAATCTGAGCTCCGATTTCTTCTATCACATCACATTTTTTTTTGCAGTCTGCATGTTCCATATTGATGGATTATGCAACAGTTGCTCGTTCACTCACACATTTGATGCCACTAATCATGCAAAAAAAGCAGCTTTAAAAGCAAAGTTTTTAAACCAGGTTTGCAAAATGTGCACAAGACCCGTAATAAGAGATTATTAACCAAGCAAGCTGTTAAGATTTGAAGCCAGGAATTAAACAAGTAGAACCCCAATATGCAGGTCAGTCGAGACACAAAAGGTGAGTTCCAAAAATGTAATTAAATTCCAAAAACAGTGTTGAATTGACACAATTCACAAAATCCAAGGCAGCAAATGTGTGAACAAAAATACAGTTCAACACCCACTCTGGGCAAGGGAATCCAAAACAAGTGTGGGGGAAGTTTCAACAAAAATACAGGTCAACCCTAAACCCTTACTGAGGGATTGCAAAAATACAAAACAGGTGCAGGGAAGGATTTAACAAAGATATTAATCTCAAACCTAAACTCCGGGTGAGAAGAACCCAGGATGTGAGGAAGCAAGTTAGAACTCAGATAGTCAAATATACAACCCCAATTCCAATGAAGTTGGGACGTTGTGTAAAATGTAAACAAAACAGAATACAATGATTTGCAAATCCTCTTCAACCTATATTCAACTGAATACACCACAAAGACAAGATAGTGTATTTAATGTTCAAACTGAAAAACTTTATTGTTTTTGTGCAAATATTTGCTCATTTTGAAATGAATGCCGGCAACACGTTTAAAAAAAGCTGGGACAGGGGTATATTTATCACTGTGTTACATCACCTTTCTTTCTAACAACACTCAATAAGCATTTGGGAACTGAGGACACTAATTGTTGAAGCTTTGTAGTTGGAATTCTTTCCCATTCTTGCTTGATGTACAAATTCAGTTGTTCAACAGTCTCAGATAACATCTCTGTTGTTGTATTTTGCACTTCATAATGGGTCACACATTTTCAATGGGTGATAGGTCTGGACTGCAGGCAGGCCAGTCTAGTACCCGCACTCTTTTACAACAAAGCCACGCTGTTGTAACACGTGCAGAATGTGGCTTGGCATTGTCTTGCTGAAATAAGCAGGGACGTCCCTGAAAAAGGCATTGCTTGGATGGCAGCATGTGTTGCTCCAAAACCTGGATGTACCTTTCAGCTTTGATGGTGCCATCACAGATGTGTAAGTTGCCCATGCCATGGGAACCAACACTGTTGTGTGGGCCGCTGAAGAGGAGGTACTGCTGGCCCACCACCACAAGATGGCGCCCTGCTTGAAGTGCGGGCTTCAAGCACGAGAGGGCGTCGGAGCGACCGGGAGTGACAGCTGTCACTCATCATCCGTACCAGCTGTCACTCATCCACTACACATCACCACCACCATAAAGGCCGGACTGCAACTCCACCTCTCCGCCGAGAAATCAGATACCATTCAGGTACTTTCTCTGCTGAACCTTAATTCGAGCATTAGTCTGATCTCTTTTGCAGCCGTTTTCCTGGGACGGATACCGTGTCTGCTGAGTTGGCGTTTGGTGTGGACTGCGACGGCTTCGCCTCCCACCCCACCCAGATAAGTGGTTATCTCGGGAGCTGCACGAGTGTGTGATTCGGAGGTGGAGGTTCTCCCTCCTAACTAAACACTGACTGTGGGATTACTGAGTGTGCGAACTCACACTCATCAGTACTGTCTCTGTTCTCTGCCAGCAGTACCGGGTCTGACTGCTGAAGACAGTGGCCACCTGGGGCGCAGGGCTTGGCGGCTCCGGTGTTCTTCAGATCCGTTGGTGGTGGAAGCTGTGTGGGATACGGCTCTTCTCTCGCCAGACGTCTTCTATCGTCGAGCCTGCCCACACGTCACCTTGTGTATAATTGACATTCCACCATATTGTTATTGTCTGTACTTCGTTGTGTGATTCACAACATTAAATTGTTACTTTTTGGCTTATCCATTGTCCGTTCATTAACGCCCCCTGTTGTGGGTCCGTGTCACGACACTTTCACAACACAACACACCCCCATACCATCACAGATGCTGGCTTTTGAACTTTGCGCTGGTAACAATCTGGATGGTCTTTTTCCTCTTTTGTCCGGAGGACACTACATCAATTATTTCTAAAAACAATTTGAAATGTGGACTCATCAGACCACAGCACACTTTTCCACTTTGCATCTGTCCATATCAAATGAGCCCAGGCCCAGAGAAGGGAGCGGCGTTTCTGGAAATTGTTGATGTATGGCTTTCGCTTTGTATGGTAGAGTTTTAACTTGCACTTGTAGATGTAGCGACGAACTGTGTTAACTGACAATGGTTTTCTGAAGTGTTCCTGAGCCCACGTGGTAAGATCCTTTACACAATGTTGTCAGTTTTTAATGCAGTGCCGCATGAGGGATCAAAGGTCACAGGCATTCAATGTTGGTTTTTGGCCTTGCCACTTATGTGCAGGAAGTTCTCCATATTCTCTGAATCTTCTGATTATATTATGGGCTGTAGATGATGGAATCCCTAAATTCCTTGCAATTGAACATTGAGAAACATTGTTCTTAAACTGTTGGACTATTTTTTCACGCAGTTGTTCACAAAGTGTGATCCTTGCCCCATCTTTGCTTGTGAACAGCTGAGCCTTTTGGGGATGCTTCTTTTATACCCAATCATAACACTCACCTGTTTCCAATTAACCTGTTCACCTGTGGAATGTTCCAAACAGGTGCTCTTTGAGCATCCATCAACTATTCCCAGTCTTTTGTTGTCCCTGTCTCAGCTTTTTTGAAATGTGTTGCAGGCATTCTGTTGTGTGTCATCCTGGTACCTGCTCCTCTGCTCTCTCTGTCTCTCTCTCTCTCTCTCTCTTTACATGTGGCATTCCTTGTGGAGCTGATGAGCTCACCTGTCTGCAATCAACCTGCCTCCATATAAACCCTGGTTCAACAGCTCATCAGTGCCAGAAACTCAGTGTTCACTACCTGGTACCTGGCCTCTCTATTTCTGCATAGAGCCTTTCTCTCTGCATTCCGTCGCAGTGTTTTCTGACTTGCTGTTTTGCAAACTGCATTTTTGCTGTGTTCTGATGTGTTGCAGTTTTCCAGCCATCTATTATGTTTTGGTTACTGAGCGACTGTGAGCTGCTGCACTCATACTGTCTCTCCTCCTCCTCCAAAGTGACACCACTCTCCGTCAGTTCCACAGGGGGCCACCTGGACCATGGACTACCACCACCTCCTCTCCTTGGATCTCCACCTGCACACCTGGTCTCATCGGGCTGCGGCTTCCTGTTTACACCGCAATGCGGGCTGGGTCTCCACTCTGCTGACCTCCAAATCAGTACACACTATTTCTGCAGCATTTGTCCTTGTACTCACTTCTGTACAATAAATCTGGTTTCCCTCATCCATTCAGCCTCCCTGCTTTGGAGTTCAATCCTGTTTTTTGGGTCACAACATTAACAGAAGTTTCTGGCCAATATCATGGACTCTGCAGGGTGTGACAAACTCCACCAAGCTCTTATCACCCAGGGCGCCTTCCTGAGTCTGCAGCAGCAACAACTCGCCGCACTATCAGATCACGTCCAGGACCTCACCCAACAGGTTTCTCACACACCACTATGTCCTCACTAACAGCAAAAGTTGGTACGCTTTTGCGATGGGGTCTCAGGTATCCCCCATTGTGGCCAATCTGTACATGGAGCGAGTGGAGAAGACAGCCTTGACGTCATTCATGGGCATCTCTCCCAGGCACTGCTTCAGATATGTCGATGACACATGGGTTAAAATCAAACAACAGGAGGTCGAGGACTTTACAGAACACATCAATTCGGTGGATTCCAGTATCAAGTTCACACGTGAGGATGCCAGAAACAACCATTTAGCCTTCTTGGACTGTGATGTTACGATTGGAGAGAACAGGCAGCTCCAGACAGAGGTTTACAGAAAACCCACTCACACTGACCAATATCTGCTCTTTGGCTCAAACCACCCCCTTGAACACAAGCTCGGGGTGATCAGGACTCTTCAACACAGAGCCCTACAGGTGCCCACAACTGCAGAGGGAAGGGCTAAAGAACAACAACTTGTACGGAAAGCCCTCACAGTATGTGGGTACCCACGATGGTCCCTGGACAAAGTGCAGAAGTCCCAGAAAACAAAGAGACCAGATAGACAGGAGACAGAGACAAGAAGAAGAGGAGTGTCTCTCCCTTATTTAGCAGGAGTAGGGGAAAAACTACAGAGGATCTTCAGACAGCACAAAATCCCAGTTTACTTTAAACCGGTTAACACCTTGAGACAGAAATTAGTTCACCCTAAGGACAGGATCCCTAGTTACAAACAGAGCAATGTGGTGTATTACATCAGATGTCAGGAAAACTGTAATGAACACTACATAGGTGAGACTAAGCAACCTTTAAACAAGAGGCTATACCAGCACCGCAGAGAGGTCGCCAGTGGACCTCAGTCTGCAGTTCATCTCCACCTGAAAGACACTAACCACACGTTTGAGGACAAGGAAGTTAAAATCTTAGCCCCAGAGAAGAAATGGTTTGAGAGAGGTGTCAAGGAAGCATTCTTTGTAAAACAGCTGAAACCCAGCCTTAACCGGGGGGCGGGTCTCAGACACGCTTTGTCCCCTGTTTACAATGGGGTAGTCGGGTCAAAGCAGTTTCAGTCTTTTGTTCATGGTAATGAGACATTCACGTCATCAGGAGAGTCGTCAAGGGAGCCATCAGGGGAGGCTTCCATCCCATCATTAGGAGAGTGCTAACTAGAGCACAATAGGTGCTAATTAGAGCTATTGTTTAGTCACTAGCCTATAGCAGTCGGCCTCTCGGTAGGAGGGGTCTGGTTAGGTTAAAAACTCCAGCTTTTATTGGCTTCTGGTTTATTCTTCTCTACAAGAGTCAAGACAGAAGTCAGACCTACCAGAGCAAGAATTTTAGATGAGGAAGCTTCTGTGATTTGAAGCGAAACGTCCTCACATCAAGCAACCCAGTCCAAGTCCAGTCAAAGATTCAAGCTTCTCTACTTGGTACGCTTAGCTTGGTCACACCTCCCGCTCCAGTTTCCACTCCTGTTCAACTCTTGCAGGACTCCACGTTCCCCAATCTAGTCCCCGAACTGTTTATCTGCCATCCAGAACCATATTTCTGTGATGTTGATACATGCTCTTCCTTCCTCATGCAGTGTTCTTTTGTTTTCTCCCAGCGTCCTTCTCAGTATTCCTCCAATCTCAGCAAAACATATTACGTCATCAACTTGCTCCGGGGGGAGGCCCTGAAGTGGGCTACTGCCCTCTAGAGCACGGATTCACCTCTGCTTCACTCTTTTCACTTTTTTCCCTGAGAGTTTTGTTTAGTTTTTGATCAGCCCCAATGCAGCCATTCTGTTTCCCAACAGCTGTTGTCCCTGAGGCAGGAGCAGTGGAGCGCTGCGGAGTATACAGTTGACTCAGATCCCTCCACGGTCTGGACCGGGTCCTTCTTTCCCAAACTCCACTGTTGTGTCCATCCCCAGGCCTCCAGCTCCGCCTGCTGACAAGCCCATGCAGCTCAGCAGGGCCAAATTATCACCCCAGGAGCCCAGCGGAGACTGAAAGCTGGGGAATGTTTATATTGTGCTGCCATTGGCCACATCCACACGCCAAAAACCAATGCTCATCCTTAGACTCCAGGCTAAGGGTGAGCCAGATAACATTCATGGGTGTTCAATCCGGATGCACCCAAATCCTGGGCACTCTTTTGTTTAATGACCATTCTTTATCTATCCCAGCACTAATTGACACTGGGGCTGAAGGGAATTTTTTGGATCACAAGGTTGTAATTCTTGCACCCCGGTGGTTGCAGTGGACATGCCCCTCTTATTGCATGCTTTAGACGGCACTCCCCTTCCAGCCATAACACGTCAAACTGAACCAGTCACTTTAGTGGTATCTGGGAACCACCGGGAAGTGTTTTCTTCCACGTCCCCCCTAGTTTTAGGTCTTCCCTGGTAATCAAACACAATCCCCGGATTGATTGGCCGTCCAGGACTGTCACACAGTGGAGCGAGGTCTGCCTACTGTGAGTGTCTTCGATTATCCATTCCGCCCAGTGTTGTGGTTAAGGAGGAGGTCGCTTCACCCCCTGATATGTCTGTAGTTCCCACAGAGTATCATGATTTTGCCGAGATGTTCAGCAAGGATCGTGCTCTGTCACTCCCCCCGCGCCGTCCTTACGACTGCGCCATTGACTTGCTTCCGGTCGCGAAGTATCTGGTCAGTCGGCTCTACAATCTGTCGCGCCCGGAACGTGAGGCAATGGAGACCTATATCCAGGGCTCCTTGTCTGCTGGGCTGATACGGCACTCATCACCCCACTGGGGGCAGGCTTCTTCTTTGTCGGGAAGAAGAACAGAACCCTGCGCCCCTGCATCGATTTCTGGGGGCTGAACGTCATAGCGGTCTGCAACCGGTACCCACTCCCCCTCCTGGATTCTGCATTCAGTCCCCTGCAGGGGGCCTTGATTTTTTCCAAATTGGACCTCAGAAATGCCTATCACCTAGTCCGGGTCAGGGAGGGTTGACGAGTGGAAGACAGCCTTCAACACATCTCTCGGGCATTTTGAATATCTGGTCATGCCCTTCGGCTTCACAAACGCTCTCACCACCTTCCAAGCTCTTGTCAGTGATGTCCTTTCAGACTTCCTCAACTTGTTTTTCATCTATCTCGATGATATCCTCATCTTTTCACCAATCTCAGTGAACATATCAGGCACATGTGCCTAGTACTCCAGCGGTTGTTTGTGAAGGCCAAGAAATGTTCCAATTCAAATTCCACCAGTCCACCATTTCTTTCCTTGGTTTCATTATTTCTCCCAACTCTGTCAAGCCTGATCCCATTAAAGTCACTGCCTTACTCAGTGGCCAGTTCCGACATCCAGAAAGCAATTACAACAGTTTCTTGGTTTCGCCAACTTTTACTGTAGACTCATTCGAACTTCAGTCTTGTTGCCTTGCCTCTCATAGCTCTCACTTCCTCGAAGGTGCCCTTTCAGTGGTCCACCTTAGCTGACAAAGCCTTCCGAGACCTCAAACACCGGTTCTCCATGGCCCCGATCTTACTCCAACCTGATCCGGACCGCCAGTTTGTAGTGGAGGTTGATGCCTCCGATTCTGGTATCGGTGCTGTCCCGTCTCAGTGGGCAGCCACAGATGACAAACTCCATCCCTGCTTTTCCTGCCGGCTGACCCCTACACAGAGAAACTATGATGTTGGGAACCGGGAACTTCTGGCGGTCAAGGAGGCTCTGGCAGAGTGAAGACACTGGCTGGAGGGAGCCGGAGTTCCATTCACTGTCTGGACAGATCACAAAAACCTAGAATACATTAAAACGGCTAAACGTCTCAACTCACACCACTCCAGGTGGTCTCTGTTTTTCAGACGCTTCAATTTCAACCTAACCTACCGACCTGGAACCAAGAACGGAAAACCCGACGCCTTATCCCGCCAGTTTGACCTCTTGGATCCTTCCTCCACATCAGACCCAATCCTGCCTCATTCCATGGTCGTGGGGGCCCTCACCTGGGATGTTGAGAGAGTTGTCTGGGAGGCTTTGGACAGACACCCGGATCCTGGAGGAGGACCTCCCAGGCTGCTTTTCGTTCAACCAGAAGCCCGATCAGAAGTCCTCAAGCTCGCATGCCATCCTGGAGTCTCCTGTACTCTAGACCTGGTACGTCGTCACTTCTGGTGGCCCTCAGTCCGGGCAGACGTGTGCGCCTATGTTCAAGCCTGTACCATCTGCGCCAGGGGCAAGTCTCTCCATCATCCTCCTGCTGGGTTTCTTCACCCGCTTCCCACGCCAAGCCACCCCTGGTCCCACGTCTGCCTGGACTTTGTCACGGGACTGCCTCCATCCCAGGGTAACACTGTGGTCCTCATGATCGTGAATCGGTTTTCCAAGGCGGCACACTTTGTAGCTCTGCCAGCTATAAAAACTGACCTCCTAGTCCACCATGTGGTGCAGTTGCATGGCATACCCTCAGACATAGTGTTGGATCGAGGACCCAAATTCATCTCTCAGGTCTGGAGGTCTTCTGTGCGGCGACTGGGGCCTCGGTCAGTCTCTCTTCAGGTTACCATCTGCAGGGCAACGGTCAGGCGGAACGGGCCAAACAAGACCTGGAATCCACCCTGAGGTGTATCTCGTCCTCCCACCCGACCAAATGGAGCACCCGCCTTCCTGGGGTTGAGCATGCTCACAATTCTCAGATCTCCTCTGCCACTGGATTTTCTCCTTTTGAAGACTCACTTGGGTATCAACCTCTTTTGTTCCCTCTGCAAGAAGCTGTCATTGCTGTGCCATCTGTTCAGGCCCACCTCACGCATTGCCGTCGGGTGTGGAGGACAGCCCGTTCTGCCCTCCTGCGGGCTAAGGAACATATGGAACGTCATACCAACCGTCACTGCAACCCGACCCCCATCTACCACCCCAGGCAGGAGGTGTTGCTCGGGTCACAGGACATTCCTCTGCAGACGGAGTCTCCCAAGATCGCTCCTCGCTTTATTGGACCATTTGTGGTTGATTGGGTGATTAACCCAACATCTGTGCGACTCTGTCTACCTCGTTCCCTGTGGATCCACCCAGTCTTCCATGTGACTCTTCTCAAGCCTGTCAGTTCCAGTCCACTGTGTCCTCCTACTCTGCATCCTCCTCCTGCCCGGATCATTGACGCTCATCCGGCCTGGACAGTCAACAAGATGTTGGATGTTCATCAGCGGGGTCAGGGATTTCAATATCTGGTGGACTGGGAGGGTTATGGGCCTGAAGAATGTTCCTGGGTCAAGTGGAGCCTCATCTTGGACCATTCCCTCCTCCGGGACTTCTACCAGGAGCATCCTGATTGGTCCGGTAGGTTTGCCTGGGGGCTCCCATGGAGGGTACTGTTTGTGTGTCGTCTTGGTACCTGCTCCTCTGCTCTCTCTCTCTCTCTCTTTCTCTCTTTCCAGGTGGCATTCCTTGTGGAGCTGATGAGCTCACCTGTCTGCAATCAACCTGCCTCCATATAAACCCTGTTCAACAGCTCATCAGCACCAGAAACTCAGTGTTCACTACCTGGTACCTGGCCTCTCTATTTCTGCATAGATCCTTTCTCTCTGCATTCCGTCGCAGAGTTTTTTGACTCGCTGTTTTGCAAACTGCATTTTTGCTGCATTCTGATGCCTTGAAGTTTTCCAGCCATCTGTTCAATTTTGGTTACTGAGTGACTGTGAGCTGCTGCACTCATACTGTCTCTCCTCCTCCGCAGTGACACCACTCTCCGTCAGCTCCACAGGGGGCCACCTGGACCACGGACTACCATCACCTCCTCTCCTTGGATCTCCACCTGCACACCTGGTCTCATCGGGCTGCGGCTTCCTGTTTACTGGGGCTTCCTGCTGAACTCTATATCAGTACACACTATTTCTGCAGCATTTGTCCTTGTACTTACTCCTGTACAATAAATCTGGTTTCCCTCATCCATTCAGCCTCCCTGCTTTGGAGTTCAATCCTAGTTTTTTAGGTCACAACCATAACACATCCATTTCAAAATTAGCAAATATTTGCACAAAAACAAAAAAGTCTATCAGTTTGACCATTAAATATCTTGTCTTTGTGGCGTATTCAACTGAATATAGATTGAAGAAGATTTGCAAAGCATTGTATTCTGTTTTTATTTACATTACACACAATGTCCCAACTTCATTGGAATTGAGGTTGTAAAAAGGAGTGCAAAAACCCAAAACAGAATTAACACAAAATGGGAGTGCAAATAAAACCACACTGGCTAATTACCATGACAGGAACACTGGAAGACCCTGTTGGCAAGTAAGGCATGACACAAAATACGAAAATGGACCCGCAAGGAACTAACAGCAACGTGAGACCTTAAATAATCAGCTGAGCTAATTTGGCACAGGTTTACTGATCAGATAGCAAGAACATGTAGTAACCAAAAGGGAACACAAGGGGTAACAGAGAACAGACTTTCACCGTCTTGGGTGATTGGAATATGAGATAACAAAACAAAACACAAGGGGGCAACAGAGAACAGACATCCACATGAAAAGAAATAACATACAAATAATGAATGTCTATAAGTGCAATGGTACGAATTAAATATTCATTCCATTGAAAGAATGAAAAAAATCATTGTTTTATATAACAGCAAAAATAGATCCTTATCATTTGATATTTTCTTAATTTATAAACAAGAGAAAAGGGACTTACATTTTGGTGTTCATCACTGGGGCTTTGACATCAACAGTCCAACATGAACTTTAAATAGTAAGTCCCTTCGGCTGCTCCCTTGTTTGCACTTGGGGTCGCCACAGCAAATCCAAGGTGGATCTGCATGTTGAATTGGCACAAGTTTTACGCCGGATGCCCTTCCTGACGCAACTCCACATTACATGGAGAAATGTGGCAGGGGTGGGATTTGAACCCGGAACCTTCTGAACTGAAACCAAGCGCATTAACCACTTGGCCACCACCCCTCAACATGAACTTTAAATAGGAGTCCAAAATTGCTCTCAGTAAACTTGCAAAATACAATTCTGATGATGTAGTCTGTGATAACGTTGTGCCGAATTCAGCACAGATTGAGTCTGTTTTCTTCACTCCAGTTAAAAATCGCATCAGAAATTTGTCCATCTTTTCATCCTAACTTCATCATCTTCATCATAACAGCTCTTCATGCCTCCAGATAGTTTACAGCATAGTGGATTTGTTTTTTGTGAGAGAAGAATTAGTACCATTAATTAGCTTCTTCAAATCATCGTCTGACAGCAAAACAAACTCTGCCTTCTTTAGCAAAACACCGCCCCTGGTAGTGTGAGCATGCGCGGTGGTCAGGGTATGCAATAGCACATTTCATATGGCACCAAAATTGCATGCTAAAAAAAAACTATTGCACTGTAAATGAAATACAATTACAAATGGTACAAATAATCCATGTCACATGACATTCATCTTGTTGGTCTTCATTTTGAATGTCCACCTCCAGCTCATTTGCTGTTAATTCCTCCAATTCAGACTCATCAGTATAATAAAATTTGCTCGGAGAATGGTCCTCTTCATCGTTCATAATTTCTTTGTTATCTTTTTGTTTTGTTTTATTTTGCACCATGGAAATTGTAAAATTGTAAACAATGTCGGGAAAATATCAGGCCGGAAATCAGCCAACCAGAGCCCGGGTACTGTCGCAGCCATATAATAATATCGTTTATGGCACCGTAGAGGTGTGTGAGACTGCTGCTTTTGCTTCAATGCTTGATACGAGGAATAGGTTTTATATCTCAATAACGTGATGTGACTGGAAAACACTAACACCAAATTCGAATTCAGAGCCCCCAAATTACCCAGTATCCATTGAAAAACTCCATGCAAGAAAAATCGTGTTGATCAGTATTTTATTTATGCATATTTCTTTTAATAAATCACCAATATCTCATCTACTTGTAATTTCCATAGACTGTGTCACTGTAGTTTCACGATCTGTGCAGGAAGGCAGGGTCTTTCTTCCCCCTCAGTGCAGGAGGCGTGCTGTGTCTGTGTACCCCCGACCTGCTGTTTCTGTTCTGTTTCTGGATTTCTGGATTCATTCGATTACCTGTTGTGAGCACACACACACATGTCTTCTGAGCACACAGAGGCACTGTGGGCTGCATGATCATGCACGCAGGAGGAGAGGAGCGGAGGAATACGCCACCGTGCCGCGAATGGCGCTGGACAAAACCACAGGAATTCGCGCGTCGGGACGGAGCCGTATGGCGCAAAGCAACGCCGTGATGAAGCCTCACAGGACATGTTCTGGCATGTCCAGCTAAGCCACAATTTCTCGGATAGTCACATGACTGAAAAGCCACCGAAAGCCGTCTGATAGCCATCCTGTGAGACCAACACGGAGATGGTTTTAAATAAAAAGGTCCATTACTTTTTGGACAGACCTCGTACATGTAAACTAACATACAGTAACTTTAATCTGAGCCTCAGAGAGCTGATCAGACACTTTAACACCGTGAGACACAGTGTAATTGTAAACTAACATACAGTAACTTTAATCTGAATGTTTGTCATTGATGTGGGATGGATTTGCAGCATTTTTATTATTCATTTTCATTCATTCATTCATTCATTTTTTTATTATTCACCCAAGGCTATCAAATATGGCCTTCAGGTATTGCGAATGCTTTGTGTCCATCCATCCGTCTGTTCGTCTGTCTGTTGGAACCAAGCCTGAGCAAAAGCACCAGGTACTATCCTGAATGGAAAAGCAAAAAAAAAAAACAAGTAGAGTAGAGCCGAGTAGTGCTAATACTGTGTAATGGAAAAGGGCCTTTAGAAAACACATTAGTAGAAAAACACAATGCACATCGTGTAGCTATATGTAAAAAACAACTTTGTGAATAGAGAAAAGAAGAGCAGCTAGTACCTCACAAGGATGCATAGTGCAGTTTTGTCCATTGTTAAATGTACGTACTGTTAAATATTGTAAAATAAGTGTTTCAGATATTGCACACTTAAAATATTTAAGTGATGTATGTATATATTTGACCCTGTATGTGTAATTGTGACCCTGTGTGGATCCAAAATAAATTCAAATCTGTGCACCCAATTCTTGTTTTTTAAAGTTATTAATGATGTATGCAGTACACAATCATTTTTCTCTGGCAAAAGAACAGGACATCATTAAAAGCCCAGAATTACCATGACATTCATACCCATGAGGAGTGTATGTAAACTTCCATCCATAACTATATGTCTTGGATGTTATTTACATTCATTTAGTCATTTTTTTTATACCGCTTACTCCAATCAGGTGTCACCAGGTGGCTGGAGCCAATCCCAGCAGTAATAGGGCGTGAGTTAGGGTACACTCTGACCAGGGCTATCGTAGGGCCACAGAAAGACAGATAATTTCATTCTCACAAGTATTCACACCTATGGTGTATTTACAGCTACCAGTTCACTTAACCTGGATGTCTTTAGAAGTGGGAGGAAGTCGAAGGACCTGGAGGGAAACCATGCAAACACGGGGAGAACATGCAAGCTCCACACAGAAAGGATCAGCGGCCAGATTTTACCTGATATTGAGGAAAGTTGGAGCCAGCTCAATGATGAACACTGTGAAGTCCATTCCTCAGAGGTATCAGGGTGTCATAAATGTACACAGAGCAGCAACAATTGAAAGTACTGTTTGTGATTTTATTGTTGATGATTCCAAAAGATTTTTGTCAGCTTGAGCTGGGAAGAAATATGCCATGCTCTTATTTCACCTCTTCAGTTTTTAATCCTGACTGGCCCACTGCTTTCAAATCATCATTTCTTCTCTCCTTTACAAGGCTGACAAACTAATTTCAGGGAAGCTGTGATGATGTCAGAGGCCAGAAACAACAGCAGGGATGACATCAGAGGTGGCATCATTATCAACTGACAAGAAGTGGGGTGATTTTGGTCGGTGACGTCATCATCATTACAGGCCATATTCTAGAGATAAGCATCACTACACTGCAAAAAAAAAAAAAAAAAAAAAATCAGCCTGTCACAGAAAACAGCACAGCTTGCACTGCTTGATATAAATTTTAGGGGTGTGCACAATACATGCATTTGTATTTAACCCTATGGTACACCTGCAATGGATCAGTGTACAGAATACCCCAATGGGACTCTGCACAGCATGATTATACTGGTCCAAAAGAAAAAAAAAATCTTGCATGGACTTTGAGAATTGTATTTAGGGTAATTTTGGGGGGTGCTGGATCTGAGCTCAGATTTCTTCTAATCACCATTCACATTTTTTTTGCAGTCTGCATGTTCCATATTGAAGTCTGCATGTTCCATATTGATGGATTATGCAACAGTTTTGCCTCATTCAGCTCAATCGTTTGATGCCACTAATCATGCAAAAAAAGCAAAAAAAAAAAAAAAAAAAATCAGGCCTGTCACAGAAAACAGCATTGCACTGCTTGATATTATCTTTGGTATATAGGGTGTCTCAAAAAAATGTAAAATGTACCCAAAAGTACTCTGAAATATGAATACCAGGAAATACTTTTACTGGGAATATGAAGTTCGGCCAGCTTCAATGTTTCATACAGTGCAGAAGCTGGTTTGTGAGTGCTGCTGCTGCTGCCGTTCATGTACTGTCAGAAATTACAGGGCAAACTCAGCCTGTTTGCTCTGGATTTTTTTTTTATCTCGGGTGGTGGGGTCAAACTTCACTGGGCTCAGCCACCTATATAGGCCAGAATTAATCTTTTGTATGGATACAGTGAATTATTTTACCACAAATAAAATGAAACCACGCCCTCGCCACAAGCAATGCTGAATTTGAAACATCAAAAAGTTGAGTAATTCCTACAGCACCTGAAGCAGTCAGCAGCAGCACAATCACCTCCTGCGTCTCATGTTATTTTTATCTAACTCTAACAATATGAGTGTAGAATGACAATCCCAGCCAGTGATTTAGATGATCTCCTACTAAGAGCTGTTCTGGACGGCAGAATTCACGTTGTGGCTCAGCTGCAGCACAACGCGGCATTCACACGGACTGATCAGTTTATGCTATGATGTGCAATATCTTTACACTTCTTTTTATTCCCCTTTTGACAGTTTTCTGTTATAAATCAATATATAGGCTTAGTAACGTAATACTAAGCCACTAAGGTTATACTAAGGTTTGATACAGCAGCTTTTTTTTTTTTTTTGGTAAAAATGGGGTCTGTTGTGAAAGTGTAGGAACACGGACCCACAACAGGGGGGCGCAAATGAACGGACAATGGAGGAGTCAAATAACAACACTTTACTGTTGTGAATGAGCACAACACACACCGCCGCAGGGTCACAATAGTATGCAATGCAGTCAATTTACCGAACGTGTCATGTGGGCCGGCCGAAGATAAGAGACTGTCTGTCCAAGCAGAACCGGAACCACACGATTTCCTCCGCCACCGAACCCCGGGAATACTGGAGCCGCCAAGTCCCGAACTCCCAGGTGGCCACTGCCTCCGCTTGTCGGATCTGGTACTGCTGGCGCGGAACAAAAACAGTTAGATGTAGGTGTGTTTATACCCAGCAACACGTATGGTGGGAAATCCACCTCCACCTCTCGTCGAAAAGTCTGCTGTCAAAAAACACAAAGCAACAATATTCTTCTGTCGAAAAGACAACTTGATTGGCTGAGCTCGTTACCGCCTAACCATAGCGATATCTCGGCAAAGAAGTGGAGATGTCGTCCTGCTGATATACGATTGAAGATCAGATAATTGGTGACAGCTGTCACAGGTAATAAGTGACAGCTGTCACCCCAGCTGCTCCTGTGAGGCGGCGCCCTCTTGTGCCTGGAGCCCGCACTCCAGGCAGGGTGCCCTCTGGTGGTTGTGGGCCAGCAGTACCTCCTCTTCAGCGGCCCACACAACAGTGTCTTATGAATAGGGGTGGGTATCGAGAACCGGTTCTTTTCGGGTATCATTAAGAAATTATTCGATCCACCCACATCAGTAGCCTTTTTGCTTAGGGAGTGACTATATGCACAAACGTTGGTTCAATAAAGTAAATACGCAAGCATATACACCCAACCACAACCAACCAATGAGCGCACTTGTAAGTTCACTTGTGGTTTCAACACGGGGAAAAGGGGCAGCTAATTTTTTCCCTACGTTCAGGAATCGTCACATACCGTGTGACCGTCCATAACATAACTTCACACAGAAAAATCGTTGCTTGTTTTGTTTTGCAATCACTGAAGCAGACACAAAAAGTGCAGTTTTTTCAGTTCTCAGTGGAGAAGGGAAGATGAGGCAAATGGGAGAGGTTGCATTGGTAAGTGTTAGCCTACACAGCTAACCAGAGTAGCTGTGTTCTCTCACCTGCACAAACGCCTCGACACGTTTGAGCTTCGGGTCATAAACAAGCCACAACATATGTCCACTTTCCACTACATCATCACTTTTTTTTTGCATTTTCACTTTGTTTGCTGTGTAATTTGCCCAAAAACTCTGTCCCTGGATGTAGGATTATTGCATCATATGCATCATATTTTAACCCTTTAGCGCCCACCCTCAAATGAGACTGCGCTGCCCAGTTAGCAAACGCAGGGGTACGATCGGGGCTTGTTAAGAAGCTCTACTTTGATGATCAAGAAACAAAAAGAAAATAATAATAACGATATATATATATATATATATACACATATATTGAATTTGCACATGCCCATATGCCCACGCTGGTTGTCATCAAGACAGTTTACGCGAATGAACTATTTACTCATCATGCATGTGTCAGATGGAGGCACGAAATACGGGATGGCATGGTGGTGGTGGTGGTGGTGGGGGGGTCATGGTTAAGGTTAGGAGAAGGGGTTAGGCTTAGACTAGTAAAATATAAAACCACTTCACGGACATGTCACTCAATTCTTGACGGGATCAGATAGAAGACATCAGACTGGGCTGCTCAAACCACGCTAGTTAGTCAGGATGAATGAGTCATGCGTTGGTCCTCGACACCCAATCACAATTTAGTTAGATGCATTTGTGCATCACCATGTAGTTTGAACATTGATGCGACATGAACTTGTTCCCTATTGCCAAAAATAAATTTGATACATTAGAGAAACTGGCTCTCACAGCAAATCGTACTGTAATGTTGGATGTGATGTACATTCGGATGATTGCATGCATTCCACACAGCTGGCTCCACTCAAGGTTGACTGGCACAGTCCTAACCGATCGACAGCTCCTGCTGGAATGCCCCTGTTGCCAGGAAGCCCAGCGTGGTCAGCACCTGTTTGGACAGATAATCCTTCCTCGCCATATGTGCTCTGGGCCGCCGCAGGTCTGCGCACAACTCCAGTAACAGTGGCCTTGGTAATCAGAATCGGAATTATGAGCCAATTATCATCATTTGCAAATAAATCCTCACATTCCCTGAATACACACCCACGTTGGATTGCAACATTTGCAAGGTCTTCTAATGCAGCCACTGTTAGTGCCATTTTACGCATGCATATATCCACCCATATAAGGGGAAAGTCGTGGGTGTGTTAATTCCTCATCGGTGTGCCTCTGGTATGCACATCACTGATGACTTCATGATTTTACACTATTAACAGTTCCCAGCATCACCTATATGTGTCGGCAATGGAACAATAGCTGTAGAAACGTGCGTACACCAGCCAGGATTATTTGCGTGAAGCACCACACATTTCCGCAGCCGTTTCACTTTTGATACATCTGAATGCTGGCATTGAGACAGACATACGTTTTTGTGCATATGCAGACTTTGTACATGAGGCCCCACTTATGTACAAAGACGTGGATTTTCTACTGAAACATGGTGTACAGCAAAACCTAGAAACTGGCATAAGCACAAAAATATTCAGATGTATCAAAGTGTGCGTAGGCATGGATCCAGGCCAATTTTTAAAACTCTTCAAATATCCGTACTCATTTTTCTTGTCCCTTGATACTTTAAGTATTCTAACCATTTTGTTTTTATTTTTGAACTCTCAATGTCCTCTTCTTAGCATAATTTTGGAAAAAAAGAATTTTCTTTATAAAAACAGCAATTGGCCTTTTCCATAAAATAAGTCTAGAAAAAGGAGATTTGCCTTATAATCAGGTTCATCTTATATTCAGGCCAACACACTATTTAGAGTCCAATCAAAAGAAAGAACATCCATGACAAATTGAATGGCAGCAACATGAGGATTGCACACCATGTCTGAACAGGAATGTTCATGTTAGTTGAGAATGCACTGGTTGTGGGTGTTGTCCTGGGCCTGTACTCTCAAAGAATCTCAGAATCCTCTCAGAGAACTCCTAACTTCACCTAAAGATTCCTGGCAAGGAATCTTAGACTAAGAGTGATCCAGGAGGTGTTTGAGAGTAACTGAGCAATTAGTGGACAGAAACTTTGAGGAGGCGGGGTTGACCTTGTTGTTAGGCATGACGCAGTCTTTTAAGAGCTGTGATTGGTTGTCACTAAAAGGGAAAGAGATAAAAACAAATGCGCTCCACGCTCCTAGTTATTAATGGGCAATAAAATCAACCAATCATATAACCTGAACTGTATTAAGAAATGTGTAATCGTGAAAATAATTTCATGTCATGATGATGAAACTCAGCAAAAATAAATGAATTTATACACAGTTCCAAAATATTTGAACGTACCTCATTCACATGCCGATTATTATATTGATTAGCTTATTGTTATGTTTACCCTCCATTCTGTCAACTGTGCACAAGCAACACGTGAGAAGTGCTGGTACGTACTGCAATTCAAAGCAAAGGTGGAGACTGCAGCACACAAGCAAAGTTCTTCTCAAACAGGTGAGTTTAGGCATTTAGCTACTGATATCACTTGCTCTGATATTAATAATTGTATGAATGTTAGAATTTACATGCAATTTACATTTTTCCCGTAGCCAGGTATCAATGTTGTGATGACCTTCTTGTCAGGCACATGACATTCTTATGCTGCAAGTAATGGCCCCTTCACACATAGTGCGAAGTGTGGACGACGTGTGGACGAAAACGGCGAAACAGCACGAAACAGTTCAAAATTAGCGCACCACGAAACATTGTGCCAACGAGCAGGTGCACAATGCCAGCACGACGGTTTCTGCACACGGCGGCGGTTGTCTGTCGAGCCGGAACAGCAGCTCACGACTGCTGCAGCTGCTCGCATTGTGTCCATGGGACGAGCTGCACCACATGGCGCTGCTGATTTGGAGGAAAATGAAATAAAAACCAGGGTGTATAATTAGTGAACTATCACTGGGTTGATATACATATCATAAAGGGGGAACGCCAATACGAACCCCACGGTTAAATAACCTCTGGTAAAAAACAAACAAACAAAAAAAAACACCACTCACAAGATTTGAACCCACACTGCCTGATGACCAGATGGCAACTCTACCACTGTACCACAATCACTGTCTTGTAAAAGCAGCATGAAATGACTCTAATCAACAAGCACAAAACATAAAGATCCGCACAGCCAGTTAGCTCCCAAACAAATCTTTAATAACACCAAGAGTAGGCCCGAAACGTCACCCGATGTCTGATGAAGGGCTAGGCCCGAAACATCACCCTTGGTGTTATTAAAGATTTGTTTGGGAGCTAACTGGCTGTGCAGATCTTTATTTATTTTTTGTGCTATTCTTCTGCTTGATCCTGCATGCCAATACAGACCCGGATGTGTGTGTCATCTTATTATTTTTTGCTCTAATCAACAAGCAGACAAATGTATATTTTCTCAAAAAAAGGAGAAAAGCGCTGTGATAACTGACCAAACAGTGTTTGCTACAGTGTATTGCTGCTGATATGTGACTGAAAGTGGTGTATTTGTCATACTGTTGGCCTCTCATATGGTCCTGCGGTGCACAGCTCACTGTCCTGTCAGACAGACATGATGTTCAGATCGCCTGCTGCATGACCACATAAACTGACGGCCCGGTCAAGCAGGACCTTGTCAGTGTGTGGCGCTCTCCAGCCCGTCGCAAGCGATATATGTTTTTTATGTTTTCGACGTGAGGTACCAGCAAGCATCCGTCAAACACACAGTGCATGTTCTGCAGGCTCTGATGTTCAGGTCCAGAGATGTTAAGTGCTACGCCGCCGTGCCGTTCAGCCCACAGACCCAAGTGTCCCTCTGTGATCAGATGAGATGCACCTCGCTGCCGGAGGGGGCGAACCACACACAAGCACATGTTGGGGAGAGGGGTGGTGCTTGTGGGGGAGCCGCCATATCCGGCAAAACTCACCGTTGTGGGAACTTAGACAAATTTCACCCCAGTACGACAGTGGTCGTCTGCAGTCTGTTATTGTGCCAAGAGTGCAACTGGCCACACCATTTTCTACGTGCCATGCGAACGGTGTTAGGTGTCAACTGGAATTTGGCCAGACCCTGCCGAGAGAGGGTGCGATGTGTTCGCCACAATACACACTTTGTCTTTCAGGCGTTTGTTTGGGCAAATAGTTGTTGTAGCAACAGGTGTATGAGGGCGTTGGCGACATGGACGAAAGTACATGGTTTGCACACGATTCTGCGTCATGTGCCACAAGTGTGCACTTCGTCTAAACCTTTGCACTATGTGTGAAGGGGCCCTAAGATCATTCTGATGAGGTCAACCACCAAACATTATCTCTGCACCATCAAGCCAGTAGCGTGTTACTGAACACTGTCATTCATGTACGGAGAATGCTCTCCTCCTCTCTGTCTTTGTATGTTTAAGACACTCTTAGGTTTCTTAAAAAGCCGAAAAGCTTGAATCTTCAACGGGAATGGGTTACTTGACGCATGAGGACGTTTCGCTTCAAATTGCATAAGTTTCCTCAGCTAAAATCTTGCGCTGGTAGTTGACTTCTGTCTTGACTCTGTAGAGAAAGAATAACAGAAAGCCACAAAAGCTGGAGGTTTTAAACCTAACCAGACCCCTCCTACCAAGAAGCAGATCTGCTATTGGCTAGTGACTTAACAATGCTCTAATTAGCACCTATTGTGCTCTAGTTAGCACATTCAGGTGACGCCTCTCCTGATGGCTCTCTGCCAGCTCTCCTGTAAAGCTCTCCTGATGACGTGAATGACTCATTACCATGAACAAAAGACCCGAAAACTGCTGAGACCTGAGTACCCCATTGAAACAGGGGCCAAATGCTGTGTGTCTCAGACGCCCCTCCCCGGTAAGGCTGGGTTTCAACTGTTTCACATACAATGCCTCCTTCAATCCTCTTCAAACACATTTTATTTTCTTCTGGCAAGATTTTAACTTCCTTGTCCTCAAACATGTGGTTAGTGTCTTAAGGTGGGAGATGAAACTGCAGACTAAGGTCCACCGGTGCCCTATCTGCGGTGCTGGTATAGCCTTTTGTGTAACAGCTGCTTAATCTCACCTATGTAGTGTTCGTTACGTTTTCCGACATCTGATAGAATACACTACATTGCTCTGTTTGTAATAGGGATCCTGTCCTTAGGGTGAACTAATTTCTGTCTCAAGGTGTCAACAGGTTTAAATAAACTGGGATTTGTGCTGTCTGAAGATCCTCTGTAGTTTTTTCTTAAAATTCCTCCTCCCTCCTGTTACAGTATTCACAATTGCTAAAACATATTTTGTGAAACCTGCACCCTTTTCTCAAGCTTAACACAAAACCCAACTGTTCAAGCCAGATCACAGAACCTTTGAATCCTCTTGCATAATCAAATAATCGGCCTCAAAGCAGTTCTAACTGTACTCAAATCCCCCAAAATATTGTTCAATTATACACACTCAGTAAAATAAGAACACTACTGAATAGTCAGTATACTCTACATCAAAATTAGAGAACACAGTTTCAGGGCACCTAATCTGGGAAAACAATGTTTGTCCTGGCGTAGTAAATACATGTATTTTCAAACAGAATTTTTACAACGCACTAAGCAGTGTATATACTGCAAACACTCCATACAGAGTGGCTGGATACAACACTTGCCCATTATAGTACAATAATGTATAAACACCATGTAAAGCAAAAGGCCAAATCACAGACAAAATTGAAATGTAAAGCACATTACAGTCAACTGTGAATGTAACATCAAAGTCAAACTCAATTCTCAATCAACAATACTCCTCCTACTACTCAGATTGAACCCGGCTCCATCAATAAACATACATTTGTGTGGTCTCTCCATGGAATCCAAATGAATCATTCTCTGTAAAAACAGATAAACCTTTGTACGTGTTATAGAAAGACATACTGTAGAGTGTACATACTCCCAATTTACAAACATTACAATAAAGTGCAACTTGACAGAGGTATTTAGTATGCTGCAGTGTTATACTATTGTGTAAACAATTGGTACTGAAGAGTGATGCTGGTAACACATTACTTAGTAACGCAATCTGGCCGCTTTTTCCAGTAATGAGTAATGTAAGGCGTTAATCTTTCCAAATCAGTGATCAGATTAAAGTTACTTCTCCAAGTCACTGTGCATTACTATAATTTTTGTATTACGGGTCGATTGCAGCATTAAATCTGGCCCATGAGCAGGGGGAGGTTGGGGTTCGACTGAACTGCCCACTTCACCCACTTTCAGGAAGCTGCGAGCACAGAGCTGCATCCTCTGTGTAGCAGCTCCAAGTTGAAAAACAGCTGACTCTCAAAGTGCGGTGACGCTCAGAGCTATGGTTTTACAAAGACGTTTTTACACTTTTTTTTCTTTAAAACTCTATGTGGCTGAGTGTCTCCTTGCTAAAAACAGCTGATCCACGACGTGCAAATACTAATGCTTTTTTCCACCCAAATGCACCTAAAGTGTCTTTCTGAGAACGACATGATGTAAAAAATTCTGATAAAACTTACTTACCTGTCAATCTGGTCATGTACTTGTATTCTGCATAAATAGACATTATCCATTCATGTGGCTCCCCACAGCAGCCCTAGATTAAAGGGCCACTTTTGAAGACATTTTTTCATACTATTACTACTACTACAAATACTACTTATATTAGTAATAATAATAATAATAATAATAATAATAATAATAATTATTATTATTATTATTATTATTATTATTATTATTATTATTGTCATTTCAACAACTAAAATGTTTAGAAAGAATTTAATAGTTACATTTATAAACAATGTTGGTTAGAAATTGTTTTACTGTTACAGTGCTGTCAACAGTTAAATATAAGGTCAAGAAAGATGTCTTTATTTTATTAAATTTTTTTTATAAAACAAGTATTTATGTTCATTGAAGTCAAGAAAGGGTTACTATAAATGAGTACTGGCTAACGGGTTATCATTGTCATGTTGAGGTGGGGGGGGCTGTTGTTGGCAGCTGCTGAAAGTAACTATTAAAGTAACTAGTAATCTAACTTAGTTACTTTTAAAACTGAATAATCAGTAAAGTAAGTTACCTTTTCATGGAGTAATCAGTAATCAGTAATTGGATTACTTTTTTGAAGTAACTGTAGCAACACTGGTACTGAATTTCTTTGAGTGTCCACTTACTTGCATACTGAAATCACTGATCTTTGACCCTTTCTGAGTTGTGCTCAAAGTGTAACCCTGTACACTTTCTTCATGCACACCCTGTTGCATTGGAGAACACAGTCAAGCTGACACTGTTGATTCCTTCAAAGTTTGCATCATTTTTGAAAACTCACTGTTGTAGTACATGCAGTCTGACGGAATTATTCTGGATGACCATGTCAACAATGAGATCCTCTTGTTGCTGGTTGAACATAGGAGTGCTTCCACCCTCTACAATTTAGAATGACAAATTAGAATGACATCATTTAGAATTACTTTTAGCCTTAGGATGCTTTGTGAATATGGATCCTGGATTTCAGTGTAAGAATTAAGTAGCGATAGAACAGTCCTGCACCAGATATTTCAGTTACTTAACAAGGAGAAAAGAGTGGACTTTGTGCATCGTCACAGCTGAAATATACAGCTGAACCACATGCAGTCTGAACCTTAACTCTGGGTGGGTGGGTGTGGGCGCACGCGCACACACACACACACACACACACACACACACACACACACACACACACACACACACACACACACACACACACACACACAGAGTGACTACAGCACACACACTGTACATGTGCACACAGGCTCTGAGGTTCCTCTGAGATCAGACAGGTCAAAGATCAAGCAATAATGCAATCAGTAAATAATGTGCCATGAGACTGGTGTGGGTGTTTGTGTGTGTGTGTGTGTATGTGTGTGTGTGTGGGGGGGGGGGGCTCATCAACATGTACATACATGAGCGTGCATATGTGCAGTCATTTTCTCATGTTACTTGACCCCCCCCCCCCCCCCCCCCCATTTACTAACTTCTGTTTTGCCTCATTTGCTGCATGGTGAAAAGGTGATTAAATATTTAAAGCACAGAGTACTTTCTGTGGGTGTCAGGTGAAACTCACTGCTCTAATCTCAGATGGTCCTGTGCACCAGTCATTATAGCTGAGGTGTGAGGCAGAGAGCGTCTCAGCCATGCAGTTATTTATATTTCATAGACCTGATTGTGCTTTCATATCATGTGGCCGCTCCTGTTTTCAGGTATTTCGCCATTTAAACCATTGTCTTGTAAGATTTGTGATCTTGCTTTTATTTGAGATGTAGGATGATGTGGTTACTGTAAAAGATGTTGAAGGAACAATGTTTTGTATATTTTAGTAGAGCAGAGGATTAAAATATGTGCCTACATACAAAAGAATGTGATAATAGGTGAGCAGATTTTCACCAAACTTTGTATGAATATTTCTTGAGTAAGTGTCTCCAGATTAACTATTGGAGCACACTGGACTGTAGTCAAAGACAAGGTGATCCAAAAAAACCTGTCAGAAAAACACATTTTCCATGATATCAATGCAATTAGTGGGGCTCAAGAGACGATGTAAAGCTCGTATCAATCAGTAAATCATTTGGAATCAAATGACACGAATCAAACCTAAAAGTGCACAGACGTCAACAACCCAGAAGTCAAAACCAAGACAAGGAGATCATCAAAATAAAAGCATAAATACTACTAAATGACACGAAGGGAAAAGATAAAGATAAACATTATTGATCTCATAGAGGAGAAATAGAATATGTATGTATATATATATATATATATATATATATATATATACACACACACACACACATATACATATATATATATACATACATACATACACATACATACATATACACACATACACATATGCAACCACAGTCCTATACACATGCACATTATATATATATATATATATATATATATATATATATATATATATACCGGTGGGTGAGGTGGTGGTTTCCTCCTGAAGTCAGTCACCATCTCCTTCGTCTTACTGGTGTTGACACACAAGTGGTTGCGCTCACACCAGTCCACGAAGTCTGTGATGACCGACCGGTACTCCAGCTCATTCCCCTCAGACATGTGACCCACAATGGCGGAGTCATTAGAGAACTTCTGGAGGTGGCAGCTGTCCGTGTTGTAGGTGAAGTCCGAGGTATAGAGGGTGAAGAGGAAAGGCGAGAGGACGGTGCCCTGGGGGGCCCCGTGTTGCACCTTACCACCTTAGACAGACAGCCACGCAGCCGCACGTACTGCGGGCAGTCAGTGAGCTAGTCGATGAGATGTCTATCCACACCTGCATCCTCCAGCTTCCCCCGCAGCAGCGCCGGTCTGATGGTGTTGAAAGCGCTGGAGAAATCAAAAAACATGAACATGAAAACTAACAGAATCAACTCAGAGTAACTATAAACTGGACAACAATGTGAAAACCTGACTGAGATAAAACATGGACCATGACTGTTTTTAATGGTTCCATCTGATGAGAATTTCCTTCATGTGATCTGACTGTTAACAGCATTCTCCAGAGGCCCCCCTATGCTATGTGTGCACTGAGCTAATTACAAACTAATGCACCACGCTCATAGAGCGCAAACCTCCAACACTAGTTTCCAATTCCACAAATTTTTACCTTAGACAAAATTTTTAAGCTCAAAGTCCTGTTAGAAGTGGCTTTTCATAACCTAAATTAGATGTGATCAAATAACAGGACTTTGTATTTAGTTCATGCACTTGAATCAAAGTTTTTTTTCATGGTGTTGTCAGTTTTGCTTTTTGTTTTTTTTCAACTTGTTTGGTTTCTGAATTCTTTTTCAGATCATTTTCACAGAACATTGGTTATCTCTGTTATGTACAATTTGTCATTGCTGTTGCCAGGAAGCCCAGCATGGTCCGCACCTGTGTGGGCACAGATGACCTCTGACTCTTTGCCGTTTTGCACTCTGGGATGACCACAGTTCTGTGCGTGACTCCAGTGGCCTTGGTAATTGAAATTGGCTTATGAGCCAATTATCATAATTTGCAAGTAAATCTTCGCACTCCCTGAACACACGCTCACCTCAGATTGCACCATTTGCAAGGTCTTCTAACAACACTAATGCAGCCACTGTCAGTGCCATTTTACGCATCACTTAGTGCATCCTTTTATACCCACCAATATAAATGCAAACACGTGGGTGTGTTAATTGTTCATAAGTGTGTCTCTCATGTGCACATCACTCTGAATTCTTGTTTTCACATTCTTGTCCCAGCATCACCTCTACTTGTCGGCAGTAGAACAGTAGCTGTAGAAACATGCGTACGTCAGCCATGATTTTTATGTGGTGCACCACACATTTCCACGGAAATTTTACCGATAATACATCTGAACTTTAGCGTGGAGACAGATGAACGACACATTTTTGTGCGTACAGAGCCTTTGTACATGAGGCCCCAGGTCCTTCCTGTGCGGAGTTTGCATGTTCTCCCCATGTTTGCATGGGTTCCTTCCAGGTGCTCCAGCTTCCTCCCACTTACAAAGATATGCATGTTTGGTGAATTCAAAACTTTAAATTGACTGTAGGTGTGAATAAGCTTATCCGTCTGTATGTGGCCCTATGATAGATGGCCGTCCTGTCCAGTGTGTACCCTGCCTCTCGCCCTATGACTGCTGGGATTGGCTCCAGCTCCCCATGACCATACCTGTGCTTACTGGAGTAAGTGAGTATTGTGAATGAACAATTCTGTATTTTGTAAAGGTTTTATTAAAGGTTGGCTCTCACTGCGGTATTGTATCACTTCCTGTTCCGGAGCACAGCGGTGTTTTTCTGTATCTGTATCTGTTAGCTGTTTAATCTGCGCAGTTAGATTGATCTAGTTATCTAGATTACGATTTGTTTCCCAGTGTAATCTTTACGTGCCTTAACTAAAGCACTCCCTCTGCTGAATCACCTCTAAATTATTTACACATTATTCACTTTGCGTGTTTTTAGGAATCCGCTAGCTTAGCGTAGCTACTAGCTCTTAGCCGATTTAGCATGGCGGCTTCTCCTGTCTCTCCCGCACTTTTCTGCTCTGGGTGTGAAATGTTTAGTTATTCCTCGGCCTCTTTTAGCAGTAATGGTACTTGTAATAAGTGTAGCTTATTCATAGCTTTGGAGGCCAGGCTGGGCGAATTGGAGACTCGGCTCCGCACCGTGGAAAATTCTACAGCTAGCCAGGCCCCTGTAGTCGGTGCAGACCAAGGTAGCTTAGCCGCCGTTAGTTACCCCCTGGCAGATCCCGAGCAGCCGGGAAAGCAGGCTGACTGGGTGACTGTGAGGAGGAAGCGTAGCCCTAAACAGAAGCCCCGTGTACACCGCCAACCCGTTCACATCTCTAACCGTTTTTCCCCACTCGACGACCCACCCGCCGAGGATCAAACTCTGGTTATTGGCGACTCTGTTTTGCGAAATGTGAAGTTAGCGACACCAGCAACCATAGTCAATTGTCTTCCGGGGGCCAGAGCAGGCGACATTGAAGGAAATT
The DNA here is from genome assembly GCF_902500255.1 of Thalassophryne amazonica. Classification (NCBI taxonomy): domain Eukaryota; kingdom Metazoa; phylum Chordata; class Actinopteri; order Batrachoidiformes; family Batrachoididae; genus Thalassophryne; species Thalassophryne amazonica. Next base: position 89,635,662 of record NC_047103.1, on the reverse strand, counting down.
TGAAACTGCTGGCTAAGGCTAAGCGTAAATTTGGTAAGATTGTAATTCACGTCGGCAGTAATGACACCCGGTTACGCCAATCGGAGGTCACTAAAATTAACATTAAATCGGTGTGTAACTTTGCAAAAACAATGTCGGACTCTGTAGTTTTCTCTGGGCCCCTCCCCAATCGGACCGGGAGTGACATGTTTAGCCTCATGTTCTCCTTGAATTGCTGGCTGTCTGAGTGGTGTCCAAAAAATGAGGTGGGCTTCATAGATAATTGGCAAAGCTTCTGGGGAAAACCTGGTCTTGTTAGGAGAGACGGCATCCATCCCACTTTGGATGGAGCAGCTCTCATTTCTAGAAATCTGGCCAATTTTCTTAAATCCTCCAAACCGTGACTATCCAGGGTTGGGACCAGGAAGCAGAGTTGTAGTCTTACACACCTCTCTGAAGCTTCTCTCCCCCTGCCATCCCCTCATTACCCCATCCCCGTAGAGACGGTGCCTGCTCCCAGACCACCAATAACCAGCAAAAATCTATTTAAGCATAAAAATTCAAAAAGAAAAAATAATATAGCACCTTCAACTGCACCACAGACTAAAACAGTTAAATGTGGTCTATTAAACATTAGGTCTCTCTCTTCTAAGTCCCTGTTGGTAAATGATATAATAATTAATCAACATATTGATTTATTCTGCCTTACAGAAACCTGGTTACAGCAGGATGAATATGTTAGTTTAAATGAGTCAACACCCCCGAGTCACACTAACTGTCAGAATGCTCGTAGCACGGGCCGGGGCGGAGGATTAGCAGCAATCTTCCATTCCAGCTTATTAATTAATCAAAAACCCAGACAGAGCTTTAATTCATTTGAAAGCTTGACTCTTAGTCTTGTCCATCCAAATTGGAAGTCCCAAAAACCAGTTTTATTTGTTATTATCTATCGTCCACCTGGTCGTTACTGTGAGTTTCTCTGTGAATTTTCAGACCTTTTGTCTGACTTAGTGCTTAGCTCAGATAAGATAATTATAGTGGGCAATTTTAACATCCACACAGATGCTGAGAATGACAGCCTTAACACTGCATTTAATCTATTATTAGACTCTATTGGCTTTGCTCAAAAAGTAAATGAGTCCACCCACCACTTTAATCATATCTTAGATCTTGTTCTGACTTATGGTATGGAAATAGAAGACTTAACAGTATTCCCTGAAAACTCCCTTCTGTCTGATCATTTCTTAATAACATTTACATTTACTCTGATGGACTACCCAGCAGTGGGGAATAAGTTTCATTACACTAGAAGTCTTTCAGAAAGCACTGTAACTAGGTTTAAGGATATGATTCCTTCTTTATGTTCTCTAATGCCATATACCAACACAGTGCAGAGTAGCTACCTAAACTCTGTAAGTGAGATAGAGTATCTCGTCAATAGTTTTACATCCTCATTGAAGACAACTTTGGATGCTGTAGCTCCTCTAAAAAAGAGAGCTTTAAATCAGAAGTGCCTGACTCTGTGGTATAACTCACAAACTCGTAGCTTAAAGCAGATAACCCGTAAGTTGGAGAGGAAATGGCGTCTCACTAATTTAGAAGATCTTCACTTAGCCTGGAAAAAGAGTCTGTTGCTCTATAAAAAAGCCCTCCGTAAAGCTAGGACATCTTTCTACTCATCACTAATTGAAGAAAATAAGAACAACCCCAGGTTTCTTTTCAGCACTGTAGCCAGGCTGACAAAGAGTCAGAGCTCTATTGAGCTGAGTATTCCATTAACTTTAACTAGTAATGACTTCATGACTTTCTTTGCTAATAAAATTTTAACTATTAGAGAAAAAATTACTCATAACCATCCCAAAGACGTATCGTTATCTTTGGCTGCTTTCAGTGATGCCAGTATTTGGTTAGACTCTTTCTCTCCGATTGTTCTGTCTGAGTTATTTTCATTAGTTACTTCATCCAAACCATCAATATGTTTATTAGACCCCATTCCTACCAGGCTGCTCAAGGAAGCCCTACCATTATTTAATGCTTCGATCTTAAATATGATCAATCTATCTTTGTTAGTTGGCTATGTACCACAGGCTTTTAAGGTGGCAGTAATTAAACCATTACTTAAAAAGCCATCACTTGACCCAGCTATCTTAGCTAATTATAGGCCAATCTCCAACCTTCCTTTTCTCTCAAAAATTCTTGAAAGGGTAGTTGTAAAACAGCTAACTGATCATCTGCAGAGGAATGGTCTATTTGAAGAGTTTCAGTCAGGTTTTAGAATTCATCATAGTACAGAAACAGCATTAGTGACTTTATACATGCTTCCCTTAGGCAGTATTATTAGACGGTATTGCTTAAATTTTCATTGTTACGCAGATGATACCCAGCTTTATCTATCCATGAAGCCAGAGGACACACACCAATTAGCTAAACTGCAGGATTGTCTTACAGACATAAAGACATGGATGACCTCTAATTTCCTGCTTTTAAACTCAGATAAAACTGAAGTTATTGTACTTGGCCCCACAAATCTTAGAAACATGGTGTCTAACCAGATCCTTACTCTGGATGGCATTACCCTGACCTCTAGTAATACTGTGAGAAATCTTGGAGTAATTTTTGATCAGGATATGTCATTCAAAGCGCATATTAAACAAATATGTTTTGCATTTACGCAATATCTCTAAAATCAGAAAGGTCTTGTCTCAGAGTGATGCTGAAAAACTAATTCATGCATTTATTTCCTCTAGGCTGGACTATTGTAATTCATTATTATCAGGTTGTCCTAAAAGTTCCCTAAAAAGCCTTCAGTTAATTCAAAATGCTGCAGCTAGAGTACTGACGGGGACTAGAAGGAGAGAGCATATCTCACCCATATTGGCCTCTCTTCATTGGCTTCCTGTTAATTCTAGAATAGAATTTAAAATTCTTCTTCTTACTTATAAGGTTTTGAATAATCAGGTCCCATCTTATCTTAGGGACCTCGTAGTACCATATCACCCCAATAGAGCGCTTCGCTCTCAGACTGCAGGCTTACTTGTAGTTCCTAGGGTTTGTAAGAGTAGAATGGGAGGCAGAGCCTTCAGCTTTCAGGCTCCTCTCCTGTGGAACCAGCTCCCAATTCAGATCAGGGAGACAGACACCCTCTCTACTTTTAAGATTGGGCTTAAAACTTTCCTTTTTGCTAAAGCTTATAGTTAGGGCTGGATCAGGTGACCCTGAACCATCCCTTAGTTATGCTGCTATAGACGTAGACTGCTGGGGGGTTCCCATGATGCACTGTTTCTTTCTCTTTTTGCTCTGTATGCACCACTCTGCATTTAATCATTAGTGATCGATCTCTGCTCCCCTCCACAGCATGTCTTTTTCCTGGTTCTCTCCCTCAGCCCCAACCAGTCCCAGCAGAAGACTGCCCCTCCCTGAGCCTGGTTCTGCTGGAGGTTTCTTCCTGTTAAAAGGGAGTTTTTCCTTCCCACTGTAGCCAAGTGCTTGCTCACAGGGGGTCGTTTTGACCGTTGGGGTTTTACATAATTATTGTATGGCCTTGCCTTACAATATAAAGCGCCTTGGGGCAACTGTTTGTTGTGATTTGGCGCTATATAAAAAAAAAAATTGATTGATTGATTGATTATACTAGCACGGATACGCCATGAGAATCCAAACCTTTCACCCCATTCAAGTGGTCACCAATGTCTAGAATCTACCTTAATACACCCACGGACCCACTCAGACATCTTGCAGGGTGCACTGTGGATCCCAAACAATATTTATCTTTAGTTGACCTTTGATGTAGACAAGCAGTCAGCAAGACCATGCTTCAGACACCAGCGCTGGGCCCAGCTAACCAAAAAGTTAGCTTTGATAACCGTTAATCCGGTTATCAAAGCTTTAACTTTTAGGAAGCTAAGATGATAAACCCCTAAGAAATTTAGCAGAAGTTACAGTTAAAGTTAAACTGATAACTTTTAGCATTGATTGTAGTACACTAGCAGCTACTGACACAACAACAAGCCAGTGCTTCTGTCTCAGATCAGCCATCTCTTTGCAAAACAGATCTGGTGACCAGAGAGAAAGGAAGGGCAGCAATATATATATATATATATATATATATATATATATATATATATATATATATATATATATATATACATCTTGAAGCCCTTGTTGCATCTATTTGTGCCTCCAAATGCACAACAACCTGGCATTTTCAGCGAATAAATAAATAAAATAGCTGGATTTACATGCAGACACATTAACAGCGAACGTTATTTTGAACCCAAGATGGCACCACAAGTCACGTGACAGGTTTTTTTTTTTTTTACTTGTCATGTCGCCACTCTCTCAATTCAAACACTCTACTCCACATCCACCATCCTGTCTGGGAACTATCAAGAGACTGTCTTCCTCACTACTGAAGGACTGCCACCATCACGACAGCGAGGATTATGTCAGGTTTTTTTTTGTGTTGTCTGTGCGTCTTCTCCGGCTGGGTGTTTCCTGCTTGGGCTTTGTCTGTCCCTACCGCTCTTGTCTGTCTCTCTTGGTGCTTGGTGGTGGGCGTTACACTCTGTCTGGGCCACAGCCATTTCTGGATCTTTCCACACACATTTCCAATCTTCAGCTCATCACCAAGGTGTATTTAAGCTCCACTGGTTGCACTAATGATTTGCCAGATTGTTGGAAAAATAACACCAGATCATGACACATTAAACCAACAAAATGACATAATGGAGAGCAACAGAAATACAATTATGGCTCAGAGAAAATAAAAGACAAGAAGCAAAATGGTGAGACCAATATAAGAGCCCTCTGCTGCCCGGCATAACCCAGGCAACCGAGCATGGCCATGGACCAAGACCTAACCGGTAACACTAATACAACATAACCCCAGACAGTGAAATCATAGCACACACAAGGACTGGGTCACACAGAAGGGTAAATTATTATTATTATTATTATTATTATTATTATTGTGAATGTTTTAAGAAATGTATGGTATTTGGTACGTTGCTGTGTTTTTTTTTTTATGATTTTCTGTTTGTAATAAGCAGTGGTGGGCACAGATAACCAAAAAATTTACTTCGATAACAGATAATCAGATAACTGAAAAGTTATCTTTGATAAAGTTAAAATGATAAACCACCCAAAAATGTATCGAAGTTACAGATAACCGATGACTGATAAATTCCAGTATTGTCTCCGATACACTTGCAACTACGAGCAAGCTGATTTTAAGTTTAACACCACGATCGCTTCTGAAAGCATCAAAGGTGACCACAGACCCAAACAATGAGTCAGCACTTCTGTGCACTACAGTGAGGAAAATAAGTATTTGAACACCCTGCGATTTTGCAAATTCTCCCACTTAGAAATCATGGAGGGGTCTGAAATTTTCATCTTAGGTGCATGTCCACTGTGAGAGACATAATCTAAAAAATAATCTGGAAATCACAATGGATGATTTTTTTTAATAGTTTATTTATATGTTACTGCTGCAAATAAGTATTTGAACACCTACCAACCAGCAAGAATTCTGTCTCTCACAGACCTGTTAATTTTTCTTTAAGAAGCCCTCTTATTCTGCACTCTTTACCTGTATTAATTGCAACTGTTTGAACTTGTTACCTGTATAAAAGACACCTGTTCACACACTCAATCAATCACACTCCAACCTGTCCACCATAGCCAAAACCAAAGAGCTGTCTAAGGACACCAGGGACAAAACTGTAGACCTGCACAAGGCTGGGATGGACTACAGGACAACAGGCAAGCAGCTTGGTAGAAGACAACAACTGTTATGATTATTTATTAGAAAGTGGAAGAAACACAAGATGACTGTCAATCTCCCTTGGTCTGGGATTCCATGCAAGATCTCACTTTGTGGGGTAAGGATGATTCTGAGAAAGCTCAGAACTACACAGGAGGACCTGGTCAATGACCTGAAGAGAGCTGGGACCACAGTCACAAAGATTACATTAGTAACATATGATGCTGTCATGGTTTAAAATTCTGCAGGGCAGCAAGATCCCCCTGCTCAAGCCAGCACATGTCCAGGCCCATTTGAAGTTCACCAGTGACCATCTGGATGATCCAGAGGAGGCATGGGAGAAGGTCATGTGGTCAGATGACACCAGAATAGAGCTTTTTGGAATCAACTCCACTTACCATGTTTAGAGGATGAGAACAACCCCAACAAAACCATCCCAACCGTGAAGCATGGGGGTGGAAACATCATACTCTGGGGGTGCTCTTCTGCAAAGGGGACAGGACGACTGCACTGTACGGAAGGGAGGATGGATGGGGTCATGTATTGCGAGATTTTGACAAACAACCTCCTTCCCTCAGTAAGAGCATTGAAGATGGGTCATGGCTGGGTCTTCCAGCATGACAATGACCCCAAACACACAGCCAGGGCAACTAAGGAGGGGCTCCGTAAGAAGCATTTCAAGATCCTGGAGTGGCCTGGCCAGTCTCCAGACCTGAACTCAATAGAAAATCTTTGGAGGGAGCTGAAACTCCAAACCTGAAAGATTTGGAGAAGATCTGTATGGAGGAGTGGACCAAAATCCCTGCTGCAGTGTGTGAAAACTTGGTGAAAAACTACAGGAAACATTTGACCTCTGTAATTGCAAACAAAGGCTGCTGTACCAAATATTAACATTGATTTTCACAGGCGGGCAGGATGTTAATTATGCTGTGTGAAATTCAAGGCACAAATATTATCTTAGCTAATATTTATGCTCCCAACACTGATGACCCGTCTTTTTTTGGCCAGCTGGAAAAAAAGATTTCAGATCTGGGGGACTATCCTGTTTTGTTGGCAGGGGATTATAACGAGGTGATGGATGGAACATTAGACCGAAGCAAATGTCTTACTCGCACAACAAGAAGAAATCAATCACTCAAAGCAATGTCTGATGCCTGCGCCCTAGTAGATGTGTGGCGGTTACAAAATCCAATGGGCAGGGACTATACCTTTTATTCCTCCCCTCATGTTTCCTTTTCACGAATAGATTTCTTTTTAATATCCCAATCTTTAATGCCAGCTGTTGTTAATAGCAGTATTGGTAATATAATATTATCAGATCATTGTCCAGTTTATCTCTCCTTGATCGCGTTTAATGCTATTACTAGAACCCCCAGGTGGAGATTAAATTCTAGTCTGTTAATGGAGGACGCTTTTATAAATTTTCTTAAATCACAAATTAATTTGTACAAGGAGACAAATATTCCTTCTGCCCCTTCAGCGGGAGTGGCTTGGGAGGCACTGAAGGCCTTTTTGAGGGGCAATATTATTCAACAGGCTTCTTTCAGAAAGAAAGAAAATATGAAACAGCTTGCCAATTTGGAGAAAAAAATCGAGATTACTGAGCAAATTTTTAAAAATGACTCCTCGTCTATCAACCTGGTCAAACTAACTAAACTAAAATATGAATATAATACAATAATGTCACAGAAGGCTGAATTTAGTCTTTTTCGGGCAAGACAGAAATATTTTGAGGAGGGGGACAAGGCAGGAAGGTTACGGCGAGATATATCAAGCAAAGAGAGGCATGAGTGCTATCTCTGCTATTAAGGACACAAATGGGCTACTCCATACAGAACCTCAAAAAAATTAATGCTACTTTTACAGACTTTTATACTCAGCTCTATAGTTTGGAGTCACAGGCTTCAGAGGAAGATATTAGCAGGTTTTTTACAGAGCTTAAACCTTCCCCAAGTAACCCAGGACCAAACTGAGGTTCTAGAAGCACCAATTACGGTAGCAGAAATAATTGCAGTAATTAAACACCTCCCTTCCAGTAAAGCGCCGGGCCGAGATGGGTTTACGGCCGAATTTTATAAATCTTTCCCGGAAGAATTGGCTCCAATGCTTCTAGAGGTTTATAATGAATCATTCCAAAAACAATGCTCCCCACCATCGCTATCTGAAGCTATTATACTCTCATTTTAAAGAAGGACAAAGACCCCTCAGATTGCCGCAATTATCGACCTATTAGTTTGACCTCTTACGACAGCAAAATACTATCTAAAATCTTGGCCAATCGATTAGATCATGTCATGACTCACCTGATCCATCCTGATCAGGTGGGTTTTATACACTCCCGATGCTTAGTTGATAATGTTATAAGGCTGCTGGACATTATGTGGGCAGTTCAAGATCGTCAGGACCCTATTGCAGCCATTTCATTGGATGCTGAAAAAGCATTCGATAGAGTCGAATGGCAGTACTTGTTTTTAACGCTCAAATATTTTGGTTTTAGTAGCAAGTTTATTAATTGGATACGGCTTATATATATATATATGTCTAACAGCATCGGTCCTCACAAATGGCATACTTGGTCCATCGTTTAAATTAGGAAGGGGCACAAGACAGGGGGACCCCCTGTCTCCCCTTCTTTTTGCAATAGCCCTGGAACCGCTGGCGGTAGCTATACGAGGAGAAGCTAAAATTCCGGGTATTTCTATTGGCCAAAGCTGTCATAAGCTAATGCTATATGCAGACGATATCCTTTTATTTGTATCTGATCCTCAAAATTCCCTTCCTGCGCTGTTCTCTCTAATCAATACATTTTCAGATATCTCAGGGTATAAGGTCAACTGGACAAAGTCAGAGGCCCTTCCATTCACTGTTTACTGCCCCAAAACATTTTTTTTCCCCTGGTACGTTTTCTTGGCCCGAAAAAGGTTTAAAATATCTAGGTATTACATTTCCCCCACAATTATCTAACCTTATAAAAATTAATTTTGATCCGCTACTTGACAGTATGAAGGTGGACATAGAACGCTGGAACCAATTGTATCTTTCAATGTGGGGTAAAGTGAACATTATTAAAATGGTTTGTACTCCCAAATTTAACTATCTGTTACAGGCTTTACCGGTATATATTCAATCATCATATTTTAAAAAGTTTGACAGGTTGTGTAAAGAATTTATATGGAATTATAAAAAGCCCAGGCTTAACTTGAAAAAACTACAGAGAACGGTGGATAGTGGAGGACTGGGAATCCCGAACTTACTGTATTATTATTATGCTTTCTCTCTCAGGCATTTATCTCATTGGTTTATGCCTCCAGAGAAAGCACCTCCTTGGCTTGTTCTTGAAAAGGAGGTCTCTGCTCCATTCACTCCATTTTATTGCTTGTCTACTGGTCTTGCCCCTCAAAACAGGCTGCACCCTGTCATGTCGCACCTTCAAAGAGTGTGGAAAAGTATATCTCAGATTTTTAATTTAATGTACACCTCAATCAAACCTCAGGTCTGTGGTACAATCCAAAACTTTGTACTAACAAAGCTCCCTTTTTTTGGAAGTCTTGGTTTTTGAAAGGTGTGTCAGTGTTGGGAGATCTATATGACAATGGCATATTGAAGCCATTTGAAACCCTGGCTGGGGAATTCAATTTGCCTAGACAGGATTTCTGGAAATATTTGCAGATGCGACACCTATTAGTAAAAACTTTTGGGTCTGCTGGGTCAGCCTTCTCAATTTGTAGCCTCTTAGAAGACCTCAGGAAAATAATTAGGCAAGGTCATGCAGCTTCCAATTTTTACAAGATGTTGCTAATGGAATCGGATACCTCTTTGACATCCACTAAGCAGGCATGGGAGAAGGACTTAAATTGTACTTTCTTACAAGCTGAATGGGAGGGGATACTTAGAAATGGGAAGAAAATATCAAGAGAGCTGAGGACTCGTTTAGTCCAATTCAAAATATTACATAGGATGTACTGGACCCCTCTTAGGTTATACAAAGTGGGCTTAGCAGATAATCATAAATGTTGGAAGTGCAAGGGGGATAACGGTACACTGCTACATATGATGTGGGAGTGCCCACAAGTTCAGATCTTTTGGACAGCAGTTCATAGGGCAGTGGAGAAGATCCTGGGCAAGGACATTCCCTTTAATAATAGACTTTATGTTCTAGGGGACCCCTCAATTATAAGTGCTTTGCCTTCATTTCCCTCACAGTGGGCCCAAACAGCGATTATGCTAGGGAGAAAATTATTAGTAAAGGAGTGGAAGTCTCCTTTAGCCCCATCCTTCTCATACTGGCATACTTCTCTCTGCCATCTAGCTTCTCTAGAGAGGTTATCTTTCAGACTACTGAACAGACTAGATGATTATGATCGCAAATGGGGCCCCTATCTGGCCTATATTCATTTAACGACATTTTCCAGCTCAAATACTCTAGGCATTTGAATAGGTTTACACAGCTAACATTGTATGCTCAGATTGGCTTGGCATAGTTGAAACTGTATGTTTGGATTTGTTTGGTACGCCCTTCCCCTTCTCTTTTTTTTTTTTTTTTTTTTTGCTGTTTACCACTGTATTTATACAGATGTGCATATTGGTATATTATATTCATAGACCATTTTAGTTATGCATTATTTCTATCTAAATTTTGTTGGTGTGTTAAATGTTTTTGTAAATCACTGGAAATTACTTGTCAAGGGCCGAATATGATATTTGTGGTGCGTTGTTTGTTCATTATTGATATTAGAAAATAATAAAAGTTAAGTCATAAAAAAAAACATTGATTTTCACAGGTGTTCAAATACTTATTTGCAGCAGTAACATACAAATAAATTATTTAAAAAAAATCATACATTGTGATTTCCGGATTTTTTTTTTTTTTTTAGATTATATCTCTCACGGTCGACATGCACCTAAGATGAAAATTTCAGACCCCTCCATGATTTCTAAGTGGGAGAACTTGCAAAATTGCAGTATATTCACAAGAGTTTTAGGCACTAGAGTTTAATGCTGTTGTCCATGGAGCCTGATCAGAGTGTCTCAAATGCATTTTTCATGTTGTGAATGTACTGAGATTATCCTATACCCATAATACACCTGGACACAGGATGTCCACACTAAAACCTTAAAAATTTGCGTATTATTTTAAAACTAAAACATATATCTGATATTTTCACTTCATAAAACTTCAGACATGACGTTAATTTAAATAACTTGTCCGAAATTAATTTGGTTAAAATTTGAACCATAACTTAAAAATGTATGCCTCTGGATGACTTGGGTGATATTGCCGTCGTATCAGTATGGAGTTAAAAGAAATGAGGTTTTTTTTTGTGACCAGTTCTCCTTTGCCTGCAGAGGATAGAGCGGTTTCTTCTAGAAGCAGCTCTCCTCTTTTTGCAGAGGGTAGAATTACATCTACTACAAAACATTTAACAGGTTGGTGTTCAACTGATTTAAAATTTTATACGAGTTTGTCGCTGTTCAGCTTTGTTTACCATGTTAATGGTCTAAAAATGATCAGACAAAAATTTATCAGAAGATAATGAGTCTGATAATGGTTTTCAAAGTTATCTGAAAAGATAATCCAATAATGAAAACATCATCTTTGATAATTACTGGTTATCGGATTATCGGAACTGTGCCCACCACTGGTAATAAGATATGTTTTCAGTTTTACTACCAGGTTTCTGACACTGAGGGTCACCAAAACTTGACGATATCTTGTCCAATCCCATCACGCTTGAAAGGGGAAATAGGTAAAATAAAAACAAAGTGCCAGGACCTAATGAAAAAAAGACTGGAAGAAACTCCAACCCTACTTAGTGTTGGAACCATCACAAAACCTGCTGATGAGCGTCAGGAAAATTCTTCTTTCATCTCTTTCAAAGAACAATATCTTGTTCTTGTTACATGGGAAGCAAAGCCTAAGAGGTTTTAGAGGAACAATAGATGGCGGTATTAGGCACCTCCAAACATCTCAGCTGTGACAGTACTGTGGAGCTGTAAAGAAGTCACAGTGGGCGGCTGGGAGAACATCAGAGCTTACAGTGAAGAGGATCTACGCTTAAATGTCTCCTTTATATGAGGGCTGAATTGTGACTTTAATCCATTTAGGTGTGCACCTCCTCCAACGAAGCTCTGCGAATGAGTAACCAGGCAAAATCACCCATATCCTTGCAGCACCTTAATCCCACACTGTCACTAATCTGACAGATTGAGAGGCTTTTGTTACCTGAATATGCTGCCCTACACAGATTTACCTCTTGTTTGAAAATGTGTAAGTTGGAGGACCATTTCCTCACAGGTTTAAAAAAGTCGAGTATGAGGTTGTTCATAAAAAGGCAAAGCAATATACAGTAGTGTTCAGAATAATAGTAGTGCTATGTGACTAAAAAGTTTAATCCAGGTTTTGACTATATTTCTTATTGTTACATGGGAAACAAGGTACCAGTAGATTCAGTAGATTCTCACAAATCCAACAAGACCAAGCATTCATGATATGCACACTCTTAAGGCTATGAAATTGGGCTATTAGTAAAAAAAAGTAGAAAAGGGGGTGTTCACAATAATAGTAGCATCTGCTGTTGACGCTACAAACTCAAAACTATTATGTTCAAACTGCTTTTTTAGCAATCATGTGAATCACTAAACTAGTATTTAGTTGTATAACCACAGTTTTTCATGATTTCTTCACATCTGCGACGCATTAATTTTGTTGGTTTGGAACCAAGATTTTGCTTGTTTACTAGTGTGCTTGGGGTCATTGTCTTGTTGAAACACCCATTTCAAGGGCATGTCCTCTTCAGCATAAGGCAACATGACCTCTTCAAGTATTTTGACATATCCAAACTGATCCATGATACCTGGTATGCGATATATAGGCCCAACACCATAGTAGGAGAAACATGCCCATATCATGATGCTTGTACCAGCATGCTTCACTGTCTTCACTATGAACTGTGGCTTGAATTCAGAGTTTGGGGGTCGTCTCACAAACCGTCTGCGGCCTTTGGACCCAAAAAGAACAATTTTACTCTCATCAGTCCACAAAATATTCCTCCATTTCTCTTTAGGCCAGTTGATGTGTTCTTTGGCAAATTGTAACCTCTTCTGCACGTCTTTTATTTAACAGAGGGACTTTGCGGGGGATTCTTGCAAATAAATTAGCTTCACACAGGCGTCTTCTAACTGTCACAGCACTTACAGGTAACTCCAGACTGTCTTTGATCATCCTGGAGCTGATCAATGGGTGAGCCTTTGCTATTCTGGTTATTCTTCTATCCATTTTGATGGTTGCTTTCCATTTTCTTCCACACGTCTCTGTTTTTTTTGTCCATTTTAAAGCATTGGAGATCATTGTAGATGAACAGCCTATAATTTTTTGCACCTGCGTATGTTTTCCCCTCTCCATTCAACTTTTTAATCAAACTACGCTGTTCTTCTGAACAATGTCTTGAACGTCCCATTTTCCTCAGGCTTTCAAAGAGAAAAGCATGTTCAACAGGTGCTGGCTTCATCCTTAAATAGGGGACACCTGATTCACACCTGTTTGTTTCACAAAATTGACGAACTCACTGACTGAATGCCACACAACTATTATTGTGAACACCCCCTTTTCTGATTTTTTAACTAATAGCCCAATTTCATAGCTTTAAGAGTGTGCATATCATGAATGCTTGGTCTTGTTGGATTTGTGAGAATCTACTGAATCTACTGGTACCTTGTTTCCCATGTAACAATAAGAAATATACTGGATTAATCTTTTTAGTCACATAGCACCACTATTATTCTGAACACTACTGTAACTAATTATGATGTTTGCATTTATTATGAGTTTAAATTATAAGAAACATTTCTGGGTTGCACTTTCACAACTTGAAATACAACTCTGTAATTCTCCTTCAGTGAAACAAATACTGTAAGAATCTCCTCTTGCACAATCATTACTGAGCAGCAGCTTCAGGGAAAGTGACAAACTGCAGTTACTCAAGTTCAAACAGCGATTTGTGCACGACTTTATTAGGTTTAGATGATTCTCTGTGGATGGTCCCTCCTCAGCCTGTGCTCTTCTCCTCTGCCTTGTTAATCCGCACCTCTGCCAGGATTATTTAGGAGTTTTTGGCAAGTGTAATGCAAAAATAAACAGCCTCCCTCATTGTTTCCACAGCAGGGAGAGCGCCGCTCTTCAGCGGACTGCAGTGATCAATGAGTTTTTCATCATCTGACTAAATGCTGGCCGTGGTCCTGCAGAGCGGTGCCACGATGCTGCTGTGAAACACGTTGCAAGCAGCTGCCTCTGACAGCGCTCTAATTTCTTCCATGTGTTTGCTGGGGTGTGAATTCTGTGGAAGGTTTGATTGTGGAGACTAATTAATTGGATGAAGGGATTTAAGAGAATGAATCTGCTATAATGAGATGCTTTGTTTGACCCAGAGCAACTAGATAGTGACACTCTGAGTGCAAAGCCTGCCACCATATGGAAACTGTATCAGTGGGCAAAATATTCTGCTTAATTACAGCAGCCTCAGTCCAAGCTTAGAATATATTCAAGGTCTCTCTTGGTCAAATCACAGCAGAAGTTGCATATTATAAGCCTATATATGACTTCCAAGCCATGTCTAATTGTAACTGTGGGGCTAATTGGCACCATTTTGCCACTATAAATGATCAAAGCTTGAGTGACCTTGGTGTGTTCTTCAAGGTTAATGGTATAGTTTGAAAGCCTTCATATAACAACATATTTGTGTCTTTACACCGTCGCATCATGAATTACAACAATTTTTGTCTCGGACAAATGCTTTGACCTTTCACTGCGACCGTGACATGTTGTTGGTCCTCAGCTGCTCCCGTTTTTCAGAGTCACAACAGTGGATCAAGTGCAGATCCACATTAGAATTTGGCATAAGTTTTATGCCATATGCACTTCCTGACACAACTCCAGTTTTACTTGGAGAAACAGACACAGGCCCTGGTCTTCTTAAGAGGTCTCCCAAAGAAGTACTAGGGAGTACCCACTCTGCTTAGCTTCTGAAATCTGACTGGATCAGGCTTTAGCCACCTTGACAATTGCATGAATTTGATCTCCACGCTGCTGCACAATTCCTCTTGCCAATGCGTGTCATTAAGATGGTACGCTTGAAAGCATGAAGCCTTGTTTGCGCACTGTTCACACCATGTTTACGTATATGTTATGCACTTTTCACGCAATGCATGACCAAAAATGGTGCACAAAAGGCACACAATGGCACGCGATGTTATGACTGATTTTTGCCCCGTTCAAGTATTGTTGGCGCAATGTTTATGTACAGTGTACAACAAAGTACACACGACATGCATTGTTCCTGCAAAGGCATGCATTGCCACAACCACTTTGCACATGCATGAAGCAGTCGCAGCATTATTTAGTTACGCTTTGTCCCGCCTGTGCCATATCATTTCATAGCTGAAGACGCATTTGCTCTCAGAACTTGGCTGAAGAAATCATTCTCTCTTCGCTCCGAGAATCACAGAGAAATTATCAAAAGCTGCTGGTTGTCTTGTGCACATTAGGGGATGGAGAACACATTTGGACTCTTGTCTCAAAAATAATTATTTATAATATACATTGTAGTGGATTGGTAAAACAGTTGCATTTTCATTCCTTAAGTTATGTTCAGTGGTGGGTGCAGTTCCACTCATCGGCTAATTATCGAAGATAATGTTTTCATTATCATATTAGCTTTTCAGATAACTTTGAAAACCATCATCGGAACAATTATCTTCCGATAAGTTTTGGTCCCATAATTTTTAGACTGCTAACATTTTTGTAGACGTAGCTTTTGTAGTAGATGCACAGTTCTATCCTATACAAACAGAGAAAAGCTGGTTCTAGAAGAAACCGCTCTATCCTCTGCAGGCAAAGGAGATCTGGTCATAGAAAAGAAAAAAGCTCATTTCTTTTGACCCCATACTAATACACTGGCAATAGCACCAGAAGCATACAGTTTTAACTTATGGTTACATTTTTAACCAAACTAATTTTGGACAAGTTATTTAAATTAATGTCACGTCTGAAGTTTTATGAAGTGAAAATATCAGATGTATGTTTTAGTTTTAAAGTAATGCACTAAGTTTGAAGGTTTTAATGTGGACATGGTGTGTGCGCAATGCATTATGGGTAAAAGTTCATGACAGGAGAAATGCATTTGAGACACTCTGATCAGGCAATTTCAGGTTCAGGTGTGCTGCATGCAATGACATGCATTGACATGCAGTGTTTGCAAATACATTGCACAATGTTCATGACTAGTTCACCCAAGTGGTATGAAATTTATGCCTCGCACAGTTTCTGCACGGTTTCCGACGGGTTTACTCATTGGCACGTAAGATTGTGTGCCAGTGTGGGGATCAAATTTATGCAAATGTCAAGGTGGCTTTACACACACGGCGACCTTGACCGTTGACCTTAAAATCTACAAGGTTAATGTGTTCATCCTTGTTGGGACTAAGATCATGTACAAAATTTAAATTGTTCATTTGATTTTTGAGATATTTTGCTAATGGACACACACACACACACACACACACACACACACACACACACACACACACACACACAGATTAAATTAATCAGCCCTGTGGGAACTGTCGGCGAGTTTAACAGAGCAGGTATCCATCAGCATTATACTTTATATCTGCGGTTACTTTTCAATAGAAGATTAAATTAAAAGACGGCTTAAAAATACTTGAGTATTGATGAAATTGTAGGAGGTGAGTTTTTGGGAAATAGTTGTCAGAGCTGATATTTTCCCCTATGAGTCTTTTGAGGGAATTCCCTATTCTGCTCCACCCAGAAACACTAATGGACATCTTGGTTTGGCAGGTGCCTACACTGTTGCCCGCTGCAGTAAAGCTGTCAGAGCCTCCAGAGATTTTAAATTTCACATTGTCTCAGAACAATAGGTCATTTCCTGCATTGTGCAGGGAAAAGAGGCTGAGGAGCAGCTGCCAAGCTCCAGGAACAGACTGCAGGAGAGCCTGGCATCAAACTGTGCTGAGGAGGTCAAGGCAGTCTCACAAAAATAAATAAATAAGCCCACCTCCCCAGAATGTTATGTAATATCCAGAGAAAGTGGATTAGAACCCTTAACTTCAGTTATTCAAACTGTAACCTTCAGCTAACTTCATCCAAAATTAATCCTACGCTTACCTCCTGACTTTAAAGGTGAACACCAGGATTTTTAACCCTATTTTTAGATGTGTCTGGATTCAATTTTTCAGACAGGACAAAACTGATGATGATCAGTCATCAGTACTGAGTTAGAATGCAAATACAACAAGGACTAAACAGCTATACAATGTAAGCCTTTGGGGCAAGCTCAAAATTTCACAGTCTTACTGTTACTACTGAATTGATATAAGTCATTGTTTCAATGGCAGAAAAATTAAATACACAAGGCCAAGGTGTAAAGTCCCCCCCCCCCCCCAAAAAAAACTGACGCAAGATATCAGCTCTTGAGGCAGGAGATATTGATAAGGGTCACGCTACACCAGGTGGACCTCCTATTTTGCCTGCTGATGTTTTGACAGTCCTAATTTTAGTCTAATCTTAAAATAAATCATAATTTTGAACTAATCCTAACTTTAATATAATCCTAACAATCTTAGCCGAACTCCTGATGTTGAACTCACCTTAACTTTAACCTAAATTGTTTTTGATTCTGTTTCAAAACTGAATTGGTTTTGTTTTTGTTTTGTTTTGTTTTTTTTGTTTTTTTTAAAGTGTTTTCAAGAACCAACCCCAAGATGTCTAATCAACAGTCCAGCGGAGCATCCACTGCGCTACAAAATCGGTGAGTCGACCTACGGCATCCCAGCTATGATGAGAGCATCATCCTGCACCAGCTTGAAGTTTTAACCCTGAAATGTTTGAAAGTTGTTAAAGTTTTGCCGTCTTTTATGGGGAAGCTGACTGAGTTGCTAAGTGTCAGTATTTGGCACAGTGTGATTACACAGTAAAAAGTGGGAATTCACCTCCCGCTCTGCACAACCATTTAGCATTAGTGCCACTATTTCACAACCTTTTCACTGAGTACTCCCCCACTCCTCTTTCTGTCTCACTCTTTCTTTCAGTTGCGTAATGCTTGTGTTGTATTATTGAAATGTTTGGCTCTGATTAGTGCAGTAGATGAAACAGCAAAACACTAATGTGTGATTTCCCAGAGGGCAATGCAGCTTTTGTGGACTGCAGGTGTTTGCAAAGGAGGAGGAGGGCTTTTAAGTGCCATCACTGCCAATTACACTCAGCATTATTTGTATTTTCTATTAAACCGAAGGTCAGATAAACCCTCCAGTATTGCATCCTATGTATTTAAAGGTACTTGCAGATTGGGTATACAAAGTATCAATGGGGCAGCACAGTCTTGTTTGAACCCATGCATGACATCATGGGATTTGACCACTTCCGGGGACAGCCTGCCATTTTGCAACACAAACACAGCATCACTTCACACAGAAAGATGGTGTATGGTTTTTAATTCGGCTGCAATCACAGAAGCAGTCATGAAAAGTGCAAGTTTTTTTGGTTCTCAGTGGAGCATGTAAGACAAGGCAAATGTGAGAAGTTGTGTCAGTAAGTTTTAGCCTGCACACCTTGACAGAGTAGTTGTGTTCTCTCAGCCGCACAACTGCTTCAACATGCTTGAAACCCGGGTCATAAACAAACCGTAATTACCATCCCTGGTTCTCAAGACCAGGCACCTAAGTGGCTCTACTCTACTCTTTTCTACTCTCCTATTTTACTCTTCCTTTTTAGATATTTAGATATACCTTTGTATACTGGCATAGTTCCACCTTAGAATTGGAATATAATATATAAGATATACCTTACTGAATTTTCATGTCCACCTTCCACTGCATCATCACTTTTTCTTTGCATTTTCACTTTGTTTGCCTCAGAAAGTACCATGTTTCTGATGGGGGCATACAAGGACTGTCCCCAGATGTCTGTGGTAGGCACAGTTCAGCTAATCTGATAACATAATTATCAAAGCGAATGTTTTTGCTGGCAGATTAGCTTTTCAGGTAAGTTTCAAAACCTGACCAATTATCTTCCGATAAATTCAGTTCCGATAACTTTCAGTCGTTAAGCAAAGATTAACGGTCAAAAACATTGGTAAACCCTAAAATCAAACATTTTAGTCCGTCTGTTGTGTGTTTGTAGCAGACTGGCTGCCTTTGCTTCCTGATGATGTCATCATTAAGCGCAAAAATGTGATTGGCTGGTCAACGCAGGGAGCATTGTGGGTAGTGTAGTTCAGGTTCAGTTTGGACGTTACAGTGAACGTCCAAAAAGCCCCTCTGTTGTTTAAGCTGCAGGGTTCAAAGCGTGTGGAAAAAAGCAGCAGCTTTTTAGTTTATAAAATGACGGTGTATCTAATGCCGAGACAAATTCTGACTTCTATGTGGACAGCATTTTTATGAAGATATTTTATTGTTGTTTTATTGAATCTGTTCTTACCTTTTATCTGCTGGTTTGGGTTTTTAACTTTGAAAAACAAAAACAGTGAGTGCAACAAGATTGCTTGCGTTTCCTTAAGTGACCTGCCATCTATATACAACCCCTGGCAAAAATTATGGAATCACCGGCCTCGGAGGATGTTCATTCAGTTGTTTAATTTTGTAGAAAAAAAGCAGATCACAGACATGACACAAAACTAAAGTCATTTCAAATGGCAACTTTCTGGCTTTAAGAAACACTATAAGAAATCAGGAAAAAAAAATAGTGGCAGTCAGTAACGTTTACTTTTTTAGACCAAGCAGAGGGAAAAAAATATGGAATCACTCAATTCTGAGGAAAAAATTATGGAATCATGAAAAACAAAAGAACGCTCCAACACATCACTAGTATTTTGTTGCACCACCTCTGGCTTTTATAACAGCTTGCAGTCTCTGAGGCATGGACTTAATGAGTGACAAACAGTACTCTTCATCAATCTGGCTCCAACTTTCTCTGACTGCTGTTGCCAGATCAGCTTTGCAGGTTGGAGCCTTGTCATGGACCATTTTCTTCAACTTCCACCAAAGATTTTCAATTGGATTAAGATCCGTTGCAGGCCATGACATTGACCCTATGTGTCTTTTTGCAAGGAATGTTTTCACAGTTTTTGCTCTATGGCAAGATGCATTATCATCTTGAAAAATGATTTCATCATCCCCAAACATCCTTTCAATTAATGGGATAAGAAAAGTGTCCAAAATATCAACGTAAACTTGTGCATTTATTGATGATGTAATGACAGCCATCTCCCCAGTGCCTTTACCTGACATGCAGCCCCATATCATCAATGACTGTGGAAATTTACATGTTCTCTTCAGGCAGTCATCTTTATAAATCTCATTGGAACGGCACCAAACAAAAGTTCCAGCATCATCACCTTGCCCAATGCAGATTCGAGATTCATCACTGAATATGACTTTCATCCAGTCATCCACAGTGTTGTGTGGGCCACTGAAGAGGAGGTACTGCTGGCCCACCACCACCAGAGGGCACCCTGCCTGGAGTGCGGGCTCCAGGCACCAGAGGGTGCTGCCGCCTCACAGGAGCAGCCGGGGTGACAGCTGTCACTTATCACCTACGACAGCTGTCACCAATCATCTGTTCTTCAGTGGTATATCAGCAAGACGACATCTCCACCTCTTTGCCGAGATATCGCTCTACCAAGGAGGTAACGTTCTCAGCTGACTGTGAATATCTGTTGCTTGTGTGTGTTGGACAGCAGATATTCTGTTTCTTTTTTCGACGAGAGGTGGAGGTGGTTTTCCCCACCATACGTGTTGCTGGGTGCACACGCACCCACATCTAACTGTTTTTGTTCCTCGCCAGCAGTACCAGATCCGACAAGCGGAGGCAGTGGCCACTTGGGTGTTCGGGACTTGGCGGCTCCAGTATTCCCGGGGTTCGGTGGCGGAGGAAATCGTGTGGTTCCGGTTCTGCTTTGGACGGACGTCTCTTATCTTCGAGCCTGCCCACGTGACACATTTTTTGTGAATTGACTACTTGTCTACAATTGTAATTCGCCGTGTTGGTTGTGCTTCTTCACAACAGTAAAGTGTTGTTATTTGACTTCCTCCATTGTCCGTTCATTTGCGCCCCCTGTTGTGGGTCCGTGTTCCTACACTTTCACAACACACAGTCCACGATTGCTTTTCCTTAGCCCATTGTAACCTTGTTTTTTTCTGTTTAGATGTTAATGATGGCTTTCGTTTAGCTTTTCTGTATGTAAATCCCATTTCCTTTAGGCGGCTTCTTACAGTTCGGTCACAGACATTGACTCCAGTTTCCTCCCATTCGTTCCTCATTTGTTTTGTTGTGCATTTTCGATTTTTGAGACATATTGCTTTAAGTTTTCTGTCTTGATGCTTTGATGTCTTCCTTGGTCTACCAGTATGTTTGCCTTTAACAACCTTCCCATGTTGTTTGTATTTGGTCCAGAGTTTAGACACAGCTGAATGTGAACAACCAACATCTTTTGCAACATTGCGTGATGATTTACCCTCTTTTAAGAGTTTGATAATCCTCTCCTTTGTTTCAATTGACATCTCTCGTGTTGGAGCCATGATTCATGTCAGTCCACTTGGTGCAACAGCTCTCCAAGGTGTGATCATTCCTTTTTAGATGCAGACTAACGAGCAGATCTGATTTGATGCAGGTGTTAGTTTTGGGGATGAAAATTTACAGGGTGATTCCATAATTTTTTCCTCAGAATTGAGTGAGTCCATGTTTTTTTTTCCCTCTGCTTGGTCTAAAAAAGTAACCGTTACTGACTGCCACAATTTTTTTTCCTGATTTCTTATAGTGTTTCTTAAAGCCAGAAAGTTGCCATTTGAAATGACTTTAGTTTTGTGTCATGTCTGTGATCTGCTTTTTTTCTACAAAATTAAACAACTGAATGAACATCCTCCGAGGCCGGTGATTCCATAATTATTGCCAGGGGTTGTATAAAAACAGATCCATTAAGAAGGCGTACCCTGAGTTCACAATGCTTCCATCTGGTCGTAAATTTATGTCCAAGAGATGTAAGACCAATAGGTACAAGAACTCTTTTATTCCCACTGTTAGCAGATGTTTAAACACTATCACATGAGTGGTTTTTAACTATGTTTTCTTATTATTGTGTTATTATGTTTACTATTTGGTGAGTTTTCATGCCATATTTAAGATCATGTTATGTTTATGTATGTATGAATGTGTTCTATTGCTGGCTGCACAACAAATTGCCCCTGAGGGGCTAATAAAGACAACTTGACGTCTAATACTGTTTTACTGCGTTTGAAAGATGATGACAGTATTTGGGATTTTTTTTTTTTTTATTCATTAATTTTTCGTGCGTTCTTATGTGTTTGTGATCCTTGAATTTAGCCAGTAGTGAAAAGTGAATGTGAAACTGGTTTATCAGAAGCCGACAGTGTAATCTGATGTGGCCACATCCGAATCAATACTAAAAGTTATCGGTTATCGGTTATTTGTAATAAAGATAATTTTTTTTGCAGTTTATCAGTTTAATGTCATAAAAGATAACTTTTCAGTTATCGGATTAATGTTTATCAAAGCTAACATTTGGTTAACTGTGCCTACTACTGCCAGATGTAGGATTATTGCATATGCGTCATATTTTAACCCTTTAGCTAGCCCTCCTCAAACAAGACTACAGTGCCCAATTCCTGAATCATGAGGTGTAAGCAGGCATGAATAAAAATCAAACACAATAAAATGATAAGCAATTGCGCAGTCAGAAATGGTGTTGTCAGTCTGAGTAATACAGTATCGATCATAACTTCATTAAAATATACATCATAACAGACACCCAAGGTCTTGACACAAACAGTAGAGCAGTCTGCGAGAGTGCACACAGCCTCCAAGGCCAATGATCAGCTATTCTGCCATAAATGTGTTTCTAGTCCTATTTATTGTTGTATGGTGATTGAATTAAGAAAATACCACACTGTATTATCCAAATCGTTATACAGATCTTTAATAAATTATACACATTCTTAAATAGCACATGTGAGCATCTTTTGTCTGTTTGTTACGGTGCTCCTCCCAGGTCTTTTGGTTCATTTTCTCTAATCTTGATATGTTCAAGTTCAACTTCAAGTTACTTTACTGGTACCCAGAGGTAGATTTTGTTTGCAGTAGAGTCCTCATACATGCATATGATGCAAACAAATTAGAGGTACATGTCACACAAAGACAACTTGACAAGAACAAAGAGAATTAAAAATGGCAAATTTCAAAGTAAAATAAAAAATAGAAAACAAAGTGAAAAGTAAAAAAGTTCCTACATGTCCATGTACTACTAAAATACAAACAGTAAAATCTAAAAACAGTATAATGGAGCACCGACACAAATGCACGAACGGGAAAAGACATGATACCTCTAAAGAACTGCGGCGGAAATACCAGGGCTGTACAGCCAGGAGGAGATGGCAAAGAAGAGGAGATATTGGTGTATGTTCCTTCCATTGTGATGGGGAACGTACAATCGTTGGCAAACAAAGTGAATGAATTAACATCACTCGTGAGGAATGACAGTGTATTTCGTCAGGGCTCAGTCTTGTCCTTCACTGAGACATGGCTGCATGACAACATACCGGACTCTGTAGTGAGTTTACCCAGCTCTCAGTTGGTGCAAGGGGACAAGAGCTGCACTGACAGTAGCATAAGGAAAGGTGGGGGAGTCACTGTCTACGTGAACAACAAGTGGTGCAATCCTGGACACATGATGGTGAAGGAGCATGTGTGTAACCCAGACATTGAACTGCTGGCAGTAAGTTTCCATCCTTATTATTTGCCAAGGGAGTTTTCCCACACCATCGTCCTCATTGTTTACATCCCACCGGCGGCAGACGCATTGAGGGCCAGTGACATCATCATCTCCACAACAACGAGGCTGCAGACCCTACAACCCAGTGCTCTCATTGCCATTTCTGGGGATTTTAACCATGATACCCTGTCAACATCACTTCCCACTTTCAAACAGTTTGTGGACTGTAAAACAAGAGACAATAAGACTATAGATTTGTTGTATGCTAATGTCAAGGAAGCATACAGTGCCACAGTTCCTCCCAGTGCTTAATTTGTAAAGTAGGAGGTCCCGGAGCGCAGAGGAAGGGCGGGGTGGGGGGGCTTGTGAACAATGCTGTGCGCCACACTTAAAATAAACTGCACACCCACACAAACACGCACACACACCTTCACAAATGACACTAACACCCTGCCTTTTCCTCAAAAATTACTACATTTATGTTTGCTGTCTGTCTCTGTACTTTTCTGTCACTTTTGCGCTCTTTTTCATACTTTTCCCTCGTTTCAAAAGTCACCGAACGCACTTTACCGTAATATATGCAACATATAGCATACTGTTGGAAAGCACAGGTTCTTGGCTTGCTGTCAGTGTTGAAATTTTTCAGAGTGAGGACTTACATGAGAACTTACGGTAATGAGAATCAGCGGCGCATTAGTGTGAAACTTCCGTGTTTTTCCTCTGCGTTATGACATCACAGGCTTACGTTTACCGTAATACACCATATATCATTGGAAAGCCCTTGGTGTTAGCTTAACAATGCAGTTTGATACATATGGAAAATATGGCGTGGGCGCCATCGCCGTAGATAAAGGGATAAATAGCTGGCGGAGCCAACGTCAGAGGTTCCGGAGAGCACGTCCGAGGTTCCGGAGCGCACTCTGGCTCGCTCCCCCTCAAATTAAGCCCTGGTTCCTCCCCTCGGTCGGCAAAGTGGACCATAACCTGGTCTATTTAGAGCCACTCTACATTACTGCAATTTGGCAGCAACCTGTGATCACCAGAGTGGTACGGAGGTGGTCACAGAAGGCTGAAGACAGTCTTTGTGGATGTTTTGAGGTACCGACAAGGCTGTGCTCTGTCATTCACACATTACTCCAATAACAAACCGAGGGTGACCAAGGACATCAAGGAAGAGGAAGAAAGCTGCATTCAGGAGTGGAGACAGAGAGGAGCTGAAGACGGTGTAGCAAGAACTGAGGAAGAAGATCACAGAGGGGAAGGACAATTATAGGAGGAAGCTGGAAAGGAAGCTCCAGCAGAACAACATGAGGGGGGTGTGGAATGGGATGAGAACAATCACTGGTCATGGTAAGAAGGGGGACCAGATGATGGAAGGAGACCTACATGAGGCCAGTGAGCTAAACCTGTACTGCAACAGGTTTGACTACAACCCCAATTCCAATGAAGTTGGGACGTTGTGTAAAATGTAAATAAAAACAGAATACAATGATCTGAAAATCCTCTTCAACCTATATTCAGTTGAATACACAACAAAGACAAGATATTTAATGTTCAGACTGAGAGACTTTGTTGTTTTTGTGCAAATATTTGTTCATTTTGAAATGGATGCCTGCAACACATTTCAAAAAAGTTGGGACGGGGCAACAAAAGAGTGGGAAAGTTGATGAATGCTCAAAGAACACCAAACTGGAAACAGGTGAGTGTCACGATTGGGTATAAAAGGAGCATCCACAAAAGGCTCAACCATTCACAAGCAAAGATGGGGCGAGGATCACCACTTTGAGAACTGCATGAAACAAATAGTCCAACAGTTTAAGAATAATGTTTCAAACATTCAATTGCAAGGAATTTAGGGATTCCATCATCTACAGTCCATAATATAATCAGAAGATTCAGAGAATCTGGAGAACTTTCTACACGTAAGCGGCAAGGCTGAAAACCAACACTGAATACCCGTGACTTTCGATCCCTCAGGTGGCACTGCATTAAAAACCAACATCATTGTGTAAAGCATAGGTGTCAAACTGATTCCAGAAAGGGCCAAGAGGGTGCAGGTTTTCTTTGTAGCCACCAACTCCGCCAGGTGATTTCACTGATAAAATCTTCCCATCTGCTCAAAGTGATGTTCATCAGTGAAATCACGTGCTGGAGTTGGTGGTTACAAAGAAAACCTGCACCCTCTTGGCCCTTTCTGGAATCAGTTTGACACCTATGGAAAGGATCTAACCTTGTGGGCTCAGGAACACTTCAGAAAACCATTGTCAGTTAACACAGTTTGTCGCTACATCTACAAGTGCAACTTAAAACTCTACCATACAAAGCGAAAGCCATACATCAATATTATCCAGAAACGCTGCTACCTTCTCTGGGTCTGAGCTCATTTGAAATAGACAGATGCAAAGTGGAAAAGTGTGCTGTGGTCTGATGAGTCCACATTTCAAATTGTTTTTGGAAATCATGGACGTCGTGTCCTCCAGACAAAAGAGGAAAAAGACCATCCAGCGCAAAGTTCAAAAGCCAGCATCTGTGATGGTATGGAGGTGTGTTGGTTCCCATGGCATGGGCAACTTACACATCTGTGATGGCACCATCAATGCTGAAAGGTACATCCAGGTTTTGGAGCAACACATACTGCCATCCAAGCAACGTCTTTTTCAGGGACGTCCCTGCTTATTTCAGCAAGATAATGCCAAGCCACATTCTGCACGTGTTACAACAGCGTGACTTCATAGTAAAAGCGTGCAGGTACTAGACTGGCCTGCCTGCAATGCAGACCTGTCACCCATTGAAAATGTGTGGCACATTATGAAGTGCAAAATACGACAACAGAGACCCCAGACTGTTGAACAACTTAAGTTGTACATCAAGCAAGAATGGGAAAGAATTCCACCTACAAAGCTTCAACAATTAGTGTCCTCAGTTCCCAAACACTTATTGAGTGTTATTAGAAGGAAAGGTGATGTAACACAGTGATAAACATACCACTGTCCCAGCTTTTTTGAAATGTGTTGCAGGCATCCATTTCAAAATGAGCAAATATTTGCACAAAACAATACAGTTTATCAGTTTGAACATTAAATATCTTGTCTTTGTGGTGTATTCAATTGAATATAGGTTGAAGAGGATTTGCAAATCATTGTATTCTGTTTTGTTTACATTTTACACAACGTCCCAACTTCATTGGAATTGAGGTTGTACATGAACTTTGCCCGCCCTGATCTGTGCTCTTTGTACACTTCCTCTTCCATGGCATTGTTCAATCAATTATTAAGACAATTATAATGGCAAATGTATATGACAGAGCATTAATAACATTAACTTTTATAACACTCTCTCAAGATCCTCACAACCTTGTTGTAAAACATACTGATGGAATTTGTTACAAAAGGATTTCTAAATTTCTGAACGTTTCAGTGAGTACTGTTGGGGCTATAATCTGAACGTGGAAAGAACATCATGTCACCATAAAACGGCCAAGGCCAGGTGCTCCTGGCAGGATTTCTGCCAGGGGACAGGAAAGAATTATTAGAAGTTATTGTCCAAGAGCCAATGACCATTTCAGAAAGACCTGGAATTAGCAGGTACAATTGTTTCAAAGAAAACAATATATAATGCACTCAGCCTTCATGGCATGTATGCACACTCACCACGCAAGACTCCATTGCTGAAGAAAAAGCATGTTAAAGCTTGTTTAATGTTTGCTATACAACATTTAGACAAGCCTGTGAAATACTGGGAGAATATAGTCTGGTCAGATGAGACCAAAATTGAACTCTTTGGATGTCATAACACATACCATAAATGGCACTGCACATCAACCCCAAAACACTATGCCAGCAGTGAAATTTGGAGGCGGGAACATCATCATGTGGGGCTGTTTGTCAGCATTCGACACAGGCAAACTTCATATAATTGAAGAAAAGGTGAAGAGAAAAATGTACCGAGACATTCTTGATAAAAATATACCACAGTGATGAAAATGAAATGAGGGTGGACATTTGAGCAAGCCCTTGATCCAGAACACACAGCAAAAGAAACTCTCAACTGGTTTCAGAGAATGAAAACAAAGCTGCTACAATGGCCTAGCCAATCACCTGACCTGAATCCAATAGAAAATCTGTAGAAAAAACTAAAGATCAGAGTTCATGGAAAAGGTCCACAGAACCTTCAAGAGTTGAAGGCTGTTTGTGTGGAAGACTGGACCAAAATCACACCTGAGCAATGTATATGACAAATTTGTCCATACAGGAGGTGTCTTGAAGCTGTCATTACCACCAAAGTCTTCTGTACAAAGTATTAAATACAAGGTCTATTAGAAAAGTATCCGACCTTTGGACGGGGAAAAAAACTGGCTTACCTGGAGGGTTGGAAACCTAATCACCCTCGAAGTACACTCCTTGGGACTCCATACACTTCTCCCAGCAGTGTCGCCACTGTTGGAAGCATTCCAAAAACGCCTCTTTTGGGATGGTGCGCAGCTCCGCCGTCGTTGCAGCCATGATGTCCTCCCTAGTCTCAAAACGCGTTCCTTTTAATGGTCTTTTAATTTTTGGGAACAGCCAGAAGTCGCAAGGGGCCATGTCAGGAGAGTATGGAGGCTGTGGAACCACAGGAGTTTGGTTTTTAGACAAATAAGTCCGAATAAAGTTGGAGGAATGAGCTGGAGCATTGTCATGGTGGAGGCGCCAATTTCCTGTGGCCCACAACTCTGGTCTCTTGCGCCGTACAGCTTCACGGAGGCGACAGAGGACATCCCTGTAATACTCCTTCGTTACTGTTTGACCCTGTGGTGCGTACTTGTGGTGTACCACACCGCAGGAGTAAAAAAAAAAAAACAGTCAGCATTACCTTCACGTTGCTGTGCACTTGGCGTGCCTTCTTCGGTCGTGGCGACGTGGAATGCTTCCACTGTGATGACTGGAATTTGTTTCCAGGTCGTACCCGTACACTCAGGACTCATCGCCGGTGATAATAGTGTCCATAAGGCTGGGATCACTTTGTGTGGAGTCCAGCATGTCCTGTGAGACTTCCACACGGAGGTGCTTTTGCTCAGCCGTCAGCAACCTCGGCACGAACTTCGCAGCCACTCGCTTCATGCCCAAATCTTCTGTAACAATGGAATGTGCCGAAAAAGTACTGATGTCCACTTCGTCCGCAATTTCTTGGATGGTCACTCGACGGTCCCGCATCACCACAGCGTTCACTTTGGAAATGATCTCGTCATTTCGGCACGTCGATGGTCGGCCGGAGCGCTCTCCACCATTACGCGTCCGTCTTTAAACCGGTTGCACTCCTTAATCTGTGTGGTGCTCATAGCTTCATCCCCGAAAGCCATCTTTATCTTTCGAATGGTTTCCGCTTGGCTGTCGCCCAGTTTCTGGCAAAATTTGATGCAATAGTGCTGCTCCAATCGTTCCACCTTTTTCCTTGCAAGAAAGATCCGCCGAGCGCACAGGACCACTCCCCACACAAAGGCTGCTCACAGGCGAATGACACAGCCAACAGGCGGGACAAAACTCACGCATGCGCACTAAGGTTCAAGGTTGGCTGATGCAATCTCACGTGACTCAGATCCATAAAGTTTTTTAAAAAAATAAAAAGGTCGGGTTTTTTTCTAATAGACCTCGTAAATTTCTGTAAGCGTGTTCAATACTTTTTCCCTGTCTCATTTCACATTATTACTCATAACTTAATTTTTGTACTTATTTGTTTTGGTTTCGTTGCATTTATGGATTACTTTGGTTGTAACCAACAGCTGGTGAGATTTTCATGTCAATAGCACCTTTAGAAATATATTTACTGAGAAAAATGGTGATGTGTTCAATACTTATTTTACCTGCTTCACTGTGTACACCTGATCCAGTCAGATCTCAGATATAAAGTGGGCTAGGTCCTTGTAGTACTTGGCTGGAAGACCTATTTGGCACCCCAGGAGCTGCACGTGGGTCTCCATGTAGAACTGGAGTTGTGTCAAGAAGAGCATGGAGTGGATTGTGGAGGCAGCCAACCAAAAGAAGAAGAAGAAGAAAAAAAACCTTGCTTACGCACTGCAAGTTTATTGACATCAAATCAGTTTGTTATAGAGATTTCTTCTTCCACTAATTCCAAGAAATTATTTTTATTTCATTCACAGTACAATAAATTTGCATCATCTGCAAATAAATCATATTAGAATAAATCTGACACCTGGTACAACTCACTTGGAAACACAATAACTTAGGCCCTAAGAGTGAACCTTGTGGCACACCACATCTCACTCTCACTTAAAGTGTAGGCGACACCAAAAATTGTACACAAATAATCACTAAAAATTATGAAATGTTTAAAAAATCCTAAACAATAAAAGTCAATGATAAGTGCACAGGTGAAGGATAAACAACAGCGGTCTGAAGCCTGCGCTCTATTTCAGCGCTCAGCCACAGCTATAATGTTGCTCTGTCATCATGAGAACAGTGTTGGGAAAGTGTAGTGACACGGACCCACAACAGGGGGCGTAAATGAACGGACAATAGAAGGAGTTAAATTAGAACACTTTACTGTTGTGAATGCCACAACCAAACACAGCAGATTACAGAATGAATACAAGTCAATCAATAAAGGTGTCGTGTGGGCAGGCTCGACGATAGGAGACGCCCGTCTGGAGACGAACCGGAACCACACGATTTCCACCGCCACCGAACCCGAGGGATACTGGAGCCACCAAGTCCCGAAGTCCCCAGGTGGCCACCGTCTCAGCGTGTCGGATCTGGTACTGCTGGCGGAAAACAAAGACAGTCGAGTGTGGGTGTGTGTACACCCTGTAACAATAATGGTGGGAATTCCACCTCCATCTCTCACTCAATATTCTGATGAGTATGCAGTGATCCCTCAGAGGAAAAGAGTGCCGTCCTGCACTCACTCAGCTACCACAAAACAAGGGACCGGTACTCCTGCAAACACTCACAATATACAGATTATAAGATAACCACAAATGGCTGAGGATATTACCTCTCACTGAAGTCGATATCTCGGCGATGTGGTGGAGGTGTCTTCCTGCTTTTATTCCAGGTGAGATGTAGATGATCGGTGACAGCTGTCATGGTTGATGAGTGACAGCTGTCACCTCGGCTGTTCCTGTAGGCGGCAGCGCCCTCTCGTGCCTGAAGCCCACACTTCAGGCAGGGCGCCCTCTGGTGGTGGGCCAGCAGTACCTCCTCTTCTGGCGGCCCACACAACAGGACCCCCCCCTCAACGGGCGCCTCCTGGCGCCCGACCAGGCTTGTTCGGGTGGTGACGGTAGAAATCGGCCAGGAGGGCCGGGTCCAGGATGAAGCTCCTCTTCACCCAGGAGCGTTCTTCGGGTCCATACCCTTCCCAGTCCACCAAATATTGAAAGCCCCAGCCCATTCGACGGACGTCCAAGAGCCGGCGTACTGGCCAAGCCGGCTCCCCGTCGATAATACGGGCAGGAGGCGGCGCCGGACCGGGTGCACAGAGGGGTGAGGTGTGATGTGGTTTTACCCTGGAGACGTGAAAGACCGGATGGATCCGCAGTGAGGCCGGGAGTTGGAGCCTCACTGCGGTGGGACTGAGGACCTTGAGGATGGTGAACGGTCCGATGTAGCGGTCTTTCAATTTCGGTGACTCGACCTGGAGCGGTATGTCCTTGGTTGATAGCCATACCTCCTGCCCGGGCTGGTATGCGGGGGCCGGGGACCGTCGACGGTCTGCATGGGCTTTTGCCCTCGTCCGGGCCCTCAACAAGGCCGAACGGGCGGTGCGCCACACCCGACGGCATCTCCGCAGGTGGGCCTGGACCGAGGGCACACCAACCTCTCCCTCCACCACAGGAAACAAAGGGGGTTGGTACCCCAGACACACCTCAAACGGGGAGAGGCCGGTGGCAGAGGACACTTGGCTGTTATGCGCGTACTCGATCCAGGCCAGGTGTTCACTCCAAGCCGTCGGGTGTGCGGAGGTAGTACAACGTAGGGCCTGCTCCAACTCTTGATTGGCCCGTTCGGCCTGTCCGTTAGTCTGAGGGTGATACCCAGACGAGAGGCTCACGGTGGCCCCCAGTTCCCGCCAGAAACTCCTCCACACCTGCGAGGAGAACTGGGGACCGCGATCCGAAATGATGTCTGTAGATATCCCATGCAGCCGGACGACATGGTGGACCAGGAGATCCGCCGTCTCCTGGGCCGATGGGAGCTTTGGGAGGGCCACGAAGTGGGCCGCCTTGGAGAACTGGTCCACTATCGTGAGGATGGTGGTGTGCCCCCGGGACGGCGGGAGGCCCGTGACGAAATCCAGACCGATGTGGGACCAGGGGCGATGAGGCACAGGAAGTGGCTGCAGGAGTCCCTGTGCCTTCTGGTGGTCCGCCTTGCCCCTGACGCAGGTGGTGCAGGCCTGGATGTAAGCCCGGACGTCAGCCTCCAGAGACGCCCACCAGAAGCACTGCTGGACCACTGCCACGGTCCTACGCACCCCTGGGTGGCAGGAGAGTTTGGACCCGTGACAGAAGTCCAGGACGGCAGCTCTGGCCTCTGGTGGGACGTACAGTCTGTTTCTCGATCCTGTTCCGGGATCCGGGCTCCGTGCCAGGGCCTCCCGGACGGTCTTCTCCACGTCCCAGGTTAGGGTAGCCACGATAGTGGACTCCGGTAAGATGGGCTCCGGTCGATCCGACAGCTCGGTCTTGACTTCTTGTTCGTGCACCTGGGACAGGGCATCCGACCTCTGGTTTTTGTCCTGGGGCGGTAGGTGATCCGGAAGTCAAAACAGCCGAGAAACAGTGACCAGCGGGCTTGCCTGGGGTTCAGTCGCTTGGCGGTCCTGATATACTCCAGGTTCCGGTGGTCAGTAAAAACCGTGAAAGGCACTGACGCTCCCTCCAGCAGGTGTCTCCACTCCTCAAGAGCCTCTTTCACCGCAAGGAGCTCTCGATTGCCCACGTCATGGTTTCGCTCTGCTGGCGTCAACCTGCGGGAAAAATAGGCACACGGGTGAAGAACCTTATCGGTCTCTCCGCTCTGGGATAGCACGGCTCCTATCCCTGAGTCAGAGGCGTCCACTTCAACCACAAACTGGCGACTAGGATCGGGCTGCACCAAGACAGGTGCAGTCGAGAAGCACTGTTTCAACTCCCTGAACGCGGCATCGCACCGATCCGACCAGGAGAAGGGAACTTTTGGTGAGGTCAGGGCTGTCAGGGGGCTAACTACCTGACTATACCCCTTAATGAACCTCCTGTAAAAATTTGCGAAGCCGAGGAACTGTTGCAGCTTCCTACGGCTCGTAGGTTGGGGCCAGTCTCTCACCGCTGTGACCTTGGCCAGATCCGGAGCGACGGAGTTGGAGGAGATGATAAACCCCAGGAAGGACAAAGAGGTGCGGTGAAACTCACACTTCTCGCCCTTCACAAACAGCCGGTTCTCCAACAACCGCTGCAGGACCTGACGTACATGCCGTACATGGGTCTCAGGATCCGGAGAAAAGATGAGTATATCATCCAGATATACGAAGACGAATCGGTGCAGGAAGTCCTGCAAGACGTCATTAACCAAAGCTTGGAACGTCGCGGGGGCGTTTGTGAGGCCGAACAGCATGACCAGGTACTCAAAATGACCTAACGGGGTGTTGAATGCCGTCTTCCATTCGTCTCCCTTCCGGACCCGAACTAGGTGGTATGCGTTCCTAAGATCCAACTTTGTGAAGATTTTGGCTCCATGCAGGGGGGTGAACACCAAATCCAACAAAGGCAACGGGTATCGGTTGGGAACCGTGATCTCGTTCAGCCCCCGGTAATCAATGCATGGACGAAGACCGCCATCTTTTTTGCCCACAAAAAAGAAACCTGCTCCCATCGGAGAGGTGGAGTTCCGGATCAGCCCGGCAGCTAAGGAGTCCCGGATGTAGGTCTCCATCGATTCGCGCTCAGGTCGGGAGAGGTTGTACAGCCTGCTGGACGGGAACTCCACGCCTAGCAACAAATCGATGGCACAATCGTACGGACGGTGCGGGGGAAGGGTGAGTGCCAGATCCTTGCTAAAAACGTCAGCAAGATCGTGGTACTCAACCGGCACCACCGACAGATTGGGGGGAACTTTGACCTGCTCCTTAGCCTGGGAACCGGGAGGAACCGAGGATCCCAAACACACCCGATGGCAGGTCTCGCTCCACTGTACCACCACCCCGGACGGCCAATCAATCCGGGGATTGTGTTTTAGCATCCAGGGGAACCCCAGAATCACACGGGAGGTAGAAGGAGTCACAAAAAACTCAATCTCCTCCCTATGATTCCCTGACACTACCAGAGTTACTGGTAGTGTCCTGTGTGTGATTAAAGGGAGTAGGGTGCCATCTAGTGCTTGCACCTGCAATGGTGAAGGAAGCGCCACCAGAGGGAGCCCTACCTCCCTGGCCCATCTGCTGTCTAGCAGATTCCCTTCTGACCCTGTGTCTACCAGTGCTGGGGCCTGAAGGGTTAAATCCCCGCTAAGGATTGTAACTGGGAGCCGTGTGGAAATGTGTGTGTGTCCTACGTGAATTTCTTGGCCCACCCTAAGCCCAGTTTCTAGGGGCGGGCGTTGGTGTTTAACCGTTCGGGGCAATCTCTCAATTGGTGCTCAATTGAGCCGCAAACAAAACACGCCCTGCGGGGAAGCCTCCTCTGTCTATTCGGTGGTCTGAATGTGGCCCTGCTCGTGTCCATAGCTTCGTCAGCAGGGGGAGCTGTCGCCCCACAGGACGTAGAGGCCGGGGAGCGTGGGAAGGGCGGACCTTTTTCGGACCCGGAAGGAAGAGGGACGGCGTGCGCCCGGCCACGCCCTTCGTCTCGTTCCCGACGGCGTTCTTCCAACCGATTGTCTACCCGTATAACAAGATCGATAAGCTCATCTAATTCCCGCGGTTCATCCTTGGCCACCAGGTGCTCCTTCAGGACCGATGACAGTCCGTTTACGAAGGCAGCGCGGAGCGCAGCGTTATTCCAGCCGGACCTCGCAGCCGCGATGCGGAAGTCGACTGCATAAGCGGCTGCGCTCCGGCGTCCCTGTCTCATTGACAGCAGCACAGTTGAAGCGGTCTCTCCCCTGTTAGGGTGATCAAACACTGTTCTGAACTCCCTCACAAACCCAGTGTACGTGTGAAGGAGCCGTGAATTTTGCTCCCAAAGCGCCGTAGCCCAAGTGCGTGCCTCTCCCCGAAGCAGAGTAATCACATAAGCTATTTTACTAGCGTCTGACGCGTACATGACGGGACATTGTGCGAAGACGAGCGAACACTGCATGAGAAAGTCCGCGCACGTCTCCACACAACCTCCGTACGGCTCAGGAGGGCTTATGTATGCTTCAGGGGATGGTGGGAGGGGTTGTTGAACCACCACTGGAACATTCATATCCTGCACAGGGTCGCCAGGAGGAGGAGCTGCAGCAGCGCCCTGAGCGCTCGCCGCCACCTGCGCGGAGAGAGCCTCCACCCTGCGGTTCAGGAGGATGTTTTGCTCGGTCATTTGATCCAACCGAGCCGTAAAGGCGGTGAGAATGTGCTGCAGCTCACCAATCACGCCTCCTGCAGACGCCTGCGCTCCCTGCTCTCCCACTGGTCGTTCAACAGCCGGGTGACGTCCCTCGGAGTCCATGACGCTGGCCGAGATATCCTGTTGGGAAAGTGTAGTGACACGGACCCACAACAGGGGACGTAAATGAAAGGACAATAGAAGGAGTTAAATTAGAACACTTTACTGTTGTGAATGCCACAACCAAACACAGCAGATTACAGAATGAATACAAGTCAATCAATAAAGGTGTCGTGTGGGCAGGCTCGACGATAGGAGACGCCCGTCTGGAGACGAACCGGAACCACATGATTTCCACCGCCACCGAACCCGAGGGATACTGGAGCCGCCAAGTCCCGAAGTCCCCAGGTGGCCACCGTCTCAGCGTGTCGGATCTGGTACTGCTGGCGGAAAACAAAGACAGTCAAGTGTGGGTGTGTGTACACCCTGTAACAATAATGGTGGGAATTCCACCTCCACCTCTCACTCAATATTCTGATGAGTATGCAGTGATCCCTCAGAGGAAAAGAGTGCCGTCCTGCACTCACTCAGCTACCACAAAACAAGGGACCGGTACTCCTGCAAACACTCACAATATACAGATTATAAGGTAACCACAAATGGCTGAGGATATTACCTCTCACTGAAGTCGATATCTCGGCGATGTGGTGGAGGTGTCTTCCTGCTTTTATTCCAGGTGAGATGTAGATGATCGGTGACAGCTGTCATGGTTGATGAGTGACAGCTGTCACCTCGGCTGTTCCTGTAGGCGGCAGCGCCCTCTCGTGCCTGAAGCCCGCACTTCAGGCAGGGCGCCCTCTGGTGGTGGGCCAGCAGTACCTCCTCTTCTGGCGGCCCACACAACAAACGGGGCCTGCTGATTCAAGCTCAAATCAATTGTAAACACAGTGGAGATCAAGCTGTTTTCAGACAATTTTTTTTTTTTTTTCTGGTGTGGAGCTTTTTTTTTAAGTCCAGTCTGAAGGTGATTCTAAAGATGCTGTGAGGGACACAGCCTCATGGTTTTGAGCCTTATTTAGATGACAATGAGGGAGACTAAACCTTGGAGTAAAACAGTGACGATATTGGCATTGTTCAGAACACAGAATGGTGACTAAAATAAACAAGAGCAATCAGAGATTTCTGATGTCTACCAATCTGGACCCGGATCACCTCCAAAATTTAATGGAATCTTCCATGCCCTAATATCTATCTGTGGTGCGAATTTGGTGAAAATCTGTGAAGTAGTTTTGACGTAATCTTTCAAAGACAATATAAAATAAAACTTGATCCAAAATCCGGATCTGGACCCAGATCACCTCCAAAATTCAATAGAGTCTTCCATGGCCTAATATGTATCTGTGTTGAAAATATCATCAAAATCTGTGACTTAGTTTTGATGTAATACTTCAAAGCCTATTTTAAGGGAATCCTGAGACAGAATCCGGATCCAGATCTCCTCCAAAATTCAGTGGAGTCTTCCATGCCCTAATATCTATCTGTGGTGCAAATTTTGTGAGAATCCATGAAACAGTTTTGACGTAATCCTTCAAAGTGTATATGAAGTAAAACTTGATCCAGAATCAGGATCCAGATCACCTCCAAAACTTAATGGCGTCTTCCATAGCCTAATATGTATCTGTGTTGAAAATTTTGTCAAAATCCGTGAAGTATGTAGTTTTGACATTATCCTTCAAAGCTTATATAAAGTGAAATCTTGATCCAGAATCCGGATTCAGATCCCCTTCAACATTTAATGGAGTCTTCCATGGCCTAATATGTATCCGTGGTGAAAATGTGGTGAGAATCTGTGAAGTAGTTTTGACATAATCCTTCAAAGCCTATATGAAGTGAATCTTCATACAGAATTTGGATCTGGATCTGGATCACCTCCAAAATTCAGTGGAGTCTTCCATCCCCTAATATCTATCTGTGGTGCAAGTTTGGTGAGAATCTGTGAAGTAGTTTTGACGTAATCCTTCAAAGCGTATACGAGGTCTGTTAGAAAAGTATCCGACCTTTTTATTTTTTGCAAAAACCATATGGAATTGAATCACGTGTGATTGCATCAGCCAAGTTTGAACCTTCACGCGCATGCGTGAATTTTTTCATGCCTGTCGGTTGCGTCATTCGCCTGTGAGCAGGCTTTGAGTAAGCACTGGTCCTCCCCCCTCTTCAGATTTTCATTGTGAGGAAAATGTCTGAACGGCTGGAGCAGCAATGCATCAAATTTTTCCAGAAACTGTGAGAGACAGCCAGGTGGAAACCATTCGGAAAATTCAGATGGCTTTCAAGGACGATTTTATGGGCATCACACAGATTAAGGAGTGTTACAGCCGGTTTAAAGATGGCGCACAATGGCGGAGGGCGCGCCACGCTCCGAGCAGCGATCGACAGGCTGAAATGACCAGATCATTTCCAAACTGAATGCTGTGTTGATCCGGGACGTCGTCTGACTACCAGAGAAATGGCAGAAAAGGTGGACACTTTTCCGGCACATTCCACTCTTAAAGGAGATTTTGTCATGAAAATAGGAGCGGAGGAATTTGCCTCGGAGCCGCTAATGGCGCGGAATGAAAGCACCTCCATGTTGGTCTCACAGGACATGTGACATGCCCAGATCTTCGACAATTTCTCGGATACTCACTCGACTGAAAAGCCACCCAAAGCCGTCTGAATCTTCTGAATGGTGGAAGAGCTGGGCATGTCCTGTGAGACTTCCAACACGGAGGTGCTTTTTGTTCTGCGCCATTACGCAGCTCCGTCCTGACGCACGAATTCCGCCGCACGTCTTTCGTTACAAAATCTCCTGTAACAGTGTAATGTGCCAAAAAAGTGCTATGTCCACCTCTCTTGCTATTTCTCTGGCAGTCAGACGACATCCCGGATCAACACAGCCTTCACTTTGGAAATGATCTGGTCGTTTCAGCCTGTCGATGGCCGCTCGAAGCGCGGTGCGCCCTCAGCCGCTGTGGGCCGTCTTTAATCCGGTTGTAATGCTCCTTAATCTGCGTGATGCCCATAAGATCTTCACCGAAAGCATCTTAATTTTCCGAATGGTTTCCACCTGGCTGTCTCTCACAGTTTCTGAAAAAATTTTGATGCAGCAAAGCGGCAGTCGCTCAGCCATTTTCCTGACAATAAAAATCCGCCGAGACTCCTCCCACAAAGCGTGCTCACAGGCGAATGACGCAACCGACAGGCATGAAAAAACTCACACATGCGCACGAAGGTTCAAGCTTAGGTGATGCAATCACACGTGATTTAATTCCATATGGTTTTTGCAAAAAATAAAAAGGTCAGATAGTTTTCTAACAGACCTCGTATAAAGTGAAATCTTGAATCAGAATCCCCCTTTTGGTCACACGTCTCTATGGAATTGTCTTGTGTAGCAGTTTTTTTGTTATTGTTGAGTCTGTTTGCCAAATAAATCCATTCAATCCAATCCAATCCAATCCAATCTGAATTCAAATCCTTCAAAGCCTATATGAAGTGAATCTTGATACAGAATTTGGATGTGGATCTGGATCACCTCCAAACTTTAACGTAATCTTGCTAACAATAATCCTTCAAAGCCTATATAAATTGAAGCTTGATCCAGAATCTGGATCCGGTCTGGATGAACTCCAAAATTTAATGGGTTCTTCGTGGCCTTATGAAAATTTTGTCAAAATCCGTGCAATAGTTTTGACGTAATTCTGCTAACAGACAGACAGATAAATAAACACAGGTGATTTCATTACGTTCTTGGCAGACGTAATAAATAATGCAGATGATTTCAGCATGCGGGTGGAGCTGGTAAACTGTTTGTTTGTTTCTTTGTTTTTACCAGCTCTTTGGTCGTAATCAACTGATAAAAAGTTTTAGTTTGTTTTACTATCTATGACATCAGAAAAGTGATGAGGAAGTGTTTATTTTTTACTTGTGTTTTTTTCCTTAGAAACAGGTCCATACATTTCAAATCTGAAAAATGATGAGTGACTGATAATATCAGCTATTTTTAAAATAGAGCTTATATTAAAACCATTCACACAAGGAGTAAATATATAGTCTTCCCTGTCCGTTTCAGTGAGATCATCCTCACAAACTGATGAAAACGTGTCCTGCATCTGAAAATAATTTAATTTCCCTGGCTGAAGAAAAGTCTCTGTCACACCGGCAGTTTGCTGCCACCTTACAATACTGGCACAGGTGTAATCTGTTAATTGCTGGTGCGAGTCTCTGCTGTACTAATCTGGGACCAGCACGGTCAGTTACAGGTGTAACCTGTTAATTAAGGTTGACGGTTCGAGTCTCCGCTGTGAATGGATCCTCTTCTTCCACCACAGGCAGCTTTGCGCCTCAAGTTTAAAGACTTGCAGCCCCTCATCTGCTCATACCGTCTCAGTCTGTACATGATGGAATTATCCCATGATCCACTAAACAATAAAATAAAATAATGTGAAAATACTCAGTTTTGCCTCTGTGTGAATTGGAGATGCCGCATGGCATTGTTTGTGCGTGCTCGTCAATATAAGTGTTCCACCTGCCAATCTCAAGGATTCTGCCGTAGAGAATTAACCATTCTGACACTGAAGACATGGTGCAGCTCCGACCCGAACCACTCAGTGGAAACGGGGCTGTCAGTAGCCTGTAAAAATCCATAAATTAATGGGATTATTAAGATAATGGTTCAGGTGCTGAAATCACCTCCTCCTTCTTCTCCAATGTCAGAACTCGCCAGGAAGTTTTTTTTAGTTGCGTGCAGTTCAAAATTCTAATATTTATCTCTTCAGTAACTGCACACCAGGAAAGGATAAATTTCAAACTGTTGTTTAATTTTAGTCTTAAATACTCAAAAAAAACATTACATATTGTGCCACCTACACTTTAACTGTCTGACAAAATAGTCTTCATTTGTCCGGTTTTCTATAAAGCAAATAAAGTAGTTGGCTCTAGCACCATACTTGTACAGTCTCATTCACAACAAGTGACTATAAATCATATATATAGTCTTCATATATTTTAAGAGTTGTTTCAAAGTTTTCACTCACTCTGAGCTATCTTGTAATCAAGCTGGATATCCATGGTCTAAGGTCTGTCCGTTCGCCTTGGCCCTTCCATTTCCAGCCTTCCTGTTTTTTGGGGGATGGATTGGTTTTTTTTTTGTTGTTTTGTTTTTTTTGTGTTTTTTTTTTTTGTTTTTTGTTTTTTTGTTTTGTTTTGGGGTTTTTTGCTATGCGGAGCCTCCTTGCATCCTTTCTCTTCTCCTTCATTTAATCTTTTTCTACAGTATTTCACAACAGATTTATCATTTTGCACCATTTCTTTCCCAAAAGGGTTGAAAAAAGCAGTGAATTATTTGCCAGTCCCGACAGAGGGCCCTCAGGGTGGTGAGGAACGGAGAGGATGGTGAGGTGTGTGCATTTGTGAAGTTAGTAAGGACAGCCCAGTCTCACGCTTTTTTGTTTTTTTCATGCTCCCGTGATGAAATGAGTCAAATTTTCGTGACGGAGCTTTTTTTAACTCACTATTAGTAACCCTACTCCCACCCCCCAAACCTAACCTTAACCATAACCTAATCTTACTCTTTCCCCCCACCCTAACCATAACCACCCCGACCCCCCGCTTCATTTTTAATTTTGTGCAGCCGTCACGGAATGAATTATAATGAATTTGTGCTGCCGTGATGAAAATGAGGCGCTTTTCGTCACAATATCACGAACCAATAGATTAATGTACGCGTATATTTCATGCTGCTGAATCACGACTTGCCGTGAGACCAGGTTGGGAAAGGAAGACAGGATGGATGCTTGAGACTGAGATCACAAACATGCCTCATATAAAAGCTGGTGAAGAGAAAACAGGAATGAGTATAATTGATTCAGACAAGCTGACTGTGACAGTAGATGGTGCCATAGCGGAGACTGTCAGCCAATCACAGTCAGAGGACAGGAAGAGGGTGGAGGTAGAGGTGTGGACGCTCCCTCTCACTGACTAAACATGTAACTCATTACATTCCCTTTCATCACATGTGGGGCAGCATGTCGTGATCACAGGATTTTGGTGAGACATTCAGAGGCAAAGGTCTTTCCTTTTAAATAAGCAGCTGCACATCTCAGGGCACGTGGCACATTGTGGGATTGGATAAAATACTGGCTACTAACTGAACCTGGGTAAACATGGTAAAGATGGCAGAATGCAGTATAAATGTGAGTGATCAGTGCAGCTGAGATGACTGAAAGTCTAGTTGATTGAAACTTTTTGTAAGTGGTGAGGTCTCCGTGCTCATGGGAAACACAAAGACAAACTTACTGCTTGAGCATACGAGGAAGCTTTGATAAAATTGTTACACCAAACCCACTGAAATTGGCTGGAATGGCAGAAATGCCAGTGTAAAAACGTGACCCTACACATGTATGCAGATATTGCTGAACATCTGATGGAAAATGAGAGCACACTCTTAAAGCAGCTCCACAAAGACTACAAGTAAGGTACGTCTTGCCATTGATTACCATAACAATGTTCCATTCATGTTATTAAACTGACTGATAACTATAACTGACAAACTCATTATTTTAATTAATCTCTTGCGCCCTTCAAGGTTTTTCTTCTGTGGGAAAGTTATGTAAAACAGTGGTTTGCATGTGTATTCCAGAGTTCTGTGCTCACAATTATGAATATCACACTGGCTTTTCAATGAACTCAAATTTACAAAATACAACCAGACAAACACTGGCACACAATATACAAACCTGAAAGTAATAACAAATCAATAGACCAAAGTCTTCAACTATAGCAAGCAATTTTGTTATTCTTGTAAAGTCTTTTAAAGCCTATTAAAGTACCAAGTACTTTAATATTTTCAGGAGAGTTGGAGTGTGTTTGACACAAAGCAGTTTCCCAATCCTGATTGTCACAACCCAAAGTATTGTGCATTGTCTTTTTGTCTGTGCTCGAAATACACATAATGAGCCAAATAAGTCTCTTCCATTGTTCACTTGATTCAACTGACCTGCTCTGTGCACATAGATAACAGACAAGGATGTATATAGGACTTAGTTTTTCTTTTTAACAAACATACAGTATCGCCATTATATCTGTGCGATCATCCTGTGTCAGGATATTTAGTCACATTTAGCTATCCTATGAATGTTTGACAATTCGTTGTTGTAGAGAAGCTTGAATCTTCGACTGGACTGGGTTGCTTGACGCGAGGACGTTTCGCTTCAAATCGCAGAAGCTTCCTCAGCTAAAATTCTTGCTCCGGTAGTCTGACTTCTGTCTTGACTCTTGTAGAGAAGAAAATACAAAAGCCAACTAAAGCTGGAGTTTTTTAAACCTAACCAGAGGCCGACTGCTATAGGCTAGTGACTAAACAACAGCTCTAATTAGCACCTATTGTGCTCTAGTTAGCACCCTCCTAATGACAGGGCAGCTGTCCCTCCTAATGATGGGACGGAAGCCTCTCCTAATGGCTCCCTTGACGACTCCCCTGATGACGTGAATGACTCATTACCATGAACAAAAGACTGAAACTGCTTTGACCTGAGTACCCCATTGTAAACAGGGGACAAAGCGTGTCTCAGACCCCCTCCCCAGTTAAGGTTGGGTTTCAACTATTTCACAAAGAATGCTTCCTTGACACCTCTCTCAAACCATTTCTTCTCTCTGGCTAAGATTTTAACTTCCTTGTCCTCAAATGTGTGGTTAGTGTCTTTCAGGTGAAGATGAACTGCAGACTGAGGTCCTTTTGCGCCCTCTCTGCGGTGCTGGTATAGCCTTTTGTGTAAAGGTTGCTTAGTCTCACCTATGTAGTGTTCATTACAGTTTTCCTGACATCTGATAGAATACACTACATTGCTCTGTTTGGAACTAGGGATCCTATCCTTAGGGTGAACTAATTTCTGTCTCAAGGTGTTAACCGGTTTAAAGTAAACTGGGATTTTGTGCTGTCTGAAGATCCTCTGTAGTTTTTCCCCTACTCCTGCTAAATAAGGGAGAGACACTCCTCTTCTTCTTGTCACCGTCTCCTGTCTATCTGGTCTCTTTGTTTTCTGGGACGTCTGCACTTGGTCCAGGGACCATCGTGGGTACCCACATACTGTGAGGGCTTTCCGTACAAGTTGTTGTTCTTTAGCCCTTCCCTCTGCAGTTGTGGGCACCTGTAGGGCTCTGTGTTGAAGAGTCCTGATCACCCCGAGCTTGTGTTCAAGGGGGTGGTTTGAGCCAAAGAGCAGATATTGGTCAGTGTGAGTGGGTTTTCTGTAAACCCCTGTCTGGAGCTGCCTGTTCTCTCCAATCGTAACATCACAGTCCAAGAAGGCTAAATGGTTGTTTCTGGCATCCTCAAGTGTGAACTTGATATTGGAATCCACCGAGTTGATGTGTTCTGTAAAGTCCTCAACCTCCTGTTGCTTGATTTTAACCCATGTGTCATCGACATATCTGAACCAGTGACTGGGAGAGATGCCCGTGAAAGACGTCAAGGCTGTCTTCTCCACTCGCTCCATGTACAGATTGGCCACAATGGGGGATACCGGAGACCCCATCGCACAACCATGGATCTGCCTGTAGTAATTCCCCCTAAACAGGAAACACATGGTGTTTAGACAGATCTCCAAGAGTTGGCAGATGTGGTCTGGTGTGAGTTTGGTCCTTTCAAGTAGAGACATCCTCCAGCAATCTCTGCCTCACCGCTGAGATGGCCTCAGCGGTGGAGATGCAGGTGAACAACGATGTCACATCAAATGACACCATAGTTTCATCTGCCTCCAGCTGCAGGTCCTTGATCTTGTTCACAAAATCTTGTGTGTTCTCCACATGGTGGTCTGAGTTACCCACTAGAGGAGCCAAAATCCACTTGAGGTGCTTGGCCAAATTGTATGTGATGGAATCTGTGCTACATACGATAGGCCTGAGTTGCACGTCCTGTTTGTGGATTTTGGGCAGTCCATAGATGCACGGAGTGGCGTCCCCAGGGTTCAGTCTGTAGTATGTCTGCCTGTCGATGAGTCCCTCTTTCTCCAGGTTTTGGAGGTAGTTAATGATT
The DNA here is from genome assembly GCF_902500255.1 of Thalassophryne amazonica. NCBI lineage: Eukaryota > Metazoa > Chordata > Actinopteri > Batrachoidiformes > Batrachoididae > Thalassophryne > Thalassophryne amazonica. The sequence continues at coordinate 89,591,551 of NC_047103.1, read as the reverse complement.
TTCTTCTTATAGCCACTCGTGGGGTCTCTCTTCAGATGTTCGTATGTACTGGAGTCACTGAGCAAGTTGTTGATCTTGGCCTCGTAGTCCGATGTGTTCAGGACCACCATGCACCTGCCTTTATCTGCTGGCAGGATAAGGATGCTTTGGTCCTTCTGCAGTGCTGACAAAGCTTTCTGTTCTTCTCCTGTGATGTTGGACGGAGGAGGCTTAGCACTGTTAAGCACTACTGTGACTCTTAGTCGGAGGTCCCCAGCTTCTGACTCTGACAAACTGTTATGTTTAATGGCTGTCTCTATTGCAGTGATGTAATCTACTGTCAGTATATGTTTAGGGGTCACTGAGAAATTTAGTCCTTTAGCGAGCACATCCTTTTCTGTCTGTGTAAGAACCCTGTCGGACAGATTCTTTACCCAATTTTCCCTGTTGTCACTAATTTGTCTGGGTGTATCTTTAAAACTACTCCCACTGAAAGTACGCCTTTTCTGCACTAAAAGGTTGTGAAACTTCCTGATTTGCCGCTCCTTACTTTTTAAATGCTCAGCCATTTGAATTTTAAATATGAACTTTGTGATCTTATTATGGGCCTCTTCCCCCACTAAGGTTTCTAACCTTTTGTGAAGACTATCAAGATTATTTTGGAGGTCTAATATTTTAAAATGAAGCCTTCTAATTCTAAGACCCAAAATCCTCCTAAGGTAACTGTGCTGGATCTTTTCTGCTGTGTGACCTGCTTCTAGTGCCTTTTGCTTCTTGCATTTGGGAATAACATTGTTTTGTTTGCATCTCAGGTTAAATCTTAAGTGGTTTCTAAAGTTAGCTATCTTTTTAGCAGTCTTTTCCAGCTTACGTACCAGTGCCAGGGCCTCATACCCACAGTTGGTCGCAATGTTTCTGTGTAGGCTCTCAGTTGTCCAGGTGGTTTCCATAGTAGAGAAGCTTGAATCTTCGACTGGACTGGGTTTTTGGGTCTTTGTTGTACTTTATTTGGTCTTTGTTACCCCTCTGAGTCTGGTCTGCTTAAGGTTTCTTCCTTATACCACTGTTGCCTATGTGCTTGCACAGGGGGGTTGGAAAGGTTATGTTGTAAAGTTCCTTGGAGTGACTTATGCTGTGATTTGGTGCTATATATATAAATTGAATATCCTGCTAGTATCGTGTGAAGTCCACAACAGCTGTGCAATTATGCATTTCAGCAAGGGTAATTTTTTAATACTCTTTTTCTCTCATATAATGTCACACACCATCTGTGTATTACACAGGGCTGTGAAATGAAAATTGTGAAATCTGAGGAAAATTTGCAGGGGCCGGGGTGGGGGGTGGGGTGGGGTAGGGTAGCTCCCCAGGAGCTGGAGTCTCGGGCCCCATGGGGCCCCAGAAACCAAATTAATTTTTTTTTTTATCTAATGATGCATTTTCAGCATCTCCTGGAAGAAAGAATATCTCAAAATTAGTGCACATTTAAATGATCCTATATTCAACCTTTCATTTGAGCTGTCAATGATAATGTCAAAATAACAGAATATGATGTGGAAGTAGGACCTGGGACGATTTTCCTTTTAATTGTAAACCAAATTATGCATTAACTCAAATCAATTAAACTACATGAAATTCATGAAGACTGAAAAGACTGTTAAAGCATTTCAAAAACCACAGCTAAAGCCTGTAGAATATTTTAAAAATCATGGTAAAATATCAATAACACACCTTATAGTAAAAAAGCCACACATTCTTATGTAAATTCCTGTAAATCCAATCAAAGCCACAATCTTTTTTTCCAATGAAAGAAAGTCTAGATTAATGAAAGAAAAAGTCACATAATCTTGTCTAAAATCCTGTTTGAACAGCACAATGTTTATTTTCCAGAGAGAAAAATTCTTACCGTGTTTAATGAGGGCACAGCTTGTTTTTCCAGTTCTTTCAGGTGTGTTCATAAAGCCAGCAACAATTCCACAAATTCTTGTCCTTATCAGACTTTTTCAAACCATCTTTCTTGCCATCTTCCCTCTGTCCGACGGTGCTCTGTGTCTCATCACTGCTTTTTACAGATGATGTGGTCCTGTTGGCTTCATCGGCCAGTGACCTCCAACACTCACTGGATCGGTTCGCAGCTGAGTGTAAAGTGGCTGGGATGAGGAGCAACACCTCTAAATCTGAAGCCATGGTTCTCAGCAGGAAACCGATGGATTGCCTACTCTGGGTAGGGAATACGGCCTTGCCCCAAGTGAAGGAGTTCAAGTACCTTGGGGTCTTGTTCACAAGTGAGGGGACAATGGAGCGTGAGATTGGCCAGAGAATCGGCACAGCAGGGGGGTATTGTATTCGCTCTATCGTACTGTTATGATGAAAAGGTAGCTGACCCAAAAGGTGAAGCTCTCGATCTATTGGTCAATCTTCGTTCCTGCTCTCACCTATGGTCATGAGGGTTGGGTCATGACCGAAAGAACTAGATTGTGGGTGCAAGCAGCCAAAATGGGCTTCCTCAGGAGGGTGGCTGGTGTCTCCCTTAGTGATAAGGGGAGAAGTTCAGTCATCCGTGAGGAGCTCGGGGTAGAGCTGCTGCTTCTTCGCATTGAAAGGAGCCAGCTGAGGTGGTTCAGGCATCTGGTAAGGATGCCTCCTGGGTGCCTCCCAAAGGAGGTGTTCCAGGCACGTCCATCTGGGAGGAGACCCCGGGGAAGATCCAGGACTAGGTGGAGAGATTGTAACTCCACACTGGCCTGGGAACGCCTCGGGATCCCCCAGTGAGAGCTGGTTAATGTGGCATGGGAAAGGGAAGTCCCTGCGACCCGAACCCGGAAAAGCGTCTGAAGAGTGAGTGATGAGTGAGTAAAAACTTGAGAGCTCTAAAGGTTTGTGATGTCCACATGCTATGTTTAGCTTAAGCATGTTGCAGGAGCCAAACAGTGTCGCCGCAGCAACCAAACAGTCCCGCTTTACGACAACTGTCATAACAGCCAGGCTTTGAGTGGCATTTATCCTCCGCGAAGTTCAGCAGATCCGAGGAAACTGATTTGTATCTGTACCACACAGATCAGTGTCCACAGACTTATAAAACTTGCACGATGTCGTAAAAAAAAGAACGCTTTGCGATAGACATTTTAAAAACTCAGTGATGATCACAATTACAGAGTACAACACTAACACACACACACACACCCCCCCCCATGATGAAATACGTAGAATTTCTCAAATCCGTGGAGTTTTCACAGCCCTGGTTACAACATGTGCAATTTCCCCACAGATCTTAAAGCTGACTGCGTGTAAGTGCATGTGTGTTCACTATGCACAGCCACAGCAATTCAAGGAGACCTGCATTGAAAAAAATGCAGTCAGATTTTTTGAACAAAAAATGACTTACATTTACACATGAGATCCTTCTGAATGTAGTAAAGTAAATCTGCAAGCCCAGATCTGTCATTCAACGGAGAAATCTTCATTTGAAAATGACAAATTTACAGCTAACATTTAGCCCTCCGCAAATTGTCCCTCTCATCATGGACGCTGCCGAGACGTCACGGACAAGACCCTCTCCCAGCATGCATTGCGCCAATTGTAATTTGTGGATTTACGTCAGTTTGCATCTGCACCTTTTTCTTGTCTTATACGGAAGCATCTACTTTTTTTAAAACTTCATATTGTCTTGCGGCACGTTTGGTGAGTACACATTTCTTTTATTTGTGCTTGAAAATTATTTTGGGGGACTTTTTCATACGCTCGTTTGATTGAATGGTGTCGCAATGAAAATCTATTGTCTTTCGCCTCCGGTACCATCGCGGGAGGCGAGACCCGCAAAGAATCCCAGTCGTTAAAAAATATATAAACCTCTCTCAGCGTCCATGGAGCTCTGGGGCTCCGATTGCCGAGACGTGCGGTGCTGTGGATTTTGCAGCAAGAAGTCTGTCCTTGCAGCAACAGGTGTACCGGCCGCTTCGCATTAAAACAGCGAGCGTAATCTCAGGACTTGTGCCAAGTGTGCTGCAGCTCCATTCAGTAGACAGAGAGGTGATGCCGGCTGCAAAGCAGACACGGGCGGTGTGAGTGGCCCTCGTCGGCGGTTAACGAGCTTGTTAACGAGCTTGTTAACGAGTCCGCAGACTTAATAAGCGTAGCGGAGGCAGAGAGCGGGAGAGGAAGAACGGCGCCCGCTGTCGATGTCATTGATCTGAGCACACAGATCTGTATCTCACATTCATTGCAGCTTACTTTTGGATGTTGAAACCAGGACGTGTATAAGTAACATTACTAACAGATAAAATCAATTTCAATGCGGGATCGGACTGAAGGCGGGAGCGCGTCGTCTTGTCCCTGACGTCATGGAAATGATACGGCTGTACAAACTGTTTTCACAGAGGGCTAAAGACTGAAAGCATACATGCACGAACACACACACACACACACACACACACACACACACACACACACACAGTCAGCCTTATATATTAAAACACAACCCGCTCACTGGAGCCCTTATTTTCACAGTTCATGTGGTACTCAGGTCAGATAGCAAACATCACACTTTACTTACTATATAGTAGCGGCTGGCTAGGGAGCACTTTAATTACAATCTGAACAGGCCAGCGCATTGCCGCGTATGAGTTAAGGCACACATTTTTTCAATTAAAACATACCTGCTGTATACAGCATGCCAGAGCATTGCAGTGATATGACATGTTGTCACCTTTTATCATCATTCACTTGAGTCGCATGAATGTCACTAATTGCTCTATGAAAATTAATGATGACAACCCACACACAATGCAATGCAACTTACTACACCTTAACTAAAGTGACATGAAATATACAATGACATGGCTAAAATTCTTCTCTTATTACCCATGCATAGAACGGGAAACTCAGCTAGTTTATCTACATATCTGAATAAGTTTTGATCTGTCACATGGTCTTCATTCAATTTTTTTAACTTGTGAGCTGCTGTAACATAACTTTCTGTATTGTGGGATGAATAAAGTTTATCTTATCTCTGTCTGGAGCAGGGCTCAAAGAAAGTAGTGGATTGATAGTGGAAGATAGAATAGTCATCTGTTGACCTTGGTGCCTTTTTTAACCAACATTTTTTGTGTAACACTACCACTTGTTTAAATTAAAGGTCTGAAGACAAAGGTGGCTGCAGGTTGCAGAATGTAACAAAATCACTGAAAAGTCGTGATTGCGGGTTTCTCAAGTCAAACTAAATTAATTACAAATGAGAACAAACACAGGAGAAGGATGATGCTTTGTCATCTTCAGACTCTCCCTTTCATGTCTACACACAATTACAGCGACACTGTGCAGGAGAACGCTCACTCTCATTAGTCCGCGGCCCTTTGGAGCCACGCTAAATAAACAGTGATTCACACGCACTGCTTCTTCACTTGTGCTCGGGTTCCTGCTAATCTTGTTAGTTTTTTGCTGCAGCAAACAGACGCCTCCCTCTTTGTGTGTGACGTGGTCTGAGGTGATCAAAGGAGGTTTGCAAGCACGTCACTGTACATGTGCTTAATCAGATGAAAGTGATGGTGCTCGTCCTCCTGCAGGCCCAATTCATTAACCTTATGAATGGGTGCTCACTAAATGTAGGTTACTGCTCAGACAAACGCCCCCACCCCCCCACCTCCCCAAAGGCTAAGAGCAGCATTAGCATCACGTTAGCGCACCACATTCCCTGGAGCTCTGCATCAAGAAACACACAGGCACAATAACACACACACACACACACACACACACACACACACACACACACACACACACACACACACACACACACAGGTATGTGAGGAAGGAATAAAGACGGCCTGTGCAAAATTGGCCCATCGTGACAAAGTGATGCACCTTTTGCTGTAACATTATTTCTTTTGGAGTTTTGTGTTAATCGGTGTTGTTGAGTCGAACAGAATCAGATGCTTATCCAAACTGATCCAAGCATCACCTTTAAATTCAGCTGATCATGCATCATGAGATGATAGGAAAGCATTGGAGCAGATGCCAGGAGCCCCTCCAGGCGATCCCACTTACCTTATTGAATGCTGGCCGCTCGTGACCATCTGGACCAAATGGTAACAAGCTGAGGTGCAGTGTCGTGTGTATGCAGGTATGCCCAATGTTCACCGAGCCCTGATGCCGTGTACTTTCCAAATACAGACTGATCACAGCTAACAAATCTATGTGGCACTTATCAGTGATCAATGCTAACGTTCCTTAAGAGAAACAACTTAAATAATATTAAAGGTGTGCGGCCTTTGGATTTTCTAAGATTTAAGTCAGAAAAAGAATTTTCTTTGGCACCATTATAAGTTTTTCCTTAGTATTTCAATAAGGGATTCATAATGTGATAATCCCAATATGACCAGAATTTGCGCTGTCTGGAAACAATTCAAGCAATCAGATGTCATGATGTACATTCGGTAGTAACATCATAGATCATGGGAGCCACCCCCGATCTATACAAGGATGCTGGGAAGGATACGGCAACTGCCAATTGGAGTAAAGAAAGGCAGAATGATGTCAGTTGGCTGCTTACTCAAAGAAAATAAACTGAGATTATGGAAAACATTCCAAAACACTTCCCCCTGTCTGCATATATAGTAATGGTAAATGCCACACTGGCAGAACCATTTATGAACATTAATACCCATATATGGAATATATTCTTACAAGACAGAAGGTATGTAGTGCATGAGTGAATGTGGTGTATGTGTGACCCCCATCCGCCCTTCCCGATCAGCCTACAACATTCTACTCAAAGCCAATCGACAACTTCTATCAGGAAGGGCCGACCACCAAATCAACACAAACACAGACAAGAATGAGAGACAAGTGGTGAAGGCAATAACTGTGAGACACCAAGGAGGCAGGGCCCCAACCAAATGACATACCATGACAAACAACCACACATGAACAAACATTAGCTACGTTTACATGGACACTTTATTTCTGATCTGATTGAATTCTATCCGATTGGTGGATCAGATTGTTTACATGAACGTGCCCTGAAGTGATCCGCTTGCTGTGCGTGTTTACATGCACCGTGATTATGATCCTATTCAGTCAGTAGAGCAATCCCATAATGCTTTGCGTTGTGACGTTTGCCGTTTGTGACATACGCAAATGAGTTGTACCCGGAAGGCGCCCATATAAACAATGGATTTGTTAGCTGGTGTAATCAAGATTACTGTTATTCTTTGCGCGTTTCTTTTGAAACTGCAGCATCAGAGGAACATGCTTCTTCTTCAGGACTTGTTCAGAAATAAATGAACGCGGCAGAATGTGTTTTTACGTGATGTAGCACGGAGCACGGTTAGTAAAGCCGTAATGAAAACACAGACGGATTAAACAGCTGATTTATGAGCCAAATGAAAATGAAGCCTTGGAGATAGATGGGGCTTTGAGGAAACGCATGATATCGCTCAAATAACTGACTGGACTCAGCCACATGCAGGTAGGTTATTTCTGAACGTCTGTCATTTTCATTGACCCATAATCAATAACATCACAACTACCACTTTTATGACTTTTGACTTCTGATAACTTTTTTCTCTGGCTTTTAGGTAGAGCCCACAATGAAATATCACAAAACGTATTTTAAACAATTAACTTTTTAAAAATATGACAATAAAGCAGTTTCATGAATAAATGAAAGAAGCCTTGTGAGATCTTTTTACATTTCCTACTTACTTTACTCAACTAAAACAAGTTGTTTGCTTTTAGATTTTGGAGCATCAGTTGCAAAATGCCTGGAAAAGCCCAAGATTCCAATGTTTTGTGCCATTCAGACCTTTTTGAGAGCTCAACTGCCAAAGGGATCTTTCAAACATTTAAGAGAAAAAAAATGTCATCCACTACACCCTGTGCTTTTCCCCTGATTTATTCCTAAGGATATAATTACTCATTAAACATAAAAAAAAAACATTTTCTGTTTTAGGATGTGAAAAACACTGAGGGACAGCAACAGTCTGTTGTCTAATTAGTGAGCATCCCTTCCCTAATCTAGAACACCGTAGTATTAATCCCCTTAAGTGCACCCAAAAACGGAATTGTGGGGACAGCCACAAACACGCAACCATCCACACACAGCGACCCAGATCACAGCTAAATATCCGATCACTACTGTAGCTGGTGTTGGGCCAAGACAAGAGTACAGAACCTTACCATATGACATGGACCACTCCGGCACATCAGAAGCCATGCAGCCGGCTGCGAGAACCAACTTAAATGGGTCCAGGACGCAGGGCCCCGGGGAAACCAGTAGAAAAGGGGCAGCAGAAGGGCACAGGGGCCAGGAAAGGCAGCCCCCAGAGCCACCGGGCAGTACAGCAAACCAACAGGGGAGCGGCCCGACGGTGCCGGAGCGCACCCCGAACCAACCCCTCCCCACGGAGGCACATGGAGCAGCCCCATACCCAAGGGAAGCACACAGGGTGCCGGCATAGGCCCACCAATAGGGGGAGAACCAGAACCACACCAACAGGGCCACAGCCCCGGAAGGTGGGAGCGAGCAGCAGCAAAGACAGGGGGAAAAGGAGCCACCGCAACTGAAACAAAGCACAAGGTAGGGACCACCGAGCCATACGATGGCAGAGCCTGGCCCCCAGACAAGAGGCAAGGCCCAACCCCGGGGCCAGGAAGAGCACAAGGCCCCCCGTCAGCCAGGCCCCCCACAGTACAGCCAGCAGGGCAAACCCCCAACCCCTCCACCCCACCCCCACCCCAGATCCCACCCCAAACACCAAAGCCCATGATCAGGAGACCGCCCAAGTGAGAGCGGGGCCCATCCCGTGGAGACCACGGCCCCCATCCCCCCAGCAGCCGCCAACCCCCCAGTGCTAACACCTGCGCCCCACCGCCATCACCCACAATGGACCGCAGGACGCCGGGCCCCACAGGCCCAGAGCAGGGCCACGTGACCACAGCAGAACCGGCGAGGCAGACCCCCTACCCCAGAGCCACAGACATCCACAGCCACCCGGGGCCAACCCCACATGCCACACTCACCCTACCTACCAACCCCACCATAGTTGTTACAATTAATCTCCCTTGCTGTGTACGAATCCCTAAGTGTGCAAAGACAAAGTGTTGCATTAAAAGCAGGGCAATAGATGGCAGGTGGCAGACTGCCGTGGGTGGCCGCAGCTCACCACTGTGCCACAGCCTGCCCTGCAAACCCACCACTACCTATTGACCCCGACTCTAAATTAGTGAAGGTGTTTACTAAACGTGTAGAAATAAAGTGTGTGCATTAAAATTGCAAGGCAGGAGTGGTGGATGGAGATCGTAGTGGAATGCTGCAGCGCACAGCTGCGCGACAGACTGCCCTGCAAACCCATCCCCAACACCCTACCGCAAATCTATATGAACCCTACAATGTGCTGCTTACAACCCAATATGATGTGCGTGCAGGTACTAACCTGGTGAAGTGCATTAAAAGGGTGTGACATGTGAGGCCCAACCCCAAGCAGCAGGTGGAAGGAGAGGTGCGGCACAGGGAGGAGGCTACATACACCAGCCCCACCGGGCCCCCAGCCTGACCCCAGATCCGGCGGAGGGCCAGGGAAACCACGAAATGGGGGGAGGCGGGCAGCCCCGGAGGAGTACCGGAGGCCCAGGGTGTAGCAAACCAACAGGGGGGACAGGGGGCCAGGGAGCTGCAGATGGATGGGCCACCCCGCCCGGAGGTCCCCGAACCAGGGAAGGTGCAAGATGAGACCCCGGAGCGGCAGGGGCAGCCGAAGAGCCAAGGGGAGACAGGCAGGCACTTCTAAATCTAAAAATGTTGTTTTTGAAACCAGATAAAACGTCTGAAGTGACTTACAGGACAGCTTACTGCGTTGTTGGCGTGCATCGAGGAAGTGGGTCAGGTCACATATAACCTCAAAACATGTGCACACGCACTTTCTTCTCCTGCAGTTCATTTGCTAGATGATGTTAGAAGGATAAAAAAACATCTGCTATGGAATTCCCTCTTGGTAAATATGGTCTCTTCATTAAAATGAGCCATCATTTTGCAACATGTTCCAAAATAAACCGATAATGCTTGGATTTCGAGCAAAACTAAATTTTGTCAGTTTTGTGAAATTTGAAAGGCCGTACAGCTTTAAAGTGAAAAAAAAAAGAAGAAGGAAAAGTTGCCTAACATTTTTGCCTTCGGGTTCTTGGTCACCTCCCTGACTAAGGCCCCTCTCCCCCGATTGCTCAGTTTAGAAGGGCAGCCACCTCTAGGAAGAGTCATGGTGGATCTGAACTTCTTCCATTTACAGATGATGGAGGCCACTGTGCTCATTGGGACCTTCAAAGCAGCAGAAATGGTTCTGTATCCTTCCCCAGATTTGTGCCTCAAGACAATCCTGTCTCAGAGGTCTACATCCAATTCCTTTGACTTCATGCTAGGTTTGTGCTCTGACATGCACTGTCACCTGTGGGACCTTATATGTAGACAGGTGTGTATCTTTCCACATCATGTTCAATTAACTGAATTTACCCGAGGTGGACTCCAATTAAGCTGTAGAAACATCTCAAGGATCAGTGGAAACAGTATGCACCTGAGCTCAGTGTTGTGTTTCATGGCAAAGGCTGTCAATACTTATGTACATGTGATTTCTTTTTCTAAATTTGCAAAAATCTCAAAAAAAAAGATAAAAAACTTTTTTCACATTGTCATTATGGGGTATTGTGTGTACAATTTTGAGGAAAAATATATATATATTTTTATCCATTCTGGAATAAGGCTGTAACATAACAAAATGTGGTAAAAGTGAAGCGTTGTAAATACTGTCCGGATGCACTGTAGTACCGGTACACAGAATCTAAATGCTATAAAAAAATGGACAGGTCTCAGTCGGTCTGTTTCATGACCATTCAAGTTTAGCTCATGTTTCTGTATGTGATACTCGTTAATATGTACATGCAGGGGGAACATTTGCTTGTTGCTGATGGCAAAATTCTTTCAAAACGTTGACTTTCCAGCACTCAAAATCTCAATATTTCCATTGCTGTCTGCACTAATGTGTTTTGGCTCATTGTGAACACGGACTGAGATGCTGAACTGGCCTATTCTATTTTGTTCCATAGATGACCTCAAAACACAATCCAGATGGTCCCAAAAATAAGAATTGCCCTCAAGTTAGATATTCTAGTTGGCTTCCAGAATAGCCACTAAGTCTTTTTTTATTAAAACAACATGTAAAGGTCTTAATTTTCAAACATATTCCATGACAAGAACGTTTTACATCACAATAGAAAGGATTTTAGTCACATTTTTATCAGGTTTGACTGGCAAAGCAGGCTGGACACAAATGCAGGACACAGAAACAGGTCTGTAGGGCTCGGTACACAGGCAGGCAGTCCAAAAGGAGCAACAGTACAAAAAACATCAGGCTTAGGCGTGGTCAAGGTATACAGGCGGGTGGTTGAAAAACACAATGAAGCAAAGTTAGCAAGGCAAAAACACAAGAACAGAGCTGGAAGGAACGCACAAGGCACATCGAGCTGGCGAGAGACAACGGCAAACTGTGAGGCTTATAAAGCACCCAGGTGATTAACTGCAAATCAAGACCAGGTGTGTGGAGAAGCTCCCAGAACCAGGGTGTGTCCAGACCAAGAGGAACGCCCACCACCAAGAACCAAGAGAGAGAGACAAGAAAGAGTAGGACAGAGAAAACCCAAGCAGAAGAATAAAACAAGCAAACAGACAGATCACACAGCAAACAAATAAAAATAAAAATAAATAAAACAGAACACATACCAATTAAAATGCATATTCTGACAATTTTAAATCTAAAATGACATCTAAACTGGGTGGCAAACATTTGTTTTCCTATTAAATGCTACTAAAATGTGTCACAGCAACAACCAGTAGGACGAATAGCATGACATCATATTTTGATTTTGATTTTATATTTGTATTGTAAACTGTGTTGGTAGTATGGCCCAAGCAGAGGGTCTCCCCCAGTGGCGGCTGGTGAAAAACAGTCTTGGTGGGGCTGCTGTGCCAATAGATTCCCTTGCCTTGTCCAGTACAGGCATTCAAGTGAACATTCGGAAAATTACTACAATTCCACAATAATCATTTCATGTCCTTCTCAAAATCAGCAGTTTTACAGATAAAGTTAACCATTTACAGCTATATTAGGCCCCATTTGTACTTTGGAAAGGAACAGTATCAAATACAACACTCAAGTTCTTGAGCAAAGAACATTTCATCATTGACACCAATTACACACATAGTACACCAAACTGTACTGTACTGCCATTATCTTCAGACAAACAGATCCTGGGGTTCACAATGACACCGACCTTAACAAAATAGAAAATATCACCAAATTTACACTCTTTCAAAATATGGAAAAATTCTTCAATTGACAAGAGAACATTATGTACAAACTACAATGTTCACACCACCTTCAGAGAGAGAGAGAGAGAGAGAAAGTGTTGTGTGTGTGTGTGTGTGTGTGTGTGTGTGTGTGTGTGTGTGTGTGTGTGTGTGTGTGTGTGTGTGTGTGTGTGTGTGTGTGTGTGTGTATGAGTGTGTGTATGAGTGACAGAGAGAGCAAGAGAAAATTAAGGTAATATTTTGCATGAACATTACTGAGTGGAAAGGAGGCAAACTAAAGAAGCTTGAAAAACTGAAATTAAATAACTTGACTAACTAATAACACCAAAACCTTTAAATTAAATTGGTTAAAATTAATTAACAGCGTAGAGGACAAAGTAAATGAAGTACACAAAACCACTTAATTAAAAGCGTTGCTAAACTTGGGTTTGTCTGACTATAAGTGTCTTGTGTGTACTCAGTGGCTGAGATAGAATTTCTTAAAAAACATGCAAATTGCTATTTTAGGGTTTTGTTTTGTTTTTAAACTGAGCAAATAATTTGTTTTAGAGTGTGGAATACTCCAAAGAATATTTCACTTCTGTGGACTGATCCTCATAACGTGTAAAGTGAAATCAAAATACCAGCATGGCTGCAGCTTTGAACACTGTTACAAACAGCCCCGGCCTCCCCTATTACCATTATATCTGGTCTGCTGTCCCAATAAAGATCACAGCTTTGACCCCCTAAAACAAACAAAAAAGATCACTCATTCGTTTTATCTTAAATTTTCACCCTCGTTTCCACACCAGGAGCAACATTCGGTAATAAATCCGAGCAGCTCGTCAGCTCAGCTGAGCTGAAGTGGATCCAGAGGAGTCAGTCCGCAGCTGGCAGAGGTGGATGCGCTCCTTTCCACCCCGCAGTAAAGAGCGCAGATCAGCAGCCTCCGTGACGTGTGCGCGCTGACAGTGTGAATGAAGCCTGACACGGTTTATAACGAGTCAGACAAACGTCTCTCCTCCAACCGGGATGTGCAACTGTCATTAAACCACGAGAAAGATCTGATGTGCGCACCTCCATGCGCCTCCAAAAGGATCCCCGCCAAACTTTGGTGTCATTGATTTGATTAGTTTTGTCCTGTTTTAAACCTCCGAAGAGTTCTTCAACTTACTCCAGCAAAACACATGGAGACAAAATAAAAATAAATAAATATAACCCAAATGTCGTCATCACCATCATCTCTTCCTGACTGACTGACAGCAGCAGCTGCAGCGTCTCGTGTATCACTGACTGTAATCTAACGTTCCCGCATTTTTGTAGCAAGGGCTAAAATTCCGGCGCCCCAAAGCCATTAATTTTGGCAATGTTGATTTGCCAAATATTTATTAATTTTCCCTAGGAACTACATACAATTGGTTATTTCGCTGCACTTCAAGGGCGCTTTGAATGATCGCCCAAGACGAGGAATGATACGTTTTCTGCTTCTGTCGGTGGAAATGCACTGTTGAATGAGAGTCAGTTGGAGGAAGTGTTGTTTTAATCATTTATATTACATGTAGGCACATACTATTAAGTAAAACTGACATTGATAATACTTTTTAAATATATATATTATGACTTTCCCCCTCCACATCTAGGAGGGCAGCGCCCTAGCACCCCCTATGGGCCAGCCGCCACTGGTCTCCCCTTTGAGTCTGGTCTGCTTGAGGTTTCTTCCTCAAATCATCAGAGGGAGTTTTTCCTTACCACTGTCGCCTGTGTGCTTGCTCTAGGGGTTGGTAAGGTTAGACCTTACTTGTGTGAAGCGCCTTGAGGCAGTTTTGTCGTGATTTGACACTATATACATGAAATAAATTGAACTAAATTGAAATTAAAGTAACTAGTAAAGTAACTTTTCAAAGTAACTGTGGCAACACTGTTGACAAGCCAGACACACCTTGGCATCCAGTCCAGGGTGTACCCTGCCTTATGCCCTACAACTGCTCGGACAGGCTTCAGCTCCCCCTTGACCATTGACTGCAGCAGGCGAGTATATAAAATGAATGAATGTTTACAGCTTTTGTTAAAGCTGTCACTGCTTCTGCAGCGCCACCAAATGGTCATAACTGAAAAGGCACGTGGCACCTGTCTGCAGTGTCTGACTCACAGACTGGGAACATTTGTTGGTTTGGTTTAGTTTTGTGTTTGGGGTGTGGATAGGGTATAAGGTGTGTTTCTCAGTCCCCTACTTATAAACCACTCATGTGCTCCTGCTGCATGTGGATTTAATTATTCCCCTCAAAGGTTTGACATCACCAATATTGATCCATGCTCAACATGCACATATATTCACAATATAGTGAGTACACGTGCACAGCTTCAGTGGAAGATATTTATCCTCCAGAGGTAACCCTTTATCCTCCTGATCAACACGAGTCCACTTGGTGCTCCAGCACAGTGCTGCTGCACTCACATACCTTCTAATCCTCCTGAGGTGTCTCCTTCCACACTCCATTTAGAGCCACAGTCTGCTTTGGATCAATGCTTTTCTCCACCCATCATCAATTATTCACCTGATTGGTGCTGCTGCTCATTAGATGACTAATCTGGGAGGGTGAGGAAAGCTGGGACACTTTGAAACCTGAGACCAAGAGGCATCGGGGAAAGGAAGGGCGGGTCAGAGCTCCACACTGACAGAGGAGGAGTCTTCATAAATGTCGGATTACTGATTTCTGTATCCAATTCCTCACATCCAGGCGGGTTTCCAAACCTTTGATGAAACCATAGAACCACTTTGAAAATTTGCACACATATTATCAAATCAGTGTACATGCTTGCCAAAGCTTCACGCATGTTTAGACTGATAGCAAGAGAATGTGTATCAGCAATGAGAAAGGACAACGAGGAGGTGGTGAGCTCACGTTGCACCACCACAAAACCGTTCATAAGATGTGTGATCAATGTCGGCCACATTTTTACCCATACCTCCTCCAGTCCTTCAAAGGTTTGGCAGGCAGCACACACAAACAGGTACACACACACACACACACACACACACACACACACACACCCCAAACAAGTTTTCCTGCTCTCACTGATCATGTAAAGGCGGGGCGTGGGCTTTGATCCTCCATGTCCCCAGAGAGCCACAGTGATGTGTACGTTTTGATTAAAAGGAAATATGCATCACCGTACAGCGCCTTGCTTTTTATCTGCGCCTGCAGCGTGGTGTCATCGTGACACTAAGTCGCACTGATGTCACAGATTTGTCTGCGTTCCTCAGGAGCCGTCAGCCGTCTGAAGTCACTTCAAACCTCCGAGTGCTCTCCACATTTGTAAAGTACTTTGAAGGAGTTAACGTTGAAGGAAATTTTGCTGAAGTTTGTGCAGGAAATTTGGGTTCATTTGTCCGACAAGCACCTGAAATCAATGCGGAAGTGCCCCATGACCTTTGACCTTGACTCATGTTCCTGCAGTCGTGCATCCATGACTCACCAGTATGACAATGACAGCTGCACCCTGTCAGACTACAGAGGGGTCACATTATCCAGCTTTTCCACTAGCTAATGTATCGGACAGCAGGGCCCACGTGCATAAAAACCTGGCATAAAGCTTCTTTCACACATAACGGAGCAGATATGTGGATGAATCGTGTTCAAGCATACCCTAAAGATAATTCTTGGCTATAGGGGCAACGCAGAGGCAGCCATTGTCCAAGATGGCCGCCATGCATTGTTGTTTTATTAGCAGCTCAGGTTCTAGACCACCACGGGTCTTGATCTCGGTGCCTAATCCTACATTTTTAAAGATGACCCTTACCAAAAAATAGTACTGATAAGTATATAAAAAGTAAACTAGAAGTATACTTGAAACATACTTGCATATACTAGTTTTTGGTAAGGGGAGGAATGCAGTGGTACTATTTATATCCCCAGACAATGAGTCAGGGAGGGATATTATGGTTTTTCGTAGACCACCACGTCTGCCACTGCAGAGTTTTCACATTAGCACGTTAATTCCAAGAGTTTCATCTGATTCTTTTCTAATTATCTGGAAACATTCATGGCCCACTGAGGATTAAGTCTATTGATTTTGGTGACCCTAGGACCTTTCCTCTAGTGCCACCATTAGGTCAAATGTTTGAATTAGGATTAGTGTATATTTAAAAGCTTTCCTCTAAATCAATGAAATCTAATAGGGTTTTTGTTTGTTTGTTTGTTTGTTTTTAATGACAACCAAAAAAGAGGTCACACAGTTACAGTGAATGCTGAAATGCAACACTAGCTCTGAAAACACAACTGCAGTGGCATAGTGACAACAAAAACAGGTGACAGTTCTAGTTAAATGCAACATAAGTTCTCAAAGCACAAGCCACACCAGTGGCAAAATGCAGTGCACTTAAGCTCTGCCTTGAAAAGTGCTGCCTTGAAACATTTGCACTTTCCACTGCATCCCTTTCTTGCAACCACAGCAGAGGAGTTCATGACAGGCCCTGGTAGATTCAGGTGATACAAGAAGTTCAGCTGTCCTGCTCCATTTCTGCCATGTGTTGAATTACCTGAACATTTCAGTATCTCATCTCTGTATTCCTCACACAGAACACATTTATTCCAGTCTGTGGTCAGGCACTGTGTATCTGACATTCCAGGCTCAGTAGGGTCCACTAACTTGAATAGTTTGGCCATTGTCTCAGAATTAACCTCGCTTGCTCGATCCGTATGGGAAAATATCAGAACGCAGTGTTTTTTTGTACGGACCTCGCTAATGCTTGGCCTGTGCAAAAAAACACAGAGGTCTGATATTCCCATACATGCTTAGCAAGTGAGGTTAATAATTTGTTTATTATATGGCTATGGACTTACGGTATTACCGAAATATGAAAGCTGCTGATGACTTGTAGTCAGACCTGTTCACGTCACCTCCATGAAGAACTTTCAAACAGATGGTCTGGTCTTTAGCTGGTAAGCTGTCCATCTGTGTGTTTTTGCATGATTGTTCATGTCCAACTTGGTTTTTTTAATCGTGTTTTTAGCTTCCTGGTTTGTAACGAATGTGATACGCATTCCAGACCGATTGTCATGGTAACTGGTCTGATATGGGAAAATATCAGGCAGGAAATCAGTCAGTCAGAGCACTGTGGAGCCAAAAATGATTTTAAGTCAAAGTGTCTGAGGCTGTTTGTGGAAATAAAGTAGCCCAAGAAGCCCAGAGCACATCTGAGGGTGCTCTTTTGCACATTTAGAGAAAGGCGGGGTTGCTGCAAACAGTCACGTACACATTTACCAGTAAATGAAACTTTGAGTTTCCCATGAAAACTCTCGCTTAAAATGAATGCTATCATGATTTTGTCAGGATTTGGCGCTGATCAGGATTGTGGTTTCACCCCCCCCCCCCTTTCTTTTGCCCACCATTTGCCCCTGCCTTGATTTATTAGTGTTTTGTTTTCTGGCACTTGTTTATTCTCTGCTCTGTTTTGTTTGTTGCCGTTTTGCTTCTTCATTACTTTTCATACCTTTGCCATGATTCAGTTCCGTTCCCGTTTTGTTTGGCCAGCCTGTGTTTCATAGGTTATCATTTGCGTATTACTTGTTTATTTTGGTTCTTCTCATTTTGTTATCATCAGTTATGTTGTACTATTCGGTTTTGTCTTCTGTTCATCACTTAGTCCCTGTTTTACTTATCGTTTGGTTAACCACTTTGTTTTACAAGTCTTAGCCCATTCCAGTTTGGTTTTGTCAGTGTTTATTTTCTTATTGTTCTCTTACCAGTTCTCATGTAGTTTTGTTTCAATACTTATATTCTGATACATCACTTTTCAGTTCTGGTCTTGTATTTCCATTTTGTTTCCTTTGTGTAGTCATTAGTTGTCATTGTCAGTAATTCTTTCACTGCTCACTTACACCTGCCTGTCTCATCCTGTCTTCGTCTGCCACTTGTCTGCACTCATCTCTGTTCTCATGCATTCACACCTTTTCATTTGTATCACTGTCTCCCTCTGATCATCGCACTCTCTTGTCCTGCACCTGCACTTCCTCATCGCTGTTGGCCACACCCGATTTTGTCTGTCATTTCCTTGCCCACTTGTCACTGCCTTTTCTTGCCTCTCTTTTCCCCTCTTGGATTCACCTGACCACACCTCCTCTCCAGATCCTTCTCCCACCACGTGCATCTCATTATCCAATTACCACCCGTCCTTGTTTAAATTGCTTCTGTTCACTTCCCCCTGCTTGTTAGTCAACTTTTGTCACTTACCAGCTCACGTCACAGTTCTGTTGTTTGCCTAGCCGTGTATTTGACCACAGCTCTGATTTTTGCCTTGCGCTGATTGCCCTGTTTGCTTATTTACTGAACCCTGCTTGTTTTGGATCTCGACGTATTGCTTTGCCCTTATCTGTACTGTCGCACCGTGGACTGCTTGCCTGTGTTTCTGTTGTGAAGGAGATGGGAGGGAAGGTCAGGCAGAAACAATCTGGGTTATTAATGCAGCTGCTTGGCTTATTAGATTACATGGAGCCTTCATTACAGAGTTCAATGCAAAGGGAGGCTATGTGTAAGACATTAAATGAATAATTTTGACACTGCAGCACACACAGTGTCGCAGCCATATAATGAAGGGTGGTTATGAGCAGAAATGGAATATAGTGTTCATAACCATCAGTGTGAAGCTCTCAATCTAATCTTCGTTCCTACTCTCACCTATGGCCATGAGGGTTGGGTCATGACCCAAAGAACTAAATCACGGGTACAAGTGGCTGAAATTGACTTCCTTAGGAGGGTGCCTGGTGTCTCCCTTAGAGATAAGGTGAGAAGTTCAGTCATCCATGGGGAGCATGGAGTAGAGCCACTGCTGCTTCGTGTTGAAAGGAGCCAGCTGAGGTGGTTCGGGCATCTGGTAAGGATGCCACCTAGACACCTTCCTAGGGAGGTGTTCGAGGCACGTCCACCTGGGAAGATACCCCGGGAAAGACCCAGGAGTAGGTGGAGAGATTATATCTCCACACTGGCCTGGGAACTGCTCGGGATCCCCCAGTCAGAGGTGGTCAATGTGGCATGGGACAGGGAAGTCTGGGGGTCCCCTGCTAGAGCTGTTGCCCCCGTGACCTGATTTCGGTTAAGCAGTTGAAGATGAGCGAGTGAGTGAGTGAGTGAGTATTTTATTCCTGGGTGAGTGTTTTCATTCGTGGTTAGTTTGTGCTAGTTTTTGCTACACGACTGGATGTTCTGGTGCACAATTTGCATTACAGTGCACTTTATATTAATTTTGCATGATTTTGACAGAAAGGGTGGCCCTCTTAGAAAGCCGATTCCATAAGTTAGAGTTCAGTGGAATTAGACAAAATGGGCACCCCAGAGGAGCTTAGTGTCAGGCTGGCTAGGGCGTCCGATTGGGCTGATTTAAGGTGATATTGAAAAGAAGAGCTAGAGCAACCAAACAAGACAAGCATCATTAAAAGTTAACAATTTATTTAACAAATAATTTAAAGTATTTATAAGATGAAAAAGGCAAGTTAAAAATGAACAGTCTCTAAACTAAAAATAATAACTATGCCAGTGGGCAGAGAGTGGGCAGTCCGGGCCTAACAAAGCGTCCGGAGTCGGGTCAGTCCTTGTGAGAAATGACGCACAGCCGGCAGGAATATCACCCTGCCGCGGCTTCTTCAAGATGTCAGTTTATTTGGGAAGAGTTGTCTGGACAGCCAGTGTGTGTCACAATCTTCCGCTGGGCAATATAAAGGCAAGCCAACACAATGTCACCAACACTGGAAGCACCTCAATCACCAAGGCCTGTCTGTTATACTGTTCCAAGGACCGCTACAAATACTCACAGGTGGGGCAGGATTCCTCCCCTACCGCTGCATATGATCAACTTCGCGTTGCTCGTATCCCCTCTGTCAGGAGTTGAGTTTTGGTTCTGGTGGTCTGTTTTATTTTGTGTATTTCGTTCGGTCTCGTTTGTTTATTCTCTTGCTGGGTTTGTCTGCTTAGGGTTCTCTCTCTCTCTCTCTCTGGCCACACCCTGGTTCTGGTGCTTTCCATGCACACCTGTTTCTGATTTGCTGATTGCCACCTGCAGTGATATAAGCTCACTGAGGTTGTTTGTCTCTCGCCAGTTTGTCGTCCCCTGTGCCTTCATTCCAGCTCTGTATCTGTGTTCCATAGTCCTGCCTGCCTCCTTGTGTGTACTTGACCTCCAGCCTGTTGCTTTGACCACGCCTGTTTGCCTGATGATTTTTGTACTGTTGTTTTTTCTGGACTGCTTACTCGAGTACCGACCTCTGCTAACCACAATCATAAAGTCTTCTGATAATCAGAGCTGTCTGTTTGAACCGTGCATTTGTGTCCTGCCATTCCTGACCATCCAGCCTGATAGTACAAACTGGCCAGCGATGGACACAGCTGGCTCTAACCCGTTCCAGCTGGCAGTACAACACCACAGTAAGCAGCTTGCACAACAACAGGATCACCTCACTGCACTGTCCTCCCGGTTTAGTGACCTCGCTAAGCACCAGAACTTATTCATGGAGTTGGTGAGCACCCAGATGGGACAATTACTGTCTAGCCTTAATCATCAGGCCTTAATCATCAAGTTGGATGCCTAGAAGTGTCCTACTTTTAAACTGTGATTGGACGGAAATGATGGTTCTTTGTTGTGAAAGTGTAGTGACACGGACCCACAACAGGGGGCGCAAAGGAACGGACAATAGAAGAAGTCAAATCTGAACACTTTACTGTTGTGAATGCCACAACTACACACAGCAGATTTCAGAATGAATACAAAGTCAATCAATCAAGGTGTCGTGTGGGCAGGCTCGACGATGGGAAACGTCCGTCTGGAGAAGAACCGGAACCAAACGATTTCCTCCGCCACCGAACCAGGAGAATACTGGAGCCGCCAAGTCCCGAGTTCCCCCAGGCGATGAGGCACAGGAAGTGGCTGCAGGAGTCCCTGTGCCTTCTGGTGGTCCGCCTTGCCCCTGGCGCAGGTGGTGCAGGCCTGGATGTAAGCCCGGACGTCAACCTCCAGAGACGCCCACCAGAAGCGCTGCTGGACCACTGCCACGGTCCTACGCACCCCTGGGTGGCAGGAGAGTTTGGACCCGTGACAGAAGTCCAGGACGGCAGCCCTGGCCTCTGGTGGGACGTACAGTCTGTTCTTTGGCCCTGTTCTGGGGTCCGGGCTCCGTGCCAGGGCCTCCCGGACGGTCTTCTCCACGTCCCAGGTAAGGGTGGCCACGATAGTGGACTCCGGTACGATGGGTTCCGGTGGATCCGACAGCTTGGTTTTGACTTCATTCTCATGCACCCGGGACAAGGCATCTGACCTCTGGTTCTTGTTCCCAGGGCGGTAGGTTATCCGGAAGTCAAAACGGCCGAAGAACAGTGACCAGCAGGCTTGCCTGGGGTTCAGCCGCCTGGCAGTCCTGATATACTCCAGGTTCCGGTGGTCAGTAAAAACCGTGAATGGCACTGACGCTCCCTCCAACAGATGTCTCCACTCCTCAAGAGCCTCTTTCACTGCTAGGAGTTCTCGATTGCCCACGTCATAGTTCCGTTCTGCTGGGGTCAACCTGCGGGAAAAATAGGCACATGGGTGAAGAACCTTATCGTTCTCTCCGCTCTGGGATAGCACGGCTCCTATCCCTGAGTCAGAGGCGTCCACTTCAACCACAAACTGGCAACTGGGATCGGGCTGCACCAGAACTGGTGCAGACGAGAAGCGCTGTTTCAACTCCCTGAACGCGGAATCGCACCGATCCGACCAGGTGAAGGGAACCTTTGGTGAGGTCAGGGCTGTCAGGGGGCTAACTACCTGACTATAGCCCTTAATGAACCTCCTGTAAAAATTTGCGAAGCCGAGGAACTGTTGCAGCTTCCTACGGCTCGTGGGTTGGGGCCAGTCTCTCACCGCCACGACCTTGGCCGGATCTGGGGCGACGGAGTTGGAGGAGATGATAAACCCCAGGAAGGACAAAGAAGTGCGGTGAAAATCGCACTTCTCGCCCTTCACAAACAGTCGGTTCTCTAACAACCGCTGCAGGACCTGACGTACATGCTGGACATGGGTCTCAGGATCCGGAGAAAAGATGAGAATATCATCCAGATATACGAAGACGAACCGGTGCAGGAAGTCCCGCAAGACGTCGTTAACCAAGGCTTGGAACGTCGCGGGGGCGTTGGTGAGACCGAACGGCATGACCAGGTACTCAAAGTGACCTAACGGGGTGTTAAATGCCATCTTCCATTCGTCTCCCTTCCGGATCCGAACCAGGTGATACGCATTCCTAAGATCCAGCTTAGTAAAGATTTTGGCTCCATGCAGGGGGGTGAACACGGAATCTAACAACGGCAACGGGTATCGGTTGCGAACCGTGATCTCATTCAGCCCCCTGTAATCAATGCATGGACGGAGTCTGCCATCTTTCTTGCCCACAAAAAAGAAACCTGCACCCATCGGGGAGGTGGAGTTCCGGATCAGCCCGGCAGCTAATGAGTCCCGGATGTAGGTCTCCATTGATTTGCGCTCAGGTCGTGAGAGGTTGTATAGCCTGCTGGACGGGAACTCAACGCCCGGAACCAAATCAATGGCACAATCGTACGGACGGTGCGGGGGAAGGGTGAGTGCCAGATCCTTGCTGAAGACGTCAGCAAGATCGTGGTACTCAACCGGCACCGCCGTCAGATTGGGAGGGACTTTGACCTCCTCCTTAGCATGTAAACCGGGAGGAACCGAGGATCCTAAACACACCCGATGGCAGGTTTCGCTCCACTGAACCACTACCCCAGACGGCCAATCAATCCAGGGATTGTGTTTCAACATCCACGGGAAACCCAAAATCACGCTGGAGGTAGAAGGAGTCACAAAAAACTCGATCTCCTCCCGATGATTTCCAGACACCACCAGAGTTACAGGTTGTGTCTTGTGCGTGATTAAAGGGAGAAGGGTGCCATCTAGTTCCCGCACCTGCAATGGCGAAGGAAGCGCCACCAGAGGGAGCCCTACCTCCCTTGCCCATCTGCTGTCTAGCAGATTCCCTTCTGACCCCGTGTCCACCAGTGCTGGGGCTTGAAGGGTTAAATCCCCGCTCAGGATTGTAACTGGGAGTCGTGTGGCAATATGTGTGTGTCCCACGTGAATGTTATGACCCCCCCTTAGCCCAGTCTCTAAGGGCGGGTGTTTGGCCGTTTGGGGCAGTTTTTCTGTATGTGCTCTTTTGAGCTGCAGATAAAACACTCCCCGCGGACCAGCCTCCTCATTCTGTCATCTGTTCTCATTTTGGCCCTGTGCGTTTCCCTAGCAACGTCAGCAGGGGGAGCTGTTGCCCCACGGAGCGCTGCGGCTGTGGAGCGTGGGGAGGGTGGAACCTTTTCGACCCCGGAAGGGAGAGGGATGGCGCGTACCCGGCCACGTCCTTCGTCTCGCTCCCGACGGCGTTCCTCCAACCGGTTGTCTAACCGTATAACGAGGTCGAAAAGCCCATCTAATTCCCGCGGTTCATCCTGAGCCACCAGGTGCTCCTTCAGGACCGACGACAGTCCGCTTACGAAGGCGGCGCGGAGCGCAGCGTCATTCCAGCCGGACCTCACAGCCGCAATGCGGAAGTCGACTGCATAAGCGGCTGCGCTCCGGCATCCCTGTCTCATTGACAGCAGCACAGTTGAAGCGGTCTCTCCCCTGTTAGGGTGATCAAACACGGTTTTGAACTCCCTCAAAAACCCAGTGTACGTATGAAGGAGCTGTGAATTTTGCTCCCAAAGCGCCGTAGCCCAAGCGCGTGCCTCTCCTTGAAGCAGATTAATCACATAAGCTACTTTACTAGCATCAGACGCGTACATGACGGGATGTTGTGCAAAGACGAGCGAACACTGCATAAGAAAGTCCACGCACATCTCCACACAACCTCCGTACAGCTCTGGGGGGCTTATGTATGCTTCAGGGGATGGTGGGAGGGGTCGTTGAATGCCCAGTGGAATGTTTATATCCTGCACAGGGTCGGCAGGAGGAGGAGCTGCAGCAGCGCCCTGAGTGCTCGCTGCCACCTGTGCGGAGAGAGCCTCCACCCTGCGGTTCAGGAGGATGTTTTGCTCGGTCATCTGATCCAACCGAGCAGTAAAGGCGGTGAGGATGTGCTGCAACTCACCAATCACGCCTCCTGCAGACGTCTGTGTACTCTGCTCTCCTATTGGCTGTTCAACTGCTGCGTGACGCCCCTCGGAGTCCATGACGCTGGCCGAGATATCCTGTTGTGAAAGTGTAGTGACACGGACCCACAACAGGGGGCGCAAAGGAACGGACAATAGAAGAAGTCAAATCTGAACACTTTACTGTTGTGAATGCCACAACTACACACAGCAGATTTCAGAATGAATACAAAGTCAATCAATCAAGGTGTCGTGTGGGCAGGCTCGACGATAGGAGACGTCCGTCTGGAGAAGAACCGGAACCACACGATTTCCTCCGCCACCGAACTAGGAGAATACTGGAGCCGCCATGTCCCGAGTTCCCCCAGGTGGCCACCGTCTCCGCGTGTCAGATCTGGTACTGCTGGCGAAGAGCAAAAACAGTCAGCAAGTCACGTGGGAAAACACCTCCACCTTAACACCAGAAAGCTGGCACGTGCAGTAGTAAGTGTACTTATCAAAGGGTTGGAGTGAAGACGTCAGTCCAAACCCAGCCTCCAGCTGCAAGCACTCACAAAACCTACTGCAAAAAATAACACAAGCAAATACTGTCTGTGGTAGACAAAACAATGGCTGAGAACAAATTACCTCCTTGATAGGACGATATCTCGGCGACGTGGTGGAGGTGTCGTCCTGCTTTTATCAGGGGTGAGGCGTAGATGATTGGTGACAGCTGTCATAGCCGATGAGTAACAGCTGTCACCTCGCCCTCTTGTGCCTGAAGCCCGCACTTCAGGCAGGGCGCCCTCTGGTGGTGGGCCAGCAGTACCTCCTCTTCTGGCGGCCCACACATCAGTTCTTGGTCCAGTAAGACATCTGCATCAATTTGACCAGTTAACCCTTAGCCTAGGCTCATGTAGAGCCTAGGCTAAGGCTCAAAATGCTGGACCCAGACTTTTGACACGAAGCAGAAAGTTAGACCACATTACACCCATTTTGGCATCCCTTCACTGGCTTCTTGTCCCTGTAAGAACAGATTTTAAGGTTCTGCTACTAGTCTATAAAATGGACTGGCACCTCGCTACCTAGCTGACCTAATTAAACCTTACGTACCGGCCCGGGCTTTGCGTTCTCATGGTGCAGGACTACTTTGTGTCCCTAGGGTGAATAAGAAGTCTGCGGGTCATAGAGCTTTCTCTTATCATGCCCCTGTTCTGTGGAATGATCTCCCTGCCTCAATAAAGCAGTCAGATTCTGTAGAGACTTTCAAGTCCAGACTTAAGACGCACTTATTTTCTTATGGATAGCATACTGGCATAGTATAGTTCTGCGCTTTTTACTCATTTAATTCATTTTATTAGGAAATGGAGCATGCCGCGACCTCAACTTTACCTAAATTCTGGGTCTTTTAGTGAAGCTTAAGGCTAGTGGCCGGCGATCACCTTAGTATTTCCTGTTTTTCTTGTTTAATGCTGGCAAATATTACTGTATTTCTTGTCTTTCTGATGCCTGATTCTGTTTTTTCTCCCTGTTTAAGGTGCAGCTCCATCCAGAGATGGGTGTGGTATTTGTGCTGGAGACCCTCCTGTCCTGTGCACCAACAGCATTTCCTGTATATTTGTTTTGTGAATTGTTCTGTAATTTATGTCCGTAGCATGGCCCAAGCAGAGCATCACTCCTTTGAGTCTGGTCTGCTTGAGGTTCCTTCATCAGAGGGAGTTTTTCCTTACCACTGCTGCTCTGGGGTTTGGTAAGGTTAGACCTTACTTGTGTGAAGCGCCTTGAGGCAACTCTGTTGTGATTTGGCGCTATATAAATGAAAATAAACTGAAATTGAAAATATACAGTGGACAGGGCCAACTATAGAGAGACAAACACGTTCACACCCCCATGCACACCTACGGACAATTTAAAGTTTCCAGTTCACTTAACCTGCATCTCTTTTGGATGTGGGAGGAGCACCCTGAGAAAACCCACACAAACATGGGGAGAACATGCAGACTCCACACAGAAATGCCACAGGTGGGAATTGATCCAATAACCTTGTTGTGAGACAACAGTGCTAACACTAAGCCACAGTGGTGCCCTTAATGTAAGTCCCTTCGGCTGCTCCCTTGTTTTATACCCTGCCTCACGCCCTATGACTTCTGACCATGTCGGTCATAGTCCATGGAAAGAGAAGCCCCTCATCCCACAGCTAATAGTGTCAGCCAGAATTGTATCCATGGCTTGTATCATCCAAAATGACCTCTTCATTTGAGGTAATGTTGTTAAGGTAGCGCTTCAAATTCACTGCATAGGTGTTCATGGGGAGCTTCTTGTGGTCCTTTATGAGGCAAAAGAGGTCACTCGATTTCAGCAGGGAAAGCGAGGTATCTTGAGCATAGTGAACCTCCAGGTAGAGACGTCCAACCTTGGTGTGTTCATCTATGTCACTAGCTGCTACATATTCTTCAACTGCAGCAGCATCCCACTTTGAAACTCAGCCTTCTCTGTGAGTCTACACCACAAAGTCTCTTTTTGGCTTGTGATCTCATAAAGGATTGATTAGCAGTCATTTTTCACCTGCAACAAGCATACAAATGGCCACCATCTAAAATGCATCAATGATATAGTTATTTTTCATTATTTATGCCTTTTATTCAATTCTGCCATTTTTCAATTTCAATTAAATTAATTTATATAGCTTCAAATTACAATAAAGTTGCCTCAAGGTGCTTCACACAAGTGAGGTCTAACGTTAACAACCCCCAGAGCAACCACACAGGCGACAGTGGTAAGGATAAACTCCCTCTGAGGAAGAAACCTCAAGCAGAACAGAAAGGGGTCTGCTTGGGCCATGCTACTGACACAATTGACAAAAGTAATATACAGGACATTTTGGGTGTCCATGCCAGTGCACAGGATGGTAGGCTTGCAGAAGAAGATTCCACCCCCATCTCTGGATGGAGCCACACCTCAAACAGAGAGAAAAAAACAGAATCAGGCATCACAAAAATAACAAATACAGTATAATTTGTCAGCATTAAGCAACAAGAAAAACAGAAGAAATACTGAGATGATCGCCGGCCACTAGCCCTAAGCTTCACTAAAAGACCCAGACTTTAGATAAAGTTGAGGCCACGGCCCGCTCCGTTTCCTAATAAAATTAATTAAAAGAGTACAAAGCATAGTAACATCCTATGCCAGTAAGCTAGCCATACGAAATGGAAAATAAGGGTGTCTTAAGTCTGGACTTGAAAGTCTCTACAGAATCTGACTGTTTTATTGATGTAGGGAGATCTTATCAAACAAGTGCAAGATAAGAGAAAGCTCTGTGACTCACAGACTTTTTATTCACCCCAGGGACACAAAGTAGTCCTGCACCTTGAGAACGCAGAGCCCGGGCCGGTACATAGGGTTTAAGCAGGTCAGCTCAGTAGAGAGGTGCCAGTTCGTGAATAATTTTATATGTTAGTAACAGAACCTTAAAATCTGATCTCACAGGGACAGGAAGCTGGTGAAGAGATGCCAAAATCGGTGTAATGTGGTCAAACTTTCTGCTTCCTCTCAAAAGTCTGGCAACAGCATTTTGAGCAAATTGGAGACCCCTACTGTTGGACTGCAGTAATCCAGAAAATAGAACATTGCAGTAGTCCAATCTAGAAGAAACAAATGCATGAATCAGGGTCTCAGCATCAGCCATAGAGAGGATGGGATGAATCTTCGCTATATTTTGCAGGTGGAAGAAAGCAGTCCTTTCTAATGTGGAGGTCAAAGGACAATGTAGGATCAAAAATTACCCCACGGTTCCTCACTTCGTCAGTGTGATGTATGACACACGAGGCTAGGCTAAGTGTTAGCTGGTCAAATTGATGCTGATGTCTCACTGGACCAACAACCATCATTTCAGTCTTATCAGAGTTTAAATGTAGGAAATTACTAGACACCCAGCTTTTCACTGATGCAAGGGAATCTTCTAAGGATTTTATGTGGATGAGATTACCAGCTATATAAAAGGAGAAAAGCAGGGGGCCAAAGACGGACCCCTTTGGAACCTCAAATTTTATGTCATTAAGGTTGGAGGTAGTGTTACTGTACAAAACACAGTGAGAACGACTGGTCAGGTATGATGTCAACCATGCAAGGGCATTCCCAGTAATCCTAAAATGATTCTCCAGTTTATCAAGTACTGTAGAATATGGTAATCCACGGTATCAAACACAGCACTAAGATCTAACATCACCAAAACCATTCTGGTGTCTGAATCCATTGCAAGCAGAAGATCATTCACCACTTTAGTGAGGGCCGTCTCTGTGGAATGACATTTTCTAAAAGCAGACTGCAGTGGCTCAAAGAGATTATTCTCAGTAAAATAGTCCACTGGCATGTTGGGATATGTTTAACCTCATGTCGTCTATTTTCTTCTTGAAGTAATCCAAATAATCTTGTGCTGTAAAAGGAGTGCGACTTACAGGTGGTTGTCCTTGTATAAGTGTTGGCACTGTGTCGGACAAGATCTTTGAGTTATCCTTGTTTTTGTTCATCAAATCAAAGTAATAGGCCCGCTTTGTAATCAGTAGTGCATGCTTATAGTCTCAGATAGTATTACTCCACACGAGGTGGAATAGTTCTAATTTCTACACCAAAACTTTTTGGTAAACCTAATTAAAAAAAAAAAAAAAAAAAAAAAAAAAAAAAAAAAAAAAACAGTCCTTGTTTACTAATAAAAATGATGATAGCAGGGAAACTCTGTTTGATTCTTCTGCTCTCCACATCCACCCTCATTCCTTTTTCCAAAATATTTCAGCAAGCTTATCTACAAGTATATAAGAGGCAAATAAAGAAAAATGCTTAAAATGGCTGGTGGCCAAGATGGCCCTGGTTGGGGGGTCTGGGGTGCAAAGTCTCCCAGAAGCCAAAGGGTTTTAGCCATGTTAATGCTCCCCAGAACCATTTTCTGCAGGGAATTTGCAAGGATGAAGACTCAAGCCTAACACCACTGAAATTGTCTTGTTTTTAAATAAAAACCTTTGAAGCCCCCAAATCTCCTTCATTTTTTATTTCACAATTTATTTTTCACATTGTATCACAAGTATACTATTAATCTCTTTAAACGAAGATATAGTCAAAATTTCAAGATGCACATAGAACATTTATTATTTAACATACATAGCAGTGCCTGTTAAATTGTTCAATGCAAATGCAATGTTAAAGATTGGCCAGCAGATGTTGCCATATCAAATGCTTCAAACACTGAACCATTTCAACACAATTGCTTCATATTGATTCAGTGGTTCAAAATGCTTCGGTTTCTGCGTCACTAATAATTATTAATAAAATGCTTCAGGACCACATGTTTTCAGTGCATGTGCACAGACAGACTTACAATCATGAATACTTGCTAACTAGGACATTAAATAAAGTACGGCATGTCCTTTAATTACCTAGTTTGCAGCTATTTGAAGTCTGTAGCCCACAGTGTCAACACACTGATTAGGCTACATCTGTAGTGACAACTCAATTTTATTAGACAATAGATTATTCCATTTGTTCGGTATTTTATTGGCTTACCTTTGTCATCCAAAAAGTGTTTCTGTCAAGGCTCTCAGTTGTCCAGGTGGTTTGCATCGTAGAGAAGCTGTCTGACTTCTGTCTTGACTCTTGTAGACAAGAATAAAGTGCAGTCAGAACATTGTAAGCAGATGTTAACAGCTGTTTTGTGTGTGTACCTTAAACTCCTCTCCTTTCCTCTCCTTTTATTCTTCTCTACAAGAGTCAAGACAGATGTCAGACTACCAGAGCAAGAATTTTAGCTGAGGAAGCTTCTGCGATTAGAAGTGAAATGTCCTCGCGTCAAGCAACCCAGTCCAGTCGAAGATTCAAGCTTCTCTACTATCCAAAAAGCGGCCGACTCAGAAATAAGCTCCGAAGCTTTGCTTGAACTCTGAACTCTTCACGCACAGCTGATGTATCAGCTGCAAGGTTTTCAGCGGATCAACGATTAGAGAATCATGCAGTCCGAACGTTGTAAGCAGTTGTTAACAGCTGTTTTGTGTGTGTGCCTTAAACTCCTCTCCTTTCATTCAGAAAAAAATGCACTGTGGTCTGGTCTGGTCTAATCTAATCATCAACAGAAAATTAACGGGAGAAATTTTTATTTTGGCGTGACATTTCTTGCTTGTGCGTGAGAGCGTGAGATTGATGCTGAAGGTGTGAGTATCACACCTTCAGTGCCTCTCTGTACCCCGCATGTGCCACGTAGCAGCCTCTAGTGAGCCGTGACCGACCTGTCATTAAAGCCTCGAATGGCTCGCATCAGCCACATTAAGCCACGTAGCACGTGATAGCGCCATGATAACTCCATATTGGCGCACGTTTACGCATAGGTTTGGTCCAGACCTCCAGCCCTTCCACACCTGGTCCCTTTAAAGTGTGGGTTTTCAATTCACAGATTCACAACAGCATTTAAGGATGTCACATTTTTTTAAATGGCATCCAAAAATAGACACTTCAGTAGAGACCCGCGGTTGTGCGCTGCGCACCAGGCTGCTGTCCACCTGTAATGCACCAGACCAGCTAGAACCGAACCAAGGGTTCCTGGAAAGCCGCCTCTGTGCTCCTCGCTGGCTCCGCAGCTTGCTGGCTTTATTTCTTCTGCGGCTTTAAACACACACCGTGATCCCACTTTTAACTTTATGTTTGTCCGTTTATTTCTGCAAAATCGCTCTTTTGCGCGCACGCTGCTGTCCATGGACAGCTGCCTCTGTGCTCCTTCTCACTGGCTTCCTTTCCATCCATGGCTTACTGGCTTTATTTTTTTCCCTGGCTTTAAACATAGTCATTTTCACACCGTGATCCCACTTTTAACTTTGTGTTCGTCCGTTTATTTCTGCAAAATCGCTCTTTTGCATGCGGTGCCGTTCTGCATACAGAATGAGGTGGCCACTTTAATTACATACACCTGTGGATCACTTTCAAAAATATATATATTTCTTTATTTCTTCCACACCTTACAAGTCACCGTGATACAACTTTTAACTTTGTGTTATGTCTACAAAATCGGTCTTTTGCACGCACTCCTTCTGTGTGGCTGCACAGCTCTGTTCTTAGCGACTTCACTGGAGTTATTTCTTCTGCAGCTTGAAACACACAGACACTTTCACGCAGTCATCCAAATTTTGTGTTTGTCCAATATTGACTGAAAAATCACTCTTTTGTGAGCTGGCTTCTGCCTAAATGCTCCTTTGGAGCGGGATGAGTCAGTGCCTCAGTGTGCAGTGTGGACACACAGTGGAGCTCATGTGATCCATTAACAAGATATTAAATCAACCATAGACATACTTTTACAGCTAGGAACTGCTTTATCAAGCTATAAAAAACATTAAAAATAGTTACCTTAAGCTGTTCAAAATACATTCCACATGGAGCAGGGAAGAGAGGAAAAAAAAGTGTCCAGATGAAACAGTCCTCTGTCATTCCAGAAGTGATTAGAGGTGTGTTCAGCATCCAGGTTTTGGCAGAAAATTATTAATCTGCTACAAAATAATTATTTTATATACAGCATCCAGTGCACAGAGCAGGTGGAATTGTGTGCGCAAGAGGGCAGCCGCTCCAAAAATAGCCTCTCAGGTCCTGCGTAGCTGCCAGGTGCACGGATAATGGGCTTTTAGTAGACTCATAAGCATCATGCAAATGCCTCTCAATCGTTGCAGTAACTCATACACGAACTGTGCCACGCTGTTGTTGCTAAATTTTGAACTTCTTGAAATTAGCGCCACGCTCAGAGAGGAGCCTTGTTAACTGAAGTTAATGCCTCTAAGAGCCATTCAGAGCCACAAAACTCCCACGATAGTTGAAGAAACCCTCTCGTAGCAAAGAAAACATGCTGCGTGGCTCATTATTCATCCTTCATTACCAGGACCCAGGCTTTAAGGTTGAGGTCACGCAAGTAATCACTGAACCAAGGTGCCTGTGTTTTGGGGGAGCGCGGTTTTAATAAAGGTGGCGCAATCATGTTGAGTGTAATTTTGAGCGCTGAGTTTAAACTATCCACAAGACTGTCAACTGACTGGGTATTTTCCAGATGTGAAGCTAAGATATCAGGCAGTTTAGCTTCAAGTTCAGTCGTAGTTGAGGAGTTGATGCGTCACTGCAGTGATAAATAAGGTTGTTGTTCCACTAAACACGGCAGTGAAACTATAAACGTAAGTGAGTGATCAGAGACCACCAATGCAAGAGGCATGATGTCAATATTTGTGACAGCAATACCACCTGTGAGAACCAAATCCAGGGTATTTACACTAATGTGCGTCGAGTCCTGAATGCATTGCTGGAATCCTAACGCATCCACAATTTCCATAAGTGATTTGCAGAGGGGATCAGAAGTGTTGTGAAAGTGTAGGAACACGGACCCACAACAGGGGGCGCAATGAACGGACAATGGAGAGAGTAAATAACAAGATTTACTACTGAAACAAGCACGAGTAATACAACAAACACAATTTGGGGTCGAATCCGCTGGTGTCGTGTGGGCAGGCTCGAAGGTAGGAGACGTCTGTCTCAGTCGAACCGGAACCACCCAGATCTCCTCTGCCACCGAACCCTGGAAATACTGGAACCGCCAAGTCCCGAATTCCCAGGTGGCCACTGCCTCCGCTCGTCGGATCCGGTACTGCTGGCAGGAGAGAGCAACAACACACAGGAGTGGATGAACGCACCCAGTAACAGAGAGGGGAGAAGCCGCCTCCACCTCTTGGCAAAGTATAGCAGGAAGGTGAGTACTTATCCAAAGAATGAGGTTTTCAGTAGTCACCAGTCCTGAAAAAGGTTTTAACAGTCTTAGCTGATGATGCAATGTATAACTGCAGAGAATACTACCTTGGTCTTAGGCGATATCTCGGCACTGAGGTGGAGACGCCGTCCTCCTGATATACCTCGGTGCTGAGTAGAACAGCTGTGTCTGGTGATGGGTGACAGCTGTCACCCAGGCTACTCCCATGATGCGGCAGGCCCTCTGGTGCCTGGAGCCCGCACTCCAGGCAGGGCGCCCTCTGGTGGTGGTGGGCCAGCAGTACCTCCTCTTCAGCGGCCCACACAACACAGAAGGCTCATTTATATGAATGTTGAAGTCACCAATAATCAGAATTTTACTGAAAATGAGTCTGTAATGACTTATGGCACAGATAACCATCATATTAAATTGTCTCCTTTGCTGAAAATATCTGCTAAAGACCAAAGTCATATTTTAAGCATTACAAGTATATGCAGCATTTTTGTCATTTTCAACAGTACTTGCTTCATGGGGGTTAGGTTGGGTCAGTTTGTCAAGACCTAATAGATTCCTCTTCAGAAGGTCTGTCCCCATATTTTTAAGGGGGTAATTGACTGCAACATTAAATTTTGCAAAATAGTACCACCCCCATTAAAAACTCCATTCAACACAACTGAATGTGTTCTAAATTTGGTGAGCCGTTCATACACCAATTCCTAAATGAATGGAAGTACCAAGAGCCATTGCCTGTAGTATTTTTTAAAACCCCTGTTACACAGGAATGGGGTCTGTTCTCTGGTCCTTGTGTGGTCATGAAATCGCAACAAGTCCTGCTTAGTATTTTCTCACAAACTGCCGTGATCGTAATGGTCGCTGTGAAGTATGAAGCTGCACCTGATTTCCACAGAAGATTTGCCAATCCCAGAAGATGCATAAATACCACACAGGCCACACAAAAACACCTGAAAGAGCACCCTTTGACCACCGGATGGGTGCGCAATGACCACAGCCTTTTTCACCGCTGTTGGAGCAGATCGTCCAATGTAACATGACTGGAGTGACGCGAGTTTGGATGTGAACTCAGGAAAAAAGAGCAATATCATTTCAATATCACAGCTATCAGGCACACAATGATCTGAGCTGTGTTCTTTGATTTTTATGAATAAATGTCATTTTATAAAGTGCTGTTATCAAGTACAAAATGAGTTTCTTGTCAGCTGATGTCCACAGAGCTCATCAGAAAGGTTTGCGTGTGTTCAAATCTGAGCGGAGATCAGGAGGAGAGATTTGTCTTCTACTTTTCCTGCGGCTGATGGCTCATTCTCGGCTTCTGAAAGTGCCAGTGACAATTTAACACAAGCGGACATGCAGCTCTGCTGTCACTGAAAACTGGCATCACATCAGTCAGTGACTGTTATGATGAGAACCTGTAGCATTAACTAACTAAAAACCTGTCACCATGGAAGACAAAATCAATCAATCAATCAATCAATTTTTTTATATAGCGCCAAATCACAACAAACAGTTGCCCCAAGGCGCTTTATATTGTAAGGCAAGGCCATACAATGATTATGTAAAACACCAACGGTCAAAACGACCCCCTGTGAGCAAGCACTTGGCTACAGTGGGAAGGAAAAACTCCCTTTTAACAGGAAGAAACCTCCAGCAGAACCAGGCTCAGGGAGGGGCAGTCTTCTGCTGGGACTGGTTGGGGCTGAGGGAGAGAACCAGGAAAAAGACATGCTGTGGAGGGGAGCAGAGATCAATCACTAATGATTAAATGCAGAGTGGTGCATACAGAGCAAAAAGAGAAAGAAACAGTGCATCATGGGAACCCCCCAGCAGTCTACGTCTATAGCAGCATAACTAAGGGATGGTTCAGGGTCACCTGATCCAGCCCTAACTATAAGCTTTAGCAAAAAGGAAAGTTTTAAGTCTAATCTTAAAAGTAGAGAGGGTGTCTGTCTCCCTGATCTGAATTGGGAGCTGGTTCCACAGGAGAGGAGCCTGAAAGCTGAAGGCTCTGCCTCCCATTCTACTCTTACAAACCCTAGGAACTACAAGTAAGCCTGCAGTCTGAGAGCGAAGCGCTCTATTGGGGTGATATGGTACTACGAGGTCCCTAAGATAAGATGGGACCTGATTATTCAAAACCTTATAAGTAAGAAGAAGAATTTTAAATTCTATTCTAGAATTAACAGGAAGCCAATGAAGAGAGGCCAATATGGGTGAGATATGCTCTCTCCTTCTAGTCCCCGTCAGTACTCTAGCTGCAGCATTTTGAATTAACTGAAGGCTTTTTAGGGAACTTTTAGGACAACCTGATAATAATGAATTACAATAGTCCAGCCTAGAGGAAATAAATGCATGAATTAGTTTTTCAGCATCACTCTGAGACAAGACCTTTCTGATTTTAGAGATATTGCGTAAATGCAAAAAAGCAGTCCTACATATTTGTTTAATATGCGCTTTGAATGACATATCCTGATCAAAAATGACTCCAAGATTTCTCACAGTATTACTAGAGGTCAGGGTAATGCCATCCAGAGTAAGGATCTGGTTAGACACCATGTTTCTAAGATTTGTGGGGCCAAGTACAATAACTTCAGTTTTATCTGAGTTTAAAAGCAGGAAATTAGAGGTCATCCATGTCTTTATGTCTGTAAGACAATCCTGCAGTTTAGCTAATTGGTGTGTGTCCTCTGGCTTCATGGATAGATAAAGCTGGGTATCATCTGCGTAACAACGAAAATTTAAGCAATACCGTCTAATAATACTGCCTAAGGGAAGCATGTATAAAGTGAATAAAATTGGTCCTAGCACAGAACCTTGTGGAACTCCATAATTAACTTTAGTCTGTGAAGAAGATTCCCCATTTACATGAACAAATTGTAATCTATTAGACAAATATGATTCAAACCACCGCAGCGCAGTGCCTTTAATACCTATGGCATGCTCTAATCTCTGTAATAAAATTTTATGGTCAACAGTATCAAAAGCAGCACTGAGGTCTAACAGAACAAGCACAGAGATGAGTCCACTGTCCGAGGCCATAAGAAGATCATTTGTAACCTTCACTAATGCTGTTTCTGTACTATGATGAATTCTAAAACCTGACTGAAACTCTTCAAATAGACCATTCCTCTGCAGATGATCAGTTAGCTGTTTTACAACTACCCTTTCAAGAATTTTTGAGATAAAAGGAAGGTTGGAGATTGGCCTATAATTAGCTAAGATAGCTGGGTCAAGTGATGGCTTTTTAAGTAATGGTTTAATTACTGCCACCTTAAAGGCCTGTGGTACATAACCAACTAACAAAGATAGATTGATCATATTTAAGATTGAAGCATTAAATAATGGTAGGACTTCCTTGAGCAGCCTGGCAGGAATGGGGTCTAATAAACATGTTGATGGTTTGGATGAAGTAACTAATGAAAATAACTCAGACAGAACAATCGGAGAGAAAGAGTCTAACCAAATACCGGCATCACTGAAAGCAGCCAAAGATAACGATACGTCTTTGGGATGGTTATGAGTAATTTTTTCTCTAATAGTTAAAATTTTGTTAGCAAAGAAAGTCATGAAGTCATTACTAGTTAAAGTTAATGGAATACTCAGCTCAATAGAGCTCTGACTCTTTGTCAGCCTGGCTACAGTGCTGAAAAGAAACCTGGGGTTGTTCTTATTTTCTTCAATTAGTGATGAGTAGAAAGATGTCCTAGCTTTACGGAGGGCTTTTTTTTATAGAGCAACAGACTCTTTTTCCAGGCTAAGTGAAGATCTTCTAAATTAGTGAGACGCCATTTCCTCTCCAACTTAAGGGTTATCTGCTTTAAGCTACGAGTTTGTGAGTTATACCACGGAGTCAGGCACTTCTGATTTAAAGCTCTCTTTTTTAGAGGAGCTACAGCATCCAAAGTTGTCTTCAATGAGGATGTAAAACTATTGACGAGATACTCTATCTCACTTACAGAGTTTAGGTAGCTACTCTGCACTGTGTTGGTATATGGCATTAGAGAACATAAAGAAGGAATCATATCCTTAAACCTAGTTACAGCGCTTTCTGAAAGACTTCTAGTGTAATGAAACTTATTCCCCACTGCTGGGTAGTCCATCAGAGTAAATGTAAATGTTATTAAGAAATGATCAGACAGAAGGGAGTTTTCAGGGAATACTGTTAAGTCTTCTATTTCCATACCATAAGTCAGAACAAGATCTAAGATATGATTAAAGTGGTGGGTGGACTCATTTACTTTTTGAGCAAAGCCAATAGAGTCTAATAATAGATTAAATGCAGTGTTGAGGCTGTCATTCTCAGCATCTGTGTGGATGTTAAAATCGCCCACTATAATTATCTTATCTGAGCTAAGCACTAAGTCAGACAAAAGGTCTGAAAATTCACAGAGAAACTCACAGTAACGACCAGGTGGACAATAGATAATAACAAATAAAACTGGTTTTTGGGACTTCCAATTTGGATGGACAAGACTAAGAGTCAAGCTTTCAAATGAATTAAAGCTCTGTCTGGGTTTTTCATTAATTAATAAGCTGGAATGGAAGATTGCTGCTAATCCTCCGCCCCGGCCCGTGCTACGAGCATTCTGACAGTTAGTGTGACTCGGGGGTGTTGACTCATTTAAACTAACATATTCATCCTGCTGTAACCAGGTTTCTGTAAGGCAGAATAAATCAATATGTTGATCAATTATTATATCATTTACCAACAGGGACTTAGAAGAGAGAGGCCTAATGTTTAATAGACCACATTTAACTGTTTTAGTCTGTGGTGCAGTTGAAGGTGCTATATTATTTTTTCTTTTTGAATTTTTATGCTTAAATAGATTTTTGCTGGTTATTGGTAGTCTGGGAGCAGGCACCGTCTCTACGGGGATGGGGTAATGAGGGGATGGCAAGGGGAGAGAAGCTGCAGAGAGGTGTGTAAGACTACAACTCTGCTTCCTGGTCCCAACCCTGGATAGTCACGGAAGCTAAAAGAAGCTAAATATTAAAGAAATCCTTTTTTCCACATTCTGCACAGTGCATTCAGTTTGTGTGTGTGCATTCCTCCCACTGCCGTGCGCCTGACAGCGCCTGAGTGAAATACCTCATGTGGAACGTTTTAATATACAAGTATGTACATTACTTTCATTGTGGACTCACCACAACTTTGTTCTTTTTTCCATGAATTGTATAATCCAGAGTTCGACTCAGAATCCCGTGAGGAACTTCAGTCAGGTTGGAGGACAAAGTGAGAACAGGACATATCACGTGACTTTTTTCAGTACCTGCAGTGGATTTTAAAAATCCTCTTTAGATTTTTCATGGCTCAGTTGTTTTCCAGCCATAAAATGTCCAATGAAATGTCCAGTGATGTCATTTATCTGCAGATTTATATGACACTGCCCATGTGAATGATGGAGAAACACATGCAGACATGCGCACAAGATAAATCCAAACTGAAGAGTGAAAAATTAACCATTTAATATGTAGCTCATTTTGTCCACTCTCTCTCTGCGTACACACGTACAGTGAGGAAATATGACGGCAAACCACTCAAAATCCAGCATACATGTCAAAAAAGTGGCAGATATCCTTAGAAATGTGACATCATCTGTAACGCACAAACTCCACATGAGACAAGCTCCACAAGGGCCGCTGAAGCAGTTACACATAAAAGGGTTTTTGCGCCCCTTCTGCAGATTGGGTGCGTTTTAAGCACAACTGCCAGCGTCCTCTGTAATGGACCCCAAAGGTAATTGAAAAATTCTTCACTTTGCCTATAAATAAACATTTTCTCAGACTGCACATCCTCCATTTTAACAAACAATATCTGTACTGTCTATCATGATGTCAACTTCTTTTCCTTATAAAACTATATAAAAAAACATTATACAAAGTATCTTGGGATCTTATTCATGAGTGGGGGAAAGATAAATGGTGAGATCAATAAACTGATTGGCAATTGTGTTTGAAGTCCTGTGAACATTGTACCAACCCACCCACACCTATGGTCATGAATTTTGGGTAACGGCTGAAAGAACTACGTGAATGATTTTACTGATACAAGCCGTGGAAATGAGGTTCCTCCCTTAGGTATGTTGTCTTACACCCAGGGAGAGGGTGAAAAGCTTGAAAATCTCTGAGGGGCCTTTGAGTACAGCTGTTGCTTCTTTACATCAAAAGGGGCCAGCTGAGGTGGTCTGGGTTTCTGCTGAGAATGCCTCCCTGCTCATCTCCTTACAGAGGTCTTCCAGGTACGTCCAACTGGGAGGAGGGCCCGGGCAAGACACGGGACATGCTGGAGATGTAATATTTCCTAGCTGGCTTGGGATCACCCAGGAAGCATTAGAAGACTTAGCCAAAGAGAGAAATGTGGGATGAGCTGCCTGATCTACTGCCACCATGATCTGGAGCCAGATACATGGTAGAAAATGAATGAATGTAGTTATATTAAATTGATTTCAGGTTTTCACCATTTTCAGAGTGTCACTTAATTTGAGAGCTTGTGGCTGTATTTAAGGGAATAAACTAAAGAACAAGTACTTTCGTGCATTTAAGTATGGGGGATTAAGCCAAGGCCTCTGGAGCAAAATTTGCTATCTCCACAAGTTACGTTCTTTCTTAGCAATGATCTTTAAAAGATTCATGACACCAACAGTCTATTATAGAAAATACAAAACGCTTGAGACCACACAGGCTTCATACCAGAACCTCAGGGTCATAACCAGTATTGCCACAGTTACTTTGAAAAGTTACTTTGCTACTTTTTTTAGTTACTTTATACAGTTACTTCATTAGCAGCTTTAAGCAGTTACTTTATTAGGAGCTGCTGACAATGTGTAACTAATAAGTAATGTAACTACAAAGGTAACGAGTAACCTAATCAGCAAAGTAACTAATAGTCTGTCACTTATTAGTTACAACAAGTAATGTAACTAAAAAGGTAACGAGTAACCTAATCAGCAAAGTAACTAATATTTACTTTTCAGAGTACTCAATCTTAAAAATAACTAAGTTAGATTACTAGTTACTTTATTAGTTACATTCAGCAGCTGCTGACAATTTGTCCACAGCTGCTAATGAAGTAACTGTAGAAAGTAACTGTACTAAGTAACTAAAACTAACTGTTCAAAGTTACTGTGACAACACTGGTCACAACTTAGGAACTGATGGAGGATTTGGAGGCATCAGATAGAACTGTGACACTGTCCAACTTTAAGAGGGCACGCCGTCACCATGACCTAAAAGTCTGTTGACAAAGGAGGAATCCATTAATCCAAAATCTGCATGAAAAAGATATGACAAAAGTTTACAGTTGCTCCACAAGACAAAAAGTCAGTCTTTGAACAGTTTTGGATGAATGGCTTCCTTCTTATCCTGTTTGGAAGAGTGAAAGGAAACATGAAAGGCATAGCATCCTCAATAAAGCATATCTTTATTCTCATGAACATTAGCTTCTTCAGCTCAACAAACACAAGCACAAACACTTTGTTTTTGGACACAATCTAGGTTAAGAGAGCCGAACACATTACATAACGTGGACGTTATCACAACTTGTGTAGACAGTCATGTGTTCTCAAAACTGAGGAAAGCAGTTTTACCCTTAATGCTGCCACTTCCTGCTTTGTGCATGGGGCTGAAAAATAAAGAGAATTTACCAATAACCACAGACACCAAGCGGCCATTTAATGACCCAGTGCGTGTGTGCCATGTGTACATTAGTGCTTTGCCCTTCATTCAGTCCTACACCTTATGTTAAACATATACAGACCGCTGTGCCAGGCTTTAATTGCCAGTTCAGGCAA
Organism: Thalassophryne amazonica; assembly: GCF_902500255.1. Classification (NCBI taxonomy): domain Eukaryota; kingdom Metazoa; phylum Chordata; class Actinopteri; order Batrachoidiformes; family Batrachoididae; genus Thalassophryne; species Thalassophryne amazonica. Next base: position 89,550,588 of record NC_047103.1, on the reverse strand, counting down.
TTATATTAATGTCTCTCTTTCCACTGTGACTCAAGAGAAGCAGCTGATTTTCTGCTTAACCTATGGAAATATAAATGCATATATTTTTTCTCAATATACTGTATATAGACCTATATACTCTATCTATAGATTAGATCTAAAACACACACACCTGGGCGTGGCTTCATAAAGCAGTCTAATCTTTAGTCAAACTCAGTTGACTTAGTTGGCTCAAGTTTTGCGTTACCCGATTAAAGTTTTTAGCTTGGTACAGAGGAGGCTAATCTTATTTTACTCTACAAAACTTCAGTGTCTTACCTCAAAAAACGGCAGCTATCATGGACCAACATTTGATGGAGCACTCAAGAGCACCCGTACATCGCTCGCATTCCTCCAAAAGGAGAGCTTCCTCTGCTTTTGGCCATGGCTGTAGCAGACGACAACTGTCACAATGTGTTTGTGACCATTTTCACATTAGCCACTGGGTGTCACTGTTATGCTGAGCAGCATTGTGTGCACAAAAAGGCTGGAATGTAAGTATGTAGAAGAACTGCTAGGCGAACAGCTAAGCACATCGTTCTGCAGTTCGTAGGTGTCCGTAAATGTTAACGAAAGAAAGGCTGGTTAGTTCATGACAATGACCAACCAGGAAGTAATCAAAAGTCTCACATATTGGAGGCATTTCTTGGCAACGCCCCTCGTGAAGCCATTATGCCCATGAAAATGGTCAACTAACATAAGACAGTTCATCTACAAGTTTAGCCATAGATGTGAAACTGTAATTAAACTGATAATGTTGGACCACAAAGTAAGTTTAACAGACTAAAAGATTAGACTGCTTTATGAAACCAGGCCCATATATCGTGCAGAAATCTTAGGCATGGCATAAATCAAACATGCTGCAAATAATGAGAATAAAGAAGATTGCAGATATCAAATCAATGACAATATCAAATTATAAAAAGTGCTAAGCATTAAAAACTAAAAAATAAATGTGGTGTGACTACCTTTTACCTTTCAAACAACTATTTTGGATGAGCTACAGGAAACAGATATTGTTTTTAATATGGTAATCTGTTCAGTAAAAGACAAAATTCTTCAATATTGGAATTTTTAAGTGAAATCTAAATAAAATATGGAAATTTCATGTTTTATTTTCATATGAATTATCAAAAAGATTAATAAAAATAAAAACACACAAACGGTGTGCTTCCGACTTTTGCAGTTTCCATTTTAATAGTGTACAAAGGTTTGAGACAATCTACATTTTAAAAAACTTTTTTCATCATTAACGCATCAACACAAAATAAAATTTTAAGTCCCCAAATTTTCATGTTCTAACAATTTTTTTTCTTAAATCATTCATGAAACTAATCAAAATTATTAAGGTATCGCATTTTCAAAAAAAAAAAAAAAAACAAACAAACAAAAAAACATTTGTAGGTGTACTGCGCGGTATGAGACTATGTAGATTTGGTAAGGGATCACTCGATAAAATTTTAAGTGTTTAAACACACATACTGCCACATTTACACACAAACAATACATACTGTAGGAGGCCTCTGAAAAGATGGGCACTCCACCCAAAAGAAAATTATGCATTTTTAAAGGTAAAAAGTAGTCACACATTTATTATATTCATTACTAAATATTAGAAATTTAGTTTTTGCATTTTTTTTATTTATTCATTTTTAAAGGTTTTCGACATGTGCCTAAAATGTTTGCACAGTTTTATACATAGTATAATATTACAAATATACTGATATTTCTATTTTTTTAAATAAATATTTTGCAACATTTCTTGACCCTGTGATTGTTTTCTGTTCCTTCATATGAAAGATAAACACAGAAATGTTAACAGCTACTTGCCAAGTTTGAACAGCCTGTCAAGAAATAAGACAATACCCCTAAATTAGAAGCAAACTTAGCATCTCAGTGCTGGTACTTTAATGACCAACCACAAGCATAAATATACTAAAACACCTCTGCATTCATCTAGAGTACAAAATAGCATATTTTCTGGACTTGACAATGAATTATATAAGAGTTTGGGCAAACACAAATCCACAGGTGCGTCCATTGAGCAGAGTCCAGCGGGTGAACGACTGATGGTTTCAAATGCAGATTTGCTCATCACCAAATAGTATTTTGTTAGTGGTTAAAAGATCAGGAAAGAAAAATGCACTTCTAAAATAATTAGAGTGAACTGACCCTTGGCATATCACAGAATACACATCGAGGCATTTCTAACAAGGAAAAGACCAATAAAGGACCATACAGATGACACATCACATTACACACAAACACCATTTTTCTCAGAAGGCCACCAGAATGTCATTTGGATGATGGATAGTTTTCCTTCCAGGGCCCAAGTTACCAAGAAGACCCCAACACTGTTCGGAACTTGTGAAAGTTTACAAGTTCAATTTGTAACTTTAGGTTTTTAACTGTGACCAAAGCAATACTATATTAACGGATTGTACATTTACTAATTTCACTTTAATCTCAAATAATCGAAGGCAAAGTCTGTCAGCGTGACAGCAGTGTGTGCCCTTGTTATCAGATTTACATTTATCAGTGTTTTAACTGTTTTACTGCATCAGCTATGACAGAAATGACCCTTTAATAAATTGTGTAATATCTAAGACAATATGAACATTATATCCTCAAAGTAAAGTTTATTACAACAGTGCAATCAAAAATAATAATGGTAAAATAAAGACAAACACCACAATGGATTCTGTGGTCTAGAGAGAATGTCACAAACAAAACTTGTAATGGGTCAATTTTCACCATTAGCTTGTTTTTTTTCTGTGACCAAATCAAATGCTTCAATTGGTGAAAGATGAAGCAGAGCTAAATTGTGTTAGTGAAACTCTCCAACTCTGTGCTGCTGATTGTTAGGACTAAACGTGTAAGGAAGAGCCACAGTAACGGGCTCTGTGCCTCTGAGGGCTCAGCTGGTTAATGCAGGCTTGGCACAGGACTATCTAGATCCCAATCTACTTCACTCTCTTCCTGGCCAGAGTAAGAGCTCAGAGCATCCCACAGAAGGCTGGGATGCTCACAGTGGTGATGACTCCTCCAGTGCTCCATAACTCCCTCCTTGTTGGCCATCACCCTGCGGCACAGTACACAGTTAAAGGCTGAACCTGCTGCAAGGACCCCAAACCTTCTTTCTCCATCTGGTGAGCAAAGAGCCACTTTCTCCTCCCTCTCCAGTCCATCTCCCTGGTGGTGGGATATGATGTGCTTCTTGAGCTTTGAGAAAGAGAAAAACTCTTCATCACAGTTTCCACATTTCATGAGGTTACGTCTCTCGTTGAGCTGTCTCCAGTAGTGGGCAGCATGTTTGACAAGCTCATTCTCAGCCTCACGCCCACCATGTGACATGTGGCTGTCATGTAGTCGCACCTGGATGTCCTCCCCGTGGACATACATCAAGTGCATCTTCATGTCAGCAAATGTCGGAGTAATGGCCTGGCAGCGGCCACACTTAATCTGCAGCTCCACAGGGTCTTCCTGTTCCCCTGATGTCTCTGGGGAGTTGGCCCTGGTGAAGAGTAAAAAAGCAGGAATTCCTCAAAAACAGCATTCATGAGCATTCATGAGGAATGAATGATGTTTAGTTGACACACAATAGAAAGGGTCTCAATGTAAGAAAGATCTTCACAATTCTAAAGTGCAAAGTTGTGAAACGTCTACCTGAAGTGAGTGAGTGAGTGAAGCACCTTTCACACCGGGCTTGCATACAGTTTTGCTGTTATGCGTATAGAGTATGCTGAAAAACTGCACAGATTTAGCGTGGTTCCTGTGTAGGCTGGTTTGTGATGCCATATGATTGCTTACTGCCACGTATGTAGCCCTCGCCGCTATTCTTCTGCCTTTCACAGTCAACTCCTGTCTACTTTTTTGTTTTGTTTTTTTTTGTTTTTGTCTGACATTGTGGAAATGCATTCTGTTCTCAAAACGGTACATAAAAAGCAAACGGCACTCATGTTTCCAGATGTACAACAGGACGCACTGCTCCATCGTCAGGGCCCATAACATCAGATCACAAAGCTCAGAGTCTGTTGTGCCCCCCCAAAAAAGTAGAAAATATTGCCATTTAAACTCACAAGCATACTTAAACATCCTGTTTCTTGTTTCAGCATTCTAAAGAGAGCAAGAGAAAGACTCTCTGCTCTTCTTTTCAAGACCTGCTGTTACTGTTCTCTGGATTTTGACAGAAATCCAATTTATGAATTGAAAGAATGTAAACCATGTTTTCTGATTATTGGATGACTGAAGTGCATGCAAAGGGATGCATCCCTGCCATAGACCGGCTCATGCACTCGCAACGGCTCGTTCAGCCATTTTATACAGTAGTGTTCAGAATAATAGTAGTGCTATGCGACTAAAAAGATTAATCCAGGTTTTGAGTATATTTCTTATTGTTACATAGGAAACAAGGTACCAGTAGATTCAGTAGATTCTCACAAAGCCAACAAGACCAAACATTCATGATATGCACACTCTTGAGGCTATGAAATTGGGCTATTAGTAAAAAAAAAAAGTAGAAAAGGGGGTGTTCACAATAATAGTAGTGTGTCATTCAGTCAGTGAGTTTGTCAATTTTGTGGAACAAACAGGTGTGAATCAGGTGTCCCCTATTTAAGGATGAAGCCAGCACCTTGTTGAACATGCTTTTCTCTTTGAAAGCCTGAGGAAAATGGGACGTTCAAGACATTGTTCAGAGGAACAGCGTAGTTTGATTAAAAAGTTGATTGGAGAGGGGAAAACATATACGCAGGTGCAAAAAATTATAGGATGTTCATCTACAATGATCTCCAACGCTTTAAAATAGACAAAAAAAAAAACAGAGACGCGTGGAAGAAAACGGAAAACAACCATCAAAATGGATAGAAGAATAACCAGAATTGCAAAGGCTCACCCATTGATCAGCTCCAGGATGATCAAAGACAGTCTGGAGTTACCTGTAAGTGCTGTGACAGTTAGAAGACGCCTGTGTGAAGCTAATTTATTTGCAAGAATCCCTCGCAAAGTCCCTCTGTTAAATAAAAGACATGCAGAAGAGGTTACAATTTGCCAAAGAACACATCAACTGGCCTAAAGCGAAATATACTCAAAACCTGTATTAATCTTTTTAGTCACATAGCACTACTATTATTCTGAACACTACTGTACCTGCTCTGAGCACGCACACGTGTGCGACTTTGATCACCTGTTGAAAGCATGCACAGGCGCTGCGGGTTGTGTGGACCATTTCACCACACACTCGCACACTGGTTCGATTACCTGTTTTGAGCACACACACGTGCGCCAGTTCAATTACTTGTTGTAAAACGCATGCACAGGCACTGCTGGCTACGTGGATCATTTCACCACACAGTCGCGTGCCAGTTTGAGTACTTGTTCTGTGCATGTACATGTGTATCAGTTCGATTACTTGTAGTTGCTCGAAGGGGAAAAAAAAGCCTTGTGCACAGGGTGGAGAAGCTTGATTCCATGATGCTGTTTTGACAGACTGCCTGGACATGCTGATGGATTTATACATTGATTAAGTCAGAATACATTATTTCCAGGAGTTAATGGACTTTATTTAATGCACCACATCCGTGAGAGAACTTCAGGAGGTGAAACAAAGCTGCAGCCGGCGATGGCGCACGCGATACATCCATGAGGATTAGTGGATGTGGACATGTCCTCTCGCTGGCGATCGGTCCATGAGCAGGACTTAATGGACTTTGTTTAATGTGCCACAATTGTGAGAGAACATGAGGTGAAAGCACCGTGGAGCTGCAAAATTAAACGTTTATTTTTCTGCGTCCGCCTCACATACCCCTCAGCATACTGCCACGTAGGGGAGCAAAAACTCGGCATAGAGCTGGTTAAACTCGGCGTAGAGCTGCATAACTCAGCTTACGCAGTACGCCGCATTACGCAACTCTACAGTGGCCTGGTTTGAAAGGGGCTTGACTGTGTGTGTGTGTGTGTGTGTACACACACACACACGCAGAGCAAAAATGTAAATGCAACACTTGTTTTTGCTTCCACTTTTCATGAGCTGAACTCAAAGATCTAAAACACTTTCTATATACGAGGTCTGTTAGAAAAGTATCCGACCTTTTTATTTTTTTCAAAAACCTGATGGATTTGAATCATGTGCTTACATGAGCCAACCTTGAACCTTCGTGCGCATGCATGATTTTTTTCACGCCTGTCGGTTGAGTCATTTGCTTGTAAGCAGCCTTTGTGTGAGGATGGGTGGAGTCTCTCGTCGTTTTTTCTTTGCAAGGAAATGGCGGAACGACTGGAGCAGCGTGACTGCATCAAATTTTGCCAGAAACTGGGCGACAGCCAGGTGGAAACCATTCGGATTATTCAGACGGCTTTCGGTGATGATGCTATGAGCATCACACAGATTAAGGAGCGGTACAACCGGTTTAAAGACGGCCACACAACGGTGGAGAGCGCACTGCACTCCGGTCACCCATCAACATGCTGAAATGACCAGATCATTTCCAAAGTAAACGCTGTGGTGATGTGGGACCGTCGTGTGACTGTCCGAGAAATTGTGGAAGAGGTGGACATCAGCACTTTTTCGGCACATTCCACTGTGACAGAAGATTTGGCCATGAAAAGAGTTGCAGCGAAATTCATCGGCACGAAGCTGATGGCGCAGCAAAAGCGCCTCTGTGATGAAGTCTCACAGGACATGTTGTGACATGCCCAGCTCGTCCACAATTTCTCGGATAGTCATTGAGCTGAATCAGAGTGGTCCATACAAATACTGCCTGGTTCTGATTGATGCATTCTCCAAATGGGTTGAAACTGTTCCTGCAAAACATGCAGATGCCCTGACAGTTGCAAAGGCACTGTGTAAAGTGATTATTCCTGCATATGGAATACCTGAAAAAATTTACAGCGACAATGGAGCACACTTTGTCAACACTGTGATACAACACCTGACACAAACATTGGGCATTCAGTTAAAACATCATTGTGCATATCACCCACAAAGTGCAGGACTCGTGGAACGAACTAATGGGACTATCAAGTCCAGGCTCAGGAAAACCATGGCCGAAACAAGACAATCCTGGCCTGAATGCCTGGACCTGGTAAAATTATATATGCACATCACACCCACGCCACAAGGGCTGTCACCTTTTGAGATTTTGCATGGTAGACCTTTTCGCCTGCACTCTTTGGATCAGATTTACAAAAGGCAGATGACGAACTGACCTTAGCAGATTTTATGAAAAAGATACTTCAGGAAAAGATGTGTTAAAAGCACAGTTACTGCCGACTGATTCTGTCTCCACAGGATGCCAAAACAGTGAAGCCAGGAGACTATGTCTTTATCAAGGTCATAAAAAGGAAAAACCGGTCCAGCCCACGGTGGGAAGGCCCGTTCCAAGTGTTGCTGACCACACAAACAGCCGTGAAGATCGCTGAAAGACCATCATGGATACATCTAAGTCACTGTAAGCTGCAGCATGTGCCTATAACCACAAACGAGTAAAGAGGAAGTCTGGGAGGTGAGCATGTCACAACATGTCCTGTGAGACTTCGCTTTTGCAACGCCATCAACTTCATGCCAATGAATTTCGCTGCAAGTCTTTTCATGGCAAAATCTTCTATCACAGTGAAATGTGCCGAAAAAGTGCTGATGTCCACCTCTTCCACAATTTCTCGGATAGTCACACGACGGTCCCACATCACCACAGCGTTCACTTTGGAAATGATCTGGTCATTTCAGCATGTTGATGGCCGACCGGAGCGCAGCGCGCTCTCCACCGTTGTGCGGCCGTCTTTAAACCGGTTGTACCGCTCCTTAATCTGTGTGATGCTCACAGCATCGTCACCGAAAGCCATCTGAATAATCCGAATGGTTTCCACCTGGCTGTCGCCCAGTTTCTGGCAAAATTTGATGCAGTCGATCTGCTCCAGTCGTTCTGCCATTTCCTTGCAAAGAAAAAACGACGAGAGACTCCACCCATCCTCACACAAAGGCTGCTTACAAGCAAATGATGCAACCGACAGGCGTGAAAAAAAATCACGCATGCGCACGAAGGTTCAAGGTTGGCTCATGCAAGCACACGTGATTCAAATCCATCAGGTTTTTGAAAAAAATAAAAAGGTCAGATACTTTTCTAACAGACCTCGTACACAAAAGACATATGTCTCTCAAATATTGTTCACAAATCTGTCTAAATCTGTGTTAGCGAGCACTTCTCCTTTGCTGAGATAATCTATCCCACCTCACAGGTGTGGCACATCAAGATGCTGATTAGACAGGATGATTATTGCACAGGTGTGCCTTAGGCTGGCCAAAATAAAAGGCCACTCTGAAATGTCCAGTTTTATCACAGAGCACAATGCCACAGATGTCGCACGTTTTGAGGGAGCATGCAATTGCCATGCTGACTGCAGGAATGTCCACCAGAGCTGTTGCCTGTCAAGTAAATTTTTATTTCTCTACCATAAGCACTCAATCAGTCATACTCCAACCTATCCACCATGGCCAAGACCAAAGAGCTGTCTAAGGACACCAGGGACAAAACTGTAGACCTGCACAAGGCTGGGATGGGCTGCAGGACAAATACGCAGGCAGCTTGGTGAGAAGGCAACAACTGTTGGTGTAATTATTAGAAAATGGAAGAAAGCAAGATGACTGCCAATCTTCCTTGGATTGGGGCTCAATGCAAGATCTCGCTTCGTGGGGTAAGAACGATTCTGAGGAACCCCAGAACTAAATGAGAGGACCTGGTGACTGACCTGAAGAGAGCTGAAACCACAGTCACCAAGATTACATTAGTAACACACTACGCCGTCATGGTTTAAAGTACTACAGCAAGGTCCCCCTGCTCACACCAGCACATGTCCAGGCCCGTTTGAAGTTCACCAGCGACCATCTGGATGATCCAGAGGAGGCATGGGAGAAGGTCATGTGGTCAGATGAGACCAAAACAGAGCTTTTTGGTATCAACTCTACTTACCATGTTTGGAGGATGAGAATAACCCCAAGAACACTGTCCCAACTATGAAGCATGGGGGGGTGGAAACATTTTTTTTTTGGGGGGGGGGGGGGGGGGTCTGCAAAGGGGACGACTACACCGTATTGAAGGGAGGATAGATGGGCTCATGTATCGTGAAATTTTGGCAAGCAACCTTCCCTTGCTAAGAGCACTGAAGATGGGTCGTGGCTGGGTGTTTCAGCATGACGATGACCCGAAACACACAGCCAGGGCAACTAAGGAGTGGCTCCGTAAGAAGCATTTCAAGGTCCTGGAGTGGCCTTCCTTCTGCAGGAAGTGGAACGTGGACTTTGCTGACTTGGTCTTCGGAGTGAGATTGCATCAGAATTTTGGCTCTCTGTTGGGACTATTTACACAGAGACTGCTACCTGCTGCTTTGGACTTGAACTAACAGTCTTTTTCAAGACTTTTTTACCTTTTTACTTTTTTTTTAACTTTTTTACTGTGCTCCAACGCCTAAGGAAGACCTCTAACGGTTGAAACATCGCGACGGAGCACTTTTATCAGCTAACTTTCATCAGCGTTGGCAAGCTAACTAGCTTGCTAACGCTTTCGTTTTTTGTTTTTTTTTAGCACTGTTGTCGTGCGTTATCTGTGCTGCTCCACAGCGTGTTTAGTCGATTTTTATTTTATTTTAGCACCGTTGTCGTGCGTTCGCTGTTGTCGTGCGTTGCCTGTGCTGCTTCATGGCCTGTTTGGTGCCTTGATTGGGGCACTCCTTCTGCTGAATCACCTCTAAATTATTTACACATTATTCACTTTGTGTGTTTTTAGGAATCCGCTAGGTTGCGTAGCTACTAGCTCTTAGCCGATTTAGCATGGCGGCTTCTCCTGTCTCTCCCGTACTTTTCTGCTCTGGGTGTGAAATGTTTAGTTATTCCTCGGCCTCCTTTAGCAGTAACGGTACTTGTAATAAGTGCAGCTTATTCGTAGCTTTGGAGGCCAGGCTGGGCGAATTGGAGACTCGGCTCCGCACCGTGGAAAATTCTACAGCTAGCCAGGCCCCTGTAGTCGGTGCGGACCAAGGTAGCTTAGCCGCCGTTAGTTCCCCCCTGGCAGATCCCGGGCAGTCGGGAAAGCAGGCTGACTGGGTGACTGTGAGGAGGAAGCGTAGCCCTAAACAGAAGCCCCGTGTACACCGTCAACCCGTTCACATCTCTAACCGTTTTTCCCCACTCGACGATACACTCGCCGAGGATCAAACTCTGGTTACTGGCGACTCTGTTTTGAGAAATGTGAAGTAAGCGACACCAGCAACCATTGTCAATTGTCTTCCGGGGGCCAGAGCAGGTGACATCGAAGGACATTTGAAATTGCTGGCTAAGGCTAAGCGTAAATTTGGTAAGATTGTAATTCACGTCGGCAGTAATGACACTCGGTTACGCCAATCGGAGGTCACTAAAATTAACATTAAATCGGTGTGTAACTTTGCAAAAACAATGTCGGACTCTGTTGTTTTCTCTGGGCCCCTCCCCAATCAGACCGGGAGTGACATGTTTAGCCGCATGTTCTCCTTGAATTGCTGGCTGTCTGAGTGGTGTCCAAAAAATGAGGTGGGCTTCATTGATAATTGGCAAAGCTTCTGGGGAAAACCTGGTCTTGTTAGGAGAGACGGCATCCATCCCACTTTAGATGGAGCAGCTCTCATTTCTAGAAATCTGGCCAATTTTCTTGGATCCTCCAAACTGTGACTATCCAGCGTTGGGACCAGGAAGCAGAGCTGTGGTCTTATACACCTCTCTGCAGCTTCTCTCCCCCTGCCATCCCCTCATTACCCCATCCCCGTAGAGACGGTGCCTGCTCCCAGACCACCAATAACCAGCAAAAATCTATTTAAGCATAAAAATTCAAAAAGAAAAAATAATATAGCACCTTCAATTGCACCACAGACTAAAACAGTTAAATGTGGTCTATTAAACATTAGGTCTCTCTCTTCTAAGTCCCTGTTGGTAAATTATATAATAATTGATCAACGTATTGATTTATTCTGCCTAACAGAAACCTGGTTACAGCAGGATGAATATGTTAGTTTAAATGAGTCAACACCCCCGAGTCACACTAACTGTCAGAATGCTCGTAGCACGGGCCGTGGCGGAGGATTAGCAGCAATCTTCCATTCCAGCTTATTAATTAATCAAAAACCTAGACAGAGCTTTAATTCATTTGAAACCTTGTCTCTTAGTCTTGTCCATCCAAATTGGAAGTCCCAAAAACCAGTTTTATTTGTTATTATCTATCGTCCACCTGGTCGTTACTGTTAGTTTCTCTGTGAATTTTCAGACCTTTTGTCTGACTTAGTGCTTAGCTCAGATAAGATAATTATAGTGGGCGATTTTAACATCCACACAGATGCTGAGAATGACAGCCTCAACACTGCATTTAATCTATTATTAGACTCTATCGGCTTTGCTCAAAAAGTAAATGAGTCCACCCACCACTTTAATCATATCTTAGATCTTGTTCTGACTTATGGTATGGAAATAGAAGACTTAACAGTATTCCCTGAAAACTCCCTTCTGTCTGATCATTTTTTAATAACATTTACATTTACCCTGATGGACTACCCTGCAGTGGGGAATAAGTTTCATTACACTAGAAGTCTTTCAGAAAGCGCTGTAACTAGGTTTAATATATATAATATATATATATAATATATGATTCCTTCTTTATGTTCTCTAATGTCATATACCAACACAGAGCAGAGTAGCTACCTAAACTCTGTAAGGGAGTTAGAGTATCTCGTCAATAGTTTTACATCCTCTTTGAAGACAACTTTGGATGCTGTAGCTCCTCTGAAAAAGAGAGCTTTAAATCGGAAGTGTCTGACTCCGTGGTATAACTCACAAACTCGTAGCTTAAAGCAGATAACCCGTAAGTTGGAGAGGAAATGGCGTCTCACTAATTTAGAAGATCTTCATTTAGCCTGGAAAAAGAGTTTGTTGCTCTATAAAAAAGCCCTCCGTAAAGCTAGGACATCTTTCTACTCATCACTAATTGAAGAAAATAAGAATAACCCCAGGTTTCTTTTCAGCACTGTAGCCAGGCTGACAAAGAGTCAGAGCTCTATTGAGCTGAGTATTCCATTAACTTTAACTAGTAATGACTTCATGACTTTCTTTGCTAACAAAATTTTGACTATTAGAGAAAAAATTACTCATAACCATCCCAAAGATGTATCGTTATCTTTGGCTGCTTTTAGTGATGCCGGTATTTGGTTAGACTCTTTCTCTCCGATTGTTCTGTCTGAGTTATTTTCATTAGTTACTTCATCCAAACCATCAACATGTTTATTAGACCCCATTCCTGCCAGGCTGCTCAAGGAAGTCCTACCATTATTTAATACTTCAATCTTAAATATGATCAATCTATCTTTGTTAGTTGGTTATGTACCACAGGCCTTTAAGGTGGCAGTAATTAAACCATTACTTAAAAAGCCATCACTTGACCCAGCTATCTTAGCTAATTATAGGCCAATCTCCAACCTTCCTTTTCTCTCAAAGATTCTTGAGAGGGTAGTTGTAAAACAGCTAACTGATCACCTGCAGAGGAATGGTCTATTTGAAGAGTTTCAGTCAGGTTTTAGAATTCATCATAGTACAGAAACAGCATTAGTGAAGGTTACAAATGATCTTCTTATGGCTTCGGACAGTGGACTTATCTCTGTGCTTGTTCTGTTGGACCTCAGTGCTGCTTTTGATACTGTTGACCATAAAATTTTATTACAGAGATTAGAGCATGTCATAGGTATTAAAGGCACTGCGCTGCGGTGGTTTGAATCATATTTGTCTAATAGATTACAGTTTGTTCATGTAAATGGGGAATCTTCTTCACAGACTAAAGTTAATTATGGAGTTCCACAAGGTTCTGTGCTAGGACCAATTTTATTCACTTTATACATGCTTCCCTTAGGCAGTATTATTAGACGGTATTGCTTAAATTTTCATTGTTACGCAGATGATACCCAGCTTTATCTATCCATGAAGCCAGAGGATACACACCAATTAGCTAAACTGCAGGATTGTCTTACAGACATAAAGACATGGATGACCTCTAATTTCCTGCTTTTAAACTCAGATAAAACTGAAGTTATTGTACTTGGCCCCACAAATCTTAGAAGCATGGTGTCTAACCAGATCGTTACTCTGGATGGCATTTCCCTGATCTCTAGTAATACTGTGAGAAATCTTGGAGTCATTTTTGATCAGGATATGTCATTCAAAGCGCATATTAAACAAATATGTAGGACTGCCTTTTTGCATTTACGCAATATCTCTAAAATCAGAAAGGTCTTGTCTCAGAGTGATGCTGAAAAACTAATTCATGCATTTACTTCCTCTAGGCTGGACTATTGTAATTCATTATTATCAGGTTGTCCTAAAAGTTCCCTAAAAAGCCTTCAGTTGGTTCAGAATGCTGCAGCTAGAGTACTGACGGGGACGAGCAGGAGAGAGCATATCTCACCCGTGTTGGCCTCTCTTCATTGGCTTCCTGTTAATTCTAGAATAGAATTTAAAATTCTTCTTCTTACTTATAAGGTTTTGAATAATCAGGTCCCATCTTATCTTAGGGACCTCGTAGTACCATATTACCCCATTAGAGCGCTTCGCTCTCAGACTGCGGGCTTACTTGTAGTTCCTAGGGTTTGTAAGAGTAGAATGGGAGGCAGAGCCTTCAGCTTTCAGGCTCCTCTCCTGTGGAACCAGCTCCCAATTCAGATCAGGGAGACAGATACCCTCTCTACTTTTAAGATTAGGCTTAAAACTTTCCTTTTCGCTAAAGCTTATAGTTAGGGCTGGATCGGGTGACCCTGGACCATCCCTTGGTTATGCTGCTTTAGACGTAGATTGTGGGGGGGTTCCCATGATGCACTGTTTCTTTCTCTTTTTGCTCCGTATGCATCACTCTGCATTTAATCATTAGTGATCGATCTCTGCCCCCCTTCACGGCATGTCTTTTTCCTGTTTTTTTCCCTCAGCCCCAACCAGTCTCAGCAGAAGACTGCCCCTCCCTGAGCCTGGTTCTGCTGGAGGTTTCTTCCTGTTAAAAGGGAGTTTTTCCTTCCCACTGTGGCCAAGTGCTTGCTCATAGGGGGTCGTTTTGACCGTTGGGGTTTTTCATAATTATTGTATGGCCTTGCCTTACAATATGGAGCGCCTTGGGGCAGCTGTTTGTTGTGATTTGGCGCTATATAAGAAAAAAGTTGATTGATTGATTGATTGATTGCAGTGTGTGAAAACTTGGTCAAGAACTACAGGAAACATCTGATCTCTGTAATTGAAAACAAAGGTTTCTGTACCAAAATTTAAGGTCTGTTTTTTTCTATTGTATCAAATATTGATTTCATGCAATAAAATGGATGGATTAGTTATTTAGAAATCATACAAAATGATTTTCTTAACTTTTTTTAGATCGTCTCTCACTGTTGAAGCGTACCTACAATAAAAATTACAGACCTCTACGTTCTTTGTAGGTGGAAAAACTTTCTAAATTGACAGTGAATCAAATACTTATTTGCCTCACTGTAAGTGTTCACACCCTTTGCTCAATACTTTGTTGATGCACCTTTGGCAGCAATTACAGCCTCAAATCTTCTTGAATATGATGCCACAAGCTTGGTGCACCTATCTTTGGGCAGTTTTGCCCATTCTTCTTTGCAGCACCTCTCAAGCTCCATCAGGTTAAAACTCACCCAGAATGTATAGGATCCTCATTTGCAATCCTCTATATAGAAAGCAGCAAACAATATTCCCCCTGGCATGTACCCTTCTGAGTATGGATGGGAAAAGGTTGAACTCAATTAATGATTACTTCCCATCGGCAGCCCAACAAATGTTTAGTGTACTCCAAGTGAGGTCCCACAAATGATTTGAAGTAGAAGATGAAGTCCTACAAGGTGATGTCGTATATCAGTAGAATGAGCTTATACGTTTAATTAGAGGAGTATTCCTGTGAATTTGGTAAAATAAAGTCCTATTTATTTGCAATAAACATTCTATTTTCTGTTAAAGTAAGAATGCTAATAATGGTACACCTTATGAACAAACACTGAAAACTAGAAGTATACTCTATTCTCTTAGCCTTGGAAGAAAGCTAATGGTGCTGGTAACATTGTTGACATCATTCAAATTGTGACTAAAAACATTTGCAAGGCATTTTTTCTTGCAAGCTTCAGTTTCCTTCTGCCAGACTGTACTACCTTTCTGAAGCGTTTATGACACAACCATGAAAATCCATTCAAATATTAGTCAGGTTAACACAGACCATAACCCTGCAACATAGAATATATAAAACGGAGCTTCTGTAAGACTCAAATTTAGATTTGGACTGACCACATTCAGGTTTTTGGTTACAATAACCTTAGTGAAACCACCAAACATGTACAGTGACATAGAGATACCATGTATCAAATCTTAATCTCACCTCTCAGTAGAAATATGGTCTTCATGATGGCTGATGGAGGGCTCCACAGTCAGCACCACCTTGTGTACCTCTCTAAGGTGACTGAAATACACACCCACATATCCAAAGGCCTTCTCACAAAACTCGCAGCACAGAGACCGACGTGGCCGCACCTCATAATGGTGAAGCTTCATGTGTGTACTCAAACTTCCAGAGTGGGCATAGGCCTTGCGACAAACTGGGCACATGTATGGCCGAATGTTAGTGTGACTGTTCATGTGGCTCTGTAGGTGATGCTTAAATTGGAAGCAGCGGTTACAAGTGGGGCAACAGTGGAGTGGACGGCTCCCCACAAACACTCTTTGATGGGATGTACCTCTCAGGTGGAGGGTGAGAGATGTAGGCTGGGGAGGACAGTGCTGGGCTTTGATTGTGGTGGGAAGCTGACTGAGTACAAGTTCCTGTTCATGGCTTTCAGGGGTAACAGGAGGCAAGCTAACCAGCTGGGGAACGGTCTCCATTAATAACATGGGCTTGGGTCGGATGCTACGGTACTTCTTTGAAATTTCAACTTCCTTTTGTTTGGAACCTGGAACAATTGTCTGTTGTTTCTCAGGGATCCTTCTACGGAAGAAAGACAAGGACCTCTTCTTTCGTGCTTCAAATGCTAAAATATCCTCCATTGTCTTTCTCTTCCGCCCCCTCTTTTTGCCAGATGATTTTTGCATAGCTCCTAACATAGGCATGACTGTGGTCTTCATTGGGGGCTGAATGGATGAGGCTGATCCCTGGCTGTGACTCAAAGCTTCAGCTGAGCCACAGGTTTGGGGATCCATGGGGTTTGTGTGTCCCAGCTGACCAGAGAAACCCTTTTTCTTTGGTGGCACAGTGTTGGGTTTTGCAGTTGGGATGAGCGTGCCTTTGATTTTTGAGTAGGGCAGAATGGGAAGTTTACCTTTTGGTGGAGTGGGTATAATCTGAACTGCTTTGCTGAAGATGGCTGGAGACAAGACGGTGATACTGCTTTGAGGCTGGGATGAAAGTGGCTTGGTCTGACCCAGTCTCACTGTTGTTTTAGCATGTTCTTCAGACACTTTGCTTGGAGGACTTTTGGCAGCAACTGAAGGGTACTGGACATTCTGAATAAGGCATGCTGTACCAGGTTGTTCAGAACAATCTGATGTTTGTTCCAACCGAGAACTTGGATAGAGAACAGCATTTTCTGGGAGCAGAGCAGTGACAGAGATGTCAGAGGATGGCTCAATTAGAAAGACCTGCTCTGAAGGTTCCACTTTGGGCACTGGGTTTTCCTTTAAGTGTCTGGACTCAATTTGTTTTTTCTTTGCTGATGATGTCCCACTCAGTACAGACTTTGACTGCATTGTAAGACTGGACTTAGAGGGTGTTTTCACTTTGGTGGCTGGAGAAGCTGATTTGACCAGATCTGTGGTGACTTTGCTCCTTACGGGCTGGTATCTGGGAATGGGCAACTTGAGGTGCTTTTGGATTGATGGTTGCTGTTGTTGCTGTGGTGTCTGTGATGAGATGGGAGGGGGAAGCGGCACGAGAGAGAAAGTGCCATCCTGACCTGCTATTTGCATCAGTGCATAGTTTTGAGTGGGCATAACAATGGACTTGGGGCTTGTGGTGGTAGTCTCTGGGAGTGTGGGAGGAGGCTGGCAGGACAAGACCGCAGAAGAGGTGGAAGACACCATGGCCGGAGCCTTGGGTGCAATGCTTCGGAACTGAAGGCTCTTCATCTGTTACAAATGGCTGGGTTCATCAACTGGAACACAAACACAAAAATACTGCAGTTATTTCTCTTGGAGAACTATAAGATTTTCCTTTTAACTTTAAACCTCAAATTCCTCCATTAATAAATTGTCAACATTGCAACACTGTCTGTAATTGCAGTTTTAATCAGTGGTGGGCACAGCTAATCGAAAAGTTAGCTTCAATAACAACTAATATGCTAACTGAAAAGTTAACTTTTAAAATGCTAAACCGATAAACCCCTAAAAATTAGTGGAAGTTACAGCTAACTGCTAACTTTTATTATTGACTTGGCACACTGTTGGTGACTGATAAACCACTTTAGACTTTTAGCGCCACAGAGGCTTCTGAGTAAAGTCAACGCGAAGCAATTACAAACCCAAAACAAGCCAGCAACTTCTGTAAACACCCTGTCAGCTGCTGCAAAGATGTCTCACTTACCTTTCACAGTGGCAGTGTAGATCAAACGCAAGGCACTTTCACTCATGGTTTCATTTATAAACAGAGTAATTCTAGACAGTTTATCAACACATTAACAGCAACTCTGTCATTTTTACATAGTGAAAATATTGCATTTTTAAAGTAATACGCTAATTCTGAAGGTGTGAGCGTTAAACAGACAAGCGCGAAAAGGCATTATGGGAAATCAGTCTCATTTCATCACCACCCCATCCGTCAAAATGCATAGAACACTGCCATCTACTGGATGGGAGTGTGAAAAGCAGCCAACATGCTGAGTCACACTTCACAAACAGAATTTTCAGTTCTGCAAATACCTTTTTTTTAACAAATGGAGAAAATGATGCATTTACAAATACATATCTATTTGTAAAAACCAACACACAAGTTACAAATTGGAAATTTGTTTGTGAATCACAAAACACGTGTGCAAATCAAGGACTATTTGCAGATCACCCTCTGTGCATTTATTATCATGTATCATGTATTAATGAGACAAATTTAACTCCATAAATAAGTGTCTTTTCAAAAGAAAAAAAAGGTTTGCATGTACATGATGTCTTTAAAGCAGACATACTGCCGATCATAATGCATTGCAGCAATGCATTATGGGAGTTCGGGGTTTGTTTGTTTTTTATTATTATTGTTGTAGTACATGTTAGTTTAGGAGTGTTGTTAGTGTTATAGATTTGTTGTGTTTTTATTATTCAAGGAATGTAGTTAGTTTGGTGAAGAGTAATGTTGTGACCATGAATGAAATCTATGTTGCGATTCACCTCTTTTGTCACTGAGCGGCTGTATGTTGAACGTAAATGACATTTTTTTTTTCCAGCAGCAGCGGCAGCTGGCCTGCCCCCTTCTGCTGTGGGAGGGCTGAGTTCCTTACAGCAACCTGGCTGTTGCAAAACACACAGCAGACAGGAATTGTTTGGTTTAGGGCTTTACAAATGTTTTTGACCGTTCGGTCTTAACTCACTATGCCAGCTGAAAGTTAGCGAAACTAAATTGAGCAGAAGCTAATTAATCCGCTGATGGTTTTCAAAATTAGCTGAAAAGATACTCCACTAACAAAAAGTTAGCTTTTCTAATTAGCGGTTAGCAGAACTGTGCACACCACTGGTTTTAATATACAAGATCTAATGTACTTATTAGGAATAACTGAAGACTTCAGAAGTTCCTGGTCTCTTTATAAAGTTGCCAAACTCATTATTTAACCTCCCTCCAATGTTGGTACCATCAAATCTCATGAATCTGAAGGGAACATGTAAAACTGGTGTTGGTTCAAGAAGGGCATCCAGTGTAAAAGTGGTACCAAATCCCAATGTGGATCATACTGGATTGGCTGTGGTGACTGAAAAATCCCGGGAGCAGCAGAACTAAAAAACACTGGTGAACTACGTGGAAACTATGACCTCAAAGTAAAATCTGAAATGTTTATTATCAAACACACTGTACAGTTTCCAGTCATCAAACTATAGCCAAATGCAGACCTTAAATTCCTTCAATTAAAGTACATTAATAATGCAAAAGTCTATTTTTTCAGACACCCCCCCCCCCCCCCCAAAAAAAACCCCAGCCAAATAGAAAAAGAGAAAAACAAAACAATAGCTGCATTCAGGCCAGTATAGCAATTACCTCAATCAAAGAGGGCATGATTTCATTCCCATTATATATACAGTAGTGTTCAGAATAATAGTAGTGCTATTACAGTGGATTGGGATGTAGCAAAAGTTTTAAACTGGATGCTGTTCCTGATGCAGCTCCAACTATACTTGAAAACATACTCACAGCTCTTTCTGTTTCCAAACCAAGTAATATTCAGAACCTACTCTGGTTCACTTCTGAGATATGTCATGATCATGTGTGTCTACAGTGACATGGCTGTGGTGGATTCCATTATTGACTAGAGATTTGTGACCACCTGCGCTACCATAGTAGTTCCTTGTAAGTATTATACAGCAGTGTTCAGAATAATAGTAGTGCTATGTGACTAAAAAGATTAATCCAGGTTTTGAGTATATTTCTTATTGTTACATGGGAAACAAGGTACCAGTAGATTCAGTAGATTCTCACAAATCCAACAAGACCAAACATTCATGATATGCACACTCTTAAGGCTATGAAATTGGGCTATTAGTAAAAAAAAAGTAGAAAAGGGGGTGTTCACAATAATAGTAGCATCTGCTGTTGATGCTACAAACTCAAAACTATGATGTTCAAACTGCTTTTTTTAGCAATCCTGTGAATTACTAAACTAGTATTTAGTTGTATAACCACAGTTTTTCATGATTTCTTCACATCTGCGAGGCATTAATTTTGTTGGTTTGGAACCAAGATTTTGCTTGTTTACTAGTGTGCTTGGGGTCATTGTCTTGTTGAAACACCCATTTCAAGGGCATGTCCTCTTCAGCATAAGGCAACATGACCTCTTCAAGTATTTTGACATATCCAAACTGATCCATGATACCTGGTATGCGATATATAGGCCCAACACCATAGTAGGAGAAACATGCCCATATCATGATGCTTGTACCACCATGCTTCACTGTCTTCACTATGAACTGTGGCTTGAATTCAGAGTTTGGGGGTCGTCTCACAAACTGTCTGCGGCCTTTGGACCCAAAAAGAACAATTTTACTCTCATCAGTCCACAAAATATTCCTCCATTTCTCTTTAGGCCAGTTGATGTGTTCTTTGGCAAATTGTAACCTCTTCTGCACGTCTTTTATTTAACAGAGGGACTTTGCGGGGGATTCTTGCAAATAAATTAGCTTCACACAGGGGTCTTCTAACTGTCACAGCACTTACAGGTAACTCCAGACTGTCTTTGATCATCCTGGAGCTGATCAATGGGTGAGCCTTTGCTATTCTGGTTATTCTTCTATCCATTTTGATGGTTGCTTTCCATTTTCTTCCACACGTCTCTGGTTTTTTTTGTCCATTTTAAAGCATTGGAGATCATTGTAGATGAACAGCCTATAATTTTTTGCACCTGCGTATGTTTTCCCCTCGCCAGTCAACTTTTTAATCAAACTACGCTGTTCTTCTGAACAATGTCTTGAACGTCCCATTTTCCTCAGGCTTTCAAAGAGAAAAGCATGTTCAACAGGTGCTGGCTTCATCCTTAAATAGGGGACACCTGATTCACACCTGTTTGTTCCACAAAATTGACAAACTCACTGACTGAATGCCACACTACTATTATAGTGAACACCCCCTTTTCTACTTTTTTTTTTTACTAATAGCCCAATTTCATAGCCTTAAGAGTGTGCATATCATGAATGCTTGGTCTTGTTGGATTTGTGAGAATCTACTGAATCTACTGGTACCTTGTTTCCCATGGAACAATAATAAATATACTCAAAACCTGGATTAATCTTTTTAGTCGCATAGCACTACTATTATTCTGAACACTACTGTATGTATGTTTATGTATGTGAACATGAATGAGTGGCTTTCTAGTTAGTCTCAAAAATTACAATCTATCATATGCAAATTGCAGAGGATAAAAAATATCACTATTGAAAAGTATAGTGAAAAACATTCAGTGGGAAGAATTAACTAAAAGTACATAGTGGAAACAACTAACTTTTGAAGCCTGTTTTAAACATCTTTTTAAACACGGCAGAGATTTTTTTTAAACATTTTTTCATCAGAAAAGGATCACCGGGATCTGCCAGGTTAGAGTAAGCATGTGTTAAAATGCTGCTGCTGTACTGTAGATCTCCATGACTTCTGGTTTCTCTTCTGGGTATCATGCCCACAGACTAGTGCGCCGGCTGGCATGGAGGGTTTAGGGGTGTCCAGAACATATGTTTGATGGCTGTCCGTTGTCACCTCATCAGCGTGTTCAAATGCAAATTTTCCAGTCAACAGGTGCTAGACTTCAGCCAACTCACAGTTGCTCAAATTCTCCACTAGTCTCACCAAGTGTTCTGGTATGCACAGAGCTTGACTAAGTACACAGTCTATGCAAGTATTTAAGAGTCAGAGCCAGAACACATCTCTGATGAACATCACAAGTCTGTTGGATGAAATAAGAGACTCTGCCTGATAATATATATAGCACTCAGAGGTCCTGTATGTAGGCTGGCTATGCTATCCAACAACTTAGTGGGGTCCACTGTTGTACCAGGATGTCCATAACCTAACTTCATCAACCACTTTGAGAAAATAAATACAGACCACAGTCAAGTCCTTTAGATATTCATGCTTGGATTTATGGAGTACCTGCAGAGCTTGGATACAATGGATAGCTGACTAAGGCATGAAAACAACTGACTCGATGCTGAGCAGCAAGTTGCTGACACTAAACCAAATTGAGGATGAACCTTGCAAGTACCTTGCCTAGCATAGGGTGCAGTGAAATACCCCTGATTGTGCTGTAATCCAGAGAGACAAGTTCTTTCTTCCAATCGGTTGGAAAGATCTCCATCTTCCAAATAGAAGCAAAGAGAAAAAGGCGAGCAGCGCTTTCCTTCCTGTCAGCGCTGTGACCACGCATCGTGCTCCATAACAATCCTGCAAAGGCGGGATTTGTATTGATTATTATGTAGTATAATCAGGAAAGTGTTATTTATGTAACATATGCATTGATTTGTATAATGGCACTGTTTATCATGTTGATCATCTTCATTTTTATGTGGATTCCAGCGCTGGTTCATTTTGGTGTATAATTTATGCCACCTCTCGACCTGGTGTATATTTTCAGCGCAGCGTACGCCAACGACCACATTGATAAATGCCAAGTAGCGCGGCCGTTTTGGCGTACACCCCATATACGCTCAAATATCGCCGTACGCAACGTTGACACATGAGGCCCTTTGTCTCTTGGTTTGCAGAATACCTGGAAAGTAGGACACAATGCATTCAGATGGCTGGCATTAGTTCCACCTTCCTTGAGGTAAAAAAGGTGTACTTCAAGGCTCAGTTTCAGGATGCATCTTGTTCACAATATACATTACTGATCTGTGTGCAAACCTATCAAATGCCTTCTATTATCTTTATGCAGTTGACACTGTAATTTATTGTGGTTCAAACTGAATTACACAGGCAGTTGATTTTTTTTTCAGTTTGCCTTTGATGCAGTGCAGTGCCATCTGGAGAAATGGGTCTTGAATGCTGAAAAACGCTTTTTTTTTTTTTAATTCACCTGCTTCCTTGGAAAACGTACCATTAATCAAAACTGCCTGAGGTAAAACTCTTGAGCCATGGCACCAGCTACAAGTATTTGGGATTAATTATTGACACTGACCTTTCTTTTAAAGTTCATCTTAAACATTTGAGCTCCAAATTAAGGGTGAAGCCTTGTTTTTTTTTTTTTTTTATAGAAATAAGTCATGCTTCTTTCTCGGAATTAGGAAGCTTCTGATAACTGCTACTTTTTGCCTGTACTAGATTATGGTGATGGTGTGTATATATGTGCTTCCACCAGTTGTCTACAATCTTGGACTCCAGTGTACCATTGTGCACTGAGATTTATCACTAGTTGTACCTGCCTCACCCACCACAGTGAGTCATATGCTAATGCTAGCACGCCTTCCTTGACTGTAAGGCGATATACACACTGAATGACTCTGGTTTACACAGATCTTATTGGGTTAGTTCCAACTTATTTATCCATTTTCTTTGAACTGAAAACTGTTATGCTCTATGCTCAAATGATACGTTGTATTTTTTTGTAGCTCATGTTTAAAATGAAATGGGAAAGAAAGCTTTCAGTTTTTCTTCCCCTTCTGCTTGGAATGCCCTCCAATCTGAACTGAAACTGTCAGGGTTGATTTCTCTGAACGCCTGTATATAGTAATATTGGCACTGGCCAAAATATTTTTGAACATATTTGCATATCAAGCAGTTCAAGAGGTTAGGATGGAACGGTTATGGTCCTAGGTGGCTACCAACCAGGACCCAAAACAAACCTGTAGTGTGGTAGATGCAACAACGTCTGACATCAGCAAATGCTCGTAGACCAGACCTGCCCTGATGTACATACCAAATATCTGTAAAGGTCCAATGATTCACATGGGCAGCACATCAGTGGTTTGATAAAAATTAAGTCTTTCTCTAAATCTTGTAGTGTGGTGAAAACACGTTTCAGTCAAATGTGCACTTACTGATCCAGTGCACAATGAAGAACATGATTCCCTGAGTGGAAAAAAAAAATCCTGTACATAACTTCAATCATTCACATTTTCATCATTTAATGTTCCAGAAATGGACTGCATTTATATAGCGCTTTTCCATCTGCATCAGAAGCTCAAACCGCTTTCCAATTATGCCTCACATTCACTTATTCAGACAAACACACCGATGTCAGGGTTAGGGTTGGGTATTGAGAACCGGTTCTTTTCGGGTATCGTTAAGAACTGATTTGATCCACCGACACCAATAGCCTTTTTGCTTAACGATTCCCTTTTTGGCCCTTCAGAGCAGCCATTGTTTTTGAGGGTGTTTGTCGGGAAAATGATCATTTCTCTACGTTGATGACAGACCCTGTAGCAGGTCTGTCATCAACCACAACTCCGCTTTGAAGCTTGAACCACAACTCCGCTTTGAAGCTTGAACCAATGAAGCAGTGATTTGATCCGCTGCTTTGTTGGTTCGTTGATTCGCTGCTCTTCAGAAGTGGCAAGTCCACTTCTTAACCCCTCTCAAAGCCATAAAAATATGTCAATCGTGAGTCACTTTTGTGCGGATTAAAGTCACTAACTGGGACTCTTGTCTTGTTACAGACAAGCAGCGAGAATCGAAATCGAACGGGAATCCATTCCCTTGGCACAGCTCCAAACACTGCATCACTCTCTGCCGAGACAGAGTCTGGCCGGAATTAATAACTTCAAAACGAATCACTGTTTAAATCAAATGACACCTCTTTCCAAACGTTGTAATACAGACAATAAACTATAATCGACTAAAAGTTTTTTTCCTAACAAAATGAGGTGCCCTGCTTTCTTTATGAATTACATTGATGCTGATGTGCAGCACAGTTGGCTGAGCTCAGAGGTATGGAGTGAGAGTCATGCCAATAATGTCGGAAAGGAAATGCTTTTGACAAAACAACAGATTTTGTTTGTTTCTATTTCTGTCCAGAGATGAAGGATCCACCATGTAGAGTTTATTTATGTCCAGAGTTTAAGGATCCAATGACAAATTTCATATTCATTTAATTTAAAGACGCAATAAAATGTTGTTGATATAGAAAACCTGTAAAGCCTACATTTAATCAATCAATCAATCAATTTTATTTATATAGCGCCAAATCACAACAAACAGTTGCCCCAAGGCGCTTTATATTGTAAGGCAAGGCCATACAATAATTACGTAAAAACCCCAATGGTCAAAACGACCCCCTGTGAGCAAGCACTTGGCGACAGTGGGAAGGAAAAACTCCCTTTTAACATGAAGAAACCTCCAGCAGAACCAGGCTCAGGGAGGGGCAGTCTTCTGCTGGGACTGGTTGGGGCTGAGGGAGAGAACCAGGAAAAAGACATGCTGTGGAGGGGAGCAGAGATCAATCACTAATGATTAAATGCAGAGTGGTGCATACGGAGCAAAAAGAGAAAGAAACACTCAGTGCATTATGGGAACCCCCCAGCAGTCTAAGTCTATAGCAGCATAACTAAGGGATGGTTCAGGGTCACCTGATCCAGCCCTAACTATAAGCTTTAGCAAAAAGGAAAGTTTTAAGCCTAATCTTAAAAGTAGAGAGGGTGTCTGTCTCCCTGATCCGAATTGGGAGCTGGTTCCACAGGAGAGGAGCCTGAAAGCTGAAGGCTCTGCCTCCCATTCTTCTCTTACAAACCCTAGGAACTACAAGTAAGCCTGCAGTCTGAGAGCGAAGCGCTCTATTGGGGTGATATGGTACTATGAGGTCCCTAAGATAAGATGGGACCTGATTATTCAAAACCTTATAAGTAAGAAGAAGAATTTTAAATTCTATTCTAGAATTAACAAGAAGCCAATGAAGAGAGGCCAATATGGGTGCGATATGCTCTCTCCTTCTAGTCCCCGTCAGTACTCTAGCTGCAGCATTTTGAATTAACTGAAGGCTTTTCAGGGAACTTTTAGGACAACCTGATAATAATGAATTACAATAGTCCAGCCTAGAGGAAATAAATGCATGAATTAGTTTTTCAGCATCACTCTGAGACAAGACCTTTCTAATTTTAGAGATATTGCATAAATGCAAAAAAGCAGTCTTACATATTTGTTTAATATGTGCTTTGAATGACATATCCTGATCAAAAATGACTCCAAGATTTCTCACAGTATTACTAGAGGTCAGGGTAATGCCATCCAAAGTAAGGATCTGGTTAGACACCATGTTTCTAAGATTTGTGGGGCCAAGTACAATAACTTCAGTTTTATCTGAGTTTAAAAGCAGGAAATTAGAGGTCATCCATGTCCTTATGTCTGTAAGACAATCCTGCAGTTTAGCTAATTGGTGTGTGTCCTCTGGCTTCATGGATAGATAAAGCTGGGTATCATCTGCATAACAATGAAAATTTAAGCAATGCCGTCTAATAGTACTGCCTAAGGGAAACATGTATAAAGTGAATAAAATTGGTCCTAGCACAGAACCTTGTGGAACTCCATAATTAACCTTAGTCTGTGAAGAAGATTCCCCATTTACATGAACAAATTGTAATCTATTAGATAAATATGATTCAAACCACCGCAGCGCAATGCCTTTAATACCTATGGCATGCTCTAATCTCTGTAATAAAATTTTATGGTCAAAAGTATCAAAAGCAGCACTGAGGTCTAACAGAACAAGCACAGAGATGAGTCCACTGTCTGAGGCCATAAGAAGATCATTTGTAACCTTCACTTCATTTAGTACACAGAAAATTCATAAGAGGTATTGATAAGGGAACTGATAAGGAATCGGATCGATAAGCAGAACTGATAATGGTATCGATAAAATCTTATCAATACCCATCCCGAGTCAGGGTGCTTCCATGCAAGACACTCACGACACACCGGGAGCAACTAGGTGATTAAGGACCTTGCTCCAGTTCCCTTAATGATTTTCCAGTCTGGCTGGGCTTTGAACAGAGGATCTTCTGGCATGAAGCCCATTACTTAACCACTAGATCATCACCTACCCTGTTACATTTAAATAAATGTAATATGAACAATATTCTAGTGATTATCAATGAAAAAAGTTATTAACCAAACCGATTAACCAAATTATGAATGTGTTTTCAAAGAGCAGGACACTTCAACAAAAAGAAGTGTAGTTTAAAAGGTGAGCAGTGATACCCTTTTTATATTGTTTAATATTGGTGTGTATGTATGTATGTATGTGTATATATATATACACGTATATATATAGATATATATATATATATATATATATAGATATATATAGATATATATATACATACACACACACACACACACACACACACACACACACACACACACACACACACACACACACACACACACACACACACACACACACACACACACACACACACAGGAAAGTTTTCTGTCCATTTCATACTTTAACACAGCACTGGTGCTGTGTTAAAGTATGTTAAAGTTTACATGGCTCACAGGTATCCAAACTAGCCACAATGAAATTTTAGTGTGTGAAAATGCCCAACTAAACTAGCATTAGTAATTGTGGAGATCTGACCAGAATCATCTCCAGCGTGACAGAAATAACACAGTGAAGCAGAGAAAAACACACACAGAGGTCACAGATGCTACTCAATCTACCACTGGATTTGAAAAGCCAGTCTCTCTAATCTGACTGGAGTCAGAGGTTAGGGTTCGAATGATGACACCCAGGTCTGAAGCAAAGAGGTGTAATGCAAGAGTTAGAAAGAAAGAGAAGGGGAAAGGAGGGGGGAGGTGATCACCAGAGAAGGATTATCAGGTAAAGCCAGGGGATGAGAGGTGAGAGCCTGTTGTTTCTACCAAAAACAAATCAGGGTTGAAGAAGAAGGCAGGATGGAGGCAGGACAGCCATCCATCTGGAATGGAATGACATTAGACAATATTAAATTAAGAAAAGAAAAAAGTACATTCTCCTCCAGCTTGGACAAGGGTCACATGCAGAGGTGGATCACCTGATGAAGTGGCCATCCTAAATAACCTGCCCACTGGTCATTAGAGAGCTTTCAAGGAAAAACAGCTGCGCTGTGTTGAATGTTGAACATCAACAATGAGTTTCAGAAGTATTTGGAAAGCAGCTTCTGGACAGCAGTTCACTTCTTTATTATTATTTTTTTAACCTCTGGATACTCTGCCCAAGATTACATTTGGCCAAACTCCAAACAGAGATATATAAACTATATGACTGCATGAAAACCAACGCTATCACACCATGAACTAGAGATTTCATTACGAAAGGAAACTGAATTAAAAAATAACAGCTGCACACTTCTTCTTAAGCCCCTTTCATACCGGCGCAAACGTAGAGCTGCATATTGCGGCGTTGTTTTGTTTAAGTCCACCCAAAATGCGCGCATATTCAGCTTATTTCCGTCTTCATTGCATTTGTATATTTGCTTGCAGCTGTGTATGTTTGCTTTTTAATGTGTACTCACAGTCGCGTGTAGCTCAACTATTTTTAAGTTCACTCCTGCCAGCTGTGCACAACACATCGTTGCGCTTGGAAAACAGTGGACTGTAACATGAGGTTTTTACAGTTGTATACTGCCACATATGTAGCCATAGCTGCTGTTTTCTGCCTCTGTGGAAGTGGACTCAGTTTTCTACTGCAAGGTGTGGTGTAGGTCAGAAACAGAGTAATTTAAGATTATTTTATTTTTATTTTTTATCTTGGGGGATCATTTTCATTGTGTACAGATGCCGCTGAGTTTAGCTGTGGTAAAGGCTGCAGTGAATGAAGCGCTGTGACTCTAAACTTTTAAAGCTCCGGTTGCTCCAATCAGGTCCGCTGATTTGATCAAACCTGATCGATCAGGGTGTCTGATGAATGCACCAACGTGCAGTGATGGTGCATGTTGGTGTTACACAGGCTTGCTTACAGTTGCGTTATGATGCATATGAAGTACACTGGAAAATTGTGCAGATTTGGCTTGGTCCCAGTGTCGGCTAGCGTGTGATGGCGCATGGCATTATTAGTCTTACTTATAGTTGCATATGGTTGCTTACTATATGCTTACTGCCACGTATGTAACCCTTGCCGCTATTTTTCTGCCTCTCACAGTCCACTCCTGCCAACTTTTTGTTTTTTTGGCATTGTGGAAATGCACTCCGTTCTCAAAATGGTAAATGAAAAGCAAACACACTCACATTTCCAGATATACAGCGGGACATACTGCTGCCTCGTCAGGTCTCGTAACATGAGATTGCAAAGTTCAGAGTCCATTGTGTTTGCCCCCCCAAAAAAAGCAGACAATATTGCCATTTAAACTTACAAACATACTTAAACATTATGTTTCTTGTTTCAGCATGCATGAGAGAGAGGGAGCTGTAAAACCAGGTTTTACAGCCTTAAAACATCTATAATAATTGTAAAAAATAACGCTGACTACTTTGCAGATTTCGCCTATCACGGGTTATTTTTAGAACGTAACTCCCTTTTGCGGCCTCGCAGTTTCGCAGATTTTTTTAGTGCAATTTTGCATGCTTCTTTTTTAATTTTTTTAACAGCGCATTGTGTTCTGTGTCCTTATCGGGCAGGCCGGTCGGCATCACCGCAATTGCTCTTGCTGCCTCCGATGTGCATACTGAGTCTGCGGGCTCGGTAAGCGCCACGGCGGGCCGCTCACACCGCCCCGTCTGCTGTGCCGAGCTGCATCCAACTCCAGCACCAGGTCCAGAGACTACGCTCGCTGTTTTGATGCGCAGCGCCTGCTGCATGGTCTCGGTAACTGCAGCCGCAGAGCTCCATGGCCATGACTTGGATTCTTTGCGGGTCCCGCATCCGTACCCCCGGAGGGAGTGAGCGAAGGGAGAGCACGCGCATTGTGATCTGTGTGCATTTATCATTTATAGGTATATGATAAAATCGTTATCAAGTTGTTATCAAATCGTTATCAAGTTGTTTTACCACTGAATATGGCTTCAGAAAAACATATGGTTTTCTTCAGGGTGTATAAAGCCATATTCATTGGTGAACAACTTGATAACTGATAATATTCTGGTTATGAAAGGGTTATTGGCTGCATGTAAACGTAGTCATTGAAAAGGTGTGATTTTAAATGGGCTGTCCATGCTCAAAGAAGAATGGTCCTAAATACCTTCAACCAGAATCCAGAATCTAACGGGAAGGTATAGGAAGCATTTAGAGGCCGTTATTTCTGCAAAAGGAGGATCTACTAAATATTGATATATTTTTTTCTGTTGGCGTGCCAAATTTATGTACCTGCCTAATTTTGTTTAAATAATTATTGCACACTTTCTGTAAATCCTATAAACTTCATTACACTTCTCAAATATCACTGTGTTTGTCTGCTATATGATAAATTTTACTGAAATTGCTGATCCACACAAGCAATGATTTATAAAGGAAAATCATGGAAATCATCAGGGGCGCCAAAACATTTACCTACAACTGTATGATACATTTAAAAAAAATAAGTTTAATTATTTCTCCTTGAAGACAGTGGACTGTAATCATTTTCCTTCATGCACATCTTCACATGGTGTGTTACCATTATGTTAAGTTTAATGGAAATCCATACAACAGTTAAACACAGTTACACACAAGCAATTATTTTTCCTGGAAGACTTGAAACCGGAATTATTTTCTGACATGCAGATCTTCATATAGTGGCCTGCCATTGTATGAAGTTTCAATGAAATCCACAAACTGGTTTTCTTACAAGATTCATGGACAGACTGAGACACCGTGTGATTTCTGTATATTCCCAGACTTTTTGTTTGCGCAGGGTATTATGAACTTGCAATATAATAGAGTTGACTGACTTTACAATCAAGTTTAAATGAGTAACTGAAGTGGGCCAAATGTAGTAAAATTAGTAAAATTTGCAGTGTACAAGGCAGCATGAAAATGGAGAAAGTTTCTTTTACTTAAAAAAAAAAAAAAAACTCTGAAAACAGTGTGATGGAAAACAGAGCAGAGAGCAGAGTTGTGTGAGGTTTGTTATCTCCCTTGTCGGTGACAGTAATGCTTATCTGGACTCGAAGATAGAGCCTGGAGATGGAAGCAGTCTGGAATGAAATGTGTGTGTGTGTGTGTGTGTGTGTGTGTGTGTGTGTGTGTGTGTGTGTGTGTGTGTGTGTGTGTGTGTGTGTGTGTGTGTGTGTGTGTGTGTGTGTGTGTGTGTGTGTAAGTGCCCGTGTGTGTCGTGGAAGGGCCAAACATCGAGCAGGGGCCAAGCTCCCCCAGGTTTTCCACCAGATGAAAGGCCACGATCTGGGCCAGATAAAACGGCACAGAGATCACAGAGATTGTGGCGAGCCAGCTGTGAGGAGCGATGTCCAGCAGCCATGTTACACTTTACATGAACAGGCAGCAATTTAAATCCAAAATATGAAAAAGCAGCAAAACTATTTTGAATTATCCTATAAATCAGACAAAAATTAGGATAATTGCATTTGGATGTATTTAAATGGGATGTTTTTGTTTTGTTTTATTTTAAAACACATTTGTATTGTACAAGGAAAAAGCACTAACATCGGAATAATAATTATTAATTATTTAAGGTTACAAAGAGCTGTGATTTAGAAGGAAAATAAGTCATTCTGGTGTTATATGGAAAACTTAAATTCTACTGCGAGGCAGATCTGCAATCTACACATTATTTAAGCTCCGCTGTTCCACTGAGTGACTGGGACATGTGGGTCACTGTACACACGGGTCAGTAAGGGCTAGCCTGTCTCACTGACAGTGACCATGATGCAAAAATGTTTGATTCTCAATGGAAACAATTATACAAATATCTTATACTGCAGTATGAGTACAAATTGTGTAATCTATGAATATTACAAAAAAGGGCACATCATGAACATAGTGAGTATGAGTCACTGCTTCACTACAAAGTATATTTTAACACTGCATCAATTCTCCCTACTGCATATCGGAGACGAAAAAAAAAAAATCCAGAATGCACTGCTTTTTCAACAGCCAGGTTTTTTCCCCAGTCAGACAAATTTCTGACTCTCTTCACCTAAAGCAATCAAAGGGAAAAATGTGATTATTAACCATCAGATGACAAATTAAAACCTCTTAAATCATTCTAAAGCAGTGGTTTTCAAACTGTGAGGTGCGTCCCCCTGAAGAATGAGCAAATATTTGCATGAAAACAATAAAGTTCATCAATTTGAACATTAAATATCTTGTGTTTGTGGTGTATTCAATTGAATATAGGTTGAAGAGGATTTGCAAATCATTGTATTCTGTTTTAATTTATGTTTTACACAATGTCCCAACTTCACTGGAACTGGGGTTGTACTCAAAAGCCAAAGTCCTTAATCACCAAGGTGTTCAATGTGTGTAATTGAGTGCCCTGCATAGCAGCAAGCAGACATCATTGTGAGTTTGTGTAAATGGATGAATGTGAGGATGCGAGGCATCATTGTAAAGCACTTCGAGCATCTGCTTCAGATGGAAAAACAATAGAAATGCAATCCATTTACCATTTACCAAATTGTGAAATATCTTTAATGATCATTAAGGCTTAAGCAAGCATGCAACACAACAGTCCACTGGTTCGCGCAACAGAATATTTTAATCATATTTCCATGATCATTATGTATTCCTGTGAAAATCACTTTATAACACGTTAGTTTTATTAGAAACGTTTTTAACAGGTGTTTGACATATGCAACACAGCAGAACATGGCGGGGTAATGAGTCATGTTTTAGAACAGTCTCAGCACAGCAGTGAGTGGAAATACTGTACTCATCCAAGTATCATTTGGATTATTTAATTTCTTTTCCCTCTTGAATAAACTTATCAGTGATACATCTTCCTGCATACAGTATTTGAAAACTGTTCTTCCTTCTGCAGTGCAAGAAACTTTGCTGCATGTCATTTATATACGAGGGCTGTCAATAAAGTTACGGTCCTTTTTATTTTTTTCAAA
This sequence comes from Thalassophryne amazonica, assembly GCF_902500255.1. NCBI lineage: Eukaryota > Metazoa > Chordata > Actinopteri > Batrachoidiformes > Batrachoididae > Thalassophryne > Thalassophryne amazonica. Next base: position 89,517,901 of record NC_047103.1, on the reverse strand, counting down.
AACTATATGGATTTCATTCATATGCTTTTACGTCAGACATGCTTGAACCCTCGTGCGCATGCGTGAGTTTTTCCACGCCTGTCGGTGACGTCATTCGCCTGTGAGCACTCCTTGTGGGAGGAGTCGTCCAGCCCCTCGTCGGAATTCCTTTGTCTGAGAAGTTGCTGAGAGACTGGCGCATTGTTTGATCAAAATGTTTTCTAAACCTGTGAGACACATCGAAGTGGACACGGTTCGAAAAATTAAGATGGTTTTCAGTGAAAATTTTAACGGCTGATGAGAGATTTTGAGGTGATTCTGTCGCTTTAAGGACTTTTCACGGTGCGAGACGTCGCTCAGCGCTCTCAGCCGCCGTCGTCAGCCTGTTCAAGCTGAAAACCTCCACATTTCAGGCTCTATTGATCCAGGACGTCGTGAGAGAACAGAGAAGTTTCAGAAGAAGTCGGTTTCAGCATTTTATCCGGATATTCCACTGTTAAAGGAGATTTTTTTTAATGAAAGACGTGCAGACGGGTCCGCGCGTCGGGACGCAGCCGCCGCAACGCTCCGCCACAGGAAAAACACCTCTGTTGAAAGCCTTAAGGACAAGTTGGAACATGTGCTGCCTGTTAAACAATTTCTCATGTACTCACTCCACTGAAAGCCATCAAAAGCCGCCTGGATTTTACAAATTGTTATCAACACGGAGGTGTTTCTCCTGTGCCGCCGCACCGCGCCGGCTGCGTCCCGACGCGCGGACCCGTCCGCACGTCTTTCATTAAAAAAATCTCCTTTAACAGTGGAATATCCGGATAAAATGCTGAAACCGACTTCTTCTGAAACTTCTCTGTTCTCTCACGACGTCCTGGATCAATAGAGCCTGAAATGTGGAGGTTTTCAGCTTGAACAGGCTGATGACGCCGCCTGAGAGCGCTGCACGACGTCTCGCACCGTGAAAAGTCCTTAAAGCGACAGAATCACCTCAAAATCTCTCATCAGCTGTTAAAATTTTCACTGAAAACCAGCTTAATTTTTCGAACCGTGTCCACTTCGATGTGTCTCACAGGTTTAGAAAAAATTTTGATCAAACAACGCGCCAGTCTCTCAGCAACTTCTCAGACAAAGGAATTCCGACGAGGGGCTGGACGACTCCTCCCACAAGGAGTGCTCACAGGCGAATGACGTCACCGACAGGCGTGGAAAAACTCACGCATGCGCACGAGGGTTCAAGCATGTCTAACGTAAAAACATATGAATGAAATCCATATAGTTTTTGAAAAAAATAAAAAGGACCGTTACTTTATTGACAGCCCTCGTATACACAGTTGTGCTCAAAGGTTTACATACCCTGGCAGAAGTTTAGTTTTTTGGCCATTTGTCAGAGAACATGAATGATAACACAAAAACCTTTTTTCACTCATGGTTAGTGGTTGGGTGAAGCCATTTATTGTCAAACTGTGTTTACTCTTTTGAAATCATAATGACAACACAAACTACCCAAATGACCCTGATTAAAAGTTTACATACTCCTTTTCTTAATACTGTGTATTGACCCCTTTAACATCACTGACAGCTTGGAGACTTTTGTGGTAGTTTTGGACGAGGCTCTGATGGTAAAGCTGCCACTGAATATGTCTTGGACTTTACTTACATTAATTACAAAGAAATACAAACAATATGGCACTTTATGGTAAATCTGCATGGAGTATACAGTTCTCACAAACTGAGTGACTGTGCAAGAAATAGAAAGCCGCGTTCACACCGCACGCGACGTGAGCGATGGCAACGACAGGTTGCCATGTAATCCCTATGGAAGGACGCGTTGTGGTGCCACAAAAGTTCAAGCCACGCAACGCGACGCGATGGATGCGAATGAAGCGATTTTGAGCGATTGGCGTGTTTGTGACCAATCAGGGACTGGATATGTAGTGACGTGAAGATGTCTGGAGTTTATACTTGATGTGACCATGTCCTGTCTCTGGCAGCCAGCCTGTGAGCAGGACTTATGTCCCCTTTTGTCCTTTATTTTGCAATTATGATGCAGCAGTTTTTTTTTTCACGTGCGCGCGCGAACAAATCGTCCGTGAAGATAATTTAATTAACTACACAGATGTATAATAAAACAAATGGTGACTGGTTTATAACACAATGATGAGAGTTTGAGGGGAGAGAGAGCGAGGAATCACAGCGGCAGACAGTTTTTTTTTTTTTTTCTTTGTTCGTATGTGTGCGCGCGAACGGGACAGGAGGTCCTCAAGCTGGGTCCTTGAGAGGCAGAAGTACAGCTGAAAGCGGCCGTCATTCAGACGCAACTCCTGCAGCAAATGATGAAACTCCCCGAATTGGGAACGGCTCATGAGGATGTTGTGAACCCAGCGACGGCGCCGCTGGCAAAGTCTGTCAGCTTTCCACAACAAATAGAGCACAGCAACCTGCTCTGTGTGATCAAGGTCTGCCATGTTGACTTGACGCCGAGCGGAATGGAAGCTCCTCCTATTTGATGACACACTGGAGTGAATTTTCGCAGCTAAAGTTCCGCCCAAGCCAGAGTGATACACCAGGCGATGGTGGCGCGTCTGTCGCCCAAATTTGTGGCGTTGCGTCTCGCCCGGTGTGAACGCGGCTGAAGAGTGAGGAAAGCCACCAAGACACCCAGACAACTCAGAAGAAGTTATAGGCTTACGTGGCTGTGATTAGAGAAATTATATACAGTACAAGCTTTGCATTTTGTATCACCAGTTATCCATCTTCATGATGAAGTGGTATAGAGGAGGATTTTCTTAAAAAGAACACCTGAAACTTTAGCAACAAATTGCCAGAAGGTACATCTGAGATGCAAGCCTGGATTTTTCTGTGTAGGCTCTCAGTTGTCCAGGTGGTTTCCATAGTAGAGAAGCTTGAATCTTCGACTGGACGGGGTGCTTGATGCGAGGACGTTTCGCTTCAAATCGCAGAAGCTTCCTCAGCTAAAATTCTTGCTCTGGTAGTCTGACTTCTGTCTTAACTCTTGTAGAGAAGAATAATAATTATTATTCTATTCTTATTCTATTATTAAATAATTATTATTCTTCTCTACAAGAGTCAAGACAGAAGTCAGACTACCAGAGCAAGAATTTTAGCTGAGGAAGCTTCTGCGATTTGAAGCGAAACGTCCTCGCATCAAGTACCCCAGTCCAGTCAAAGATTCAAGCTTCTCTACTAAGCCTGGATTTGATGTGTTCTGGTGAAAGAAAATCCTTCTCTGCTCTACTCCACTATGAAGCTAAAGCCCATTTCACACCGGGGCTGCTCCCAGTTGCTCCATTTTGCATCATGACGACGCACGAATTTCTGCGTCAGGTGCGTGCAGCAGGGGGTAGCGAGGAGGTGAGGATGCAGCCTGCAGGATCTCTGCACAGAGAGTGCACAGTTTGGCTGCAGACAGACTGTGCACTCTGACTTCTCTTCTACTTTATATGTGTTCTTGTGCTGAGCTGCAGGTCTGCGCTCTGAGTTCTGTTATAGTTTATCTTTCCTCCTTTGACCGCGAGATGCTAACCGTCCGTGTGTAAATGTGGAGATGTCTGGAGTTCTACTTGATGTTGACATGTCCTGTCTCTGATGAGAGTCTGAGGGGAGAACAAGGAACTAATGCCTGCAGCCAGACAGTTTTTTTTTTCCTTTCTTTATTGTTCACATGTGCGAGCGTGAACGAACCCTCTGTGAGTAGACTGGAGATGTCCGGACTTTTTACTGGATGTCTCTGGCAATCAGTCTGTGAGCAGGACCTTTATGGATTTTATTTAAACACATTTGTGAGAGAAGAAGCTGCTTCACAGTGCCTCTCTACACCAGATAGCTCCACACAGAGAGGAGCTGCAGCTGCAATCAGCATTTTTTTCCCCCTGTGGTCTTTTTTTAAGTGTGTAGTTTTTACTGCATTGAGTACACGGTATAAAAACAATCCTGCATGATTTATACTTCAGGAACAATGGAACACAGCAGAAATCATAAATTGGCATTGGGTAACGTTGTCTTGAGAGTGTGTAGCTTCCAGTCACGTTGAGTACCGTCCTGTTGCTCTGACTTGCTCTGAAAACCACTTAATTCTGCGTTGAGCATTTTTTTGTTTGCGCCCCTTGCGCTGTTGTGGTGCCGAGCTGCATCATCTTGGCACAAGGTTGCTTCCACATGGCGTCATCATAATGACGCATGATGCAACCGGGAGCAACTGGGAGCAGCCCCGGTGTAAAAGGGGCTTAAGAGTAGTGATCTAAATGTCCTAATAACTCAATTTTAGTTTCATCAGTCCCCAGCACCTTATTCCAAAATGAAGCTGGCTTGTCCAAATGTGCTTTAGCATACCTCAAGCGACTGTGGTGTGAACACAAAAAAAGGCTTCCTCTACATTAGAGCATGTCCTTGTGCAAAGTGTGCTGTGTAGCTGAATGATGCACAGAGACACTATCTGCAGCAAGATCATGTTGTAGGTCTTTGGAGCAGGTCTGTGGGTTGACTATGACTGTTCTCACCATCGTTTACTTCAGCTTATCTGAGACTTTTCTTGGCCTGCCACTTCAGGACTTAACTAGTACTGTGCCTGTGGTCTTCCATTTCCTTCCTCACAGTGGAAAGTGACAGGTGAAATCTCTGAGATAGCTTTTTGTATCCTTCCCCTAAACCATGATGTTGCACAATCTTTGTTTTCAGGTCATTTGAGAAGTGTTTAGAGGCTCCCATGTTGCCACTCATTACAAGAGATGCAAAGAGGGGAAACAGTTGCAAATAGCCACCTTAAATACCTTTTCTCATGATTGGATTCACCTGTGTAAGGTGGTCAATCGTCAATGAGCTTACCAAACCAATTTTCTGTTCCAATAATTATCGCTAAATGTATTCAAATCAATAAAATGACAAGGATGCCCAAATTTATGCACCTGCCCAATTTTGTTTAAATAATTATTGCACACTGACAAAAAACTCCTGTAAGAGTGAAATGTGCTGTTCATTTCCAAAGTAAACGCTTTGTTGATCCGGGACATCGTCTGACTACCACAGAAATGGCAGAAGAGTTTGACATCAGCACTTTTTCGGCATGAAAAGACGTGCAGAGGGATTCACGCGTCAGGATGGAGGCGCAGGGCACAGAACAAAAAGCAACGCCGTGATGAAGCCTAACAGGACATGTTGTAGCATGTCCAGTTCGTCCACAATTTCTCGGATAGTCACACGACTGAAAAGCCACCGAAAGCCGTCTGAATTTTCCGAATGGTACAAGAGCTGGGCATGTTAGGGCTTGTCCTGTGAGACCAACACGTAGGTGCTTTCGTCCCGCGCCACGAGCGGCTCCGTGGCGAATTTCTCTGCTCCTCTTTCCATTACAAAAACTCCTGTAACAGTGGAATGTGCTGAAAAAGTGCTATGTCCAGCTGTCTTGCCATTTCTCTGGTAGTCAGACGACGTCCCGGATCAACAAAGCGTTCACTTTCGATATGATCTGGTCGTTTGAGCCTGTCGATCGCCGCTCGGTGCGCGGTGCGCCATCCGCCGCTGTGAGCCGTCTTTAATCCAGTTGTAATTGTCCTTAATCTCTGTGATCCCCATAAGATCTTCACTGAAAGCCATCTGAATTTTCCAAATGGTTTCCACCTGGCTGTCTCTCACACTTTCTGAAAAAATGTTGATGAAGCAAAGCGGCAGTCGATCAGCCAATTTCCTGACAATGAAAACCTGACGAGGGGGCTGGACCACTCCTCCCACAAGGCATGCTCACAGGCGAATGACGCAACCAACAGGCGTGAAAAAAACTCATGCATGCGCACGAAGGTTCAAGCTTGGCTGATGCAATCACACATGATTCAAATCCATATAGTTTTTGCAAAAAATAAAAAGGTCTGTTACTTTTCTAACAGACCTCGTATTTGCACAATAATTCCTTTCATGGCCTAATGATTCCTGAGCAGTCATTGCAGTGCCTCTAAATAATAAAATGAGGTAATGCTCTTTGAAGACAGATGCAGTAAAATTCTGACTACCAATGGCTTTTGACCCAGTCCAACAAGGCTGCATTGCATTCTGGGGAAGTTTTAACATCTTCAACCATCCGTGCTCACAAATTATTCAAATGAACACACAAACACGGTCACATATGTGCAGATAAAATGGCTGCCAGCTCAGAAGTGAGTGGCACTGAAGTGGGGCAGAGCTGACAGCACCGAGTGCATGTCTGTGTGCAGGCTGAAGGTTTTAAGAGTTCATGTGTACCTCCCGCAGGCAGCCAACATGGCGTCCGACACTTGCACTTTGCTCAACACTAAACCTCTAAATGACCTTTCCTCTGCCTGTGACATTTGCACCTCTCTGAATAGGTCAAACAGCACTATGGACTGGTGAATAAATGGAATAATGCTACAGCAACCCCCCCCCCCCCCCCCCTCCAAAAAAAGACCACAAGAGGGAAAGTGCAATGATGCACAGAAAGGACAGAAACATGCAAATGATATCATGTTCCAGTATTTTGCAAATTATCCTGATTCAGCCTTTGACAGATTAGACAGTTTTGTTACTCCAGATCAAGTTTTTAATGCCACGTCCCCCGTAAGGCCTGAAGGAAGAGAAAGAATTGTTCTCCATCTGTCAAAGCGTTCTTGCATTAGTCACACTTTCTTGTGCACACAAAAATTTTTAGCAAATTTGTTCTGAACTGGAAATCTTAAATGAGTGCATCTTGGACTTTGAATATGAGCATGAACAGGTTTCACCTGCACCCTCTGAAGACCACCCACCGTCATGTTTCCATCAGTTACACTTTCTTGTGTACATGATAACTCAAACGTTTTCAGATTTTCACTAAAATTGAACTGGACATTCAAAAGGGGTGCATCTCAGAAGACTAAATACGTGTACAATCATGTTTTCATTGTTCATCATTCATTAACAGAGAACAGAGAACAGAACACAGAGGTGTTATCGAGTAGACCAACACAATTTGAAATTCTTCACTTTTGGATATAAACAAACACCCAGTTTGATCAACGGAGCTTCTACAAATTTATCTGAGGGGAGAGTAATTAAAAATAAAATGTGACATTAGTGCACCTCTAAAGTTTTATGATCGGCTAAGGATAGCTTCATCGTTTAGCCTTTACCTGCAAAATCCCTCAGTCAAGCTGAGTGAGCGTTTTAATTTCTAAATTGTTCAATCTATTTTTATTTTTACCAAATAAAGCCAGACAGTTTTTAATTGTTACTGCTGTGACTACTTTAAATAACTTAATTTTTTTAAACTGTTTCGTGTTTCTTTATATTGTAAGAAATATATCTCTTCACTTCTCCCACATCAGGAACATTTCAACATTTGTTGTGCAGAGAACCTTGTGAATACAAATGTACTTCCAAAACTTCCAGTGATTGAGCTGAACACCAAAACCTGCTGTCCAGATGGAAGAAGAGAACATCTCTGCTATTCAAAATGTGAGGAAAGTGTCTCCACACCACCACCAAGAGGGTGAAGATGCAGAGGAGACCTTCATCTGGTTAAATGTCCTGAGAGTCCAGCTCACCTGTCATCTCTGAAAACCAGCACCTGCTGCTACGCTTCTAAATAAAACAAAGGCTCTTTAAAAAGCAATTATTTTATTATTTGAAAAACTGTTTCCTTTTATATTTTAACATTAAATGAATGAATCATTAAACATGTCCACAAAGTCAAAGTTCAGTCAAAAAGACACCTGCACAGGTAGAAGCCCTGCCCCTATTGTGCACAATTTTAAAGCATTCACAATTACTAGAATAGTCACATAAATATTTTAGAAATTACTCTATCCTGATAACAACATTCAAAGCAATCACATAGTCAACGAAGATGTAATTAAATATTGAAATGACAAAATAAAAAATGATTCCATCATGAGGTTTATGTCACATTTAGAAATCCTAATTAACAGACACACTGCAGTCATTGTTACATCATCTCCTCTTGTGTTTATGATAAATATTTATTTATGGTGTCTCTTTTTCCTGATTGAAATGCAAATAAGTATGAATGAATCAACCAGACATAAAAATGTACACATTACTTTTCATGTCATTTTATTTTTCTAAACATAAATGTCCAAGGTTCCTTATAATGTTAATTAAGAAATCACGTCATCTGAAACAACAACAGACAAGTTATGGTTTTATTTTACAGATGAACAAAGATTTCTAAAGAATCTTTATTTCTTAAAACTATTTTAATTACAAGTTTTCTAATGTAAGTTTTTTTTTTTAACTTCTAAATTTAATCAGAAATTAATCTTGAGGTAAGAAAAAAAAAACGTGTAAGAATTTTCTTCAGAAAACTGCTGTGTATAAATGAACAGTTCTGTGATATATTTCTGCACTCGGTCCTCTTCCGTGTTTTGGTGTGAGGCCAAGTTTCTATTGGATGCACAAAGCTAGTCACAGCAGGCAGCAGTGAAAGTTGGATTAGGTTGAACTTTGACCGTGGCGGCCGCGTCTAGACCCGACGCCAAGCAGCAATGCGCGCTCCCGACAGAGTGCCGAAAATGCGACGCTTCTCATTGAAAATAATGGATTTAAAGCGATGTGTTTAATGCCATGAATGTGTTCAGCGTGAAAGGCCCTTAAGATGTCTTGTAAATACTTCAGAAGTATTATCTGGTTGCAAAAACAGCATTTTAAGTTTCAAAGTGTTTTCAACTCTTTTTCTCGCTAATTTTTTACAAAAGATATGAGGGAAAAAATGGCAAATATATTACATTTATACAGAAATACAAATGTTTGAGTGTATTCCGCCATCTTGAGTTATTTTGTTCCAATAAGCTACATGCTGATGTCACGCTGCCTTTTCACTCAGATTGGCAGTCGCTGTGTCTCATCACGCAGCATTTTACCAAAATAGACGTCTCATCTATACTGGCCCTACATAGCAGGCAGCATAGCGAATGTTGTCACTTGACATTGCAAAAAACCCACTTTGATTGAAAATAAATAGCCGGTCACTGCTTTTTCTCTGTCACTTGTAGCTAATGTGACCGCAGTGTAAAGGTTAACAGCCTCAGAACAGTCTCCAAACAGAAAGGACACAAATGCAGCAAGTAAAAGCTAGTCTGTTTTAGGTGATAAAATGACACACTGTCTTCAGGTAGTTTCTGCAGTTTGCCAGAAAATCACATATTTAATCAGGTTTCTACAATCACTTTATAACTGTGGGATAATTTGCAACTGTTTTCTGCTTTTATGCTGGGTATAATATCTACAACAAAAAAATGTAACAATGCTAAAATACTCTCGGCCGTATGAGCATCGTCTTCTTTATCATTTGCAGTTGTTTAATTGGTATCCGAGAATATATATATATATATATATATATTCTATTCAATTCCCAGTCACAGTACCTGTCTGTGACTTGGACAAGACACTTCATCTGCATTGTCTCAGTCTACCCAGCTGTAACCTGAGTCAGACTGGCCTGGCGCACCGTCCAGGGGGACTTGCAGACTTGCGACACTCTACAAAATCCAAGAGTAAGCACGGGGACCGATGGGAAGAGTTCTGTACAGGGCTTGCTTCTTTCTTACACTGATCAAACGTTTACATTGCATTACAAAATTCTTGGATTTATCTAACATTTTTTACACAATACTATACTGCCTTTTTGCATTTGTAGGAAAAGGAATATTATCTATTTGTATGATTAAGCATCATGCAGAACAAAATAGAATATTCTGATAACAAACAAGGTGATCCAGGAGAGGATCAGGCCAGCGCTGAAAATGAAAATTTTGGATCTTGAAAGCTGAAGCAGACATGGTCCAAAAGTAATCGTGTGTCTGCTGCAGCCTCCTGTGAATGTTTAGTGAGCATCACCTTGGACTGGACTTGTGTGCAGTCATCAGAGAGTCTCAACCAATTTTGTTTTACTTTTCGTAATGTAAGTTTATGCACACAGAGAGAGCAGTGACTTCATACAGTGTTAAATTAGGTGCTGCCCAAAACTGCTTTATTTTAAATGTAATGAAAGTGTGAAATTTACATTCATTCATTTTTAGCCACTTATCTGGGTCCAGGTCGGGGTGGCAGCAGAGCAAGCAGCTCAACCCACATATCCCTATCCTCTGCCAAGTCCTTTAACTCTTCCAAGGGATCACAGTTGGAGGTGCCTGGAAGACCTCCCTAGGGAGACGACCAGGGGGCATCCTCACTAGGTGTCCAAACCACCACAGTGGCTCTACTTCAAGTCCCTCCCAGACAGCTGGGCTCCTCATCCTGTCCAGGAGTGTAAGCCTAGATATCTGGTGATGGAGCTTCATTTCCACCTCTTGTAACCATGATCTTATTCTTTCAGTCATTACCTTCAGCTCATAACCCTCGGTGAGGATATAAGTGTAAAGTGACTGGTAAATTGAGAGCCTCGCCTTCCGGCTCAGCTCCTCCTTCACCACGACGGTCCAGTACAGCACTGGTAGAAAAGGACAAGGCAGCATCTACTATATAAACAGCATCTTTAATATTCTGCACAAATTTTCATGATTTAGAAACTTGTTATAAACCTGCGCTAACACTTGCATGACTTTGATTTATGCACTTGCAAGCACATCGCCGTGACGATCCCACCTACTGTGCTCCCAACTGGATGCTGTGTATATAAAATATTTATTTCGTAGCAGAGTAATCATTTTCTCTGCAACTTGTCTTTTGAAAATGGCTCTAATTGCTTCCTGAATCACAGAGGGATGCTCCAGCAGTGCCGTTCGTGTGCGCTGAATGAGCTGGAGAAAGCATTTGGAGCCATCTAAAAAGGTAATTATTTGTCATGTTTACATTGTCATGGCTTGGTACAACAGTTGCAGGTTCTTTCCTTCATGTCTGCAGCTGTTAAAGTATATTTATGATAGATTTAACATCTCATTATAAATCTTCAGACGAGCTAGCTCTGATGCGATCCTCTGGCGCAACCACTCGCTCTGTTCACTTCTTTACTCCACTTGACGAGCTGCATGTTGTGCAATTGCAATTGCATGCACTGGTGCCCCTCTCACATTCAGTCTACACCCATTAAAGACGAGGTTACTCTCCTGCATGACACAGGTCATGCAAGTGCGTGAATCAAAGTCATGTAAGTGTCAGTGGGCCTTAAGGCCTTACACCAAGACTGCTAATAACAGGCAAGGGGAAATCCTGGCAAGGTGTGGAGAGTGAAAGGTAGAGACGATCACAGCATGCAAGAAATTGTGAAGGAGATGGGAAATGGAGGTAAACGTAATGGTTGGATTGATGAGCTATTTTTATAATAAGGTCAGTGAGAGCTGTGGGATTTCACTCTCCTAGCAGACACACACACACACACACACACACACACACACACACACACACACACACACACACACACACACACACACACACACACACACACACACACACACACACACACACACACACACGAGCCGTGGCTGTGAACTACTTCTGCTGAGTGGAACAGCCACTCAGCAGGAAGGTGTGGATGTGGAGGTGTAAATTAAACTTGATTGGTGGGAACTTTTTTCTGCAAGTGATCACCTCAGATAGAGATTTTACTGATGAGTTAATTCAGAAGGGTGTTCATCAATGAAATCACCTGCTGAGCTGAGCAGTGAGCACACTGCCATCTCATTATGTTCCATAGCTGCCCATCCCTGCTTTAGAGAATGTGAAAACAAAAACTGCAAAATTAAAACAAGAATGACATTTGCTCTTTTACAGTAAATTCTCGCAGTTGGCATGACATCACACGTGACATAATTTCTAGGTACCATCTTTGTTTGGGGGAAACGTGAGCACGTCCGCAAAGTCTGTTTCTCTACTTCCAAGTTTGATTTTTTGATGTTGTATCAGTATGAAGAGAATTTGCCACCTGAAGCACGGAATCGATACAGAAAGAAGCTGGAGTTGGCAGGAATCCGAAAATACCCGTATAAGATTACTGGAGACGACTGGTTAGATGATCCTAAACAATGGCCAGAGATAGATTACAAAGCCATCTACACATACTTCATCAAGATTCCTCGTGAGTATTCTTTTATTTATATATATATATATATATATATATATATATATATATATATATATATATATATATATATATATATATTAAATAAAAGAATATATTAATAATTGTATCAGTTAAGCCCCGGTCACACGGCACTAACGATGGACACCGAAGCCAAAACAAAACAAGAAATCTGGACTTACATCGACTTTCAGAGACATCGTTTAACCGTCATCGAGCTTCATTTCTGAAGCTGGAGCTTTATCAGAATTTTCAAACTGTTGAAAAATGTTAACGGATCCTGATAACTACCTCAATTCATAAATATTAACACAAAAAGTACTTACGAGATGAAATGGGCAGAACACAGATAGCAGAACCAGACCTGGGACTCCATTGATTCTTTTTGTTGATACTCCCATCTGTTTTTGTAGCAGCCCTGTTGACTGCAGCGAGCCATTTGTCACGCCTGCATTTCTCAGATGGTGTACAGATGGTGTACCTGTACAGCCCGGAACACAACAACTTTTGGGCATTTTTGTGCTGCTTTCAATGTTACCGAAGTCGCACAATTCCCCCAAACTAAGATGGCGTCTCGCTTCTGGCTAGGAAGTTCCCAGATGTCTGACTGAGAGAATACTGTTGAGTAACTCCACTCTCATTAGCTACATTTACAGTGAGGAAAATAAGTATTTGAACACCCTGCGATTTTGCAAGTTCTCCCACTTAATCAGTCATAAAGGGGTCTGAAATTTTCATCTTAGGTGCATGTCCACTGTGAGAGACATAATCTAAAAAAAAAAAAAAAAAAAATCGGAAATAAAAATGTATGATTTTTTTAAAATAATTTATCTGTATGTTACTGCTGCAAATAAGTATTTGAACACCTGTGAAAATCAATGTTAATATTTGGCACAGTAGCCTTTGTTTGCAATTACAGAGGTCAAACGTTTCCTGTAGTTTTTTACCAGGTTTGCACACACTGCAGCAGGGATTTTGGTCCACTCCTCTATACAGATCTTCTCTAGATCTTTCAGGTTTGGAGTTTCAGCTCTGTCAAAGGATTTTCTATTGAGTTCAGGTCTGGAGACTGGCCAGACCACTCCAGGACCTTGAAATGCTTCTTACAGAGCCCCTCCTTAATTGCTCTGGCTGTGTGTTTGGGGCCATTGTCATGCTGGAAGACCCAGCCATGACCCATCTTCAATGCTCTTACTGAGGGAAGTAGGTTGTTTGCCAAAATCCCACAAAACATGACCCCATCCATCCTCCTTTCAATACGGTGCAATGGTCCTGTTCCCTTTGCAGAAGAGCACTCCCAGAGTATGATGTTTCCACCCCCATGCTTCACGCTTGGGATGGTTTTCTTGGGGTTGTTCTCATCCTCTAAACATGGTAAGTGGAGTTTATTCTAAAAAGCTCTATTCTGGTCTAATCTGACCACATGACCTTCTCCCATGCCTCCTCTGGATCATCCAGATGGTCACTGGTGAACTTCAAACGGGCCTGGACATGTGCTGGCTTGAGCAGGGGGACCTTGCTGCCCTGCAGGATTTTAAACCATGACAGCATCATGTGTTACTAATGTAATCTTTGTGACTGTGGTCCCAGCTCTCTTCACGTCATTGACCAGGTCCTCCTGTGTATTTCTGAGCTTTCTCAGAATCATCCTTACCCCACAAAGTGAGATCTTGCATGGAATCCCAGACCGAGGGAGATTGACAGTCATCTTGTGTTTCTTCCACTTTCTCATAAATAATCATAACAGCTGTTGTCTTCTACCAAGCTGCTTGCCTGTTGTCCTGTAGTCCATCCCAGACTTGTGCAGGTCTACAGTTTTGTCCCTGGTGTCCTTAGACAGCTCTTTGGTCTTGGCTATGGTGGACAGGTTGGAGTGTGATTGATTGAGTGTGTGAACAGGTGTCTTTTATACAGGTAACAAGTTCAAACAGGTGCAATTAATACAGGTAAAGAGTGCAGAATAAGAGGGCTTCTTAAAGAAAAAATAACAGGTCTGTGTGAGCCAGAATTCTTGCTGGTTTGTAGGTGCTCAAATACTTAATTGCAGCAGTAACATACAAATAAATTATTTTTAAAAAATCATACATTGTGATTTATGGATTTTTTTTTTTTTAGATTATGTCTCTCACAGTGGACATGCACCTAAGATGAAAATTTCAGACCCCTCCATGATTTCTAAGTGGGACAACTTGCAAAATTGCAGGGTGTTCAAATACTTATTTTCCTCACTGTATATGAAGGGCTCCAACATCAGTGGAATCTAGTCAGAATTGAATAATTCTGATCAGAGAACCCACAGGTGTCACGTGACAAATTAAAAAAAGATCAGATGGATTTGTGCATTTATCTATGCATTATTAAGTATCATGCAAAACAATCAAATTTACTATTTTGATATTGAAGATACAACAAAAACAATACATTTTTAACGAATCTTCAAATGAGATCACAATAAAATTACAGGAAAAATACATTTAAGAAAGAACTTTAACAACCCAGCAATAGATAAAAACAAGGAAGAAGTTGCACTCAAATTATATAACTGACTAGTAAATCATAATTAGAAATTGTACCAATCACTTTCCACCTTGCATTTAAATATTTTGTCATAAAGAGTATTTATTTCATAATGGGTTTTTTTTAAAGATATCTGCAAATAAAGGGCAAAGTATTAAAAAGGCATTCATGTGAAAAATATGGAAGAATATCTTGCACATACAGTGTATCCAGAAAGTATAGACAGCGCTTCACTTGTACCACATTTTATGTTACAGCCTTATTCCAAAATGGAGTGAATTCATTCCCCCTCCGCACCCCCACCCCCCACAGAATTCTAATCACAACACCCCATAATAATAAGTCCCTTCGGCTGCTCCCTTGTTTGCACTCGGGGTCGCCACAGCAAATCCAAGGTGGATCTGCATGTTGAAGTGGCACAGGTTTTACGCCGGATGCCCTTCCTGACGCAACTCCACATTACATGGAGAAATGTGGCAGGGGTGGGATTTGAACCCGGAGCCTTCTGAACTGAAACCAAGCGCATTAACCACTTGGCCACCACCCCTGCTTGAACTGAAACCAAGCGCATTAACCACTTGGCCACCACCCCTGCTCACAACACCCCATAATGACAACACAAAAAAGTTTTATTTATTTATTTTTGCAAATTTATTAAAAATAAAAAAAAGCAAGAAAACGCATGCACATATATATTCACACCCTTTGCTCAATACTTTGTTGATGCACCTTTGGCAGCAATTACAGCCTCAAGTGTTTTTGAATATGATGAGACAAGTTTGGTGAATGTGGCCCATTGTCCCAGTGAAAGATGAACCGTCACCCAAGTCTGAGGTCAAAAGCGCTCTGGAGCAGGTTTTCAACCAGACTTTCTCTGCACATTGCTGCATTTATCTTTCCCTCAATCCTGAGAAGTCTCATAGTTCCTGTAGCTGAACAACATCCCCACAGCATGATGCTGCCACCACCATGCTTCACCGTAGGGATGGTGCCTGGTTTCCTCCAAATATGAGGCCTGGAGTTTGGCTTTTGGCAAACTCCAGGTGGGCTGCCGTGTGCTGTTTACTAAGGAGTGACTCCAAACATCACGCCTGGCATTCACACCAAAGAGTTCAATCTGTCTCATCAGACCACAGAATTTTGTTTCTCATGGTCAGAGTCCTTCAGGTGCCTTTTGGTATACTCCGGGCAGGCTTCCGTCTGCATTCCTGCAGAGATGGTTGTCCTTCTGAAAGATTCTCCTCTCTCCACAGCGGAATGCTGGACCTCTGACAGAGTGACCATCAGGTTCTTGGTCAACTCCCTGACTCAGACCCTTCTCCTCCGATCGCTCAGTTTTGACAGGCAACCAGCACTAGGAAGAGTTCTGGTGAACTCCTTCCCTTTAAGGATGATGGAGGCCACTGTGCTCATTGGGACCTTCAAAGCAGCAGAAATGTTTCTGTACCCTTCCCCAGATTTGTGCCTTGAGACAATCCTTTCTTGGAGGTCTACAGACAATTCTTTTGACTTCATGCTTCATTTGTGTTCTGACATGCACTGTCAACTGTGGGAGCTTATATGTAGACAGGTGTGTGCCGGTGGACTCCAATTAAGCTGTAGAAACATCTCAAGGATGATCAGTGAAAACAGGATGCACCTGACCTCAATTTTGAGATTCATGGCAAAGGCTGTGAATACTTATGTACATGCGATTTCTTCATTTTTTTATTTTTAATAAATCTGTAAAAACACTGTCATTATGGGGTATTGTATGTAGAATTTTGAGGAAAAAAATTAATTTCATACATTTTTGAATAAAGCTGTAACAAAATGTGGAAAAAGTGAAGCGCTGTGAATACTTACCAGATGCACTGTAGCTTTACTTCTTCCTGAGACACACAAAGACAGAAAATAAAATCCTAACATGCTTTGTTGGGCTGCAATTATTATTTTTATTATCAATTAATCTGTTGATTATTTTCTGGCTCAAGCCATTAGTTGTTTGGTCCATAATATGACAGAAAAGGGTGAAATATATAAATCAGTCAGTGTTCTTCAAAGCCCACGATAACGCCTCCAAATGTATTTTCACCACAATCCAAAGATATACAATTTACTATCGAAGAGACTAACCACTTGGCCGCCAACCTGCCCTAGCAAGAGTCTTGAGTATAGCTTTCATAATCTCAATTGAATTAAACGCTTCAATTTCCTTCAATAAATGGTTCCACAGCATTGGAGCACAAAATGAAAATCACCTGCTGCTCTTTTCCAAACCTTGGAGACAGTAGCTCGGCCCTTTGGCCAGCCGGTGGCAGACACCTGGGCAGGTGACAGCCACCAGCTGGATGGACGAGACGACCATGGTATTTTATATAAGCAAAACAGAGTATTTATTTATTGATTGATTGATTTGATGCATTACATTTCACCTGACGTGAAAGGGTTTGTCATCAAAATATAATCTTTTAATTTACTAATGTATAAGATGGCAGCATTTATTGTTTTTGAGTTATGTGAAAGCTACACAAGCCTATAAGTTCTTCAGAGTCGTCTGGGTGTCTTTCTTCACCTGTCTCCTTCTTGCACAGTCACTCAGTTTTTGAGAACTATCTACTCCACACATATTTACCACAGAGCACCATATTGTTTGTATTTCTTCAGAACTGATGTAAATAAAGTCCAAGACATATTCAGTGTCTTGGGAATGTTCATGCATCCATCCCTGACTTGTCTAAAGAAGACTGGATGTAAAAGTGATGGTTTATATGTGTTGCACTAAAAGGTGCGCTTATTATTCACACCATCATTTTGGTTTTTAGATTTTTATTTCTTTTAATTTATGATTTAGAGATTATTTTTCACTGTGAGTTTAAGGGGCAACATTTTTGAAATTTTATTATTAAAAAATAGGGATGTCCCGATCCGATCACGTGATCGGAAATCGGGCCCGATCACGTGGTTTCAGACTTGATCGAAATCGGACGTTGCATCCCGATCAGGAATCCGATATAGATTTTATCCTCATTATTTTGATCACCGCTATTTCAAGTTCATTATTGCAGATTAATGGGCCTTTCACGCGTCGGAAGCTTCAGAGGCGTGAGACGCTTTGCTTTTTAGAGGCGTCAGAAGCGTCGCTTTAGCTCAGCTTTTGACGCGACATTTCTGACGGGAGCGCGCATTGCCGCTTGTTGGCATGCTGACGCCGTCAAAGTTCAACCTTTCTTTTTTCTTTTTTTTTAATCTTTTTTTTTTTAATTGAACAAAAGAAAAAAACGGACATTCTCGCACACCCATGCGGCTGAAACCGATTCCAGAGGAGAAAAGAGAACAAGAGTTGCGCAGTGAATTTGGGAAGAAGAGATGGAATTGTAACCCGGACAGAGGTGGGGGGGAGTTACGCGCACAAAGTTTCTTTCGCAGAACTGCTGTTTGTGTGTTTACGCGCTCAGCCTGATGCCTCGATGGAATGACAAGAGGATGATGGACACTTTCCCACTGAAACTCTTGCTCAGTCATCCTTCCGTGCACAGCAGGACCCGGTGCTGACCAAGTCCTCGGGACGACGATCTGTCATCTGATTAACAAAAAGAAAAAACTAATTGTACTGTGATCGTCTGTCTGCAAAACGGAGCGAGAAATGGTGTGCACGAGCGACGTGCGCACTCATCACATTTAGGAGCGCGTCTTAAAGAGCTTCCGTCTTCATTCACGGACACTGCGCTGCTCTGAACTTGTTTAACACTGATAAAGCATCAGAGGGACACTGAGGACTGTCAGGACGCCAAATGTAAGTTGTTTTTTTTTTTTCCTTTTACTTTTCAAGTTGACTTTTGAACTTTCAAAGCTCTGAGCTGTGACGTAGCGTCACGCTGTCCAATAGGAATGACGCGTCGGGCCAAAACACAGAAGACTAGTGGCAGAAACCACTGATCTGTACAAATGGTAAATGGACTGCATTTATATAAGGCTTTTCCATCTGCATCAGATGCTCAAAGTGCTTTACAATTATGCCTCAAATTCACTCCGATGTCAGGGTGCTGCCATACAAGGCACTCACTACACACCGAGAGCAATAGGGGATTAAAGACCTTGCCCAAGGGCCCTTAGTGATTTTCCAGTCAGGCGGGGATTTGAACCACAGATCAGTGCAGAAACCACGTGTCTGAAGAAAAATCCTTGGAAATGTTTTTTGTTGTTGTTGTTTGTTACCTCAAAATGTCTGATTACTGTTTAAAAAAAGTTTAGAACACTTGTAATTAAAATAGCTAAATCAATAAATGTTTCTTTAGAAACCTTTCATCTATAAATTAAAACCACCTGTTCGGGAGAAAAAAACCTGATCGGAACATCCCTAATAAAAAGCCTGCTTTGCTTTTTGATGCCCTAAAAAATTTCAAACACGCAAAAGCTCAAAACTTTAAATCATAAAGTTTGTCACCTAGGTTTTATCTTTCAAAGAGCTGATCAAAAAATGAAAATTGTCTGTATTATACAACACTAAACGGCTACACAATGCAAAACATGTTTTAATTTAACTTTTAAATTTTCATGTGTTTAAGGTTAAATGCTAAATATCTTCAAAGTCCTACAATTCTATAAGTGCTTGCACAGACATTCTTCCACTATAAACATTGTTTAGACCCGACAGATTATTTTAAACTGCTTCAGATTATTACATTTTTATTCATAAAATATTCATAACAAATTTTTGATTTTTTTAATAAATTAGATTCATAGATCAGTTCAACAGCCCCCTCCTGCCACCCCCCCCAAACACACACAGGCCCAAGATAACCACTCTTTTCAAAAATATCAGGGGGAAAAAAAACCTGATCAGCAAAGTGAAAACTGCTCCAACACAATACCACCTTAACTGATTGAGGTAATTTTTAAAAAATGTTAAAGTACACTTTGTAATGTAGAAATGAACCATAATGTGCAAAATTTATAGGTTACAGTTTATTTCTCCAATAAAATATGCATGCTGCTTTTGTGAGCACTTAATGTTTTTCCACTCTATGTGTCTCACCATTTATTGAAACATTACACACACACACACACACACACACACACACACACACACACACACACACACACACACACACACACACACACACACACACACACACACACGGAAACAATGATTTGAGGAAACAATGATTAATCCATTCACTTCAACATCCTCCCAGATACATACTGAGGGGCTATTTAAATGATTGTGAAGTAAATGATATGCGCTAATATGAATCTGTTGTCACGACTCAGGTCATGTAACTCATTTAATCAAATTCAGGTCTGACCAAGGTGAACAGAAGGGTCATTAACATGGGTCATCTGATCCTTTTACACTGACCACAGATACAGCTTTGAATTACATCACCACGCTAGTGTGAAAGAGATATTCATATTCTGTGTAAGAAGAGAAGGAAGGCTGTGGTCAGCTTGAAATCAGGTCACAAATAAGTTTGATTTCTTTCACAACAAAAGAACATACAGTTAAAAACTTGCAAAGAGACAGTTTTTACACATGCTCCATCTAACCTATAGATCAGTACACTATATTTCACAAATTATAAAGATTTGTAAATATACCAAAATATCCATCTAATTTCTATACCTGCTTACTCCAGTTAAGGGTCACGAGGGGCTGGAGCCTCACCCAGCAGTCACAGGGCTTGAGGCGGGGTACATACACCCTAGACAGATGCTAGCCTGTCGCAAGGCCACATATAGACAGAGAAATCACATTCACACCCGCACGCACACCTACCAACAATTTAATGCTGCGTTTACACATGACGACAAGTCACAAGTGCCACGAAGTATACATTCTTGACCGCTGATCACGAATGTGATGATTTGGGACAGAGCTGTCAGGTGTCCTCAGGAACTGCTGCAACCTGTTACCATGTGTTACGCTTAATGGCACGTGTTACTGGCGAATTACCATCAGTGTTCCTCACTGTTGCGTGCCATTCTGCACTATTGCGCATAACAGCGCAATGTTATGTTCTATCACACTGTGAATGAGGCAAATTGTCTGCACACACAAGCCCATATTCATCCTACCATCAGCTGCTGAGTAATTCAGATCGCTCCAGTTTGCTCCTCAAAATCCAGATTAATCCACAGCAGAAGAACTTTGTGACTGCATGCTTAGTTGGGCTCTATGCTATGGAGTGGCACAGAGAGGAGGAGGAGACAGAGAGCGAGACGTGTGGCTCCACGAGGCTCTCGTCTCGCTCATTTTCCAAAACATCAGGCACAGCAGCAGGTAGAACCTGCAGAAGCACGCTGATGAGCACTGGAACAAGGCTTTTAGCCGACTTGGCGTCACTGTCCATCAGCATACTGCAGCAATTAAACTGAATGCGGTACAGCAGGATTTAATTGTGCACACGTCAGAGAAGAATGCTGTCATACTATTAAGCATCACCACTAATCAAGACGGATCAGCACGTTCGGTTGCGAACTCCACGACATGAGGCGAAATGAGGGTGGTGCGTGACATTCGTGGAAGATTTTTTGACACCAAAAACATGCTCCATGAAAATCACGAGGATCACGCACCAAAATGCATTATTAAGAAACCTATTCAAATGCGTTAAGCCACATTAAGAATGTCAGGAATGTGCCAAGAATGATGCAAATATGACATTCATAACACGTCCTGCCTATGTGTAAACGCAGTCTAAAGTTCCCAATCCACCTAACCTGCATGTCTTTGGATGTGGGAGGAAGCCAGAGCACCCGGAGGGAACCCACATAAACACAGGGAGAACATGCAAACTCGACACAGAAAGGCCACAGGTGGGAATTGATCACATAACCTTCTTGCTGTAAGGCAACAGTGTAAACCAGTAAGCCACGGTGCTGCTACACCAAAATACATTTGTACACATTTTTCCAACCAACGAAAATTTCAAATGATTTTTCAATATAGTGCAGATATCACTGACAGGATTTAGCCCGGAACCCCAAATAACAATAAACTTAACTCTTGAGACAGCACATAAATCGCAAAGAAGAAGAAACCACACTCAAACAGTTACAACTGCTGTGGTCACCTGGTGTTTCCATAGTGCCAATCCCAGCAGTCACAGGGCATGAGGCGGGGTACATCCTGGACAGGACACCAGTCTGTCGCAGGACCACATATAGACAAACAAGTTCACACCCGCACGCACACCTACGGACAATTTAAATTTTCCAAATCAACTAACCTGCATGTCATCAAAAGTGGGAGGATGCTGGAGTACCCGGAGAGAACCCATGCAAACATGGGGAGAACATGCAAACTCCACTCAGAAAGGCAGGCATAATTTTAGAATTTTTAATATAAATTATATAATAATATAAAAAGTGAATATCTTTTTTCCTTTTTTTTGTATTTTGATATCCTAAAAAAAAAAATCAAACATGTACAAACCCAATTCCAAAGACGTTGGTACGTTGTTTAAATGTAAATAAAAACAGAATACAATGATTTGCAAATCTTCTTCAACCTATATTCAGTTGAATACACCACAAAGACAAGATATTTAATGTTCAAACTGATAAACTTTATTTTTGTGCAAGTATTTGTTCATTTTGAAATGGCTGCCTGCAACACGTTTCAAAAAAGCTGGGACAGTGGTATGTTTACCACTGTGTTACATCACCTTTCCTTCTAACAACACTCAATATGCGTTTGAGAACTGAGGACACTAACTGTTGAAGCTTTGTAGGTGGAATTATTTCCCATTCTTGCTTGATGTACGACTTTAGTTGTTCAACAGTCTGCAGTCTCCGTTGTCATATTTTGTGCTTCATAATGCGCCACACATTTTCAATGGGTGACAGGTCTTGACTGCAGGCAGGCCAGTCTAGTACCCATACTCTTTTACTATGAAGCCACGCTGTTGTAACTCGTGCAGAATGTGGCTTGGCATCTTGCTGAAATAACCAGGGACGTTCCTGAAAAAGACGTTGCTTGGATGGCAGCATGTGCTGCTCCAAAACCTGGATGTACCTTTCAGCATTGATGGTGCCATCACAGATGTGTAAGTTGCCCATGTCATGGGCACTAACACACCCCCAAACCATCACAGATGCTGGCTTTTGAACTTAATGCTGTTAACAATGTGGATGGTCTTTTTCCTCTTTTGTGGACACGACGTCCATGATTTCTAAAAACATTTTGAAATGTGGACTCATCAGACCACAGCACACTTTTCCACTTTGTACATTTCATATGAGCTCGGGCCCAGAGAAGGTAGTGGCGTTTCTGGATGTTGCTGATGTATGGCTTTCGCTTTGCATGGTAGAGTTTTAACTTGCATTTGTGGATGTAGCGACGAACTGTGTTAACTGACAATGGTTTTCTGAAGTGTTCCTGAGCTCACCTGGTAAGATCCTTTACACAATGATGTCGGTTTTTAATGCAGTGCCGCCTGAGGGATCGAAGGTCACGGGCATTCAATGTTGGTTTTTGGCCTTGCCGCTTACATGTAGAAAGTTCTCCAGATCCTCTGAATCTTCTGACTGTATGATGGGCTGTAGATGATGGACTCCCTAAATTATTTGCAACTGAACATTGAGAAACATTGTTCTTAAACTATTGGAATTTTTTTTTCACACAGTTGTTCACAAAGTGATGATCCTCGCACCATCTTTGCTTGTGAATGGCTGAGCCTTTTGGGGATGCTCCTTGACACTTATCAAATCACTGTGTTCTGTTTATTTACATTTTAAACAACGGCCCAACTTCAATGGAATTGGGGCTGTAAAAGCTCAAGAGCACAAACTTTTTCACAGCACTGTGTGTGTGTGTGTGTATATATATATATATATATATATATATATATATATATATATATATATATATATACATACACACACACATACATATACACACACACACACATCTCTCTCAGCATAACCCCTCCTCCTCTGCACACATTCTTAAAGTGTTCCTTTTGTACTCCACAAGCTGAAATACACATACTCATTGTAGTTGTATGAACACAGTGCTTGTCTCAAATTCCATGTTTTTCTTAAATAGTGGACCAGCCTATCTTGAATATTACACCTTGAACACCATTGGCATGTTCATGCCAGGCATCCATCACAAACAGTTCTGATATAGGGCAGTAAAAATATGTGGGTGGATGACATTGTGAATTTTGGGGTTCAAGGTAATTTCTAAGGTCAAAAAAGTTCAAATTTGCCAAGATTTCTATGTTCAAATTGTTGTATTTCTTTCCGTCTCTTGCAGGGTTTTGATAATTTATTGTTTTAGTAACTGAACTGTATAATTACAGTAATAAAATACATTATAATACAATTTTCTTGTGAAACTTTTTGTGAAGTGATCACTTGTATTTTTTAATCATGCCTAATACTCGTATGTGCCTTGTTATTGCTCCTTTTGTGATCTCACAAAGATGCTGTCACTGGGAAAAACATATTTAAGTATATTAGATACATGTCATCAAAAGCCTTATATATATATATATATATATATATATATATATATATATATATAAGAATAAAAAGAATGCACACTGCCAAAATCAGAACATATGTAAAATTTTACCTAATTTGAAGTTTTGTGATCTTGTAAATGACCAAACTCAAAATTGGAAGTGTCATCACCCTGGTGTGTATTACTATCATATATGCGAGGGGTTCCAACACACCTGAATCCAATGAAAGACTTGTTAGTAGGCTTTTAATGAGCCTTTCATTAGATTCAGATGTGTTGGTGCAGGGAGACAACTAAGAGTATCAGTAAGGTAGATCTCGAGGACCGAACTTGGGCACCCCTGATATATGCCATATATCTATGGTGTATGCCTGCTATAAACAAGCCAGTTGCATCCTAGTTTTTTCTAGAGCATTATGCAATACTTGGCTGGCCCACTAAAATGTGAACCCCCTCCCTATCACAATTTTTTTTAATATTGCTCAGAAGTAAATTATTTTTGCTTTTTACACAATCTGTGCAATTTTAAATATAACCAGGTCTCTGAATTTCAAAGCATGCAACTTCAAAAACAGTGTTCATGTACATCCCATACCCCACAAAATGTAAACCCTAACTGCCCTTCTGTAGTATGTACAAAGGTTGTAAATTGCTTGAATAGTTGTTACTCCAGACCACTACAGAGTCGTTCAGAGAGAGCGAGTGAACGGTCAATAATACACACTAATTTAGAATGAAGTACTTCTCTAGCCTTCCCCAAACCTGCCACACTCCTTGCCATGTTTGACTGAATGCAACTTAAATGGGATTTCCACAAGATTTTTTTTTTTCCGTTCAGCATCACACCCAGCCGTTCCCACCTATCCCAGCAGCCAGAGAGCATGAGGCAAAGTACCCCCTGGGGAGGATGGCAATCTATCATAGGGCCACATACAGACAGAAGTGAATTCACACTCGCGCACACACCTACGTCAATTTAGGGTTACCAACTCACCTATCCTGCATTTTTTGGATGAGAAAGGAGCACCCAAAGGGAACCCACGCAAACACAGGGAGAACATGCAAACTCCACTCAGAAAGGAACCCATGACTTTCCTGCTGTGAGGCAATGTGCCAACCACAAAGCCACTGTTCTGCTCACTTTTATTTTGTTTTTTAACTTTCATTGGAACAATGAAACAACTTCATCTTTCTACATCACTGAAGAGAAAAGAGGAACAATATAAATAAATACAAGCAAGAAACATCTGAGTGGTTAAAATCGATTCCCACCATGCACTTCGTCTTCAGCCCTCCTTTCAAGGCCACACCTCCAAAACACTTGAATTCACAGTGCCTGTTCACTGCTGGAGTGACAAGAAGGGAAGGACAAGGAGGAGGCAGAATGAGTTATACAAAGTGCCTGAGGAGCACTTAATCATGAAAATAAACCATTAACACTCACAAGGCCAAGGACTGGTCAAATGACCAATCTACCTCTAAGGCCCACAGGAAGTCAAATGACCCCAAGATCCCCTGTGGAGAGCTACTTCTGTTATGTAAACAAGGAAGTCTCAGAACACCTCAGGGGAGGGGCTGACTTGGCTAGCCACATTCTTGTGTTTGCATATTTACTGTCTGTGTGCCTGCTTAGCTGAAAGGGCTGCTGATTTGTGCTTAGGTGGATAAATAACTTTACCCTGAGGGAGAGATGAAATTTTGTTTTCTGAATTGTATTGAAATGTACCAAAAAACACACCAAAAGAAAACACTGTTTTCTGGATTTTATTGAAATGTACCAAAATGTACCAAAAAACACACCAAAAGAAAACTTGGTTCTGAAATTTGATACAGAGCTTCACGACTCCACTCTGGTCACAGTCACATAGTGAGAGCTTTAACCCTCTGGGGTCCGAGGGCAATGTTTGGACAGTTCATTCGCCTGGCATAAATGTTTTATTATTGCTGTTAACAGCTCTCCCTGCATCCCACAATCAAGTTTTATGTCTTTTTTTTTTCAGGACAATCTGTGCTTTCAAAATATACGAGGTCTGTTAAAAAAGTATCCGACCTTTTTATTTTTTGCAAAAACCTGATGGGTTTGAATCACGTGTGCTTGCATGAGCCAATCTTGAACCTTCGTGCGCATGCGTGAACTTTTTCATGCCTGTCGATTGCGTCATTTGCTGGCAAGCAGCCTTTGTGTGAGGACGTGTGTTGTGCTCTCGGCGGATTTTCATTGCAAGGAAAATAGCGGAACGAGTGGAGCAGCACTACTGAATCAAATTTTGCCATAAACTGGGCGACAGCCAGGTGGAAACCATTCGGAAGATCCAGACGGCTTTCGGTGATGATCCTATGGGCATCACACAGATTAAGGAGTGGTACAACCGATTTAAAGATGTCCGCACAACGGTGGAGAGCAAGCCACGCTCCGGTTGGCCATCAACATGCTGAAATGACCAGATCATTTCCAAAGTGAATGCTGTGGTGATGCGGGACCATCGTGTGACTATCCGAGAAATTGCAGAAGAGGTGGACATCAACACTTTTTCGGCACATTCCACTGTGAAGATTTGGCCACGAAAAGAGTGGTGGTGAAATTCATGCCAAAGAAGCTAACAGCGGAGCAAAAGCACCTCCGTGTTGAAGTCTCATAGAACATGCTGGACTCCGAAAAATGATGCCCACCTCTTACACAATTTCTCATACAGTCACACGACTGAAAAGCCACCGAAAGCCGTCTGAATCTTCCAAATGGTTTCCACCGGGCTGTCGCCCAGTTTCTGGCAAAATTTGATGCAGTAGCGCTGCTCCAGTCGTTCCGCCATTTTCCTTGCAATGAAAATCCACAGAGAGCACAACACACGTCCTCACACAAAGGCTACTTGCCAGCAAATGACGCAATTGACAGGCGTGAAAAAGTTCACGCATGCGCACGAAGGTTCAAGCTTGGCTCATGCAAGCACACGTGATTCAAATCCATCAGGTTTTTGCAAAAAATAAAAAGGTCGGATACTTTTCTAACAAACCTCGTGTATGTTTATGTTGTGTTTTATAAGTGTAATAAAGGTTTACAATCAAAAATAGGCAAAGAAAAAATAAAGCGAAAAATAATTTTCCACACACATTTATTCAAAACACATAAACTATAATAAACAACTGTTTTGACACTTTATAAAGGTAATTTGAGGTTTTGTGTGAAAGACTGAACAACAAAAAGGTTCAAACAATAAACACAAATGCACATTTTGAACAATATATACAAAATGGTCTATGCGTTTTGTTGTCCATTGATATGTTAAACAGTGCTTTACGCAGAGAAAGCAATAGCATTATCGAGTAACATTCATATGCAAACTAGTGGAGCAATCCTGATAGTTACACATTGTTTGTTTGCGCACGTGAGATTGTCATCAGAGGCTCTCCGTCTGCTCCTGCTTTCACTGATCGCTGTGAGTAATGGTGCAGGGCGTACTGAGTATGTACTAATAGTATGTACTCATTGGAGCGTCTGCTCCTGCTTTCACTGATCGCTGTGAGTAATGGTGCAGGGCGTACTGAGTATGTACTAATAGTATGTACTCATTGGAGCACCCAGGGGGCTATTCAAACGGGCCAACTAGTAACATATCACTCTTGAAAACGATCCTTGGCTTTTCATGTGAGGTAAATCTGCCCTACGATTGGATTATGGAAAACCATGTGACGGTGAACCAATTCCGATTGGACACTCACATTGCGCACATCATCACACAACTTCTATGAGGAGTACAAAGATGGCCGATGGCTGGCTCGAAAGTCCGCGGAGTTAACTTTTCAGCAAAAAAAAAAGTACGTTTCTATCTCATATCATTCAAAAGTTATTTATAATTTAGTAAAGCTTGGTCTTAGCCATCGTATACGATGGAGTCGGCCCCAGAGGGTTAAGGAAGAAGCAAATGTAAGCGTATGTGCTGGATTTATCACACAGAGCATATGAAACAATCAAAGTTTTACAACTGCCATGAGATACACTGAGGCAAATAAGTATTTGATCCGCTGTTTTCCCACCTACAAAGGATGAAGAGGTCTGTAATTATTATCGTAGGCACACTTCAACTGTGAGAGAGAGAATTTCAGAAAATCACATTGTATGATTTTTAAATAATTAATTTGCATTTTATTGCATAAGTATTTGATACAGTAGAAAAACAGACCTTAATATTTGGTACAGAAACCTTTGTTTGCGATTACAGAGGTCAGTGTTGTGAAAGTGTAGGAACACGGACCCACAACAGGGGGCGCAATGAACGGACAATGGAGAAAGTAAATAACAATTTTTACTGTTGTGAAAATGCACAACCAATACAACAATTGACACTTTGGGTTTACACCGAATTCCACTGGTGTCGTGTGGGCAGGCTCGAAGGTAGGAGACATCCGTCTCAGTCGAACCGGAACCACCCAGATCTCCTCTGCCACCGACCCCCGGAAATACTGGAACCGCCAAGTCCCGAATTCCCAGGTGGCCACTGCCTCCGCTCGTCGGATCCGGTACTGCTGGCAGGAGAGAGCAACAACACACAGATGTGGATGCGACAGCACCCAGCCACGGAGAGGGGAGAAGCCGCCTCCACCTCTTGACAATATACAGCAGGAAGGTGAGTACTTATTCAAGCAATTTAGCTGTTAGTAGTCAGCAGTCCTGAAACGGTTTACAAATCTTAGCTGGTTATTCAGAATATGAAGGCAGAGAATGTTACCTCAGTCTTAAGGCGATATCTCGGCACTGAGGTGGAGACGCCGTCCTCCTGATATACCTCGGTGCTGAGTAGAAACAGCTGTGTTTGGAGATGGGTGACAGCTGTCACCCAGATTACTCCCATGATGCGGTAGCGCCCTCTGGTGCCTGGAGCCCGCACTCCAGGCAGGGCGCCCTCTGGTGGTGGTGGGCCAGCAGTACCTCCTCTTCAGCGGCCCACACAACAGTCAGACATTTCCTGTAATTCTTGTCCAAGTTTTCAAACACTGCAGCAGGGATTTTGGTCCACTCCTCCACATAGATCTTCTCCAGATCCTTCAGGTTTCAAGTTTCAGCTCCCTCCAAAGATTTTCTATAGAGTTCAGGTCTGGAGACTGGCCAGGCCACTCCAGGACCTTGAAATACTTCTTGCGGAGCCCCTCCTTAGTTGCCCTGGCTGTGTGTTTCGGATCATGGTCATGCTGGAAGACCCAGCCACGACCCATCTTCAATGCCCTTAGTGAGGGAAGGAGGTTGTTTGCCAGAATCTCATGATACATGACCCCATCCATCCTCCCTTCAATACAGTGCAGTTGTCCTGCCCCCTTTGCTCTAAAGCACCCCCAAAAATGATTTTTCCACCCACCATGCTTCACAGTTGGGGCGGTGTTCTTGGGGTTGTTCTCATCCCCTAAACACGGTGAGTGGAGTTGATACCAAAAAGCTCTATTTTGGTCTCATCTGACCACATGACCTTCTCCCATGCCTCTACTGGATCATCCAGTTTGTCAGTGGTGAACTTCAAATGGGCCTGGACATGTGCTGGCTTCAGCAGGGGGACCTTGCTGCCCTGCAGGTTTTTAAACCATGATGGCATCATGTGTTACTAATGTAATCTTTGTGACTGTGGTCCTAGCTCTCTTCAGGTCATTCATCAGGTCCTCCCGTGTAGTTCTGGGGTTTCTCAGAATCATCCTTACCCCGAGAGGCGAGATCTTGCATGAAGTCCCAGACTGAGGAAGACTGGCAATCATCATGTGTTTCTTCCATGTTCTAATAATTACACCAGCAATTGTTGTCTTCTCACCAAGCTGCTTGCCTATTGTCCTGTAGCCCATCCCAGCCTTGTGTAGGTCTACAAATTTGCCCCTGATGTCCATAGACAGCTCTTTGGTCTTGGCCATGGTGGTTAGGTTGGACTGTGATTGATTGATTGAGTGTGTGGACAGGTATCTTTAATACAGGTAATGAGTTCAAACAGGTTCAATTAATACAGGTAAAGAGTGCAGAATAAGAGAGCTTCATAAAAAAACTAACAGGTCTGTGAGAGACAGAATTATTACCGGTTGGTGATGAAATACGTATTTCATGCAATAAAATGCAAATTAATTATTCAATTATTTATCTGCATCAGAAGCTCAAAGCGCTTTACAATGATGCCTCACATTCACACACCAATGTCGGGGTGCTGCCATGCAATACACTCACTACAGACCGGGAGCAACTAGGGGATTAAGAACTTTGTCCAAGAGCCCTTAGTGATTTTCTGGTCTGGCTGGGTTTTGACCCCAGGATCCTCTGGTCTTAAGCCCAACACAACCACGAGACCATCACCTCCCATATTTGCAGACGTACATGGCATTGCATTTTCAGCTGCAAAAATGAGGGAATGGAAACCTCCAACTGCCATCATTTGACCACAACAAGCTTAAAAAGTTATATATTAGGAATTATTTATATTTATTTTTCAGTGTTCTAAAAATAAATAAAACAAAACAAATTGTGGGAATGGGCCAGTTGTTGTCATCCAGGACCCACAGTGGTTCTGTGGTGTCATGGATGCGGAAAAGCACAGCACCAGCACATGCTCCCAGACTTCAATTTACTTGACTTAAAAATACTAGTGGAGTGCCTGTAGCAAGTTTGTATTCCTATAGAAAATTGTGAGCTTAAGTATATTTTTCATGGATGGTCGTATGAGGCGGTGTTTGAAGGTGGGATATACAAAGAGGTGTACTTACTCTTACATAGTTTTAACAGAAAGTGTGCGTTTGTTAAGACATGGTTGACATTGAGACACAAAGACACGGGAATACAGTTATTTCAAGAAAAAGATTGACATTCAAATCTACATCCCGTTGGAACAAACTGACACGGTCACTAGAGGCAGGGTGGCCAGCTGTACCGCGCAAATAAAACAATGGTTGTCTTTGAATATCCTAAACCAAAATGAAGACAAGACTGAGTGTATTTTCTTTGGTGACTCACAGATAATGGACATTGGGGGATTGTTGGTTAAACCCACTGTCAGAAATCTTGGGGTGATATTTAACAGAGGTTTTAACTTCGACAAACAAATTGACTCTGTGGTCAAATCAAGCTTTTATCAACTACGGCTTTTAGCGAAGGTGAACCCTTTTTTAAATCATGTAGATCTGGAAAAGGCCATTCATGCTTTTATTAGTTCTCGGCTGGACTATTGCAATGGGCTTCACGTTGGAGTCTTCCCTCAGTCGACTTCAACTGGTTCAAAATGCTGCAGCACGTCTGTTAACTAACACACGTAGACGCGACCACATCAGCCTAGTCCTCTACGCTCTGCAATGGCTTCCAGTTTGGACTAAAACTGATTTTAAAATTCTTATGTTTGTGTTTAAAGCTCTGAATGGTTTGGCCGCACCATACTTAGCCGAGCTGCTGAGACACATCTGGACCAAAGTAGAGTTTTGAGGTTCTGAGGTCCAGATACCGCCACTGGGGAGCCCATGCTTTCTCTGTGGCCGCACCCAGACTGTGGAACAAGCTCCCCCCGAGATCCGCGCCACGACTGAGCTGGGTCTTTTTAAATCTAAATTAAAAACCTTCCTTTTTAAAATGGCTTTTGCACAACCAGCAGCGCTCTGACGTGTTATTTGGTTCTTATCTGCAAATATTTTGGATGTATATTTTTACTGATGTATATGTTTCAAATTTGTTTATTATATCATTGTCTTAAGTTATTCTCTATGTTTTTTATTTGTCTGTGAAGCACTTCTGTCACCCTCTGGGCTGTGAAAAAGGTTAGATAAATAAACTTTGATTGATTGATTGATCGATTATGTTATTAATAATGATTCTGATTACATCTACTGTTAATGATATGCCAGTTTTGCCTTAATTCTGCCTTCTCATGATTTTGTGGGATTTATTTACTAATGAGTGCTTTACAGGTGTCCGGTAAACTGACATTGAATAACGACTCTAATTTCCCTGCTCTGTATTCGTTTTAAGAGAGCTGATTCTCGCTCATGGTAGAGCAACACACGGACACAGAAAATTATAGCATTTCAGGTCAACACCACTATACTACGAACCATTAATGGCAGCCATCAATCCATTATTGCAAATGGTCTTGTGGTGTTCAATTCTACATGCATTTTAGGTACCTTCTCCTGTGAGATGCTTTTATTAATTAGGCCTAGTTCGGTCAATCAAATAGCTGATTTTGTTGTATTAGCAGCTTAAACTGCATTCTCAGGCAAGCTTTCAAGCACATCATATCCTCTATTCAACTGAATGGCTCTTTTGCATGCCAAGCACTTGTAGAACCTTTTGAGTTTGGATTTTGTTTGACTTGGGTTAGACAAAATCATTATCAAGCACATATAGAGCCTCGTATTTGGTCTTCCTCATGCGAGTCTCTTCTCATTCTCTTATCATGCATGTCGTAGTAATCAAGCACGTTCATTAATTAAAATTCTGCAACATTCAAGTGAAGGACAGAGATGTAGCTCCACAACATTTGCAAAGACCCAACACCTCTGAGCTTCCTAGGAAATCCTTCCATTTACCTGCATCTGAAGGCCATAACTGTGTGAGCTCTAGGCTATGGTCAGACTGCTTCACATTATTTCACCACAAGTAGGTCAGGATCAAAGCAAGTTGCTTCCCCATATATTTATACAATTTTGCTCCACTAATGGTCTCCTATAGAAGACCATTAGTGAAGCAGCTTCCACCATTTCACCATAGACAGAACTTGCAAGTGCGGAATATACCCAACAAGATCAACTGTACTCCTTAGTAGGATTCCTCCTTCTCTTCATCGGCATTCCACAATATTCATACGCAAGTTTCAAAGCCAAGCTATCGGGATGCAGTCCCACATCATGCTTAGTCTGGCCAATGGAAGACTACTTATTCTCATCTCAGTGGTGAAAACTGAGCCATGTTAAATCATTTTTCCATATATTAATACAGTGATGGAAGCTCCTACTATTTTTCGGCCATTTAGCATTGGTAATCCTCAGCAAACTCTCATCATTTCTGATGTATGCATAAAGGAATATATGTAATTGTTCTTGGATACTCTACTGAGGACAGATCTTGCGAAGATCCTCAAAATATCATCACTAATAATTAACCATCTGCTGTCTTCTCTCTTCCATGATGAAATGCCTGTATCATCACCCCTTGATCCATCAGTTAGCTATCCTATTCATCAACAATGGGCACAGATACCCAAGATCTTGGATTTATGTTGCACGAACTTGCAGCTGCTTTCCAATTCATACCATTAAGGGCCCCTTCACACATAGTGCGATTAAAGTACAACTCAGGGTGACTCACGGTGAAACAGCTCGTATGATCAAACCACAAAACACTGCAGGCATGCACGATGCCGGTGTGACAGTTCATGCATGTGGGAACACACTGCCAGCAGCTGCACAGTGTGGTTACAACATCATGCAGCTGCTGTGAAGAAATAAATAAATAATAAAAAAAAATACATGCTGCAATGATTTTGTGCACGCAGGAGCACAGCAACTTTTCACAGCAGCTGCGCGATATGTAACCACATCGCGCAGTTGTTGAAAAAAAAAATTACATGCCACCACGGGACTCGAACCTGCACCTTCCAAAAGCTCTGATTGCCAGTCAGAAACTTTACCACTGAGCTACGATTGCTGTCCTGTGAAAGCTGCGGGAACCTGCCTGATATGAGGAAGGAGATGGACGTATTTAAAATTAAATAAACCCACACATCATATAAAAACACCACATTTATCAAGCGAGCAATACAAATATGATCCGTCTGTTCCTCTGTAGATGACCCACAATCAGAGACATACAGTCATGAAATGACACGAATGATGAAGCAGTTCACTCTTCTCATGTCCACATCTGCCGCTCCGGTGCGGCCAGCCGGCCCACGCGTGTCTTGTGGACGGAATGCCGCAGCACAGACACTGCGTCATGTGGAACAGAGCTCACGTGGGTGATGTCATATCACCTGCTGCATGTTAAGATCTGACGGTCCGTTTCAACCTGGGGGTATCCTGTCAATGTGCACGCTGTGTGCGGGCTTGCTTGCTGCAGCCCGTCCCCTCTGCTATGTTTTTTTTTTTTTTTTATGTACACATGATGACAGGATCAGACACATGCACGTCACAGTGGGCAGTTAGTCCATGTCTGTCCAAACAAGTACATGCTGTCCAACAGGGATTTCCAGATCCACAGATCTCCACAGCTGCTTCAGTCAGTGGCCGCGTCTGTCAGTTTAGCGCACAGACCAAAGTCACACTCGTGGGGCCTTTAGACAAATTTCACTGCTAGCACGACAATGATTGTATGCTGACTGTTGTCGTGTTAACAGTGCGAATGGTCACACATTTTCTAAGTGCCAAGTGAGCGCTGTTAGATGTTTGTGTGTGTCACCTAGAATTTGGCTGACACCTGCCATGAGAGGGCTCAGTGGACTCACAGAGCGCACACTTTGTCTTTCAGCCGCTGGTGTGTGCAAATAGTTATAGCAACAGGTATATGAGGCGTTCGAGGCAGGTACGATTTTTACACATTTTGCACACCATTCCTGTTTCAAGTGCACTTTATGTGCAAATCGACCAAATTCGCACTATGTGTAAAGGGGCCCTAATGCAACAAAGGGTTCATGATTATCTGATTCACCCATCTATATTTGGCTTGTTAATTGGCTCAGCTGCAATGATAACGGTAGGGTTATCATTGCAGCTGGGGTCCACAAGAGTGAAAGGTGCTGGACCTTCACATAGCAGTTCAGTGGCTGGAAAATTCCCCTCAGAGTCAAGTGGACTCAGGAGAAGAGCCATGGCCTCGCATAACAGTTTCAATTGGTAGCACTTTCTCCCCATAACTAAGGGGTCAAGAGAGTGACCATATGGCGAAAGTGCCATGCACTCGCAAAGAAGAACAGCAGGGCCTTTGTCACTGTACATACATAGACACATGCAACCAACTTTGTCCTCTGCATTTATCCCATCCTAAATATAGTTAGACACAATCCAATCACAAGGAACAGTGGGCAGCCACAGTCCAGTGTTCCAGAAATGGAGACACTGCCTTGGCCAAGGAAAAAGAAACAAGCAGACCCTAATGTCATGCTTAATAAAGTTCCACCTGGTGACATATTCTCATAGCTAAGGGGCTTGAGGAAATCCCATTGCAAGGTCTAGGAATTATACATAGCAGTCATTAGGTAGAATTATTCCTTTGAATACAGGTCCTCAGGGGAATGTGCAAGGCAAGGAGTCAGTCAAACACAAAGTAATTTTCCCCTCAAAACTAAGGGGCACGATGGGAACGGCATCATGGCAAGTGTCAGGTCCATGCCTAACAGTCCTCCAGGTAGTATACCCACTCAGTAGTTCAGGGCTCAGAATTCATGCAGGTTTTGGGGAAATTATTTGTATAGCAAATAATCACTCCCTGACATCACAGGTATGTGTGGGGAGTGATAAGGTTGGAGCCCAGCTGCCAAACTCTATATGATGGCATCATAACAAAGATGATCAAATTTGAGTTGTCTAACTGAAATGGGGTGAACCCATGAGCTAGTTCTGGCAGACAACTTGACGTGCCTTGTTCTACTTTTACTTCACATCTTACTCTCACCAAACATTTCCTGCAAATTAGCAGGACTATAAGACTCAATTTCCCAGCTCTCCCCTCTTCCCATGAAGTATAAGGCCCTTTATTGTCACTGCACATTTTTTTGTCCTCTGCATTTAACCTATCCTAACTACAGTTAGACACAATGCAACCACTAGAAGGAGGGGGCATCCACAGTCCAACACCGGGTCAGAGGCAGAGAAAGGAGCAGACCCTAAATAAGCATGTTTTTGATTGTGGGAGGAAAGCGGAGTGCCCAGCGAAAACCCACACTGACATGGGGAGAACATGCAAACTCCACACAGAAAGGCCCAAGTGGGAAGCGATCCCAGGACCATCTTGCTGTGAGGCAATAGTGTGAACCACTAAACCACTGTGCTGCCACGAATACCACCTGTTCTCAGTCCCGCCTCCACTCCAGTATCCACATGTGGGCTCAGACAGGGGAATGACTTGTGTCTGTGGGGAGTGATGAGGTCAGAGCCTAGCTGCCAAATTCTAACTATGTGCTGTTGTCACAATAAAAACTGTAAAAATGAGTTGTCTGACTGAACTAATCAATCATTAAAAAAAACAAAAACACATTCAGGTCATTCTAAATCATTGTCTGATCACACTGTTTCATTGTGACTGATGAGATTATTTATGAAAAGTTTCCATTGAGATTCTCAATCATTCACTCCATAAACTGATTTTTATGGTCTAAAGCCTGCTAATGTTTAGTTAAATTTATTGCTTTATATTCCCCTGCGTTCTTATATATCTTGTTCACATTACAACATGTTTTTATAGTTTTCCATAATGCAATACAGATAACTTTTTATTTAATTTAAAGAATACAATTTTAAAAATAAAAATGAAATAGATCTTTAATTTTGCTTTCACAGCTCAGTGGGTGCAGACAGTGCTTTTATACTCATTTGATTAATTTTCATTTCAATGCCACCATCAGCCAAATAGTTTCTTACCAACAGAATGATTCCTTCTTCCTTAGCTGCTCCCTTCCTCCATCTGATTCCAGGTGGTGCCACCGCTGAGGTCCTGCCAGCCCCTCTCCACACTCACCCTGTAAAATCAAGCATGAAGCTTCAACCTCAAATGGTAAAATGAAAAAAATAAATAAATAAAAATAATCACAAGCAGGAGGGAAGATTGGTTATACATCTGATGAGAAAATAGAATTTAAAAGATTCATATGAAGACTGCATCAGAATATAAAAGTACATTTGACATCCTAGTGACTTCACAATAGTGTAGCTGTGTGTCCCACTTCAGGTATACGTGCGCACAAGCTATTATCTGCTCAACTCGAAGTTGTCTCTTCCTCTCTGTAAATGCCTGAGACGTCCCTCCATCAAGCCAAGCTAGAGCTCGTTTAGTCAACAGTGTGTGTACAAGTGAGGACGAAGGCTGCCCACTCAGACTCATTCAGCCGTATTAAATAAATAAGAAGCGCTCCTCTGTGTAAATTATTCATTTAACACGTCTTATCCCTTTCCAACAACCTTGTTAGAGCAACTCAGGAGTGGAAAAGTGGTCGTGGGTGGGGGGCGGTCAAATGCAAATGTGAAAGAAGAAGTAGACGCCACAGTTTGTGGCGTTTGTGTGTCAGCAGAACCTGTGGTGCCTCTCTAAGGTAGCCGGGTGTTCAGTCATGGGGGGGCTAATTCACCCCGACACCATTGTTACTCGTGGAAAAAAGCTGCGTGCAGTTGCACATTGACTCGCATGCACACACACATACTTCAGACAAGCAAAATATAAGGAAAGTGATCACCACCAAAGGAATTTTGTGTCATGTTCAATAAATATAAATCAAAAAGACAGGCACATCCAAAATGTGTAAAACGGCGTGCTGGATCAAGGTAAGGCAGATATGAAATTAGAGCAAAGATCCGCACAGCCTAAAAGCTCCCATGCAAAAATCCTTTTATAGACACCAATGTGATGTTTCGGGCGAGCCATACTCATATGTTCAATAAGTAGTCATTTTAGTTGTCACTATAAATTATTGAAAAAAGTCAGCAGAGGACGTGTGGTGCTTAAATGTGGTAGCGACTGTATGTGTGCCATGAATTCAGTTCAGGCAACACAGCAAGTCACCTCTTCTAAACAAGTGATTCTAATGAGACTGGATAGCAATGCATACAAAAATGCTTACCTTGAATAAATCCACTCTTCCAGGTGTTAACCTTGAACACAAATACACTGCTGTTTTGAGTACCTGTCAACATTCTACATGTTTGGTCAAAGCCTTCCTTTCTGTCCTTTCATCTTTGCCAAGGTACCAGTCCGCAAATAAAACATAATTCCTGAATAACAAGAATAACGAGTGGAACGCTGAGGTTCAAGGTGAAGCTTCCTGCAAATCTGGAGGTCTGCCAAATAGGAATTATTTTTTTGAGACCCAACAACTCTTATGCTCTGTTCACATTACTATTGCGATGCTCTATGCATGGAATTCCAAGAATGTTGTAGAAGATTCCTGACCATTAATGTTCTGGCAACAGTCGGCAGTATAGTTGGAAAAACCACATTTGTTTGTCACTGTCAGAACTGCAATAAAACCAACATTACATTTGCACATTTTGCTAAATTTGCCCATTTTAAAGCTAAGCTCCATCACTGTAAGTCATGCAATCCAAATGTTTGACATTTAAACAAGAAACACATGTTTGTAGCAGTGAAATCCACGGATTATTTCAAAAGCCAAAGTGGGGGGAAAAGGAACTTACTTCAAAACTGGTATGATCAGGTGGAAATGTCAAATTTGGAAGAGGCACTTATAAGGATAGGGGTGCCGTTGAATATGAACATTAAAAGAGAGATGTACTTATCCAATTTGGACACATATTTGGTAGCTTACATGATTTCTCACAGAAAAGTTCAAATTTCTCATTATCATGGTAACCCAATTACAATAAAATCCCCACGGGAGATCGAGGGCACAATCATGAGCACAAAAACATACATATTTAAAATTTGGTACAGATAACGTCGACAGCCTTTGAGGAGATTGGATTCTAACAAACAAAAGAATCCAAGTCATAGTAAACCATGTTTTACATGCATCTACATTACTGTGTATGTGGTGCATAGCGACAGCACTGTGCCGTGGTAAGTGGTGTGCACTACAGAATTGCACAGCATTTAAAGCTCAAATGTTTAAATTTGACTATACAACATGCCAATCTTCATCCATGCAGTACGAGTGTGTGATATACAATATCCGCTTGCTGGAAGACCCCTGGCCAAGCATCAGTCCACCCATTTTTAATGAAAGTTGGTTAAATGTCCAACCTAAAATAATTTAATTTAGTGACCGACACATCATAAAAAGCAAAAAAAAAAAAAGTATTTACAATGTTGTTCTTGTCACTACTATGTCTTACCAGTGACAGTGTCATCAGTGTGCACTGGTAGCAGGCACATGCAACCCAGACTCAATGGCAGTTTGTGGTGGCATTATGGAAACTACATAAATGCATATGGGTTTGTGACGGGGGAACAAAAACGGCGTGCGTTTCATGATGGGGGCACAATTTCATTTTGTGACGGGGCACGAAATGTGGGGTGATGGGGGTATGGGGGGTTATGGTTAGGTTTAGGGGAGGGGACACATGTAAGCTATGGTTATGTTAGAGTTAAGAGAAGGGGAGGATTATAAATACAAAATGAAACAACAGTGTCACAAAAATGGGGTGCTTTTTGTGATGGGGCCCGAAAAAATGCAAGACTGTGTTGGTCACATGACAATGGCATCAATTGGAGAACTCGCAGTAAGAGAGTTGAAGCCAAGGCGGAATAGATATGGCACAGAGGGAATAATAACACTGTGACGGAATGAATAAACTGATGAGGAGGCATAAAAAGCATGTAGCGATGAAAGCTGAACTGGGTTGAAATATGACCGCAGTGCGTTTGACATCAAGTGGTGGTGTACGGCTCAAAGAGTAGCATCGCGCAAGCTCGGTTTTTGCATGTTGTGCTGCGACACATATGTGCAAGGCTTCTCCTCAATTAAAATAATGAGTTTTACAGTGATGCACGCTGCGTTTACGTGCATCGTGTGAAAGGCTCTTCACACTTATTGTGAAGGCCTACTTGTTGGAGATACAAACTGTTTTTTTCCCCTTTTGTTTGTACTTTGTGTATGTGTATGGTGCTTTTTATATTGTATTATTTTTATTATGTCTGCCGAGAGTTTTAATTGGGTCTTATTCTCACTGTTAATATTGTCATTGTGTACCTTGTCTTTTGTGTGCTCCCACTGCAACACAAATTTCCCTTTAAAGAAATTCTGATTCTGATTCTTTACGTAACATCAGATATAGGTGTATTTTTCAACACAAAAACATCCAGTGTGTCCCCTAATGCCGGCAGCGAATATCTCTAACATCTAGGGGGGAAAAAAAAGAAAAAAAATTTGCTGTGATGTTATCCTGCATGCACACGCAGCAGCTTCTTTAGTTCTGTGTGTGTGTGTGTGTGTGTGTGTGTGTGTGTGTGTGTGTTCCACTGTAGGAATTTCATGGCTGCCATTGCTACTCTCTGGTCGCAATGCCCTTAAAAATAAATAAATAAATAAAAAAAATTCTTGTGCACCTGTGTTCCAACTAGTTTAGTCTTATTTGGTCTGTGCACCTTTCTGAATACCACACAACATCACATAATCCAAAGCAAAGACTGTACTGCAACATACTGTTTCGAATCTTCAAAGATGTACAGATGAACGAACCTGGTTATCAATTGATAAAGTTAGATACGGTTGTATGTAAAAGTTTGGGCCCCCCTGATAATTTCTATGATTTTCCTTTATAAATCATTGGTTGTCTGGTTCAGAAAATTCAGTTAAATATATCATATAGCAGACAAACACACTGATATTTGAGAAGTGAAATGAAGTTTATAGGACTTACAGAAAGTGTGCAATAATTCTTTAAACAAACTTAGGCAATTTGGGCACCCTAACAGAAAAAATACATCAATATTTAGTAGATCCTCCTTTTGCAGAAATAACAGCCTCTAAACACTTCCAATAGCTTCCAATGAGAGTCTGGATTCTGGCAAAAGGTACAATCCCAATTCCAATGAGGTTGGGACGTTGTGTAAATCACCACTTTGTGAACAACTACGTAAAAAATGCAGTCCAACAGTTTAAGAACAATGTTTATCAAGGTTCAGTTGCAAGGAATATAGGGATTCCATAATATAATCAGAAGATTCAGAGGATCTGGAGAACTTTCCACACGTAAGTGGCAAGGCCGAAAACCAACATTGAATGCCCATGACCTTCGACCCCTCAGGCGGCACTACATTAAAAAAACGACATCACTGTGTATAGGATCTTACCGCATGGGCTCAGGAACACTTGGGGCAACACATGCTGCCATCCAAGCAACGTCTTTTTCAGGGACGTCCCTGCTTATTTCAGCAAGACAATGCCAAGCCACATTACAACAGTGTGGCTTCATAGTAAAAGAGTGCGAGTACTAGACTGGCCTGCCTGCAGTCCAGACCTGTCAGCCATTGAAAATGTGTGGTGCATTATGAAGGGCAAAATACGACAATGGAGACCCCGGACTGTTGAATAACTGAAGTCATACATCAAGCAAGAATGGGAAAGAATTCCACCTACAAAGCTTCAACAGTTAGTGTCCTCAGTTCCCAAACGTTTAATGAGTGTTGTTAGAAGGAAAGGTGATGTAACACAGTGGCAGTGGTGGGCACAGTTCCGCTAATATGCTAACCTCTAATTGTCAAAGATAATGTTTTCATTATCGGATTAGCTTTTCAGATAACTCTGAAAACCATCATCGGACCAATTATCTTCTGATACGTTTTGGCCAGATAATTTTTAGACCGCTAACATTTTTACAGACGTAGCTTTTTGTAGTAGATGCGCAGTTCTATCCTCTGCAAACAGAGAGGAGCTGGTTCTAGAAGAAACCACTCTATCCTCTGCAGGCAAAGGAGAACTGGTCACAGAAAAGAAAAAAGCTCATTTCTTTTGAGCCCATACTAACACACTGGCAATATCACCCAAGTCATCCAGAGGCATACAGTTTTAACGCCGTTAAAATTTTAACCAAACTAATTTTGAACAAGTTATTTAAATTAACATCAAGTGTGAAGTTTTATAAAGTGAAAATATCAGATACATGTTTTAGTTTTAAAGTAATGCACAAATTTTGAAGGTTTTAGTGTGGACATGCTGTGTCCAGGTGCATTATGGGTATCTCAGTACATTCACGACAGAAGAAATGCATTTGAGATGCTCTGATCAGGCTCCACACAGACAACAGCATTAAACTCTTTGTATATTGTGCCTAAACTCTCGTGAATATATTCTATGGGTTTATAGATGTTGTTATTGTGTTTATGTAAAAAAGCCAGAAGCAGCCCAGGTTGTTTCTCAAAGCCGAAAAGTCTTAAATTGTGATTCAGGCCGTGTGATATAACCAGCGTCAAAATGCATAGAACACTGCCATCTACTGGCAACCATTTATATCACAGTGTTGTCGACCACAGGATTTTAAAATTATCTGTAGCTTTCCAAAACCTGAGTCCCCCCACTCGTGGAGATAAAAAAAAATAAAAAAAATCATAGATCTGACAGGTTTAGTTGTACAGTGTGTGGTGTCAGTCACACGGTAAAAACAACACACACAAACAGATTTCACACACGAACATTCCCAGGTCAAACACCTCGCTTTCTGATTGGCTGCATGTCACATTTAGCTCCTCATGCTCCTCACGTTCATTCTTAACACACCACACACGGCAGGAATACCTGATAAGATTATATTTAGTGTCATCACAATTGTCGGGGCGTCCTTAAGATTGTCAGAAGGGGAAGATCAGGTCCGATATCGGCCTAATTATCTTGCTATGTGAACCAGGCTTGATGTCATGACGCCTCACGGAGTGACCGACTGATCTGCTATAACACCACACCGAGCCGCTAACCAATCTGATTTTATGACGCCTCACAGAGCGACTGATTGATGCGTTATGGCACCGAACATGTTTTCACTATTATTTGGTTTCTTTGTGCGACTGACATCATTATTCAAGCATTCAAATGGCAATTCCTATCGCCACACAACTCTAACTGCACACGAGAAAGTTTTTTGACAGTTCTTGTTATTGAAAGAAACCTCATCTCCCTATCCGGATAGAGTTGTGATGATCCCTTTGGGCGTCTGTGTGTTAATGTTCAAATCTTCATAATTAGTGCATTATTGTAAAATTAACAGATATGTTATATATCAGTTTGTATATTTTAAAGAGTTTACGTTAATGTAGTTATTCTATCTGGAATAATTAAGCAAAACCATAATTCAACCTGCTTTCCATTTCAACACCTCTGCCTCATTGCGGGACTACTGTATCCTGTCAGGGTAAATGATGCTTTCCTACAGCAGGGAGCAGAGCGCACAAAGACAGAAGTGCTGGCTCACTGGCTGTTTGGGTTTGTGATCGCCGTTGGTTCTGTTCGAAGCTTTGGTGGTGCTTAAACTCAAAATCAGCTTCTTAATAGCTGAGAGCGTATTT
Source organism: Thalassophryne amazonica (assembly GCF_902500255.1). Classification (NCBI taxonomy): domain Eukaryota; kingdom Metazoa; phylum Chordata; class Actinopteri; order Batrachoidiformes; family Batrachoididae; genus Thalassophryne; species Thalassophryne amazonica. The sequence continues at coordinate 89,474,755 of NC_047103.1, read as the reverse complement.
GAGGCAAAATTGAAAGTTATTGGTTAAAGTTATTTAGCTTCCGATAAGTTTTTAAGCAGTTTATCAGTTTTGCGTTAAAAAAGGTAACTTTTCAGTTCGCTGATTACCAGTTATCAAAGCTAACTTTTTGGTTAGATGTGCCCACCACTGCACAGTGGTAAACATACCACTGTCCCAGCTTTTATGAAACGTGCTGCAGGCATCCATTTCTAAATGAGCAGATATTTGCACAAATACAATAAAGTTTATCAGTTTGAACATTAAATATCTTGTCTTTGTGGTGTATTCAATTGAATATAAGATGAAGAGGATTTGCAAATCATTGTATTCTTTTTTTTAAACTTACATTTTACACAACATCCCAACTTCATTGGAATTGGGGTTGTATTTTGGACCATTCTTCTTTACAAAACATCTCTGGTTTGTCGGTTTCCGAGCATGGACAGCCCACTTAAAATCACACCACAGATTTTCAATAATATTCAGATCTGGGGACTGAGATGGCCATTCCAGAACATTGTACTTGTTCCTCTACATGAATGCCTTAGTAGATTTTGAGCAGTCTTTAGGGTCGCTGTCTTGCTGAAAGATCCAGCCCAGGCACAACTTCAACTTTGTCACCAATGCATGAACATTGTTCTCAAGAATCTGCTGATATTGACTGGAATCCATGTGACCCTCAACTTTAACAGGATTCCCAGTACCTGCATTGGCCACACAGCATGATGGAACCACCTCCAAATTTTACTGTAGGTAGCGAGTGTTTTTCTTGGAATGATGTGTTCTTTTTCAGCCATGCATACCGCCACTTGTTATGTCCAAATAATTAAATTTTAGTTTCATCAGTCCACAGCACCTTATTCTAAAATGAAGCTGGCTTGTCCAAATGTTCTTTAGCATACCTCAAGCGACTCTGTGGCGTGTACACAGAAAAAGCTTCCTTTGCATTACAGCATCTCCTTGTGCAAAGTGCGCTGTATAGTTGAGCGATGCACAGAGACACTATCTGCAGCAAGTTCATGTTGTAGGTCTTTGGAGCAAGTCTGTGGGTTGACTATGACTGTTCCCACCATCCTTTGCTTCAGCTTATCTGAGTTTTTTTGGCCTGCCACTTCGGGCCTTAACTGGTACTGTGCCTGTGGTCTTCCATTTCCTTACTATGTTCCTCACATGATGTTGAACAATCTTTTTTTTCAGGTCATTAGAAAGTTGTAGAGAAGCTTGAATCTTCGACTGGACTGGGTTGCTTGACGCGAGGACATTTCGCTTCTAATCGCAGAAGCTTCCTCAGCTAAAATTCTTGCTCTGGCAGTCTGACTTCTGTCTTGACTCTTGTAGAGAAGAATAACAGAAGCCAGCAAATGCTGGAGTTTTAACCTAACCGGACGGTCTGGTTAGGTTTAATGAGCTTACCAAACCAATTTGGTGTTCCAAATTAGTGCTAATGTATTCAAATCACTAAAATGACAAGAGTGCCCAACTTTATGCACCTGCCTAATTTTGTTTAAATAATTATTGCACACTTTCTATAAATACTAGAAACTTCATTTCACTTCTCAAATATCAGTGTGTTTGTCTGCAATATGATATATTTAAGTGAAATTTCTGATCCAGACAACAAATGATTTATAAAGGAAAATCATGAAAATTATCAGGGGTGCAGAAACTTTTGCATATAACTGTATCAAGGTAATGTTCGGTAATTCATTGTGTTAGACAACTGTGTGTTAACTTTGCACAGAACAGTGGTGGTCTTTATTGCACTATTGCACAGTGAAGCTCTCTTCAAAGAGTCTCGCAGGCTGGCTTCAAAACAAGCATTCTATGTCATAATACAAGCTATGATACTTCGGCTGCAATACCTTCCGCCAAGGAAGTTGGAAGAGGTTGTTTTCACCCGTTTGTTTGTTTGTAAACAGCTTGGAGCCAACAATTTTCCATGTATAATTATGACATATTAAATGAAGATTCATAACTCGATAGACAAGAACTGATTCAATTTTCAAGGGCATACCTAAAAGGTCAAAATTAGAAAAAAATAGTGGAAAAATCCCTATGTAGGATGGTGGCCTTTATCGACTGAAAATTTGATCTGGATCTGACCCAGACTGGAGATTTTGTGGCCATTCAATTTTAACATTGAAAACCCCATTCTCATATTTGAAAGTGAGGTGCAGAATGGCACTCACTAGCACCTGACAAAGTTTGACCTGGATCTGATCAGGAATGTGGATTTTGTAAACATTTGAATTTAATATTGAAAAGCCCATTTGGTGTATATTTTGCATTACATCTCAAACAAAAGTGCCTCAATCACTCAAATTTTTCTGTTATGGATTTACCTACACCACCAAAATTGGATGAAGGTTCCAGTTTTATGCCTGTTTGTCTATTTGAGTTATCAGTTGGAAACCAAGCACCAAAAAGCAATGACAAATTGTGCATAGCAGAGATAACCATTTTGTGAAAATTATTTGAAAAAGAATTCAGAAACCAAAAAAGCTGAACAAAAACCTGACACCACAAAAAAAAAGAACTTAGATTCAAATGCATGCACAAAATACATCCTCCTGACATTTCATCACATCTAATTTAGCTTATGAAAAGCCGCTTCTAACAGGACTCTGACCTTGAAAATTTCTCCAAGGTAAAATTTTGTGGCATCAGAAACGAGTGTTAGACTATGTAGCAGTCAGCATAGAGGGAGAAGAAGAAAACATCACGCCAGAAATGAGAAGTGATTTATTTTTCATTTATTTACACTGATAAATTTCCTTCAAATATTACACTACTTTTGTGAGCCCACAACTTCAGTAGACCCATCCCAAGCACAAAAAATGTTTGCATTTCAATGAAGATTTGAAGAATTTTCAAAAAATGTATTTAATTTTTTTCAGATTTAGAGTCAAAATATTTCTACACACAGTGGTCTTGCCAAATATGTGACGCATTCGGAAAGTTTTTAATTTATATATAATTTTTTTACGCCTATGTGTTGCAGATTTACATGCAACACAAAAAGTACAGCAAAATCTAGAACAAAGAAAAGAAAAAAAAGTCGAACTTCGGAGGGTTAAGATGTCTGACACGTAATGGAAATGCCCCCAAAACCTTTAAGTTTTCCTAAAATTATAACTGGTGATATAAGAGACAAAGGTTACACTATGTACAGTTTCTGAAATCACAACCACAGAAGCCTATAAGACCTTCAGAGTAATCTGAGTGTCTTGGTGGCTTCCGTGACTATTCTCCTTCCAGCATAGTCACACAAATTTGAGACTGCCTAATTGACAGAGTTACCATACAGTAGTACACAGGGTACCATTTAACCACATCCCTCCATACAAAACACAACAAATATAAAATGACACACATTTTCTTTTTTATTCACGAAGTGTCCTGGGGACATGGAATGAATGGCATGTAAAGTCTGCCGGTACATTCTCAGTGTCAGAGCATGGCACAAAGCTTAGCTTCACCATGAGAGCTTGGGTGAATTTTTGTTTTCCTGTCTGCAGCAGTTTCAAAAAGAGCAAGTGAAAACATGACAACACACACCACCACGCTGACCATCTTCACTGAAACAAAACTGTGAACATTTTCAATTGCTTCACTGCAGACTGTAAAACACAAATAAACATGGACACACAGGAGCAAAAGTTTATTGTGGCTTTCTGTGGCTAGCTGTGTGAGTTGAGTACATGTACACTGCTAGAGCCAGACCAATATGGATTTTCTACGGCTGATAATGGTACAGATATTAGGGAGTAAAAAAAAAAAAAAAAAAATTATAATGTAGATAGAAAGAAAATAGTTTTCAATGCAATACCCCACTGGAACGACTTCCTTGATCATTTTTAACAAACGATATAGTAATGATTGTGGGTGTGAATGTATTTGTCTGTCGATATGTGACCCTGGGACAGACTGGTGTCCTGTCCAGGGTGTACCTCCCCTCCCACCCTATGACTGCTGGGATAGGCTCCAGACCCTGTGACCATTAACTGGAGTGAGCAGTTGAAGATGAGCGAGTGAGTGATATGACAACTATTTTGCAATTTTCACTTTTTTGAAGGTGTACAGTAGTGTTCAGAATAATAGTAGTGCTATGTGACTAAAAAGATTAATCCAGGTTTTGAGCATATTTCTTATTGTTACATGGGAAACAAGGTAACAGTAGATTCAGTAGATTCTCACAAATCCAACAAGACCCAGCATTCATGATATGCACACTCTTAAGGCTATGAAATTGGGCTATTAGTAAAAAAAAAGTAGAAAAGGGGGTGTTCACAATAATAGTAGTGTGGCATTCAGTCAGTGAGTTTGTCAATTTTGTGGAACAAACAGGTGTGAATCAGGCGTCCCCTATTTAAGGATGAAGCCAGCACCTGTTGAACATGCTTTTCTCTTTGAAAGCCTGAGGAAAATGGGACGTTCAAGACACTGTTCAGAAGAACAGCGTAGTTTGGTTAAAAAGTTGATTGGAGAGGGGAAAACTTATACGCAGGTGCAAAAAATTATAGGCTGCTCATCTACAATGATCTCCAATGCTTTAAAATAGACAAAAAAAACAGAGACGTGTGGAAGAAAACGGAAAACAGCCATCAAAATGGATAGAAGAATAACCAGAATGGCAAAGGCTCACCCACTGATCAGCTCCAGGATGATCAAAGACAGTCTGGAGTTACCTGTAAGAGCTGTGACAGTTAGAAGATGCCTGTGTGAAGCTAATTTATTTGCAAGAATCCCCCGCAAAGTCCCTCTGTTAAATAAAAGACATGTGCAGAAGAGGTTACAATTGGCCAAGGAACACAACAACTGGCCTAAAGAGAAATGGAGGAATATTTTGTGGACTGATGAGAATAAAATTGTTCTTTTTGGATCCAAGGGCCGCAGACAGTTTGTGAGACAACCCCCAAACTCTGAATTCAAGCCACAGTTCACAGTGAAGACAGTGAAGCAAGGTGGTGCAAGCATCATGATATGGGCATGTTTCTCTTACTATGGTGTTAGGCCTATATATCGCATACCAGGTATCATGGATCAGTTTGAATATGTCAAAATACTTGAAGAGGTCGTGTTGCCTTATGCTGAAGAGGATATGCCCTTGAAATGTGTGTGTTTCAACAAGACAATGACCCCAAGCACACTAGTAAACAAGCAAAATCTTGGTTCCAAACCAACAAAATTAATGCCTCGCAGATGTGAAGAAATCATGAAAAACTGTGGTTATACAACTAAATACTAGTTTAGGGATTCACAGGATTTCTAAAAAAGCAGCTTGAACATAATAGTTTTGAGTTTGTAGCGTCAACAGCAGATGCTACTATTATTGTGAACACCCCCTTTTCTACTTTTTTTTTTAGCACAATTTCATAGCCTTAAGAGTGTGCATATCATGAATGCTTGGTCTTGTTGGATTTGTGAGAATCTACTGAATCTACTGGTACCTTGTTTCCCATGTAACAATAAGAAATATACTCAAAACCAGGATTAATCTTTTTAGTCACATAGCACTACTATTATTCTGAACACTACTGTAACTGCAAAAAAAAAGACAGCTAAAATGATCACATCTTTCACGGCACCTCTTTACAAAAGCTGCCAATAACATACCAAGACACTGCCACAGCTTAGTAATGAAAATTAGAAGTAAAAAGAAAAAAAAAAACCTGACAACACCACCAACAAGCAACAAAGGTAATTGGGTTGAATTCAATTGCATACAGGGCCAGACATTCAATTTCAATTCATTTCATTTATATAGCAAAAAATCACAACAAAGCTGCCTCAAGGTGCTTCACACAAGTCTTACCAACCCCTAGAGCAAGCACACAGGCAGCAACAGTGGTAAGGGCCCCTTCACACACAGTGTGAATTTGGTCGAACTGCGCATGAAGTGCACAGGAAGCAGAAATCGTATGCAATACGTGCATAATCGTAGTTGCCTCGAACGCCTCGTACACCTGTTGTTACAACTATTTGTGCACACCAGCAGCTGAAAGACAAAGTGTGAGCTGTGAGAGCCCATCGAACCCTTTCGTGGCAGGTGTCGGGCAAATTCCAGGTGGCACACACAAACATCTAACACCGCTCACTTGGCACTTAGAAAATTTGTGACCACTCATACTGTTAACACAACAACAGTCAGCAGATGATCATTTTTGAGCTGGATGTGAAATATGCCTAAGTGTCTAACCCCACGAGTGTGGCTTTGCAAACAGACACCGTGACATGTTGGTGTGTGTGCTGAACTGACAGGGTGTGTGGCCGCCCACAGGAGTGGCTGCAGAGATCTGTGGTTCTGGATGTCATGGCTGGGGAACACATACCGTGTTTGGATGGACATGAACTAACAACTGGCCACTGTGACACGCATGTGTCTGCTTGCTGTCATCACGTGGACATACATAAAAACATATATCGCTGTGCTGCAGCGAGCGCATGCACGCCGCGCACATTGACAGGCTACCCCAGGTGAAACTGACCGTAAGATCATAACATGCAGCGGGCAATCTGAAAGTCAAGCCACCCATGTGAGTCCTGTTCCACATGACGCAGAGTCTGTCCTGCGGCGTGCCGTCCAGATGTGTGTCGGGCAGGACACACAAACGGGGCCGGCTGGACACGCCGCCAGCAGATGTGGACATGATAAGAGCGCCCTACCTTTGTTTCATGTCATTTCATGAGTGTACATCTGTGACCATGGGTCATCGACACAGGAACAGACGGATCATACTTTTATTGCCCACTTGATAAGAGGGATTCAATAAAATGCGGTGTTTTTAATAGGATGTGTGGTTTTATTTTTCTTAAATACGTCCATGTCCTTCTTGTTATCAGGCATTTTCTCGCACCTTTCACAGGACAGCGATGATAACTCAGTGGTAAAGTTTCTGACTGGCAATCAGAGCTTTTGGAAAGTGCAGGTTCGAATTCTGTGGGTGGCATGTATTTTTTATTTTTTTATTTTCACAGCAGGTGCTCGCATTGTGTTCCTGCGTGCATGAACCATCGCAGTAGCATTGTGCATGCCTGCCCTTCGGCTCAATGTTTTCGTGGTTCGCTCATACGAGCTATTCCGCCGTGAGTCGCCCTGAGTTGTACTTACTCGTAATATGTGTGAAGTGGCCGTAAGGAAAAACTCCCTCTGATGATTTAAGATAATTGAGAAGCGCTTTGAGCATCTGATGCAGATGGAAAAATGCTATATAAATGCAATCCATTTACCATTTGAGGAAGAAACCTCAAGCAGACCACACTCAAAGGGGCAACCCTCTGCTTGGGCCATGCTACCGACACAGTTGACAATACAAATACACAGGAAATTTCTGGGAGTCCATGCTGGTGTACAGAACAGGACGCCAAGCCCTACCTCTGGATAGAGCCGCACCTCAAACAGAGAGAGAAAAAAAAAAAACAAAAACAGAATCAGGTGGCAGAAAGGCAACAAATAAGGTAGAATTTGTCAGCATTAAGCAACAAGAAAAACAGAAGAAATACGAAGGTGACGATCATGACTTGTGGTGTCATCTTGGTTCCAAAATAGCATTGCAGAAATATAAATTAGGCTTTAAATTAATTAATTAAATCATCATGAATTGTAAATTCATGTAAATTTGATAGCTTAACTATTTTAATATTTATTTTGATCATGCCTTTACCCGGATGTGTTTCTGCATGTGCTTAAATGATTTAAAAAAAAGTTGAAAACATGAAAGCTTCATTCAGTTGCAGTTGGAACCGAAATGGCGCCATGTTCTGAATTGACGTAACTCTTCTCAATCAAGGGACTCTACCAGCCACTAGCCCTATGCTTCACTAAAAGCCCCAGACTTTAGATAAAGTTGAGGTCGCAGCCCACTCTGTTTACTAATAAAATGAATTTAAAAGGACAGAAAGCATAGTACCATACTATGCCAGTATGCTAGGCATACAACAGAAAGAATAAATGTGTCTTAAGTCTGGACTTGAAAGTCTCAACAGAATCTGATTGTTTTATTGATGCAGGGAGATCATTCCACAGACAGGTGCATGATAAGAAAAACTTCTGTGACCCGCAGACTTTTTATTCACCCTAGGGACACAAAGTAGTCCTGCACCCTGAGAACGCAGACCCGGGCCGGTACGTAGGGTTTAATTAGGTCAGCAAAGTAGGGAGGTGCTAGTCTGTGAATAATTTTATAGGTTAATAGCAGAACCTTAAAATGTGATCTCACTGGGACAGAAAGCCAGTGAAGAGATGCCAAAATGGGTGTAATGTGTTCAAACTTTCTGCTTCCTGTCAAAGGTCTGGCAGCAGCATTTTGAACCAACTGGAGACCCCTAATGCTGGACTGCTGTAAACCAGAAAATAGAACATTGCAGTCGTCCAATCTAGAAGAGACAAATGCATGAATCAGGGTCTCAGCATCAGCCATAGACAGGATGGAATGAATTTTCGCTAAACAATTAGGAACAGATCCAGAGGTTAATGACAGATTAATAATTTCCAGCACATAAATCATCAGGGGTGCCCAAACGTTTACATACAACTGTACATAACTTTTGTTTTACTTATTTACATGTTATTCATTGTTGAGCATGTCAGTAACATGTAGAATAACATTAAAGGCATTAAACTGTTACTATTTAACCTGTTATTGTTGCTTCAAATTTTAATGATTTTTTTTTTTTTTTTAAGTTGGAACTGACCTTGCATCTGTGGCCATGTGGGAACAAAGCATTTCTTTCTTTTATTTTTCTCGTAGAACCAGTCTCTCTCCCTTAATTCTTCCTCATCTGGCTTTCTCTTATGACCAATTCCTTTGGCATTTGGCTGTTGTCTGGGTTTGGGTGGTTGTAATTTAAACATATTAGACTTTCATTCATTCAAAGCGTTCTATTTGCATCTTCTTCGTTTGCTTCCTGCGCCAAGACTATAAAGATGCTCATGAAGATTGCAGAGGATTGGTAAGGGAAATAGCCGAATGCACGCTCCACGGGGAGAAAAAAATAAGCGCGGGAAATTACACTGAACTGTATTCCCTTGAAACAAACATGGCAGACTCGCTGAAGTTTTCTGACGTCTGCCAACTTGGATCCGGATCACCTCCAAAATTCTGTGGAGTCTTCCATGTCCTAATATCTATCTGTGGTGCAAATGTGGTGAGAATCTGTGAAGTAGTTTTGACGTAATCCTTCAAAGCCTATATAAAGTGAATGTTGATCCAGAATCCAGTTGTATCCTGTTGTACCACCTAAACCAGTGACTCAAGCTCAGTGGATAGTTCGTGCACTCAGGAGGCGTCAAATGCATGGAGTCCAGTCTTCTTAGGGTAAAAGTATGCAGTGTGAATATGCAGTATGGCAAACAACACAAAGATACAGCAGATACAACATAAAATATGTTGTGAGCTCTCTTATCGCTCTCCACCGTAATTTTGCTGAGAAAAATATAGTGTGCCGGGATAACATTTGGTCCCAGTCTAAACAGAGTAAAATACACTCCATTATAGAGTGAAATCAGCTCTACCGTCTTGTCAGATCAAGTGTTTCTACTCCAATAAGAGTTGATTTTACACTGTGATAGAGTTGATTTAGCTCCATTTGGATTGGGACCAAATGTTTTCTCAGCAGAGTAAATTTCACTCTGCAAAATTTACTGTGTAGTACATAGAAGTGACACATATTAGTAACCAAAGCAAACATAAATCTGTTTCAAATTTTATTCAAGAAAGTGAACATTGAATTTTCATGGAGAATTACAGTACGGCTCCCATCAAATGTGTAAACAGTTCCATAAGAAATGTAATATTTTCCACAGTGGTATAGAGTATCAATATTTTTCAACATATTGCATAGAAGACAGACATTCTCGTATTGTGATAACATGAGAAGGGCACAACTTAACTTGCGAGCATTCAGAAAGGAAATTGAAATGAAAAAGTATCAGTTGCACAATTTTGTAGGTGGCTGCAAGAATTAAATAAATAAATATAATTTTTGGTCTGTAGATAGCTTCTGGTGCTTTTTCAAAACCAATATCAGAATGAATATGTCATTGTATTTACCTTATAAATCACAAAAGTACAGGGTTGATACAGTTGTGTTCAAAATAAAAGTAGTATGTTTAAAAGTATAAGAGTGTAATAAGGGTCACAAAAAGGAACCTGCAGACATTGCTATTTTTATTTATTTGAACAGCCTACAATTCCTTTTTCTTCACTTTCTGTAAAGTAATAACTGATCATTTTTTTCTTCAGGTTTTGATTTGGAATAGAATATGCACTGCTCCCAATGCATTTGCGTCTATGGAAAAAAAAAGGTCAAGTATTTTGTGCTTTTGCTCACTTTTTAACACACTGCTATTATTTGAACATAACTGTATATAAAATATAAATGAATGTGCATGACCAGTCAACAGTACTTCAGCTCCAAAAAATTGATATTAGAGTTGGGTATCTTTTGGAGTTTTTTTTTTTTTTTTGATACGTCATGAAAAAAACACTAGTGGCTTTGTTACTGCTCATGCAAATCCGAATGTTACATTTAAGAATATATTGACAACTTAAAGTGCATATCACTTGTAAATAAAAGGTCAAATGAGGTGACTCTTCCAAATAAAGAAAAAATATGAAAATACTGATATATTGACATATGATATGATATATGACATGTACGGTCATGCCACCTTGAGGGCCTCAACTGAAATGAATGGAAAGAATCCTCATTTTTTTACAGTGTGAAATCAGTGTTTGAAATGAACTTTGACGGTGAATACATCAAAATGGTTAAAATCTGTGTTTTACGAGGATACACTAAAATGGCTAGTGTTGCTCATTAGGTGGACGGATTTTCCAAAGATAATATTTTTTATGGTGCATCTCGGACAAGTAGAAGTTGAAGCCCAGCACAATGTGAGAATGGTCTTCAAAACATGGATCTAACCACTGATTTTATGCTGTCCTTTCATGTGGCCAGGAGAAAATTCTTAAAGCATGTTTCTTCTCCTGAAAGTGTGAAAACGGCCAATTTAGTGGATTACACCACTGCGTCACATCTTGCCATGCTAAGCTAAGCTAAGCTGTTACCTGTGGGAAGCTGGCAAATCTTTCTGAGGAAGCCGTTTCTGAGATCACAGAATTGGACAGAATGTGACGATGAGTGACCGCTGTTAACAGGACAGCCAGACGTTGGCCAGCTTCCATGTTTGTGTTATTGGCCAAGCTGAGCTAAATGGATAGCTAAGCTAAACTGCCAGGAGCCTGCTTCTGGTAGAGGAACAGTTTGTCTGTGGACAAATGACAGTACCACACAGCGGAATTTGCTCTGGGTGCAAATCACAGTAGGAGAAAAATCAGAGACACCACTTTCACGGTGTGCGATCATTAATATTCAGTCTTACTGAGACGTATGCAATGTTGTCGTTTTATTGTGTTCTGAATATACCGTGGGTTACAAAGAGGCAGAGACAAGCAGCCGATCTACTCTGTGTCAGCCTGATCCCGTCAGATCTCAGAAGCTAAGCAGTGTGGGACCTGGTGAGTACTTGGATGGGAGACCTCTTTGGAACACCAGCGGCTGTGTGTTTCTCCAGGTAACGCTGGAGTTGCATCAGGATGGGCATCCGGCGTAAAACCTGTGCCAAATATCAATGTGGATCTGGTTGTATCCGCTGTGGCGACCCCGAATACAAAACGGGAGCAGCCGAATGGACAACAACAACAAAGAGGCGGAGACAGGCATATGTTGATCGCAAAATACAAGAATTTGCCAAATTAAAGCCAAATTACATTTGGAGACAAAAAAATAGCCCAGATTAACTACATGTACTGGTCTACGTAAGTCATGAAGTGGACTGTAACTGAATGCAGGTGGAGTGACGTTCAGACAGCCAGTACTCAGCACCTGAGGTTATGTCATTTTTATGGCTTAAAACAGCTCTGAATCTGTGTGTATTTTTCAGACACTGTATTGCATTTTTTATTTTTATCAACTACATCAAGACTCATACAAGAAAAAAGTTGGAAGTAATAATTCATAATCTGGTACAGAATTTTTTAAGTGATAGTGTTGATTGGAGTGCGAAATACCCTTTAAATGCATACAGATTTTTTTATTATTATTATTAAATGGGCTCAACTTCTGAATAAATAAATGAAAGAATTCCATAATGACAGACCTTTGAAAATACTTAACCCTTTGGGGCCGACGCCATCGTATACAATGGCTAAGACCAAGCTTTACTAAATTATAAATAACTTTTTAATGATATGAAATAGAAACTTATTTTTTTATGCTGAAAAGTTAACTCCACGGCGGTTCGAGCCAGCCATCAGCCTTCTTTGTGCTCCTCATAGAAGCTGTGTGATGACGTGCGCAATGTGCGTGTCCAATCGTAATTGGTTCACTATCACATGGTTTTCCAAGATCCAATCGTAGAGCAGATTCACCTCACGTGAAAAGCCAAAGATCGTTTTCAGGAGTGATATGTTACTACAACCCCTGGCAAAAATTATGGAATCACCGGCCTCAGAGGATGTTCATTCAGTTGTTTAATTTTGTAGAAAAAAAGCAGATCACAGACATGACACAAAACTAAAGTCATTTCAAATGGCAACTTTCTGGCTTTAAGAAACACTATAAGAAAAAAAGAATGTGGCAGTCAGTAACGGTTACTTTTTTAGACCAAGCAGAGGAAAAAAATATGGAATCACTCAATTCTGAGGAAAAAATTATGGAATCACCCTGTAAATTTTCATCCCCCAAATTAACACCTGCATCAAATCAGATCTGCTCATTGACAATGACCCTATGCCATGACATTGACCCTATGTGTCTTTTTGCAAGGAATGTTTTTGCAGTTGTTGCTCTATGGCAAGATGCATTATCATCTTGAAAAATGATTTCATCATCCCCAAACATCCTTTCAATTGTCCAAAATATCAACATAAACTTGTGCATTTATTGATGATGTAATGACAGCCATCTCCCCAGTGCCTTTACCTGACATGCAGCCCCATATCATCAATGACTGTGGAAATTTACATGTTCTCTTCAGGCAGTCATCTTTATAAATCTCATTGGAAAGGCACCAAACAAAAGTTCCAGCATCATCACCTTGCCCAATGCAGATTCGAGATTCATCACTGAATATGACTTTCATCCAGTCATCCACAGTCCACAATTGCTTTTCCTTAGCCCATTGTAACCTTGTTTTTTTCTGTTTAGGTGTTAATGATGCCTTTCGTTTACTTTTTCTGTATGTAAATCACATTTCCTTTAGGCGGTTTCTTACAGTTCGGTCACAGACGTTGACTCCAGTTTCCTCCCATTCGTTCCTCATTTGTTTTGTTGTACATTTTTCGATTTTTGAGACATATTGCTTTAAGTTTTCTGTCTTGACGCTTTGATGTCTTCCTTGGTCTACCAGTATGTTTGCCTTTAACAACCTTCCCATGTTGTTTGTATTTGGTCCAGAGTTTAGACACAACTGACTGTGAACAACCAACATCTTTTGCAACATTGCGTGATGATTTACTCTCTTAAGAGTTTGATAATCCTCTCCTTTGTTTCAATTGACATCTCTCGTGTTGGAGCCATGATTCATGTCAGTCCACTTGGTGCAACAGCTCTCCAAGGTGTGTTCACTCCTTTTTAGATGCAGACTAACGAGCAGATCTGATATGATGCAGGTGTTAGTTTTGGAGATGAAAATTTACAGGGTGATTCCATAATTTTTTCCTCAGAATTGAGTGATTCCATATTTTTTTTCCTCTGCTTCGTCTAAAAAAGTAACCGTTACTGACTGCCACAATCTTTTTTTCTTGATTTCTTATAGTGTTTCTTAAAGCCAGAAAGTTGCCATTTGAAATGACTTTAGTTTTGTGTCATGTCTGTGATCTGCTTTTTTCCTACAAAATTAAACAACTGAATGAACATCCTCTGAGGCCGGTGATTCCATAATTTTTGCCAGGGGTTGTAGTTGGCCCGTTTGAATAGCCGCCTGGGTGCTCCAATGAGTACATACTATTGAGCTCCAAATGCGCCCTGCGCCATTAAAGCACAGCAATCACTGAAAGCAGACAAAGGAGACGGAGAGCCTCTGATGATAATTTCACGTGCTCAAACAAAGTGTGTAACTATCAGGATTGCTCCACTAGTTTGCATGTGAATGTTACTGGATAACTCTGTTGCTTTTACCATGAAGACTAAAAAAACGCATAAACCATTTTGTATATATTGTTCAAAATGTGCACTTGTGTTTATTGTTTGAATCTTTTTGTTGTATAGTCTTTCACACAAGACCTCAAATTACCTTTATAAAGTGTCAAAACAGTTGTTTATTATAGTTTGCTGTGTGTTTTGAATAAGTGTGTGAGGAAAATTATTTTCCACTTTACTTTTTCCTTCCTTATTTTTGATTGTAAACCTTTATTACACTTATAAAACACAACAAAAGCATATATATTATGAAAGCACAGGTTGTCCTGAAAAAAGAGACATAAAACTTGATTGTGGGATGCAGGGAGAGCTGTTGACAGCAATAATAAAACATTTATGCCAGGCGAGTGAACTGTCAAAAAAATCCCCTCGGACCTCAGAGGGTTAAAGACCTTGAATTGTAGTCCCAAGTATTTGGCAATCCAACAATATTTACATTTTAACAAGTCTAGGTCCAGTACACCAAAAGAGGAACATTTCAGTGCCCAACACTACTACATATTCAGGGACTGAAGCAAAAAAAAAAAAAAATAAAAATAAAAATCTTCTGACAAATTTTTTCACTACCAAATCATAAGCGGTTCACCATTTGCCTTTTCATAGAAACCCTTTCACGATCGCGTCCCAGGATTTAAGGTAAAACAAGGTGGAGACAGCTAAGAGAACAGCACTGAAAAACATTACATTTCACTCACTAACCATTGCTGCTCTTTTCTAATGCAGCATCATATTATAGAAAGACTTTAACCTACACATTATATAAATACTTCAGGATGAACACATTTAAGGGGACAGCTTTCTAGAGCTTCTAGTTCATTCAATACTAATTCACATCTCAGGCCTGTAGCCAGGATCTAAAATGGGGGAGTTCTTTTTTGGTGTCAGCAAGGGATCTGAGGGTCACTCAAGGCCCTCAGATCCTGGTTTGCAGTCCATGAGCAGTCAAAAAATTGTGTATGTGGAAATGTGACCTGAATGACACACAAGAAGGTTTTAAGAGCATATGTTACGTCACGCCATCCTCAGGAAGAGATTTTAGGCATATTTTGGAAAAAAAAGTTAGTGTTTGTTGTTAATGCGTTGCGGGTCTACAGCTGTATTTTTAGTTTAACCACAGAGAGGAAACACTCAGAGCAGACTTTGAAAGAAAATAAAAGTTTAAAAATATGTTTGTAAAACTCTGTACTCTGCTTGCTGTGTCGTTACAGGGCTGGGACACAAACACACAGCAGGCTGAACCACTGCCCAATCCCCAGCCTCATCCTCCTCCCTCAGGTGGAGTGCACACAAGAAAGACATGTGGGGAGCCACTGCAAGCAAAAAACCAAACAAAAAACCCACAAACATAAAAACAGACAGAAAATTTTGCTGAGTAGAATATACTCTGCCAGGATTAACATTTGGTCCCAGTCTAAATACGGTAAAATACACTCCATTATAGAGTGAAATCAGCTCTACCGTGTTGCCAAATCAAGTGTTTCTACTCCAATAAGAGTTAATTTTACACTGTGATAGAGCTGATTTAACTCTATTTGGACTGGGACCAAATGTTTTCCTAGCAGAGTAAGTTTCTCTCTGCAAATTTACTATGTAGTACGTATACAAGTGACACATATTACTAACCAAAACAGACATAAATCTGTTTCAAATTTTATTCAACAAATTGAACATTGAATTTACATGGAGAATTAAAGTAGGAGTTCCATCAAATGTGTAAACAGTTCCATAAGAAATGTAATAATATTTTCCACCGTGGTATAGAGTATCAATATTTTTTCAAGATATTGCAGAGAAGATAGACATTGTAACACTCATTGTAAATATCGATTTTTTATCATTCTGAATGTGGCACACATGTGTTTCTGGGAAGCAGTAAATTTTATATCTTGCGCCCAGCCTTGATTTTGAGTCAGGATCGCTCAATGCAAACCTTGCCTTTTTGCAGCCCAATTGACGTAAATCTGTCGTAGTGACAGAGAACTTTAATTCCTCCATATTTTTGACTAAAAAAATAGTTTGTCACATTTTACAGAGTAGCCTGATAATGGCGATGGCTGGCAGCAGCTATTGAAAGCTCGGATCAATTTCTCACCGGTTATTCAAACACACTGTGTTAAGACCACTATGTTCGATGGTGTATCACCACCAAAACAGATATATGGGTCTTATATCTTCAAAGAAAAGTCAATCATGTCCTGCAGGACAAACATTCCAACAGGAGCAGAGAGAGGGAAAGAGACCCACATTTTGCAGGATTGTGGAACATAAATACACTTGAATGAATTTTGTGCCAACCACCAACAAAAACCTCCAGTAAATGTGGGAGTTTATTGGGGGCTGTGATCAAAAGCCTGCCAGTATCTGGCAAGTGGACCATATAAGCCAAGAAAGCCAAGGAGAAGAGGAGAGATGAGTGCTTCCCTGTTAAATTGATCCCACTGAGACCCTCAAAGTTCCCTCCACAGAGGGCTCAGAAACGTGATAAAAATCTGTCCCCATGGAACTGATAAACTGGGAAGGAAGAGGTGAAGAAGGTTTCAGGGGGAGAGACAGTAAAAGAGAGAAGAACTGTTGAGGAGAGAAACCACTTTAGGTAGATCAAAGGAGATGGCAGAGACCAGAAAGGCGGGCTCATTCACTGAAGGATCCATCCAGGCATCCTTATATTCCACCAAAAACTAAAAGCAGATAGGCTGAGCCACTGGTTATCAGACACACATTATGCACATGATAACAAGATTAATCTCAATACGTGTGTATCTTCATTCTGTCCAGGTTTTGGCAGCCATACCTTTGGACTATTGATGCTGGCCTGAGATCAGGCTCTGGATGTGGCCATTGCTGTTATCTACAGCATGGTCAAGCCTCCAAGGAATAAGCATTATCAGAGCAAACTAGAAACCCTGCAGTCACACAGACACCCCGCAGACCTGACAGTCAGCAGCAGGATCATAAACAAAGAGGTGTGTATATAGATGCATATCATGGAACAATATGCATGTCACTCCACAACTACAAAAACAAAACTCAAACAACAAATTCAAGGTGGTGCATGAGAAATAATAATCTTCAAATCATATCTGACAACATCCTCAGATATTACCAATTTGCTTCTTTGTCCAGGAGTATCTCTACGCCTACACTTACACTCCACTCCTTTTTAACAGGGCTGTGAAATGAAAATTGTACAAATCTCAAAATTGGTGCATATTTAAATGATCCTAGATTCAACCTTTCGTTTGAACCATCAATGATCATGTTGAAATGTGACGTGGAAGTAGGACCTGGTATGATTTTCCTTTTAATTGTAAACCAAATTATGCATTAACTCAGAACAATTAAACTACATGAAATTCATGAAGACTGAAAAAAACTGTTAAATATTTCAAAAACCACAGCTAAAGCTTGTAGAATATTTTAAAAATCAAAATAAAATATCAATAACACACCTTATAGTAAAAAGCCACACATTCTTGTGTAAATTCCTGTAAATCCACTCAAAGCCACAATGTCTTTTTTCCCATGAAAAAAGTCAACATTAATAAACACTAATTTACATTGTTGTGTAGATTCATGTAGCCTAAATTCATTCAAAGCCACAATGTTGTTTTTTTTAAATGAAAGAAAGTCTGGATTAATGAAAGAAAAAAAAGGCACATAATCTTTTCTGAAATTCTGTTTGAACACCACAATGTTTATTTTCCAGAGAGAGAAAAAAAATTCTTACCAGTTCGCTTTTCCCGTTCATCTTTCAGGTGTGTTCATCAAATCAAATCAATTTTATTTATATAGCGCCAAATCACAACAAACAGTTGCCCCAAGGTGCTTTATATTGTAAGGCAAAAGCCATACAATAATTACAGAAAAACCCCAACGGTCAAAACGACCCCCTATGAGCAAGCACTTGGCGACAGTGGGAAGGAAAAACTCCCTTTTAACAGGAAGAAACCTCCAGCAGAACCAGGCTCAAGGAGGGGCAGTCTTCTGCTAGGACTGGTTGGGGCTGAGGGGAGAGAATCAGGAAAAAGACATGCTGTGGAAGAGAGCAGAGATCAATCACTAATGATTAAATGCAGAATGTTGCATACAGAGCAAAAAGAGGTGAATAAAAAGAAACACTCAGTGCATCATGGGAACCCCCCAGCAGTCTAAGTCTATAGCAGCATAACTAAGGGATGGTTCAGGGTCACCTGATCCAACCCTAACTATAAGCTTTAGCAAAAAGGAAAGTTTTAAGTTTAATCTTCAAAGTAGAGAGGGTGTCTGTCTCCTGGTTCCACAGGAGAGGAGCCTGAAAGCTGAAGGCTCTGCCTCCCATTCTACTCTTACAAACCCTAGGAACTAAAAGTAAGCCTGCAGTCTGAGAGCGAAGCGCTCTATTGGGGTGATATGGTACCATGAGGTTCCTAAGATAAGATGGGACCTGATTATTCAAAACCTTATAAGTAAGAAGAAGAATTTTAAATTCTATTCTGGAATTAACAGGGAGCCAATGAAGAGAAGCCAATATGGGTGAAATATGCTCTCTCTTTCTAGTCCCCGTCAGTACTCTAGCTGCAGCATTTTGAATTAACTGAAGGCTTTTCAGGGAACTTTTAGGACAACCTGATAATAATGAATTACAATAGTCCAGCCTAGAAGAAATAAATGCATGACTTAGCTTTTCAGCATCACTCTGAGACCTTTCTAATTTTAGAGATATTGCGCAAATGCAAAAAAGCAGTCCTACATATTTGCTTAATATGCGCATTGAAGGACATATCCTGATCGAAAATGACTCCAAGATTTCTCACAGTATTACTGGAGGGCAGGGTAATGCCATCCAGAGTAAGGATCTGGTTAGACACCATGTTTCTAAGATTTGTGGGGCCAAGTACAATAACTTCAGTTTTATCTGAATTTAAAAGCAGGAAATTAGAAGTCATCCATGTCTTTATGTCTGAGAGACATTCCTGCAGTTTAACTAATTGGTGTGTGTCCTCTGGCTTCATGGATAGATAAAGCTGGGTATCATCTGCGTAACAATGAAAATTTATGCAATGCTTTCTAATAATACTGCCTAAGGGAAGCATGTATAAAGTGAATAAAATCGGTCCTAGCACAGAACCTTGTGGAACTCCATAATTAACCTTAGTCCGTGAAGAAGACTCCCCATTTACATGAACAAATTGTAATCTATTAGATAAATATGATTCAAACCACTGCAGCGCAGTGCCTTTAATACCTATGGAATGCTCTAATCTCTGTAATAAAATTTTATGGTCAACCGTATCAAAAGCTGCACTGAGGTCTAACAAGACGAGCACAGAGATGAGTCCACTGTCTGAGGCCATAAGAAGATCATTTGTAACCTTCACTAATGCTGTTTCTGTACTATGATGAATTCTAAAACCTGACTGAAACTCTTCAAATAGACCATTCCTCTGCAGATGATCAGTTAGCTGTTTTACAACTACCTTTTCAAGAATTTTTGAGAGAAAAGGAAAGTTGGAGATTGGCCTATAATTAGTTAAGATAGCTGGGTCAAGTGATGGCTTTTTAAGTAATGGTTTAATTACTGCCACCTTAAAAGCCTGTGGTACATAGCCAACTAATAAAGATAGACTGATCATATTTAAGATCGAAGCATTAATTAATGGTAGGGCTTCCTTGAGCAGCCTGGTAGGAATGGGGTCTAATAGACATGTTGATGGTTTGGAGGAAGTGACTAATGAAAGTAACTCAGACAGAACAATTGGAGAGAAAGAGTCTAACCAAATACCAGCATTACATATCCTTAAACCTAGTTACAGCGCTTTCAGAAAGACTTCTACTGTAATGAAACTTATTCCCCACTGCTGGGTAGTCCATTAAAGTACGAGGTCTGTCCATAAAGTATGGTACCTTTTTATTTTTTTTTAAACTATATGGATTTGATTCATATGTTTTCACGTCAGACAAGCTTGAACCCTTGTGCGCATGCGTGAGTTTTTCCATGCCTGTCGGTGACGTCATTCGCCTGTGAGCACGCCTTGTGGAAGGAGTGGTCCCGCCCCGTCGTCGGAGTTTCATTGTCTGGAAATGGTGGAATGATTTGGGGGTTTTTTTCCATCAGAATTTTTTCAGAAGCTGTTAGAGACTGGCACCTGCAAACTATTCAAAAAATTTATCTGGCTTTCGGTGAAAATTTTACGGGCTTCACAGAGAATAAGGTCTGGTAGTACAGCTTTAAGGACCCCTTTAAGGATGCTCAGCGCGCCGCGCTCCAAGCTGCGACGACACGGCACAAGCCACCGGACCATTTCTGAGCTGATGGCTCTGTGGATATGAGACCGTCGTGTGCTCTTTCTCTGGTTATCACAAGAGCTGGACATCAGCCATTTTCCGGCAGATTTCACTTTTAACAAGAGATTTTGTCATGGAAAGCCGCGCGGAGGCTTCGCGCGTCACGACCGATTCGCTTTGGAAGCGAAACAAAGGAACACCTCCGTTTCGGTGTGTCAGAGGACAAGTTTGGACATGTCCAGCTCTCCACAATTTCACTGATACTGACTGGACTGGTAAGCATTGAAAGCTGAGACAGACATGTCCAAACTTGTCCTCTGACACGCCGAAACAGAGGTGTTCCTTTGTCTTGCTTCCAAAGCGAATCAGTCGTGAAGCGAATAGTTTCCAGGTGCCAGCTTCTGAAAAAATTCTGATGGAAAAAAACCCCAAATCATTCCGCCATTTCCAGACAATGAAAATCCGACGACGGGGCGGGACCACTCCTTCCCAAGGCGTGCTCACAGGCGAATGACGTCACCGACAGGCGTGGAAAAACTCACGCATGCGCAGAAGGGTTCAAGCTTGTCTGACGTGAAAACATATGAATCAAATCCATATAGTTTAAAAAAAATAAAAAGGTACAATACTTTATGGACAGACCTCGTAAATGTAAATGTTATTAAGAAATGATCAGACAAAAAGGGGTTTTCAGGAAATACTGTTAAGTCTTCAGTTTCTATGCCATATGTCAGAACAAGATCTAAAGTGTGGTTAAAGTGGTGGGTGGGCTCATTTACATTTTGAGCGAAGCCAACTGAGTCTAATAATAGATTAAATGCAGTGTTGAGGCTGTCATTCTCAGCATCTATGTGGATGTTAAAATCACCCACTATAATTATCTTATCTGAGCTAAGCACTAAGTCAGACAAAAGTGTTGTGTGTTGGGGGGTGTGGCTGGATGTTTTGGTGTTCTTTTCTTTTCTTTGCTCTCCAGGTGGCATGAGAGCTGATTTGTCTGTGGAGAAGGTGCTGGCTGAAGAATCCTTCACCCTCATCAACATCATGTGCAGCACCTGTGAATGGTGCTCACATGCAACCTTAAAGACTTTCAGCTGAGGCAGATCATTGGATGGCGTTCTGCATTTAAGTCATGTGTGATTCAAGCAGAACTGCTGGGAACTCGACCTTGTGATGTTCGTTTGTGACACGCTGAGGACCGCGCCTGGGTTTGACACGTCGAGCCCGTGAAGCAAGGAAGGGTGAGGACACATGCTGTCAGCACACATCAAAGGTGATTGTTGATAGTAACTTGGTGTTTTGTTACACAGTATACTTGAATTGTGATGAGAATTGTGCAGCTTGCTTCTCACTGCTGTGGCGTGCGGATAAGTGATCCTCCACCTGTTGTGAGAAGCTGCTCATTTGCATAAAGTTAAAAAAAGATACAGACCTGAATGTGTTGCTGATAGCGTGTGTCTTCTGAAAGATATTGTTGTAACTGCTGACTTACCTCACCTCTTCTTTGCTTCACAGAGAGTCAGTTTGTCGTGTCCACCTGGGGGGTGTTTGGCGGTGGTAGTGGGTCCAGGAGCGCCGGGCTTTGATCCTTGCGGGCGCTGGAGAGCGTGCCAACAGTCACTCCACCAGAAAGATGCTGTTTAGTTTGTACACATTGTTATGCACCAAAGAGGGTAAAAAATAAATTGTTTTGTTTTGGAACCGCTTTCTGGTTATTTTTAGCGCTGGGTTCTGTCAGACGCAGGTCCGCTCCTCAACCCGCGTCGACACATAACAAAAAGGTCTGAAAAATCACAAAGAAAGTCACAGTAACGACCAGGTGGACGATAGATAATAACAAATAAAACTGGTTTTTGAGACTTCCAATTTGGATGGACAAGACTAAGAGTCAAGCTTTCAAATGAATTAAAGCTCTGTCTGGGTCTTTGATTAATTAATAAGCTGGAGTGGAAGATTGCTGCTAATCCTCCTCCTCGACCCGTGGTTCGAGCATTCTGACAGTTAGTGTGACTCAGGGGTGTTGACTCATTTAAACTAACATATTCATCCTGCTGTAACCAGGTTTCTGTAAGGCACAATAAATCAATATGTTGATCAATTATTAGATCATTTACTAACAGGGACTTAGAAGAGAGAGACCTAATATTTAATAAACCACATTTAACTGTTTTAGTCTGTGGTGCAGTTGAAGGTGCTATATTATTTTTTCTTTTTGAATTTTTAGGCTTAAATAGATTTTTACTGGTTATTGGTGGTCTGGGAGCAGGCACCGTCTCTACAGGGATGGGGTATTGGGGGGATGGCAGGGGGAGAGAAGCTGCATGAAGCCAGCAACAACTCCACGGATTCTTGTCCTTATCACACTTTTTCAAACCATCTTTCTCACCATCTTCGCTCTGTCTGATGTTGCTCCGTGACACAGACATGCTGCAAAATTCTTCTTTTAAAAACTTGAAAGTTCTAAAAGTTTGCGATGTCCACATGCTACGTTTAGCTAAGCTTCGCACGGGAGCCACACAGTGTCACCGCAGCAACCAACCAGCCCCGCTTTACGACAACTGTTGCAACAGCCAGGCTTTGAGTGGCATTTATTCTCCTTGAAACGCCGCGGATCCGAGGAAACTGATTTCAGTAATGATCACGATTAAAGAGTACAACACTAACACCCCCGCCCCCCTCCCCATGATGAAGTCCACGGAATCCCGCAGATCCAGAGTTTTCACAGCCCTGATTTAATTACAAAAGTAAGCTCTTTCAGCTTCTCCCTTTTTCCACTTGTGTTCACTACATTGGATCAATATGGATTACCATTTACAAAAAAATAGAAAAATTATTTAAGAATACAAACTCTAAGTCATAAGTACAAAGAGGTCTTTCCGTCATTTTTACCTCATTCGTTAAAGACCACATGCAAATATACATTTTCCTTGAAGGCTGTTCTACATCACCTGTCACGATAACCGGCACATCGCTCAAAATATAAAGATGATGGCCTTGATATATTGCCCTTTCCATGTGCATTTGTAGTCACCAACATTCCAGTGAGTCCCGCGGCTTCTGTTTGTCCATCTCAGCCTGCTGTCTACAGGAGGAGAGGCTATAGGCTCAGCCAGCTGTGTGTGAGGTGTGACGCACACGGAGTGAACAGTGTGTGGCAGTAAACAGCCCGTCAAGCCAACTGCAGAAAGTTTTGAAGCCAGAAAGACTTGATTTCAAAACCTAACTCCACATCTCCAAGTTGGGAACATTTCGGACTGAAGTTGAATGAGCGAGGAGAACCACACACCTGCATAGTCTGTAAGCGAACTGCATAACAGAAGAGCAGGCGATTTTTAATCGTCAATATCAGTTCCGTGCTATCAAACATTGACTCAGTGTGCACTTTTGATGACCTACAAGAGACTTATTGTTTGTTTAAAGCAAATCGGGGACTGTGGATTTTTTAAAAAACAAACAAACAAGGGTGAAAACATAACCTCTGCCCAACTTCATTGGGGGAGGTAATAAATTCACTCTCAGCCATTTCTGTCATGGAGGAAATATAAGTAGTGCTGGGTTGAAAAGATCGATTCACCAATTTTAAATCAATTCTCATTTTAATTCCCACAGATCGATTCCCACAGCCAAAGATCAATTTTAAAGAAAAATACACACACACATATATGCACTTCTCGCCAGCATTGAACGGCGTCCCTGAAAAAAATTATGCTGCAGTTGGGCTGTTGTGCTGTTTCTGAGGGTACGAAAATTACAAAAATGATCATTTCTCTACACTGATTGTTGACGCGCTGGTCCTCATTTAGAAGCAGGTCCACAATTTATTCATCAACCTATGTCAAAGCTATTTAAAGATGTCAATCATGACGCAGGGCTCGAAATAGTATGTGCATGTGCTAGTTTGTGCATGTATTATTCGAGCGGTGCACATAATTTTATACTGCACTTTTCACTTTATCCAAGTTTTATCAACTATAAGCACCAGCAGAATGAACCAATAAAGGAATAAATAAGGAAAAAAACAATTTCCAGTGTGTTGTCTTCGTCTTCCCTGCGTTTTATGACTCTCACACACGGAGCGAGTTGCTGTGCTCTATTTGTTGTGGAAAGCTGACAACCATCGCCAGCGGCGCGCGCACGTGAAAAAACAACAACAACAACAAAAAAAAAAACTGGCTGCCGCTGCGGTTCCTTTACGGAACATGGGAGAGGTCACTTAAAGTGATATTTTTTTCTGGCCATGATAAATTGTTCACACTTTTTCCTTTAAATGAGCCCACGAATTAATAAAACGTGCTCTCAAATTAATAAAACGTGTGTGCGTTTTCCTGGCCGTGATAATTCGTGCGCACGTTTTCCTTTAATTGAGCCCTCGAATTAATAAGACGTGCGCACATTTTCCTTTCGTTCAAACTGAACTCCATAATATTACCTAAATTGTCATCCTCACAACGGGGAGACACTTCGCCCTCAGCATCCTTTTTCATGGCATCATCATGCTGGGTAGCTGGAGTTCTCTGTATGTCCTTGTGCACCCAAACCATGATATATCCTGGTGAGATCCATTTCTAATGGGGAAATATATTACACTGTCTGCTGGTTTGTTGACTAATAGCCAACATTTATGTGTGAAGACAATATTGAATAACTGAGTGCACGTTTTACAAATTGTGGCCACATTTAAGTAGATCGTGCCTTTGTTTTACTCAAACGATGCATAAAACATGCGCACAATATAATAAAACGTGCACACAATATAATAAAACGTGCGCACATTCTCTCCACATGCAAAACATTTTGCGATGACACTTCCAGGGCTCCATAGTTCCTCGCTCTTTCTCCTCTCAAACTCTGTCACAACTGTGTTATAAACCAGTCACCAATAATCTTCACGGACGATTCATTCGCACGCGCGGAAAAAAAGAAAAGAAAAAAAAACTGTCTGCCGCTGCTGCTGCTCTCCCCTCAAACTCTCCCCAGAGAGGAAGAGTCTCACACATCAGAGGAGGAGTTTTAAGGTTGATATAAGACTGACTTTTGGTTGTGTAAGTAACTTTTTTTTGGTGCAAGTCATTTTTTTTGTTACTAGCATCAGTGCAAGTAGGTTAAAAAATGTATTTCGACCCCTGTGACGACTCTTGTCTGTTGTAGGCAAGAAAAGATAAGTCCGCCGTTCACACAGTCGTGTTTTTTTTTTTCATTTCTTTCGTTCCTCGCATGAAGGTTCTCTGGCGTGAACAAGAGGCTGACATGTTTTCAGGAATCCTACGGGTCACAGGATTCCGGTGGGATTCTCACAGGATGAGAGTCAACTTTACTATTCATCATGTGATTAATAGTAAACAGGATAAAAAAATTTATGAGAGCAGACAGGACTGCGAAAATAAAAAACAAAGGACCGGTGCTGCCATTCTGTAGTTTTCTTTCAGTAAGCCTACACTGTAACACAAGTCAAAAGAACTACACGGCCCAGAAGCCAACAGTGTTTCTGGCTGCTGCTTTCTGCCGGAATTCAAAGAAGAAGAGCAATGGATGGAGCAAACACCAGCGAAGAAACCAGTGGGTTAAAAAGTGATTTGCAACGCAAAGTCAGAAATAACGACGTATTAAGCTCACAGAACTGGCAGTGATCTCGCAAATATTAGTTGAGTGTGACGGTGTTAACACGCTGTATGCTGCATGTAAAACATGAGGAGAGGCACGCCACCTTCAGTCCAGAAAATGTTGATGCATTTTTGTTCCTACATTGCAACATTTAAGGTAAGAACGTGTTAGATGTTAGTTGAACGTGAGGATTCTGATAGTTGGCTCTAATTAGTTTCTGGGCAATGTTTTCTTGCAAATAGACAAATATCCAAGTGTGCCGAAGAGTGAGAAAGTAGACTGATATGGCCGTTGTATTTTTTTTTAATATGTGCTTTTCTTTTTTTTTTCTTTTTCCAAAACTCAGGTACAGTATTTGAATTGTGACGGTAATGATGCCTTTATGCACTTTTGTTCATTGAGGACAGTTCTCTTGCTTGGCACAGTTTGTTGTTTTAGCAATTTAAAACACAAAAGTGATGCCACTGTTTTAAGGGAACCAATTGCTCAGTAATTTAGTAAAATGCAACTTTATATGTTATGTTTGGGTTTATTAAAATAAGGTAGGCATGGTGTGACCTGTGTTTTCTTTTTTATTATTATTTTTTGCTGTAACTGATCTCCAAAAAAGCTGGAAACAGGGACTTAGCAGCTGGTCCTCCTTTGAAAAACTACAAGACCACAGGCCATATATTATTTATGTTTTGTGTCTTTAAGTGAAGTTTTGTTTTTTTTATTTGGATTAAGGCAATAAGTGCATCCCTGTATTATCACAGATGTTCCTGTTGCCATATCTTTTGAAATAAAACTGCAGAACACAAAGTAATCTAAAAAAAAAAATAGGGAGAAGATCAAATCAAATTCAGTGTATTTCCTAAAAACTAAAAGGGAAAAAAATGGGAGTGGTACAGGAGCAGGAGTCATTCTGAATGGGAACAGCATGGGAGTGGGAGTTATTTTACCAGGATTGGGATGGGACAGGAATTTTTCTGTGGGAGTGGGATGGGACAGGAGTGAAAATCTACTCCCGTGTCACCCTGTAGTGTGGACTGATATTTCAGTCAGTCTCTTCTCCACCAGCACTTGCTGCGCGGCTGTGGGAGAAGAGACTGACTGAAAAGTCAGTCTGCGCAGCTGTGGGAGACATTCTCCTGCTGCGTGCCGCGCTGCAGATGCGAGTGTTTGTAGGGGAGACCGGGACTGTTTGCCCACGGAAATTTTAAAATTTATAACTCTCTGAAACACTACTGCCTGCATTTTGAAGGCCAAATTTTGTGAAGTAAAGCCATAGTTTATTTGTTTTTTTATCTTTGATACAGCTTTACATGGAAGGGTGTAGAAATGTACCTGTGTCAGGGCCAATGAACCAGGTACCAGGCCCTCGTTTGACTGCTCTGCATCTGTTCAGTAATTCTGCCCTCAGTATGTCTGTAAAATAAAAATACTACTCTGTCATTCTGGGAGGGAGATGGTCCGTGCCATCACTCTTATAGCCATCATTATTTCATTAAACTGCTGTCAAATGTCAATATAATACTAGCATTATGTTGCATAACTAGACAATTAGGTAACAGCTCAAAAACGGTTTTAATAACACTAACCCACTTCAATATCGGATTGAAATAATCGATTCTGAATCTTAACAATCGGAACCAAATCGATTCTTGAAATGTGAATCGATGCCCAGCTCTAAATATAAGACACTGGTACTGAGGCATTATGCAATTCTCAAGCAGGGGTTTTCAAATTGTGGGAGAGTGAGGCACCCCCCCGAGAACAAATGAATAGCTGCGCTCCCCGCCCACCGACACACATACTCACAATTCTTTTTATTCTTTTACACATCTTAAACACATTTTTAAAAGTATTTGTGAGTTTTTAAGGAACTGTCTATGCATTTGCACATTTTACACACTTTTCAAATATTTTAAACGTGTTTTAAAGAACTTTGTATTATTCTATTTTTACCTTTTGTCATATTTTAAACATTGTTTTTAAAAAACCTTTAAACATCTCTGTGTGTTTTTAAATGTCTTTGACATAACTAACACATTTTAACATAAATAATATTAATTTTAAAAATGGATGCGTATTGATAAGATTTTATCGATGTCATTATCAATTCCATTTATCGATCAGATTCCTTATCGATTCCCTTAAGAATACCTCCTGTGAATTTTTTGTGTACTAAAAGTAGGCTTTACAGGTTTTCTATGTCAATAACTTTTACTGAGTCTTAAAGTAAATAAATATGAAATTGGTTACTGGATCCTTGATCTCTGGACATAAATAAAAACAAATAAAATCTGTAGTTTTTCTCAAAAGCATTTCCTTTCAGACATGGCATGAGTGTCACTCCATACCTCTGAGCTAAGCTCTTGCAGCCAGCTGTGCTGCATATCAGCTTCAGTGTATTTCATAAAGAATGCAGGACATCTCATTTTTGGAGGAAAAAAAAAACATTTTAGTCTGCTGTAGTTTGTTGTCTGTGTTACAACATTTGGAAAGAGGTGTAATTTGATTTAAAACGGTAATTCGCTTTGAAGTTATTAATTCCAGCTGGAGTCTAACTTGACTCGACAGAGAGCAGCACAGTGTTTGGAGCTGCGCGAATGGAACGGAGGACAATTCTCGTTTCTTGCTCGCAACAACACAAGAGTTCCAGTTAGGGACCTTAATCCGCACAAAAGTAACTCACAATTGACATTTTTACAGTAGTGTTCAGAATAATAGTAGTGCTATGTGACTAAAAAGTTTAATCCAAGTTTTGAGTATATTTCTTATTGTTACATGGGAAACAAGGTACCAGTAGATTCAGTAGATTCTCACAAATCCAACAAGACCAAACATTCATGATATGCACACTCTTAAGTAAAAAAAAAAGTAGAAAAGGGGGTGTTCTCAATAATAGTAGTGTGGCATTCAGTCAGTGAGTTCGTCAATTTTGTGGAACAAACAGGTGTGAATCAGGTGTCCCTTATTCAAGGATGAAGCCAGCACCTGTTGAACATGCTTTTCTCTTTGAAAGCCTGAGGAAAATGGGACGTTCAAGACATTGTTCAGAAGAACAGCGTAGGTTGAATAAAAAGTTGGTTGGAGAGGGGAAAACTTATACGCAGGTGCAAAAAATTATAGGCTGTTCATCTACAATGATCTCCAATGCTTTAAAATAGACAAAAAAAAAACAAAAAAAAACAGACGCGTGGAAGAAAACGGAAAACAAACATCAAAATGGATAGAAGAATAACCAGAATGGCAAAGGCTCACCCACTGATCAGCTCCAGGATGATCAAAGACAGTCTGGAGTTACCTGTAAGTGCTGTGACAGTTAGAAGACGCCTGTGTGAAGCTAATTTATTTGCAAGAATCCCCTGCAAAGTCCCTCTGTTAAATAAAAGACATGTGCAGGAGGTTACAATTTGCCAAAGAACACATCAACTGGCCTAAAGAGAAATGGAGGAATATTTTGTGGACTGATGAGAGCAAAATTGTTCTTTTTGGGTCCAAGGGCCACAGACAGTTTGAGACGACCCCCAAACTCTGAATTCAAGCCACAGTTCACAGTGAAGACAGTGACGCATGGTGGTGCAAGCATCATGATATGGGCATGTTTCTCCTACTATGGTGTTGGGCCTATATATCGCATACCAGGTATCATGGATCAGTTTGGATATGTCAAAATACTTGAAGAGGTCAGTGCTGAAGAGGACATGCCCTTGAAATAGGTGTTTCAACAAGACAATGACCCCAAGCACACTAGTAAACAAGCAAAATCTTGGTTCCAAACCAACAAAATGAATGCCTCACAGATGTGAAGAAATCATGAAAAACTGTGGTTATACAACTAAATACTAGTTTAGTGATTCACAGGATTGCTAAAAAAAAGCAGTTTGAACATAATAGTTTTGAGTTTGTAGCATCAACAGCAGATGCTACTATTATTGTGAACACCCCCCCCCCTTTTTTTTTTCTTTTTTTTTTTACTAATAGCCCAATTTCATAGCCTTAAGAGTGTGCATATCATGAATGCTTGGTCTTGTTGGATTTGTGAGAATCTACTGAATCTACTGGTACATTGTTTCCCATGTAAGAAGAAATATACTCAAAACCTGGATTTATCTTTTTAGTCACATAGCACTACTATTATTCTGAACACTACTGTAAATGGCTTTCAGAGGGGTTAAGAAGGGAACTTGCCGCTTCTGAAAAGCATTGAAGCAATGAACCAGTGCTCCGACCCACTGCTTCGTTGCTTCAAGCTTCAAGAACAGTCACAGCAGAAGCGGTTGATTACAGACCTGCTGCAGGGTCTGCAATCAAAAGAGAAATGATCATTTTCCTGACAAAGACTCTAAAAAACAAGCAAAAAGGCTATTGATGTCGGTGGATCAGATCATTTCTTAACGATTCTCGAAAAAAAAAAAAAAAAACAGTTCTCGATACCCATCACTTGTGCCTGCCCAGGGGGGGTGCAACTCACAGTTTGAAAACCACTGTTCTAAAGCATTCTAAAGACATGCAGGTTAGGTGAATTGGAACTAGGCATGGGCCGGTATGAGATTTGGACGGTATGATAACCATGGGCAAAAATACCCTGGTTTTACGGTATTATGTATAGCTTTAAAATGTGCTTTAACAACGTTATGGCTATTTGCATATGGCATGCGCGTGATTCAGGTGCACTAATTGACGCAATGTCTACCGCTACGAGCACTATACCACTGATAAATTTAGAAAAAATACCAAAATGATAGTCACTGTTTTAGACATCTAGCATCTGCCCCATGAGAAACAAGACTACTTGCTTAGGGAGAAACATGGTTGGAATAAGGTCCGGAACTCCGGATGCTCAATATTCGCCAAGCTTCACCAACAAAGTGCTTGGAACAGATGTATTTGTCCTTCTTGACATGTCTGTGGGAGAAATTTCGTTGACCACAAGCACGACTCGAGTCCACTGCTTGTACTTCTCAGTGGTTTCAAAGATGGAATAAAGTTTACTACTTCCATGTAATCCTTTGAGGGTATCTTGAATCGCTCTGAGTCTGACTCTGATGCATGCATTTGTCTGTACTAGACTACACTACTGCAATGTTCTGCTCTCTGGTTCACCACAGTCTAGAATGGCCTAAGCAATGGGTAATTAGGCTGATCATCTCTAGGCTCAGGTGGGGTTGGTAAGGTTAGACCTTACTCATGTAAAGTGCCCTGAAGTAGCTTTGTTGTGATCTGGCACTATGCAAATAAAATACGTTTTAGGTGAAGGAGGTGGGGGGGGGGGGGGGGGGGGGGGTGTCTTACAGAAACAGAATGGAAAAAATAAAATGCAATGCTAAAAAAAACCCTTGGCTGTATGAGCCCTGTGTTCTTTATAATTTTCAGTAATTAATTATTAAGATCCTGTTGTGTTGCGTACAATTTGCACATGTTCAATAAAGCTCTTCTATTAATCAGTCAATCAAAAACAATATTTACATTTTAACAGCATCTGCAGGAGATTTTGCGTGTGCATGTACATGAGCTTTTGACAAAAGCAGAAGTTATGCAAATCAAGGAATATTTGTAAATCACTGTGCATTTGCTGGTACTAATGAGACAAATTTAACTCCACAGGAAGTTAGCTTCCAACCTGTGACATCACCATGGTAACATCCACAAAATAAGTTCAGAGGTGTTGTCAGGTTCCAAAAATGCTGTTTATTTCTGGCTGTCTTTTACATAATATCTGGGGGTAATATCTATGTGCTTGCTCAGGGGGGTTGGTAAGGTTAGACCTTACTTGTGTGAAGCGCCCTGAGGCAACTTTGTTGTGATTTAGCGCTATAAAAATGAAAATAAATTAAAATTAAATTAAATAATATATGACAAAGAGGAAATATTTAAACAAAAATGAAAAGAGTTTTGCAGCTAGCTCTCAGCCTTGACGTCACGATGCTAACATCTGTAAAATAAGTTCAGAGGTGTTATTAGATTCCAAAAACGGCGTTTTCGGTTTTACAAGTGTTTATTTCTTGCTAGCTTTTACATAATATATGAGATACATGTATATAAACACACAAAACAAAGCGGTTTTGACAAAGCGGTTTTGAAGCGACCAGCCACTGACGCCACTGTACAGCTCTACTCTGATTGGCTGTCATGCTCGCCACTCAGAGAAGGAAAAAAAAAAAAAAAACGGAACAGGTTCACACAGAATGTCAGTTTTTAAACTCTCAAAATACGTCAAGGTTTGCCATCTTCGAACTTGTCCAAGGTCTGTGTCCCAAGAATGTTCCCTGTGAATTTGAAGACTGTGGCAGTAATAGAACTGGACTTATGCTGATTACGTATGTATGTACAGACAGACAGACGCCAGGTCTTCGCAATACCCGATGGCCACAGGTTGGGAAAAAATGGTAAATTAAAGAAAAACACAAACACACACACAATAACAAAGTTTTCCACCAAAGTAGCATTACAGCTAAGGAGAGTTCAGTGGGGCTGAGATAATGCTGCAAAACCACTTAGAGAAGCTAAACAGCTGTGAAAATGTTGGTGGGATTTATCATTTACAAAAGGCTGCTCAACCAGGTAGGCTGAATAGAGGATACCCTAGAAATGCCTGCAGAGGATGCTGCTAAGCCTCTTCCCATTATTGTTCCAGCAGCAGAAAAACAGTCAATGTGTTAAAGACAGACAAGAATACATACATTGAACTTGTATAATCCACTTACAAAACATCCAGTAATATGCAAGGAGAAACCATATTGTGCCAATGTGCCTCATCTGTAGGGCTGTCTGACAGCCCCATTGATGCAGACATCCTTAACATGAGGTTAGTGGGTGTTTGGCCTGTGCTCCAGTCATTTGTGAGCTGCACAGCCTGGAAATGATTAGACCTGAAAGGGCAATTAGGCTGATCATCCCTGGGCTAAATATAGTCCTACCAAACTCTGCTTCTGGGTCATAACCACAGTGTAGTTTCCACGCAGACATGTTTGCTTAATAAGTGACATGAAGGCTCTACTGACACAGACAAGAAAACATAACGTAGCCAACAATCAGGTGCCGCTGGAGAGAAAGGACTCAGTTGGAAAAAAAAAAAACATGGAAGGAAAGAAAATACAGAGCACTGACAGATAAAGTATAAGTGTCAAACTGATTCCAGAAAGGGACATGAGGATGCAGGTTTCCTATGCAACCACCACTTCCACAAGAAAATTCCACTGATTAGCATCACTTTGGCATGAGTTCAATGAAATCACCTGGTGGAGTCAATGGCTCAAAGAAAACCTGCACCCTTTTGACCCTTTATAGAATTAGTTTTCACTGCTAGTTTAAAAGGAAACAAGTTTGAAAGTTAACAAAGCTTTATGCCACACAAGTAAAATAACGTATTCATCCAGCATTAAAACTCTGTATGTTTATTTGGCACAACTTTTATGCCGGATGCCCTTCATGGTGCAACTCCACATTACATGGAGAATGGTGACAGGTGACGTTGAATGGGGAATGATCTGTTTTGAAAGCAAGTGCACTGACCACTTGGCTAGCATGCCCTCTGTATCTGGCATTTTCAAATAACTAAGATCATCACTAGTTAAACTTTGCCACACTGTCTCAGTGTCTGAGCCTTTTGCAATATCTGTATATATAAACCTGCAAAGGTTACTGCAGCCATAGTTAGCTGTTACACACTCCAGGCAGCTCAAAATGTGCATGCAGGCAGCTTATTCACTCCCATTAACAGGCCACATATTTGAGTTGCAAAATGTCAGACATTTCAAATTGTTCAGAATGTTGGCATCTATTACGGGAAAACACCCTCCATGTTATAACATGAAACTTAGGCTGGGGTCACATGGTTTAGTTTACATTTTGTTACCAAAGGGAACTCCCCAGAAACCACATGGATCTGACAGATAACAAGAAAGCAAATGCCAATTTCACTTTTGGGCTTCAAAGGAAGAAAAGAAAAGAGAAACAACACAAAATTGTCTATAAGGTGGGGTGGTGGGAGGGACGTCAAGGATCATTATGGCCCCATCTACACAGAAACAGGTTTAGGCATATTCACTTAAGTTTTGTATGGTTTTGGCATTTTGTCTACACGGAAACTGCGTTTTTGGTGGCTAAAAAGTATACTTTTTGAAAACGGGTCCCAGAGTGCATAAATCTGAAAACACTGCCGTCTTATTTCCTCTGGATGAGCAATTCGCAACATTTCTGAAACAATAATGTCACAGCCCCACCTCTCTAACCTCAGCCACGCATAATGAGAGACATGTTGTTGTTAACAGGGTAATTTAACATACTTTTTTGTCTTGGTGGATAATTAATGGGATTATGGGAAGCATTGTGACACTAAAACAATAATTACAGAAAGCACTATCAGCTTTTAATATAAGTTAATTTTTTTTCTCGTTGTTGGTGGGGCAAAGCCCCAGTGTCCTCTGGTTCAGGCTGAGAAATGCACCCGGAGCAAACAAACACCGAGGAGTTTCTTTAAATATGCTGCAATCATTAAAATATTTCCAGTCTTCTGAAACAAGGTCATTTTATATGGATAACAGTTTTCCTCAGGCTGTGATGATGAATCCAGCTGAAATGATGCAACTGGTAAGACTTTATATTTACCTAATGTGTGAATTCTTTTAAATTTGAAACAGTGCAAGTCAGAATTGTATAAATGGTCAAGTGAGGACTTCACTGAGAAGAAATATAGGGTCTGTACATGTTATACACACCCCCTTTTCTACTTTTTTTGTTTTTTTTACTAATAGCCCAATTTCATAGCCTTAAGAGTGTGCATATCATGAATGCTTGGTCTTGTTGGATTTGTGAGAATCTACTGAATCTACTGTTACCTTGTTTCCCATGTAACAATAAGAAATATACTTAAAACCTGGATTAATCTTTTTAGTCACATAGCACTACTATTATACTGAACACTACTGTACAACCTGAATGGTCGAACAGCGCATCCATATCATGGCAAAAGGGCTCTCACAAAATACGGACACATAACTTCAACAATTAAATCATATGATAGTGACAAAATCGATCTGGAGGTGATCCAGATCTGGAACAAGACTCCAGTTTATATAGGTTTTAAAGGATTACGTCAAAACTACTTCATGGATTCTCACCAAATTTGCACAACAGGTAGATATTAGGGCATTGAAGACGACAGTGAATTCTGCAGGTGATCTTGGTTAGAATTCTGGATCAAGATTTTACTTTATATAGGCCTTGAAGGATTACGTCAAAACTACTCCACGGATTCTCACCAAACTTATGCCTCACATAGACAGATATTAGGGCATGGAAGACGCCACTGAATTTTGGAGGTGATCTGGATCCAGATTCTGGATCAGGATTTCACTCTGTACACTTTTAAGGATTACGTCAAAATTACTTCATGGATACCACATCATAATGTAAAACCAATATCAGGAAAACACTATTTTGTCATCTTGTGAATATGATCAGTTGGCCAATTCTGGATTAGTATGCAATTATTGCATTGTGTCATAGAATCCGGATCCAGGTAAATTCCAGGTCACGATGTGAATCACATATCTTTTATTGTGAGTCCTCGTCAACCTTTGGCGGACATCAGAAATCTCCAATTCCTCTTGTTTTTCTTGTTGTTGATGGGGCAAAGCACTGGAGTTCTTTGGTTCAGGCTGAGAAATCACACAGAGAAGAAAACCACTGAGGGACTTCTTTAAAAATGCTGTGTTTCTTCAGTAATTACCATGATAAGGAATTAAAGTATTTCCCAGACGTCATCTACCAAAACAAGAATGTCTTCTCGTAAGGCTGAGATGATTAAACAACATGAACTGATGCAACAAGCCAGATTAAAGCCCCTTTCACACCGGGGCTGCTCTCAGTTGCATCGTGTGTCATTATGACGACACCATGTGTCGTTATGACGACACCATGTGGAAGCAACCTAGTGCCGAGACGATGCAGCTCGGCGCCACAACAGCACGAGGGTGCAAAGGACGAAGCAAATCGGACGCCAGATGCGTCCTCTGCTCGACGTAGAATTAAGTGGTTTCAGCGCAAGTCAGAGCAACAGGACGGTACTCAGCGTGACTGGAAGCCACACCCTCACAAGACGTTACCCGACGCCAATTTATGATTCCTGCTGTGTTCCATTGTTCCCGCAGGACTGTTTTTATACCCTGTACACAATGCAGTAAAAACTACATGCTCAAAAAGCACAGAAAAAAAAATGCTGATTGCAGCAGCTGCTCCTCCTTGCTCCTGCTCCTTTGTGAGAGAAGACTCTCACAAAAGTGTTTAAATAAAATCCATAAGTCCTGCTCACAGACTGATTGCCAGAGACAGGACATGTCCACATCAAGTATAACTCCAGACATCTCCACATTTACTCAGTGACGGTTCGTTCGCGTGCATCTCGCGGTCAGAGGAGAAAAGATAAACTATAACATAACTCAGAGCGCAGACCTGCAGCCCTGCACAAGAACAAATATAAACTAGAAGAGATGTCAGAGTGCACAGTCTGGCTGCAGCCAAACTGTGCACTCTGACATCTCCGTGCAGAGAACCTGCAGGCTGCGTCCTCACCTCCTCTCTGTCCCCTGCTGCGCGCACCTGATGCAGAAATTCCTGCGTCGTCATGACGCAGCAGGAAGAAACTCGAAGTGGGCCCGGTGTGAAAGGGGCTTAAGACTTTATATTTGCTCAGTGTGTGAATGGTTTTTGGAAGTGGCTATTCATACGCAGCGGTAATAATGGCATTCATATGTAGCACAGCCTTGTTATGGTTCGGGGTTATTGTTATGGTTAAGGTCATGTAAGGACTGCCGAGTTTGCTGCTGAGTTAATCAATGGGCAGCAGTGGGTTTGCACTGGCTTCTCTGCGAGGGAGTGTAACAGCGCCACATACAGTGGGGGAAATAAGTATTTGATCCACTGTCAATTTTGCAGGTTTTCCCACCTACAAAGAATGGAGAGGTCTGTAATTTTTAATCATAATCATAGGTACACTTCAACTGTGAGCGACAGAGTCTAAAAAAAAATAAAATAAAAAAAATACAGAAAATCACATTGAATGATTTTTAAATAATTAATTTGCATTTTATTGCAAAAAATAAGTATTTGATCCCCTACCAACCAGCAAGAATTCTGGCTCTCACAGACCTGTTAATTTTTCTTTAAGAAGCCCTCCTGTTCAGCACTCTTTACCTGTATTAATTGCACCTGTTTGAACTTACCTGTATAAAAGACACCTGTCCACACACTCAATCAATCACACTCCTACCTGTCCAACATAGCCCAGACCAAAGAGCTGTCTAAGGACACCAGGGACAAAACTCTAGACCTGCACAAGGTTGGGATGGGCTATAGCTTGATAAGACAAAAGCTGTTATGATTATTTATTAGAAAGTGGAAGAAACACAAGATGACTGTCAATATTCCTTGGTCTGGGAGTCCATGCAAGATCTCACTTGGTGGGGTAAGGATGATTCTGAGAAAGCTCAGAACTACACAGGAGGACCTGGTCCACGACCTGAAGAGAGCTGGGACCACAGTCACAAAGATTACATTAGTAACACAACAATGCTGTCATGGTTTAAAATCCTGCAGGGCAGCAAGGTCCCCCTGCTCAAGCCAGCACATGTCCAGGCCTGTTTGAAGTTCACCAGTGGCCAACCGGATTATCCATAGGAGGCATGGGAGAAGGTCATGTGGTCAGCTGAGACCAAAATAGAGCTTTTTGGAATCAACTCCACTTACCAAGTTTAGAGGATGAGTACAACCCCAAGAAAACCATCCCAACCGTGAAGCATGGGGGTGGAAACATCAGACACTGGGGTGCTCTTCTGCAAAGGGGACAGGACGACTGCACAGTATTGAAGGGAGGATGGATGGGGTCATGTATCATGAGATTTCGGCAAACAACCTCCTTCCCTCATTAAGAGCATTGAAGATGGGTCGTGGCTGGATCTTTCAGCATGACAATGACCCAAAACACACAGCCAGGACAACTAACGAGGTACTCCGTAAGAAGCATGTCAAGATCCTGGAGTGGCCTAGCCCATCTCCAGACCTGAACTCAATAGAAAATCTTTGGAGGGAGCTGAATCTCCAAACCTGAAAGATCTGGAGAAGATCTGTAAGGAGGAGTGGACCAAAATCCCTGTTGCAGTGTTTGAAAACTTGGTCAAGAACTACAGGAAAAGTCTGACCTCTATAATGGCAGACAAATGTTTCTGTACCAATTGTTAATGTCTGTTTTTCTAGGAGATCAAATACTTATTTCATGCAATAAAATGCTAATTAATTATTTAACCCTCTGGGGCCAACGCCGTCGTATACGATGGCTGAGACCAAGCTTTACTAAATTATAAATAACTTTTTAATGATATGAGATAGAAACTTACTTATTTTTTTGCTGAAAAGTTACCTCCGCAGACTTTCGAGCCAGCCATAGGCCATCTTTGTACTCCTCATAGAAGCTGTGTGATGATGTGCGCAATGTGAGTGTCCAATCGGAATTGGTTCACCGTCACATGGTTTTCCAAAATCCAATCATAGGGCAGATTTACCTCACGTGATAAAGATCGTTTTTAGGAGTGATGTGTTACTAGTTGGCCCATTTGAATAGCCATCTGGCTGCTGGCTCCACAGCGATCAGCGAAAGTGAGCAGACAGCGAGCCTCTGATGACAATCCCACATGCTCAAGCACAGAGTGTGTGAGATTTAGAGATGCTCCACTCCTCATTACCTGTGAATGTTATTGAGTAAGCCTGTGGCAAGCTCTCTCGCTCTGGCGTAAAGCACTGTTTACCATATCAATGGAGCGAGGGGGGAGGGGCCGCTCCTCAGAGTGTAAAAGCTGCTTCCAGAGCAGGACAGAACACTCCAAAACACAGTAGAAGTTTGTAATGTGACCTTTGTGTAATCGCAGACAGAAACTGCTCTGAGATGAAGACAAACAAAACGCATAGAACATTTTGTATATATTGTTCAAAATGTGCATTTGTGTTTATTGTTTGAATCATTTTGTTGTACAGTCTTTCACACAAGAGCCCAAATTACCTTTATAAAGTGTCAAAACAGTTGTTTGTTATAGTTTGCTGTGTGTTTTGAATAAATGTGTGGAAAATTACTTTCTGTTTTACTTTTTCCTTTCTTATTTCTGATTGTAAACCTTTATTACACTTAAAAAAACACAACTATTGCATATATATATTCTGAAAGTACAGGTTGTCCTGAAAAAAAAAAGAGACATAAAACTTGATTGTGGGATGCAGGTAGAGCTATTAACAGCAATAATAAAACATTTATGTCAGGTGAGTGAACTGTCCAAAAAATGCCCTCGGACACCAGAGGGTTAAAAATTACACAATGTGATCTTCTGGATTTTTTTTTTTTTTTTAATAGATCCTGTCTCTCACAGTTGAAGTGTACCTACGTTAAAAAATACAGACCTCTCCATTCTTTGTAGGTGTAAAAACCTGCAAAATTGACAGTGGATCAAATACTTATTTACCCAGCTGGCATGGAAAGTTTTAACAGGTTTGGGAACAACATTTTTTTTTTTCTTTTGGTTGTTATTCAAAGTGGTTCTGGAATGTCACTTTTGGGGTGAAACCCAAAACTGGAAACGTTAAAATACCATTTCTGTTTAGAACGAAGCAGTTGGGGGGGGAAAAAAAAAAAATCTGATTCAAACTGATACATGATATCTGCTATGTGATAAATTGGTCCAACACCATAGTATGAGAAACATCCCCATATCATGATGCTTGTGACATGTTTCATTGTCTTCACAGTGTCCTGAGGCTTAAATTCAGTGTTTGAGGGTCATTTGACAAACTGTCTGTGGCCCCTAGGCCCAAAAGAACAATCTTGCTTTCATCAGTTCATGAAATGTTGCACTCTCTCTCTTTAGGCCAGTCAATATGCTGCTTTGAAAACTGTAAGCTCTTCAGCACATTTCATTTTCTCAATAATGGGGCTTTGCAGGGGCTTCTGCCCATAGCTTGGCTACACATAGGTGTCTTCGAATTGTTACAGTACTCACGGTAACATCAGACCTTTTTGAGCTGGTCATTGGCTGAGTCTTTGCCATTGTGGGTAATCTTCCATCCATTTGAATGGCAGTTTTCCATTTTCTTCCACGTCTTTCTGGTTTTGGTTGCCATTTTAAAGGATTTCAGATCATTGTAGCTGAGCAGCCTAATGTCTGAAATGACCCATTTTACTCAGAATTTCAGAGAGAAACACACTAGTACATTTGCTGCTGTCGTCCTTAAATAAAGTTACACCTTACTCTTGTGAAGTGCCTTGGGGTGACTTATGTTGTGATTTGGCACTATGTAAAGAAAACACGTTGAAAATGAATTAATGCATATTAACAAATGAAGTTGAGCACACAAAACATAAAATACCTTTGGTCTGTAGAGTCTGAAATGAACAAGTGAGTGCCATGATCACTGTGGGATTTTCTTTTTTTGGGAGTGGGGAGGGGTGCTTTAAAATATGTCCAAGCTTTTTTCTGATTTGTGGCTGTAAAAAAAACAAAAAAACAACAACACATCACAGAGGGTTAGCTAAATGTGTTTTATGATAGCATTACAAAACTTAAAAAACGCAAAGAAAAAAAAATGCTTCCCATAACAGTATACTGCGATTCCAGTTTCCCACACTCCCACCCATGGGGGGGAATTATACAGATTATATCCTTACAAACAGGGGGTTCGCCCACTTGTTCACCTGGGATGGTTCTTGAACAGAGGAGGCAAGCTTTAAGGTTATAGGGGCCTGGGAATGTTTAGCATTAAGAAAGCAATCAGAACTGAGCCAGAGCATTGGGAATTTGGACAGGAAACACGGAACGTAACCCGTCCCTGCCTGAGAGGAAATACAAGAGGAAATTATTTTAAGAATGGGATTTCTTTCTGCTGTAATATATCACTTGTAGAAAAATAATATAATCATTTCCTTATACAAAAAATATTCAATACACTGAAGGTGACTGAAAGTGGATCATGGGGAGATGGGTTTGTGATTTTGGGCTAAGACTTCAAATTGTTTTCTTTTATATGCCATATAAAATTTGGCATATTTAGCATAACGTCACCTTCCTAAAATAATGGCCACAGTCATGCTTTGAAAAATATGACTGCGGCCATTATTTTAGGAAGGTGATGTTATTGAGCATTAAAGTGGAAAGGCAGTTGGTCCAGATGACATTCCATTGGAGGCAAGGAAATGTCTAGGAGAGACGTTAGCAGTTTCTAACCAAACTGTTTAATAAGTGAGAGAATGTCTGAGGAGTGGAGATGAGTGGTTGATAATTTTAAAAACAAGGGTGATGTGCAAAGCTGCAGTAACTACAGAGGCATAAAGCTACAGCATGAAGTTATGGGAAATATTAGCATACACTAGGCTTAGAAAACAGGTGATCTGTTACCAGCAGTATGCTTTAATGCAGTGGTAGAGAGCAACATGTGCAATGTTTGAATCTGAGAGTACTGATGGGGAAGTACAGAGAAGGGCAGTGTCTGCATGACTGTGTACAACTTCAATCAAACTGGGGGGATCTGACATTTGCCATTTCGTATGCTTATCCATAGTTTCTCCAAAAATATTAGTCCTGTCAATGTTCCATTTTGGCGGCATTCATCCTTGACCCAACACAGATATTAAGCTAACTACACTGAACAATGGACATTGATAATTACTTTTTGGGCTCACAGGACACTCCAGCAGGGGGTGCAAAAATCATCTATATATTAAAAGCATGAATGATTTTATTTAGTAACTTCATGTAGGACATAATATAATTATAAATACATGAATGACATAAGAAAGTGAAAACAGTTTCATTGTGGTCCATTTAATAATAATAACAACAACAACAACCTTTATTTAACCAAGTAGAATTCCACTGAGATTGAAACCTCCTTTTACAAGGATGACCTGGCCAAGAAAGGCAGCAGCACACATCATAATAGACATGTTAACACTAACATGAGAATGTTAGTGACAAATAAAATACAATCATTTTGGTCATAATAACTTTGCACATGATGCAGAGTCTCAAGCAGATTTAGATTTAGAAACATAGGCATTGCGCAAAAGAATCCCATTCGCGATCTCATAAAATAGACCAGAGTGTGTTCAAGTAAGTCAGTCTGGGCAGTTTCAGTTCAGATTGGAGAACGTTCCAGTCAGAGGGAGCTGAAAAACTGAAGGCGTTCTTTCCCGCTTCAGTGCAGACAAGAGGTACACGAAAACATAACATGTCATTCGAGTGCAGAGAAGAACGGCTTTCAGATCTCTGAAGTAAACTGGATAAATAAGTCGGAACCAGTCCAATAAAAGGTTTGTAAACCAGAATCATCCACTGTGTATAACGTCTGACAGACAATGAGGGCATGACCACTTTGGCATACAACTCACAGTGGTGGGTGAGGCGGCTACAAACAGTGATGAATCTCAGGGCGCAATGATACAGCGGGGTCAAAGACTGTAGACAACTTGATGACCCACCTATACACAACATGGCCATAGTCCAATAAGGGCAAGAAGGTAGCAGTTATCAGTTGCTTCCGAGCACTTAAGGAGAAGCATGACTTGTTTCTGTCAAGGAAGCTTAGCTTCACCGTTAATTTGGAGATCAAGTGTTTAAAATGAACTTTAAAAGATTGCACTGTATTAATAGTCAACCCCAAATACTGGTAGCTGCTGACTAGCTCAAGAGCGTTACCTTGGGTAGTTTTGATTGATTGTATGTTCTCCAAGGGAACAGGTGATTTAGAGAAAAATCTTATTTTTGATTATTATAATACACATGAATGTATTATTTTCTGCATTCAAGACTACTTTAAATTTCTCCAGACAGCTCTGCACCACATCAGAAGCAGACTGCATGAATTCAAATCCCTGTGTCACTGAGTTTGAGCAGCAATAGATTACAGTGTCACCAACATACAGATGATAGAAGGCATTTGATAGGTTTGTACACAGGTCAGCAGTGTAAAGTGTGAACAAGATAGGTCCCAAGACTGAACATTGAAGAACAGCTTTTGTTACCTTGAGGAAGGCAACACCAGCCATCTCAATACACTGAGTTCTGCGAGCCAAACAGTCTTCAAACCAAGAGACTGTTTGTCTCTAACAAGAGATTGTCATCCACAGTGTCAAATGCCTTTGAGAGATTAAGAAATAGTGCGACACAAAACTTTTTACAATCCAATGCTTTAAATACATCATTCAAAACTTTGAGAACAGCAGTTGTGGTGCTATGTTGCTTCCTAAAACCAGACTGGAAAGGGTTTAAAATGTCATTTGATTCTAGGAAGTCTTTCAATAGATCACAGACCAACTTTTCAAATAATTTTGCCAGAATGCATAATTTTTAAATAGGTCTGTAATTGTTCACATTCGAAGGTTCACCTCTTTTAGCAGTGGCACAACAACGGCAGATTTCCAGACTTTCAGGACTTTGTTCGAGCTTAGGCTCAAATTAAATATGGCAGTTAGAGGCTCGACAATCAGGTCTGCAGCCAATTTTAGAAAAATGGATCCAAGCCATCAGGACCAGCAGATTTTTTTGGAATCCAGCATCTTCAACGCACTACAGATCTCAGAGGCACACACGGGTTTGAAATGAAATGGACAATCAATCAGAGGACATCTTAGTCCAGCAGGTTCACTATTTAAAGCAGTTTTTTTTTTTTTTTTTTTTTTTTTAGGGCCAGTGTTGAGGGAATCGAACAAATGCCCTGTTTTAATGAAATGTTCATTAAAGTGATCAGACATGGTATGTTAATCAAATGTATGTAATCTTTGACCAGGAAATTGGGCGGTTCACTAGAAGGCGTGACACTGGAAGCAGATCTCACAACCTTCCAGAAGTTTCAGTGGTCTTGAAAATTTTTGCTGATTTTGGATTTAAAAATCAGATTTAGCTTTCTTAATTAGGAAGGTGCATTTGTTACGGAGCTGATGAAAAGTTATCCAATCAACCTCTGTTTTAGTTTTCCGTTTCTTGGACCAGGCATGGTCCCTTTCCTTTCACCTTTTCTTTGCTCATTTTCATATTTTTGGCTTCCCTCATCCTAACTGACCTGATTTTAAAGCTAGAACCCCAAACAGACCCAGTA
The DNA here is from genome assembly GCF_902500255.1 of Thalassophryne amazonica. NCBI lineage: Eukaryota > Metazoa > Chordata > Actinopteri > Batrachoidiformes > Batrachoididae > Thalassophryne > Thalassophryne amazonica. The sequence continues at coordinate 89,430,568 of NC_047103.1, read as the reverse complement.
ATGCCATGCTTAGACATTACATTAAAAAAGCTATTACTTCACATCCCACTTTAGTTACGCAGAAAAGTTAAATTAACGAAACTTATTTTTACATGGCTCATCAATTAAACGTACTCCAGAAATACAGTAAAACGGCCTAGAGTAATACTGATTTAAACATTTTATTTGTTAAAATCATCATCATTACTATGACTACAATAAGGAGCAGTAGTGTGAAAAATGTCTTTAAAAGTGGACCTGTAATCAAGGGGTGTTGTGGAGGGCATGTCCCCCTCACAAGACCATCTTCATGCCTGGATTCACCCGTGGTTTGCTGTCGCTGAGCAGAAACAATCAAGAATTTGGGTATTTATGTGGGAAGCATGACCTGATTGAGAGGTAAGAAACTTTTATGAGCAGATTTTAGGTGTATTTTTTTTTGGGGGGGGGGGGGCATGAGTGTTTGCTGATATGCATCATGGGTCTGTAGCTGTGTTTTTAGTTTAACCTCAGCGAGGACACACACAGAGATACTCAGAGCAGACTTTGAAAAGTTTGAAAATATGTTTGTAAAATTCTGCAATCTGCTCACTGTGTCAGTTGTCACCATGCTGTGACACACAAACACACCGCCACCCTCCCCCACTTCTCCAGAGTGCAAACAGGGAACAGTCAGGGACTCACTGCCAGGAGGGGAGAATAAAAAAAATCTAAAACAGACATTCTAAACAGAATCTTCCCTGTGAATCTGAAGACCCTGGCAGTAATAGAACTGGACCTATGCAGACAAACGGGCTCAAGGTCTTCACAAACCCAATGGCCATATTCTGATAAAAAAAATTTCACAAATTTTCAAATCATTGAATCTTAATACACACATTTTAATAGAGGAGAATTAATTTGATCCCCAAACAAACCAGCATATCTGTGATGGAGAAGTACTTTTGCTTTAAAGGAGACCTGCATTGAAATAAATGTGGTCAGATTTCAGAAAGAAATAGCTGATATGTATTTATAAGACCCTTGTGAATGCAGTAACGTAAATCTGTAAGCCCAAATTTGTAATTCAGCGGAGAAATCTTCATTTAAAAATGACAAATTTGCAGTTAAATTTAGCCCTCTGTGAAAACACTTTGTACAGCCGTATCATTTCCATGACGTCAGGAACAAGACGACGCGCTCCCGCCTTCAGTCCGATCCCGCATTGAAAATGATTTTATCTGTTAGTAATGTTACTTATACACGTCCTGGTTTCAACGTCCAAAAGTAAGCTGCAATGAATGTGAGATACAGATCTGTGTGCTCAGATCAGCAACGACATCGACAGCGGGCGCCGTTCTTCCTCTCCCGCTCTCTGCCTCCGCTGCGCTTATTAAGTCTGCGGGCTCGTTAACGAGCTCGTTAACCACCGACGAGGGCCACTCACACCGCCCGTGTCTGCTTTGCAGCCGGCATCACCTCTCTGTCTACTGAATGGAGCTGCAGCACACTTGGCACAAGTCCTGAGATTACGCTCGCTGTTTTAATGCGAAGCGGCCGGTACACCTGTTGCTGCAAGGACAGACTTCTTGCTGCAAAATCCACAGCACCGCACGTCTCGGCAATCGGAGCCCCAGAGCTCCATGGACACAGAGAGGTTTATATATTTTTAATGACTGGGATTCTTTGCGGGTCTCGCCTCCATATCCCGCGATGGTACCGGAGGCGAAAGACAGTAGATTTTCATTGCAACACCATTCAATCAAACGGGCGTATGAAAAAGTCCCCCAAAATAATTTTCAAGCACAAATAAAAGAAATGTGTACTCACCAAATGTGCCGCAAGACAATATGAAGTTTTAAAAAAGTAGATCCTTCCGTATAAGAAAAGAAAAAGGGGCAGATGCAAACTGACGTAAATCCACAAATTACAATTGGCGCAATGCATGCTGGGAGAGGGTCTTGTCCGTGACGTCTCGGCAGCGTCCATGATGCGGAGGGCTAAATGTTAGCTGTAAATTCGTCATTTTCAAATGAAGATTTCTCCATTGAATGACAGATCTGGGCTTGCAGATTTACTTTACTACATTCAGAAGGATCTCGTGTAAATGTAAGTCATTTTTTGTTCAAAAAAATCTGACTGCATTTTTTTCAATGCAGGTCTCCTTTAAACAAGGTGACCCATTACAGAATCAGGTTTGTATAAAATCCAACCAAGCAATTGCGGTGACCTTAAAGAGCAACATAATTAACCTCTACCACCACTTAAGACACAACCTTGAAGCAGGTACAAAATGTGCAACAAATGTCAGATGGTTAAAGTGTTGGGCTAGAGACCAGAGGATCCTCAGTTCATATCCCAGCCTGACTGGAAAATCACTAAGGGCCCTTGGGCAAGGTCCTTAATCCTCTAGTTGCCCCAGGTGTGTATTGAGTACCTTGTATGGCAGCGCCCTTACATCGGGGTGAATATGAGGCATTATTTGTAAAGTGCTTTGAGCGTCTGATGCAGATGGAAAAGCACTATATACAGTGGGGAAAATAAGTATTTGACCCCGTCAGTTTTGCAGGTTTTCCCACCTACAAAGAATGGAGAGGTCTGTAATTTTTATCGTGGGTACACTTCAACTGTGAGAGACAGAATCTAAAAAAAAATCCAGTAAATCACATTGTATGATTTTTAAATAATTAATTTGCATTTTATTGCAGAAAATAAGTATTTGACCCCCTAGAAAAACAGAGCTTAACAATTGGTACAGAAACATTTGTCTGCCATTACAGAGGTCAGACATTTCCTGTAGTTCTTGACCAAGTTTTCACACACTGCAACAGGGATTTTGGTCCACTCCTCTATACAGATCTTCTCCAAATCTTTCATGTTTGGAGTTTCAGCTCCCTCCAAAGATTTTCTATGAGTTCAGGTCTGGAGACTGGCCAGGCCACTGCAGGACCTTGAAATGCTTCTTACAGAGCCACTCCTTAGTTGCCCTGGCTGTGTGCTTGGGGTCATTGTCATGCTGGAAGACCTAGCCATGACCCATCTTCAATGCTCTTACTGAGGGAAGGAGGTTGTTTGCCAAAATCTCACAATACATGACCCCATCCATCCTCCCTTCAATACGGTGCAGTCGTCCTATCCACTTTGCAGAAAAGCACCCTCAGAATATGATGTTTCCACCCCCATGCTTCACGGTTGGGATGGTTTTCTTGGGGTTGTTCTCATCCTCTAAAAATGGTAAGTGGAGATGATTCCAAAAAGCTCTATTTTGGTCTCATCTGACCACATGACCTTCTCCCATGCCTCCTCTGGATCATCCAGATGGTCACTGGTGAGCTTCAAATGGGCATGGACATGTGCTGGCTTGAGCAGGGGGACCTTGCTGCCCTGCAGGATTTTAAACCATGACAGCATCATGTGTTACTAATGTAATCTTTGTCCACCACACTCCTGTACTCAGCCTTGTGGACCCTGCTGATGCAGCCCACAATGGCAGAGTCATCCGAAAACTTTTGCAGGTGTCTGTCTGTCTGTCTACATTGAACAAAAACATAAATGCAGCACTTTTGTTTTTGCTCACATTTTTCATGAACTGAACTCAAAGATCTAAAACATTTTCTATATACACAAAGAACCTATTTCTCTAATATATTGTTCAGAAATCTGTCTAAATCTGTGTTACTGAGCACTTCTCCACTGCCGAGATAATTCATCCCTCCTCACACATGTGGCATGTCGAGATGCTGATTAGACAGCATGATTAATGCACAGGTGTGCCTTAGGTTGGCCACAATAAAAGGCCACTGTAAAATGTTGAGTTTTATCACACAGCACAATGCCACAAATGTCACAAGTTTTGAGGGAGCGTGCAATTGGTATGCTGACTGCAGGAATGTCCACCAGAGCTGTTGCCCGTGAATTGAATGTACATTTCTCTACCAAAAGCCGTCTCCAAAGACGTTTCAGGGAATTTGGCAACACATCCAACCGATCTTACAACCGCAGACCACCTGTAACCACACCAACCCAGGACCTCGACATGCAGCATGGTCACCTCCAAGATTGTCTGAGACCAGCCACCCGGACAGCTGCTGAAACAATCAGTTTGCAGAACCAAAAAATTTCTCCACAAACTGTCAGAAACTGTCTCAGGGAAGCTCATCTGCATGCTCATTGTCCTCATCAAGACTCGACTTGACTGCAGTTCATCGTCGTAACTAACTTGACTGGGCAAATGCTCACATTTGATGGCATTTGGCTGCTGATCAACTCTATGCAAAGGAAATGTGTTGCACTGCGTGAGGCAAATGGTGGTCTCACCAGATACGGACTAATTTTCTTGCCCTCCCCCCACCCACAATAAAGCAAAACTGCACATTTCAGAGTGGCCTTTTATTGTGGCCAGCCTACGGTACACCTGTGCAATAATCATGTTGTCTAATCAGCATCTCGACATGCCACATGTGTGAGGAGGGATGAATTATCTCGGCAGTGGAGAAGTGCTCAGTAACACAGATTTAGACAGATTTGTGAACAATATATTAGAGAAATAGGTTCTTTGTGTATATAGAAAATGTTTTAGATCTTTGAGTTCAGTTCATGAAAAATGTGAGCAAAAACAAAAGTGCTGCCTTTATGTTTTTGTTCAACGTAGACAGACAGACAGACACCTGCAAAAGTTTTCGGATGACTCTGCCATTGTGGGCTGCATCAGCAGGGTCCACAAGGCTGAGTACAGGAGTGTGGTGGACAGGTTTGTGTAGTGGTGCGGACTCAACCACTTGCAGCTCAACGTATCAAAGACAAAGGAACTGGTGGTGGATGTCAGAAGACCCATCCAAACCCAGTCACCATCAATGAAACAGAGGTGGACATTGTGGACTACTACAAGTACCTGGATGTCCACATAGACAACAAACTGGACTGGACTCTAAACACAGATGCTGATTATAAGAAAGGTCAGAGCCGACTGTACTGCCTCAGAAGGCTTAGATTGTTCAACATCTGTTGCAGATGTTTTATCACTCAGTGGTCTCCAGTAGGGCTGAAACGATTAGTCGAGTAACTTGAATAATTCGATTACAAAAAAATGTTCAAGGCAAATTCTGTGCCTCGAAGCTTCGTTTAACGTTGTAGTACATATGCCAGGCCTGTGTGTGGTGATGCAACGTCCGCAGAAAAAAACAAAAAAACAGAAGACTGGAGCATAACAGCTAATCAAATTAGCAACGATAGCTACCACTTTCCAACGTGACACAGAGTAAAATAAAGCCTTTTAAGAGAAACATGGTCCACGCTGATCATCTGAAATAGACTTACTGTGCATTTAAAGCGAAGCAGTGTGTTTGTCTATTTTTAAAAAACACACGGTCTGCTCTACATGGGGAGGGAATATTGACCCGGTGGCCGGCTGCTGTCTCTCTCAGCCCAGTGTGAGGGGCTCTCAGACCGGCGAGTCACAGCTCTGTCCCTGGCTACACTGACAAACAGCAGAAGTCCACTCTTTCTTCTGTGTTTCCCTCAGACTCACACTGAGTGTTTGACTTTTTTAATTTTTGCTTTTTTGGACAACACACAAACACTGTAACTTAAATAAAATAATAATAAAAAAAAACTGACTGCGAAGCTGCATGTTCAACCTCCAGCTGAAGTACATCTGCTGAATTCCAGAGAAAGAGGGATTAAAAAAAAAAAAAAAAAAATCACGCTGGGACCCAGTCCATCAACCTTTATAAAAAACAAAACTTAAAAATGGTTACATTTTACAAGTTGGAGAAAACAAAACAGAAAGCCACATCCCATCGCCATTTCAGCAAAATGCCAACACTTTGGCGCAGTGACATTGTGCCATTGCTTAGGGAGAGCCCTGGACTATTGATGTAGTTTAAAAACACAAAAGTACTTTTTATCCGATTACTCGATTAATTGTCAGAATAATCAATAGAATACTCGAATACTAAAATAATCGATAGCTGCAGCCCTAGTCTCCAGCATCATCTTGTAGGCTGTAGTGTGCTGGGGCAGCAGGCTGAAGGCAGCAGACAAGAATAGACTCAACAATCTCATTGGAAGAGCTGGCTCTGTCCTGGGGGTTGAGCTGGAGTCTGTGGTGGAGGTATCAGAGAGGAGGATGCTGAGGAAGCTGCTCAATTAAAGTACATCACTGGACAACAGTGGTTTGGACTCCGGTGCAACAAAAAGGTCAGTTCTTAAGGGGGCAATATTTCTGACCCAGGTAGTTTTTGTTTTTAGTTTGTGTGTGTGTGAGAGAGAGAGAGAGAGAGAGAGAGAGAGAGAGAGAGAGAGAGAGAGAGAGAAATAATTCTGTTTCTGTGTGCAAAGAAAACAATCCAAAATAACATTAGGATGTTTAGAAATGCTGTGTTAAATTCTTTGCTCTGTTTAAAAAAAACAAAAAAAAAAAACAAAACACAAAGTGAATCCCTTCGGCATCTCCCTTGTTTTCACTCAGGGTTGCCACTGCAGATCAGAGGTGAATCTGCATATTGATTTGGGACATGTTTTATGCCCCATGCAATTTGTAATGCAACTCCACATTACATGGAGAATGGACAGGGTGGACTTCAACCTTCCACACTAGAAACAAGCGCATTAGTCACTTGGCCACCACCTCTCCCCTGTTAACAAAAACAAACAAAACACCTCCCCTGTTAAATTTCACAGGGGATAATAATGTTGTCCTCTTCTGTACCTCCAAAACCTTTTTTCAGAATGGCCACTGCACTACAAACCCCATATTGTTTAGAAATACAAGAGAGATCCAGTCCAAACGATGCTAAACGATGCCAATCCACAACCTCCAACCATCGTACTCCAGGGCCAAACCCTTGAAACGTCGACCACTTTCTCTACCTTGGCAGCCACATGTCGTCCAAGGCAGACATCGATGCGGAGATCCAGCACCGTCTTCAGTGCGCTGGCGCAGCCTAAGGTAGACTATGCACTCACGTCTTTTGGAACCGAGACCTCTGAACTGAGACCAAGATCAGAGTCTACAGGGCTACTGTCATCCCAACTCTTCTGTACGGCTCGGAAACATGGACCACCTACCGTTGCCACATCAAAGCGCTGGAACGCTTCCACCAACACTGCCTGAGAGGCATCCTCCACATCAATGAACAAACGTCAGCATCCTTGAAGATGCCAAACTGTCTAGCATTGAATCTCTTGTCATCAAAAGCCAACTTCGCTGGACAGGCCACGTAGTCCGGATGAATGAGAACCGGCTACCGAAACAAGTCTTCTACTCCGAACTGGAACTGGGCTACCGAACCAGGGGAGGACAGAAGAAGGGATACAAAGATCTGCTCAAACTAAACCTTAAGAATTGCAACAACAACTGGAACACCTGGGAAACTGCAGCCAAAGATCGGAAAAATGGAGATCTGCCATTCACCTTGCCGCTCAGGCCTTCGAAGAGGCTAGGCTCTCCTACACAAAAGAGAAAATAAGAAGAAGAAGAAAAGAGCGACTTCAAGACCCCAACAGGCAGAAACTCCCACCAACTACCACCTGTCCAACCTGCGGGAGACAGTGCGCTATGCGACTAGGACTCCTAAGTCACCTAAGAGTCCATGCCAACAACTAGGAGACCATCATCCTCAGCAACGAGGGACAGCCACGACGGATGCTAAACCAATGGACATGCAGTGATGCTTTATTTGCTGCAGGTCTCACAGACTTGAATTAAGCTGCATGTCACTCCGTTTTCAAATCACCTTCAGCTGCTGTATGCTGAAAACAGGCAGCACAAAATCTAATGCCGTGTTCACACCAGGCGCGACCAGACACCACAAATTCGCTTCGGTCGCATGGCGACGCACGCGCCACTATCGCCCGGTGTGTCGCTCTGCTTTCGCTGCGAAAATTTGCCCCAGTGCGTCATCAAATAGGAGGAGCTTCCATTCCGCTCACCGGCTCCGGTTGTCAGTCAAGTTAACATGACGGACCATGATCACACGGAGCGAGTTATTGTGGAAAGCTCCCAATTCGGGGAGTATCATCATTTGCTGCAGGAGCTGTGTCTGGATGACGGCCGCTTTCAGCGGTCCTTCCGCCTCTGCAGGACCCAGTTTGAGGACCTCCTGTCCCGTTCACGCGCGCACATGTAAACAATTAAAAAAAAAAATCTCTGCTGCTTGCTGTGGGGCTGCTGCTCGCTCTTCCCCCAAAAACTCTGTCATAATTATGTTCAGAAACCAGTCACCATTTGTCTTATTATACATCTGTGTAGTTAATAAGTAAAATAATCTTCATGGACGATTTGTTGCGCGCGCACGTAAAAAAAAAAAATGTCCGCTCCCCCTGCTGTGGGGTTGCAGCTCACTCCAAAAACTCTGTCATAATTGTGAACTAAAGGACAAAAGAGACATAAGTCCTGCTCACAGGCTGGCTACCAGAGACAGGACATGTTCACATCCTCAGTCAAACTCCAAACATCTCCACGTCACTACATATTCAGTCCCTGATTGGTCATCGCAGCGTGACAAGATGAAAAAGTTAAGATTTTTCAACTTGGGGAGGAAGGCAACGCAACGTGACATGACGCAATATCATGCCACAAACACGCCAATTGCTCAAAATCGCTTCACTCGCATTGCTTCATCCACGTCCATCGCGTCGCGCTGCGTGGCTTGGTGCCAAAACGCGTCCTTCCATAGGGATTACATGGCAACCTGTCGCTCGCATTGCACCCGGTGTGAACGCGGCATAACAGGAATACGTTACGTCGGGTAGCTCTTGACAAGACTGATAGAAAAAGCAAAAGTGAGGTCCAACTCGACAGATGATATGGCAATAGGGATGGGTATCGATAAGATTTTATTGATAAATACCATTATCGATTCCGCTTATCGATCCGATTCCTTATCGATTCCCTTATCGATACCTCTCATGAATTTTCTGTGTACTAAAAGTAGGCTTTAAAGGTTTTCTATGTCAACAACATTTTATTGAGTCTTAAAGTAAATAAATAAATATGAAATTGGTCACTGGATCCTTAAACTCTGGACACAATAAACTCTACATTGTGGATCCATGATCTCTGGACATAAATAAAAAACAAAATCTGTAGTTTTTGTCAAAAGCATTTCATTTCAGACATTATTGGCATGAATGTCTTTCTTTCTTGCAGCTGGCTGTGCTGCACGTCAGGATGTAATTCATAAAGAATGCAGGACGTCTCATTTTGGGAGGAAAAGAACGTTTCAGTCAATTGTAGTTTATTGTCTGTATTACAGCATTTGTAAAGAGGTGTCATTTTATTTAAAGTGGCGATTCGCTTTGAAGTTATTAATTCCGACTGTACTCTGTCTCAGCAGAGAGCCGCGCAGCGTTTGGAGCTGTGCCAACGGAATGGAAGACGATTCCCATTTCTTGACTGCAACAAGACAAGAGTCCCAGTTAGTGACTTTAATCCACACAAAACTGACTCGCAATTGACATATTTTAATGGCTTTGAGAGGAGTTAAGAAGCGGACTTACCGCTTCTGAAGAGCAGCGAATCAAAGAACCAATGAGCCAGCGGATCTATGAGACAAATTTAACTCCATAGGAAGTTAGCTTTGAGTTAATGAAAGTTATTGTGTAAGCCAACATCTTCAATTTTGCTCCAGAGGTGTATTAGATTCCAAAAACAGCATTTTCAGTTTTAGAAGTGTTTCCTTCTCGCTAGGTTTTACATAATATATGAGAAACATGTTATATAAACAAATAAATGAAGCAATTTTAGATGGACCTGCCACTGACATCACGGCAGAGCTCTACTCTGATTGGCTGTCACTGCCGCCACTCAAAAAAAAGAAACATTAAAATAGAATGTGACCTTTTTAGCCTCTTAAAATACCTCTTAAAATAGGTCAAGACTAGCCATCTTTGAACTTGTCCAAGGTCTGTGTCCCAAGAATGTTCACTGTGAATTTGAAGACTTTGGCAGTAATAGGACTGGACTTATGTTGAGCACAGACAAAGAGACAGACGGACAGACACAAAGCCAGGGGTGGCCAAGTTCGGTCCTCGAGAGCCACCTTCCTGACACTCTTAGTTGTCTCCCTGCTCCAACACACCTGAATCCAATGAAAGACTCATTGTCAGGAAGGTGGCTCTCGAGGACCAAACTTGGCCACCCCTGCACAAAGCCTTCTCAATATATGATAACCATATTTGATGGCTTCAGGTAAAAATGGTGTTTGTGATCGTTTGCACCATAGAGTGCTGAGTTTCAATTTTGAGTTTTAAGATCTGCACAATAAATATTCTCAAAATTACATTATATCTGTTTTGTTGTTTTTATCAATTTAGTGTTGCTAAGGGACTATATAACCCATTTAGAAACACTTCCATGATAATTTTGACACTTAGGTTTATACAGCGATATATAACGTTACCATGAAGGGATTCAATTTATACCGCAAAATGAATTTTAGCTCATATCACCCAGCCCTACTGACAGGTACATGGTGAACAATTACCATCTCTGGTCTGAAACAAACTGAATATTGGATTAAAGCAGTTTAACAACTTTAAGTTTCTTAAATGTCTTTGCAAAGTTTAGTTGATGTCAGACCTTTCAGACCGTGCCCTTATATTTGCCTAAATTAGACAGACACACACACACACACACAAAGTAGTTATCTCAATGGGAAAAAAGACATAGTAAACAAAGAAAAATACATCTTCGCCTTGTCTTTCATAGCCTTTTCATGTAATGAAACACAGTAATTTAAAGGTCTCTGTCGAGCTGTAAAAGGCTTAGTGGGTCCAACCGCAAGTGGAGTGTAGCTGCAGAGCTTCCTTAATGTACTGCCAGGACAGTGGATTTGTATTAAAATCCCACTACAAAGATAAAATGGCTTTTGCAGGGAGGGCCACATTAATAATGTGGTGCAGAAACAAAAAAGGTTAAATTAATAACTTTACAACATATTCAATGCCACACATTTTTCTTTTTATGTTTTAAACGAGGCATCCACATGTGAGATATCTTTAAAACTGAGTACAGTAGAATAGATGTTTACTGTCATTGCATTTCTGCTATGAAATTCTGGTGGTACTTTCCAAACAGCTATACACAAACAATACAGCAGCAAAAAACAAAAAACAAAAAAAAAAAACAATGAACAGCTTCACAGGATGGCAAGACCTTCTTAACATTCCAAAAAAACAAAACAAAAAAGGTGCTTAATAATTTTTTGAAGGTGCTTAATGCTTAGTGAGGTAGGACAATTTTAAATATGTTATATTTATAATTTATCTGTTACTGAATGTCTGAGTTTGTGGGAGGGGGACGAGGTGGAGTGATGGAGGCTACAGCTCTGGGGAAAAAGCAGTTCCTTAACCTATCTGTCGGTGTCCTTATAGTGCGGTACCTCTTCCCCGACTACAGAGAAGCAAACATGGAATATCCCAGGTGGCAGATGTTCTTGCAGATGACCCGTGCCTTCCTCTGCAAGTGCTCAACATATACAGCATCTAAGTCTGGAAGCTCAGCTCCTACAATCTTCTGTGATGTATTCACCACCTGGGACAGATCTTTTCTGTCCTCTGCCATGCAGCTGCTGTACCACACTGTACAGCCCTGACAGAGAATGCTCTCGATAGTGTTTCTCTAGAAGTTCCTGAGCAGCTGTGGTTTGCTGCTGGGTTTTTTCATCAGGTTGTAGGTATGTAATATCCATATCAGATCCTTGGTGATGTGGGTGCCAAGGAAGCTGATTGAGTCCACCCTCTCCACCTCTTCTCTGCTGATGTGTAGTGGGGGCTGTGAGACTCTCCTGGTCATCCTGAAGTCTATGATGACCTCCTTGATTTTGGTGGCACTGAGGACACACTGTTAATATCATTTTCATTATTATTATTATTGATGTAACCCGGTGGAAAATCAGGGTTATGGAGGAAGGAAATGTGTGCATCTTTTCCTGTTTGATGTACGAGGTCTGTTAGAAAAGTAACGGACCTTTTTATTTTTTGCAAAAACTATATGGATTTGAATCATGTGTGATTGCATCAGCCAAGCTTGAACCTTCGTGAGCATGCGTGAGTTTTTCACGCCTGTTGGTTGCGTCATTCGCCTGTGAGCACGCCTTGTGGGAGGAGTGGTCCAGCCCCCTCATCGGATTTTCATTGTCAGGAAATTGGCTGATCGACTGCCACTTTGCTTCATCAAAATTTTTTCAGAAAGTGTGAGAGACAGCCAAGTGGAAACCATTTGGAAAATTCAGATGGCTTTCAGTGAAGATCTTATGGGGATCACACAGATTAAGGACAATTACATCTGGATTAAAGACGGCCCACAGTGCGCGCACCGAGCGGCGATCGACAGGCTCAAACGACCAGATCATTTCCAAAGTGAACGCCGTGTTGATCCGGGACGTCATCTGACTACCAGAGAAATGGCAAGACAGCTGGACATAGCACTTTTTCGGCACATTCCACTGTTACAGGAGTTTTCATAATGGAAAGAGGAGCGGAGAAATTCGCCACGTAGCCGCTCATGGCGCGGGACAAAAGCACCTCCGTGTTGGTCTCACAGGACAAGCCCGAACATGCCCAGCTCTTGCACCATTCGGAAGATTCAGACTGTTTTTGGTGGCTTTTCAGTCGTGTGACTATCCGAGAAACTGTGGACGAGCTGGACATGCCACAACATGTCCTGTGAGGCTTCATCACAGCATTGCTTTTTGTTCTGTGCTCTGCACCTCTGTCCCGACGGGCGAATCCCTCCGCACGTCTTTCATGACAAAAAACTCCTGTAACAGTGGAATGTGCCATTCATTTCCAAAGTAAACGCTTCGTTGATCCGGGACATCGTCTGACTACCACAGAAATGGCAGAAGAGTTTGACATCAGCACTTTTTCGGGCTCTACAATGTAGGATCAAAAATTACCCCAAGGTTCCTCACTTTGTTATTGTGATGTATGACACACGAGCCTAGGCTGAGCGTTAACAGGTCAAATTGATGCCGATGTCTCACTGGACCAAGAACCATCATTTCAGTCTTATCAGAGTTTAAAAGTAGGAAGTTTCTAGACATCCAACTTCTCACTGATGCAAGGCAATCTTCTAAGAATTTTATGTGAACGAGATTACCAGCAGTTATCGGCATGTATAACTGAGTTTCATCAGCACAGCAGTGATTGGTAATCCCAAAATGCTGTAATATGTGCCCAAGGGATGCTATATAAAGGAAGAGGGCTAATGGCGAACGGTATTATATATATATATATACATATATATATACATACATATACATATATACACACACACACACGAGGGCTGTCAATAAAGTATAGGTCCTTTTTATTTTTTTCAAAAACTATATGGATTTCATTCATATGTTTTTACGTCAGACATGCTTGAACCCTCGTGCGCATGCGTGAGTGTTTCCACTCCTGTCAGTGAAGTCATTCGCCTGTGAGCACTCCTTGTGGGAGGAGTCGTCCAGCCCCTCGTCGGAATTCCTTTGTCTGAGAAGTTGCTGAGAGACTGGCGCTTTGTTTGATCAAATTTTTTTCTAAACCTGAGAGACACATCGAAGTGGACACGGTTCGAAAAATTAAGCTGGTTTTCAGTGAAAATTTTAACGGTTGATGAGAGATTTTGAGGTGATACTGTCGCTTTAAGGACTTCCCACGGTGCGAGATGTCGCGCAGCGCTCTCAGGCGCCGTCGTCAGCCTGTTTCAAGCTGAAAACCTCCACATTTCAGGCTCTATTGATCCAGGACATCGTGAGAGAACAGAGAAGTTTCAGAAGAAGTCGGTTTCAGCATTTTATCCAGATATTCCACTGTTAAAGGAGATTTTTTTAATGAAAGACGTGCGGACGGCGCGGTGCGGCGGCACAGGAAAAACACCTTGTTGATAACCATTTATAAAATCCAGGCGGCTTTTGATGGCTTTCAGTGGAGTGAGTATATGAGAAATTGTTTAACAGCTGGACATGTTCCAACTTGTCCTTAAGGCTTCCAACAGAGGTGTTTTCCTGTGGCGGAGCGTCGCGGCGGCTGCGAGCCGACGCTGCAATCCGTCCGCACGTCTTTCATTAAAAAGAAATCTCCTTTAACAGTGGAATATCCGGATAAAATGCTGAAACCAACTTCTTCTGAAACTTCTCTGTTCTCTCACGACGTCCTGGATCAATAGAGCCTGAAATGTGGAGGTTTTCAGCTTGAAACAGGCTGACGACGGCGCCTGAGAGCGCTGAGCGACATCTCGCACCGTGGGAAGTCCTTAAAGCGACAGTATCACCTCAAAATCTCTCATCAGCCGTTAAAATTTTCACTGAAAACCAGCTTAATTTTTCGAACCGTGTCCACTTCGATGTGTCTCACAGGTTTAGAAAAAATTTTGATCAAAGCGCCAGTCTCTCAGCAACTTCTCAGACAAAGGAATTCCGACGAGGGGCTGGACGACTCCTCCCACAAGGAGTGCTCACAGGCGAATGACGTCACCGACAGGCGTGGAAAAACTCACGCATGCGCACGAGGGTTCAAGCATGTCTGACGTAAAAACATATGAATGAAATCCATATAGTTTTTGAAAAAAAAAAAAATATATATTATATATATATATATATATATATATATATATATATATATATATATATATATATATATATATATATATATCGGGTGTCCCAAAAAAATATGCAACATTTTATCAGCAAAGAAAATGGTCAAAGCATATGTCTAGTAAATAAATTTATGGCTGGATAGAAAGCTGAAAGGCTGAAGTTTTTCATACCCTGCATTTTGTCAATCTAGCATAAAGTCGCTGCACCTGTTTGACACTCTTGGTCTGCTGCCAAAACTCAATAATTTTGTTCACTGTAGTATGGTTAATGTTGGCATTTTCCTGAGTCTTGCTTGGCATCAACATAAACTTCAGGTTCTCTGCAAGTAAAAAAGCAACATAAGTGATTAATTTTGTAGCATTTAAGGGTCAAACCAAGTGTTTTAAATGTTTTGTTTTTTGCGACATCATATATATATATATATTTAAGAAATATTTTATTTTTTATTTGTCCCAATCAGAAACATTTGCTGTGCAGACAACCTAAATACAGATGCACTTCAAAAACTTCCATTGATGAACTCCAGTAGGAAGAAAACATCTCTGCTCTTCAAAATAGGAGAAAAGTGTCTTCAACAACACTACCAGAGGTCAAAGCTGCAGAAGAGACCTTCATCTGGTCCCGAGAATCCATCACCTGCTTCTAAATAAAAGGCTCTTTAAACAGCAACTATTTTATTATTTTTGAAAAAGCTGTTTAATTTTATATTTTAACAATAAATGAATGGATCATTATAAATGTCCAGGAAATCAAAGTCAAAAGACATTTGCACAGGTTGAAACTCTCCCCTTATTGTGCACTATTTTAAAACATTCACAATCACTAGTCAAATTCAGATTTTAGAAATAACTGTCCTGATCACAATATTAGAGGCAATCACAAATTTTGATGTAATTACAAGTTGAAATGATTCAATTAAAAAAATCATCATGAGGTTTATGTCACAGAAATTCTACTTTACAATCACGCTGCAGTCATTCTTAAATTATCTCCTGTTGCATTTCTAATAAACATTTGTATTTATTTACAGTGTCTGTTTTTCTGGTTGAAATAAGATACGAATAATCTACCAGACTTTAAAAAAAATTTCCAAATTTCCATATTATTTTATTTGTTTAAAAATAAATGTCCAAGGTTACAGGTGGTATTAATTTAAAGATGAAAGGTTTCTAAAGAAACTTTTATTTAGCTATTTTAATTGCAAGTGTTATAAACTTTTTAAACAGTAATCAGAAATTTTGAGGTAAAAAAACAGTTGCAAGGATTTTTCTTCAGTAAACTGCTCTATAAATCAGCAGTCCTGTGACACATTTCTGTTTTGTACAAATCAGTGGTTTCTGCCCCAAGTCTTCCGTGTTTTGGCCCGACGTGTCGTTCCTATTGGACAGCGCGAAGCCACGTCACAGCTCAGAGCGTCGAAAGTTGAATTGGGTTGAACTTTGACCGCGTCAGCCTGCCTACAAGCAGCAATGCGCGCTCTCGTCAGAAGCGTCGCTTTAGCTCGGCTTCTGACACGACGCTTCTGACTCCTCTAAAAAGCAACGCATCTCATTGAAAATAATGCTTTTTAGACCGATTCTTGACGCCTCCTACGATTCTGACGCATTTAGTGTGAAAGGCCCATTATGCTTGAGGTCACACAGGTAATCACTGCACCAAGATGACTGTGATTTGGGGGAGCGCGGTTTTAACACAGGTGGCGCAATCATGTCGAGTGTAGTTTTGAGCACTGAGTTTAAACTACCCACAAGACTGTCTACTGATTGGGTATTTGCCACATGTGAAGCTAAGACATCAGGCAGTCTTGCTTCTAGTTCAGTCTTAGTTAGGGATGGGTATTGATAAGGTTTTATCGATATCGATGCCATTATCGATTCTGCTTATCGATCCGATTCCTTATCGATACCTTGTGAATTTTGTACTAAAAGTAGGCTTTACAGGTTTTCTATGTATTTCCTTGAGTCCTAAAGTAAATAAATATGAAATTAGTCACTGTATCCTTGATCTCTGGACATAAATAAAAATAAACAAAACTGTGTTTCGCTTTGAAGTTATTAATTCAGACTGAATTCTATCGTTCTATCTTGACTTGTCAGAGAGCCGCGCAACGTTTGGAGCTGTGTGAATAGAACGGAGGATGATTCTCATTTCTTTCTCGCAACAAGACAGGAGTCCCAGTTAGTAACTTTAATCTGCACAAAAGTGAATCACAACTCATATTCAGGGATGAAAGTGGTGAAAAACAAAAAAGCTGAAACCCAAAATTACCCCCCAACACCACCTGCACGAAAATGTTTGAATTCTAGAAGCTCTGAAATGCAATATGGGACTATTCCGGACAATAAACTGGAGTGAGTACAGCATCCATTTAGGTGAGAAAAAAAAAAATACAACTTTCCTTATTCAAATTCATTCCAGTAGTATTCTGCTCTTACTAGGACGCAGCAGTTTTCTAGTTTGGCAGATAGTTCTGGAGGAAATCACTGAAGAAATTAAACTGAAAATATGGTTTGACCGAAACAAACTGTCATTAAACTTAAGACAGGGATGAAATGGAGGTGTGAGAGTCACTAGGTGTTCACAGGAAACATTTATTTCTGTATGCATTTATTTATTTATGTTAGTTGATATTATATATTTTCTGTTGTGTTTCTATTCAGGTTCGTTTTGTCTCTTTCTCTAAAATTGTATATAATAATCATCAGATTATTAATATATAAGCAAAAATAAATTTAAGGAATACTGCAGTTTGAAAACAAATGCACCCGAACGTGATGACGGCTGCAATTGCTAAATGCTAACTTTTAACATTGAAAATGCCATAGACATGCTAACGCGTTAGCATCGCTCCCGTTTTTAAAGTTATAAAATACATATTTCAACTGTTTCAGAAGACCATAACAGGTCGGTTTAACATAGAAAAGGTAAATAATATTCACAGACGTATGCTGTTTAGGGTTTTAGCGGGGGAAAATTAAGCGAAAGAAAGAAATAAACAAAGCAATCGACCGAAGCATTGCTTCAATCTGCAAACCACGCTTCAATTGGTTCAAGGTTCAAAGCAAAGCCGCGCTGCAGAAAAGTTGATTAAGGACCCGCTGCAGGGTCTGTAATCAATGTAGAGAAATTAGCATTTTCCTGACAAACACCCGCCAAAACAACGGCCACTCTGAAGGACCGATAACAGAATTGTTAAGCACAAAGCTTATTGATGTCGGTGGATCGAATCATTTCTTAACGATACCCGAAAGGAACCGGTTCTCGATACCCATCCCTAGTCTTAGTTGAGGAGTTGATGAATCGCCGTAGTGATAAATAAGGTTGTTGTTCCACTAAACATGGCAGCAAAACTGTAAAATTAATAAGTGAGTGATCAGACACCACTGATGTAAGAGACATGATGTCAATATTCGTGACAGCAATATCACGTGTGAGAACCAGATCCAGGGTATTTCCACAAATGTGTGTCGAGTCCCGAATGCACTGCCAAAATCCTAATGCATCCACAATATCCATAAATGATTTGCAGAGGAGATCAGAAGGCTCATTTATATGAACGTTAAAGACACCAATGATCAGAATGTTATCTGCACTATTTGACAAGTTAGAGATGAATGCACCAAATTCATGTAAGAATTCAGAGTATGGGCCAGGAGGCCTACATACAGTGACAAAGTAATATGGCTGATTTTTAGCCTTCTGACCTTGGCAATGCATAATATCAATCAATCAATCAATTTTTTTATATAGCGCCAAATCACAACAAACAGTTGCCCCAAGGCGCTTTATATTGTAAGGCAAGGCCATACAATAATTATGTAAAACCCCAACGGTCAAAACGACCCCCTGTGAGCAAGCACTTGGCTACAGTGGGAAGGAAAAACTCCCTTTTAACAGGAAGAAACCTCCAGCAGAACCAGGCTCAGGGAGGGGCAGTCTTCTGCTGGGACTGGTTGGGGCTGAGGGAGAGAACCAGGAAAAAGACATGCTGTGGAGGGGAGCAGAGATCGATCACTAATGATTAAATGCAGAGTGGTGCATACAGAGTAAAAAGAGAGAGAAACAGTGCATCATGGGAACCCCCCAGCAGTCTACGTCTATAGCAGCATAACTAAGGGATGGTTCAGGGTCACCTGATCCAGCCCTAACTATAAGCTTTAGCAAAAAGGAAAGTTTTAAGCCTAATCTTAAAAGTAGAGAGGGTGTCTGTCTCCCTGATCTGAATTGGGAGCTGGTTCCACAGGAGAGGAGCCTGAAAGCTGAAGGCTCTGCCTCCCATTCTACTCTTACAAACCCTAAGAACTACAAGTAAGCCTGCAGTCTGAGAGCGAAGCGCTCTATTGGGGTGATATGGTACTACGAGGTCCCTAAGATAAGATGGGACCTGATTATTCAAAACCTTATAAGTAAGAAGAAGAATTTTAAATTCTATTCTAGAATTAACAGGAAGCCAATGAAGAGAGGCCAATATGGGTGAGATATGCTCTCTCCTTCTAGTCCCCGTCAGTACTCTAGCTGCAGCATTTTGAATTAACTGAAGGCTTTTAGGGAACTTTTAGGACAACCTGATAATAATGAATTACAATAGTCCAGCCTAGAGGAAATAAATGCATGAATTAGTTTTTCAGCATCACTCTGAGACAAGACCTTTCTGATTTTAGAGATATTGCGTAAATGCAAAAAAGCAGTCCTACATATTTGTTTAATATGCGCTTTGAATGACATATCCTGATCAAAAATGACTCCAAGATTTCTCACAGTATTACTAGAGGTCAGGGTAATGCCATCCACAGTAAGGATCTGGTTAGACACCATGTTTCTAAGATTTGTGGGGCCAAGTACAATAACTTCAGTTTTATCTGAGTTTAAAAGCAGGAAATTAGAGGTCATCCATGTCTTTATGTCTGTAAGACAATCCTGCAGTTTAGCTAATTGGTGTGTGTCCTCTGGCTTCATGGATAGATAAAGCTGGGTATCATCTGCGTAACAATGAAAATTTAAGCAATACCGTCTAATAATACTGCCTAAGGGAAGCATGTATAAAGTGAATAAAATTGGTCCTAGCACAGAACCTTGTGGAACTCCATAATTAACTTTAGTCTGTGAAGAAGATTCCCCATTTACATGAACAAATTGTAATCTATTAGACAAATATGATTCAAACCACCGCAGCGCAGTGCCTTTAATACCTATGGCAATATCCTGAGCAGAATGGAGAATCAGATGCTCAAACGAGTTATATTTGTGACCCCCAACAGCTAATAAGCTAAACCTAGATTTATAAATAACAGCAACACCCCCGCCTTGCTTTGCATCACGAGGGACGTGACTAAATGTATATGCACACCTACACACACACACACCGCACAAATCCTCTGTGCTGTAAACCATCTGGAGGCTGTTAGCAGGAAGTTAGAATGAAAAGATGGACTAATTTCTGACTTGATTTTTTTTTTCGCTGCACTAAGGAAGTACACTGTCTTTTTTTTGTAGTACATGCGCACACAAGCACTGACCCGGTTGTGTGAGCACGCACACAGCATGCACATGGGTCAACGACAGAAGCGAGATGACGATTTGATTGAGCTAACTGATGGTGCTAGTTCTTGTAACACACAACACACAAAAAGTCCACTCTGCTGTAAGCCATCTGGATGCATGAAGAGCTGTTCAGATGAAAAGCTTACATGATTTTTGGCTGGACTGAGGAACTAAGCAAAGTCTTTTTTTAATGCAAGTCCAAACTCAGTGTACAGTATCACTGGACTAAATGTCACAATTTGAACTTTAGTAGCAGTGGAAAACCAAAATGTAAGTCCCTTTTCTGTTGTTTATAAATTAATAAAATATCAAATGACAAGGATAATGGGGTAATGCATATTTTTAACATTCTTTCAATAGAATGAATATTTAATTTGGTGAAAGCTGGAACATACCGTTCAACTCGGCTTCACCTCCTTGAATGGTATGTTCTGATTTGGAAACACAGTAATGGTTTTAGTAGGCAGTACAGACTCTGGGCAAAAACTGATGTAGTCCAGGACAACAGAGGTGTAACCCTCAGATCCCTCAAAGAAAACCTCCCGATCAAAGATGTCAAAGCAGTGCTGTATCGATGCAATGGCCTCCTCGCTCCATACCTGCACAGTCTTTATGAAGGGTCTGCTTCTGCACACTACAGGTCTGTAGGCTGGCGTCAGTCACAGAGCGATGTGGTCCGATACGCCCAGGTGTGGAGCTGGTGCAGCTTGCAAGCTCCCCTGATGTTTTTGTATGCTTGGTCCAAAATGTTATTGTCTCTTGTGGGTTTCTGTGTAGGCTCTCAGTTGTCCAGGTGGT
Organism: Thalassophryne amazonica; assembly: GCF_902500255.1. NCBI lineage: Eukaryota > Metazoa > Chordata > Actinopteri > Batrachoidiformes > Batrachoididae > Thalassophryne > Thalassophryne amazonica. The sequence continues at coordinate 89,409,683 of NC_047103.1, read as the reverse complement.
TTCCATAGTAGAGAAGCTTGAATCTTCGACTGGACTGGGTTGCTTGATGCGAGGACGTTTCGCTTCAAATCACAGAAGCTTCCTTAGCTAAAATTCTTGCTCTGGTAGTCTGACTTCTGTCTTGACTCTTGTAGAGAAGAAAATATAGAAGCCAACAAAAGATGGAGTTTTTTAAACCTAACCAGACCCCTCCTACCGAGAGGCCGACTGCTATAGGCTAGTGACTAAACAATAGCTCTAATTAGCACCTATTGTGCTCTAGTTAGCACCCTCCTAATGACAGGGCAACTGTCCTTCCTAATGATGGGACGGAAGCCTCTCCTAATGGCTCCCTTGACGACTCTCCTGATGACGTGAATGACTCATTACCATGAACAAAAGACTGAAACTGCTTTGACCTGAGTACCCCATTGTAAACAGGGGACAAAGCGTGTCTCAGACCCCCTCCCCGGTTAAGGCTGGGTTTCAACTGTTTCACAAAGAATGCTACCTTGACACCTCTCTCAAACCATTTCTTGTCTCTGGCTAAGATTTTAACTTCCTTGTCCTCAAACGTGTGGTTAGTGTCTTTCAGGTGGAGATGAACTGCAGACTGAGGTCCATTTGTGCCCTCTCTGCGGTGCTGGTATAGCCTTTTGTGTAAAGGTTGCTTAGTCTCACCTATGTAGTGTTCATTACAGTTTTCCTGACATCTGATAGAATACACTACATTGCTCTGTTTGGAACTAGGGATCTGTCCTTAGGGTGAACTAATTTCTGTCTCAAGGTGTTAACCGGTTTAAAGTAAACTGGGATTTTGTGCTGTCTGAAGATCCTCTGTAGTTTTTCCCCTACTCCTGCTAAATAAGGGAGAGACACTCTTCTTCTTGTCTCCGTCTCCTGTCTTTCTGGTCTCTTTGTTTTCTGGGACTTCTGCACTTTGTCCAGGGACCATCGTGGGTACCCACATACTGTGACGGCTTTCCGTACAAGTTGTTGTTCTTTAGCCCTTCCCTCTGCAGTTGTGGGCACCTGTAGGTCTCTGTGTTGAAGAGTCCTGATCACCCCGAGCTTGTGTTCAAGGGGGTGGTTTGAGCCAAAGAGCAGATATTGGTCAGTGTGAGTGGGTTTTTCTGTAAACCCCTGTCTGGAGCTGCCTGTTCTCTCCAATCGTAACATCACAGTCCAAGAAGGCTAAATGGTTGTTTCTGGCATCCTCACGTGTGAACTTGACATTGGAATCCACCGAGTTGATGTGTTCTGTAAAGTCCTCAACCTTCTGTTGCTTGATTTTAACCCATGTGTCATCGACATATCTGAACCAGTGACTGGGAGAGATGCCCGTGAAAGACGTCAAGACTGTCTTCTCCACTCGCTCCATGTACTCTTGTGGGAAAGTTTATGTATTTATAAAGTTTGGGCAGCACTGTCTTGAGTTTGGTGTGGTTAATGTCCCCTGCAACGATCACCACTCCTGGCTGTTCATGTAGCTGTGCAGCTCCTCTAAAGCTGGGCTTACACTGTGCGAGTTTTGGCCCGTTTTCAGCCGATTTTTCACTCGTGCTGGGCTCGACAATAGCACTGGTCCGATGGCCCGGCGGCCTTTTTTACATGTTCCGGGCCACCACGGGCCAGTGAAGTTCATATTTCACTGGTCCGTATGGGCCAGTAAGAATTAAAATCGCTTTGGGCAGATTTATTAGTCTAATGCCGCGTTCACACCGGGCGCGATCAGATGCTACAAATTCGCGGGGGTCGCGTGGCAACGGACGCGCCTCCTTCACCCGGTGTGTCGCTCTGCTTTTGCTGCGAAAATTCGCCCTGGTGCGTCATCAAATAGGAGGAGCTTCCATTCAGCTCACCGGCTCCGGTTGTCAGTCAAGTTAACATGACGGACCTTGATCACACGGAGCGAGTTGTTGTGGAAAGCTGACAAACGTCATGAGACGTTCCCAATTCAGGCAGTATCATTATTTGCTGCAGGAGCTGCGTCTGGATGATGGCTGCTTTCAGCGGTCCTTCTGCCTCTGCAGGACCCAACTTGAGGACCAACTGTCCCGTTCACGCGCGCACATGTAAACAATAAAAAAAAAAGAAAAAAAAAGAAAAAGAAACTCCGCTCCCGCTGCTGTGGGGCTGCTGCTCCTCCAAAAACTCTTGTCATAGTTGTGAAATAAAGGACAAAAGAGACATACGTCCTGCTCACAGGCTGCTACCAGAGACAGGACATGTTGCACCACTTCGCAATGTTGGGAACATTGCCGAAGTGCAGACAAACTTCGTCTGCAGGCACATCTTCTGATGTGGCGCAAATTTCGCTTCAACATCGACGCGTCATTTTCGCTTAAGCAAGATCGAGCGCAGTGAATATTATGAATTTCTTGAAACCTCCTGCCCCTGGGCAGAAACCAGGAAAGCAAAGGAAAGAACAGCTATCACCCTCAAAACAAGCACAGAAGAGGAAGGCTGCTGATGCTGAATATGAGAAGAAAAGGGTGAGGAAAACTTGGCAAACTTCCTGGAAGAAAAGACGGCCATAGCTGGAGCGTGATGAGGAGAGTGAGGTTGTCTTCTGTGGAACTTGTAGGGCCATGCCAGAATATGCTAACAAGTAAGTATAAATATACCATGTCCTGGTAGACAATGTGGTATGATTTCATACGCCAGTTTAAAAGTCTAATCAGTATGCCCTTGTGGAAACCCCACGGTGACAACATTAGCAAGGGAACTTGGTTTATGAAATTTAACATATTAATTTTGTAAATGATCAAGAAATAAATGTATTTTTGTATTAATGGCTGAGTGTTGAAAAAATTCCTATCAGTTACCTACCAACATTTTTTCAAAGTTTACTCACTTTAAGGTTTTTATCATGTAGTATAAGAATTTTGTGTTTGTTTTCAAGTGTTTTTACATTAAGGAAACCCAATTCTAATGTCTGAGTGTTGATTTAAAAAATTCTTATCAGTTACCCCCCGGTTCGGCACAGGCGTGAAAGTATGGGCCAGTGATATTTTCATCCGGGCCAGTAACGTTCAGATTCTACTGGCCCTGTGGGCCAGTGCATAAATTGCCTTATTGTCAAGCCCTGTCGTGCGAGAATTGTTTGGATCACGCCAACTTTCAGCTTAATCGACTTAATCAGCTTAATCTCTCATGACCACCTCCCAATCGGCAATCATATGGTCGGATGAAAATCAAACCTGTTTGATATTCTGGTTGGCCTTCGTTAGGGTTCCGCGCTGTTGAAGCAGCGCTACAAGCGTCTCTGGCACTGTGCATGTGCAAACACCAGCGAGAGCATAAACAGTGATCAACTCTTTGGGAGAGCAGCTTCTGTTTCTTTTTTCTCCATTCTTCTTCAACTCATTTAAAGTCTTGTATTTTTTTTTTTTTTTTTTACTTTGATGTTTCCCATCGAGAGTTTTTGTAAAAATAAGAAATGTAAATAAAGTTTGAAAAAAAAAAAAAAAGCTTCTGTTTAGGTTTTGCTTCTGGAAACATGAGTCCGACGTGTGGTTTCTGAATGTACAATGTGAGCAGTCAGATCGCATCACAGCATCGGGCTGTACAGTGTGAAAACATAAATCACAGTTGAACCTCCATGTCGCACAGTTTGAGCTGGAGCCGAGTACAACGATTGAAAATATCACACAGTGTCTGCCAGCTTAAGGCTAGGTTTGCGTTAGTGACTGGTGGGATGTAAATGGTTGTGATGACAGCAAAAAACTCCCTCGGCAGGTAAAATGGCCTCCATTTCACTGCCAGACACTCCAATAATGTTCACAGCTGTGCACCACTTGTTTACAGTGCAGCCAGCTAACCCGACAGCCTCATCAGGAGTGTTGTTGTCCAGTACAGTATGCTGAATGTTAGGGTGTGATGAGAAGTCAGTCTGTATATAGATTTTGTGATTTTTATCATCACTACTTCTCTAAAAAAATGCCAATATAGGGACATCAACCGAAAGCTTAGCTTCTCCGGAACACAGTGAGCCCAAGCACAACATTTAACTAACACAGATTAATAAAAAAAAAAAACAAACAAAACAAACAAGAAATGCACAAGCCACCTAGCTAAAGATGAACTTAATTTCTATTTGATTACATCACTTCTGAGAAGGCTTTAAATTTTAGCCCTATGTAATTCAACTGGAGTAGCAGAGGATTTGAGTAACGGGTCAGCAGTCACACCTGCCTTTATGTCAGACATAAAATGGACAAAATGTTGAAGGGAGTCTGGCTCGACACACTGCACAACATAAACACAATAAACTCAACCAAAGTGAATGACAAGAGCTGTAATCCAATTCATGACCATTTAATGAAAAAAGAAAGTTAAGTTTTACACTTGGGAGCAAACATTATGTCCATCCAATATAAATGTGTTTTTAAACTTTTAAATATTACTTATGACCTATGCATAACATCAAATAGCATGAAATATATCATCCAGCAAAATAATGAAATTTGCATCATATTTAACTAAATGGTAAATGGACTGCATTTATATAGCATTTTTCCATCTGTATCAGACGCTCAAAGTGCTTTACAGTAATGCCTCATTCATCCCGATGTCAAGGAGCTGCCATACAAGGTACTCACTACACACCGGGAGAAACTGGGGGATATACGAACCTTGCCCAAGGGCCCTTAGTAATTTTCTGGTCAGCCTGGGATTTGAACCAAGGATCCTCTGGTCTCAAGCCCAACGCTTAACCACTAGATCAGGGGTCACCAACAACCCTGTTCCTGGAGGGCACCTATCCTGCATGTTTTCCAAGTCTCCCTACTCAAGTCACACCTAATTTTTTAAAAGTGGTCTTTTCCAGCTCTTGATTGGTTGAGCACACCTGACAGAGTTAATTGCCTGGGAGTGGAACAGGGAGACTTAGAAAACATGCAGGACAGGTGCCCTCCAGGAACAGGGTTGGTGACCCCTGCACTAGACCATCACCTCTCCCAACAAACAAATTAATCCAAGTTGTGTCTCTTACAACGCATTAAAAAAAAAAGAACAAATCTTGAATTATTTAGCGTTAGCAGAGCCGGTAAAAAGGAATTTTGCTGGTGACGCGTTAGCAGAGCTGGTAAAGAGATAGATTGTAGAAATTGAGTAGGACAAAAAGATGACAGAAGAGTTCTACATTTTAACAATGTATGGTGTGTCACTTTACTCACACAAAAGCACACACTGTCAAAACTTCCACCCACTCAGACTTATAAAGAGTCTCAGCCCAGCTTCTTACCCTGCAAGGATCTTGACAGTGAAACACAAAGGTCTGGGCTGGCTAATTATACAAACAACAGGGGCAGACGGTTGTCTGTGCTTTGCACAATGCAGTGAGTGATCAGAGTCCACATACACATTATTGAGACATCTTTGGAAACAACCAAAAGAACATCGCTCGACAGGGGACCTGCCGGGAAAATAGATGTGCACCTTGTCTCATTACCATGGCAGGCAGGGAGTATACAGCACAATATAACCTTGAGTGGCAGGGAACACAATGTAATTGTAAGTGGATGACATTTATGCATGAACAGGTTTAATCTGGAGCAGCCACCGGTGGTGGTCTGACTTGGTGATTTATGTGTGTGCACTACACAGTCACCACCCCCCCCCCCCCCCCCCCAAGAATTGACCATAGGGAAGAGCAATAAAAAGGAAAAACAGCAATACATCTATATATATATATATATATATATATATATATATATATATATCTATATATCATGGGGGCGTATAATCCGCCCGCATTGGCTGCACAGAGGAGTTGTAGGCAGCTGTGCCAGTTTGAGGCGGTCCATGGTGTCAGGAATGACATTCCCAGGGACCCATAGTGGTTGGCCATAAACCAACTCCGCCGATAAGGACAAGAGGTCCTTCTTGGGGGTGGTCCACAGTCCCAGCCTGACCCATGAGAGCCTGTCCATCTATCTGCTGTCTGTTAATCCAGCTCATAAAGTGGCTTACATGGAACGATGGAAGTGTTCACACAGTCCATTAGCCTGGGGGTGATATGCCGCGGTCCAGTGCAGCTTCTGTGACTGCGTTCCATAGCTTGGACGTGAACTGTGAGCCCCTGTCTGAAGAGAGGTCTGCTGGAGTGTCGAATCAGGCGACCCATGTAGCGAACGTGCGGGCCATGTCGGCCATTGTTGTGGACGTCAGCGGTATGGCCTCCAGCCACCGGGTGGTCCTGTCCACCATGGTGAGAAAGTGTGAGAAACCCAAGGAGGAGGGAAGGGGGGCCACGAAGTCCACGTTAACATGATTTGAACCTCCATTCTGGTACCGGGAACTGAGTCAGGGGGGCTTTGATGTGTTGGTAGACTTTGGAGTGCTGGCAGTCTCCACAAGAACCCGCCCAGGCAGTAACGTCTTTTTTGAGCCAGTGCAGAACAAACTTGGTTGCCACCAGCCTTCGAGGTGGTTTTCTCCACAGGTGAGAAAGGCCGTGCCGCTTCCATGCAGTGGGGATGATAGGCCTCGGCTGTCCTGTGGAGATGTTACAGAGCAACTTGGTGTCGTGATAATTAAAAGGTGATGTCTGTCAGCTGTAATCCCGTGGCCACAAACTTGAGTGACTGCACCTCTGGGCCTGATCGGCTGCCATGAGGGTGTAGTCCAAGTCAAGGTGGACAGTGGATATGAAGGCTCGGGAGAGACAGTTCCCGATGGAGTTCTTTTTGCCACGGACATGCTGTATGTCTGTCGTCAACTCTAAGATGTAAGTGAGCTGCCATTGCTGGCAGGCAGACGAGGGTTCGTGACACTTTGACCATGGCAAAAGTCAGTAGTTTGCGGTCAACGAATGCTGTAAACTGATGACCCACAGTAACGTGCGGAAGTGTTAGATGGCGAGGTGCAGGGTGAGCAGCTCCCAGTCAAACGTGCTGTACTTGTGGTCGCTGGGGCATAACTGCCGACTGAAGAAAGCGAGCAGCTGCCATGCCCCGTTTACCCACTTCTCAAGTACTGCACCCACAAGAATAGACCAAAGTGTCCAAGCTGATGGTTATAGGGGTGTCTGGTGATGGGTGGGCCAGCATCGTCGCGGAAGCCAAGCATACTGTTGTGTCAGAGAATGCTTTGTCTCTCTCCACTAACCAGTTATCCATATGTTTAGGAGCTTTCAGGACTGGGTGGCATTTTTGAGGCCAAACTGCATTCTCAAAAACTCAAACAGCCCAAAGGGGGTGATGATCTCTTCTGTTTTGGGGACATCTCGTGGGTGAATCGGCACTTGGAGGTATCCACGGACAAGGCCAAACTTTGAGAAGATGCCCACCAGGTGCGCTGAAAATTCTTGGATGTGGATCATTGGGTAGTGGCTTGGGCACCATGTGGAGGGGTAACATCAATGGGCTATCGGAGCAGATAATGCGGAGGTATTCTATACTGTCAAACTCCGCTTTGGCAATACTGAGCTTGGCTGGGGCAAGACGCCTCGCTCAGGCGTATATCAACATACCTGTGGTCTCGACGCGGTGCTCCACTCTGTGTTTGGTGGTGGAAGCCGAAAAGGTCAGCTGCATGAGTGTGGGGAATTCCCCAAGCAGTCAGTGGGACACATCCAACTGCGGCAACATGCGCAGCTGTACAAGGACAACGTGGTGGTGTCAATGAGATACCAGTTCTTAATGTCCACCAGCAGTCCATATGCGCAGAGAAGGTCCGCACCCAGGAGGGGGACAGTGATCTTAGCCATGATGAAGTCCCAGCTAAAGCTCTGTCCTCCGAAGCACAAGTTGACGTGTCGGGTGCCGTACGAGCATATGGAGCTGCCGTTGGCAGCTGTAAGGAGTCAGCTAACCCCATCTGCCAGTTTGGAAGCAGGCAGGATGCTCTGCTGCACACCAGTGGCTGGAGATTGTGTCTTGAATGAACAGCAGCCTGTCATTGCAGCCAGCACTCATGGCTACTACAGAGCGCCGGCCCTGACGTTTCCCTTGTGCTTGTAGGTACAGGATGAGCAGCAGCACTTGGCTTCAGATCTGAATGTAGCGTGGTAGAAGCAGATGCCAGTCTGTGAATGCTGTCGGGGCGAGATCGGTGCTGTAGCCGTTAGTGCTGCTTCCTTCAGAGGCAGGGCTAGTGTGTAGACAAGGGCTGCCGCGGCCGTGTGGGTAGGGGCGAGTGTGTCGGACACTTCAAAGGTTTTTAGGAGGTGAGCCTTGAGGCTTGCATATTTATCTGCTGCCGAGGGATTCCGGAGTAGAGTGACTGGTCTTATTGCCATGGAACAGCTGAGGGCAGATACAATGTAATAGCACCTCGTGTCGTTCTGGAGAGCAAACTGTGCATCGGTTTGCTCTGCAAACAATAAACACCTAAATGTCTTGTTTGAACAAGAGCTGAACATGGACTGTTTTAAATGAAAAACATGAATCAGTTTTTCAACTCTTTCACTGACGCTGTGCCCCTCCTCCGTTTTCTCTCGCTCTCTTTCTCTGTGTCTCTCTCACTCTCCGTCTCTCTCTCTCTCTCTCTCTCTCCCCTCCCCCTCCCTCTCTGATCGCTCACGTCTGCTGTTCTTCAAACTCAGCTTTTTGGAAAAACTGCTGTTTGCAACTTGATACGAAGAACATGACAACTATATTTCTTCTTACTTTAATTATTGGTTTAAAATTGCAAAACTATACTCAACAAAAATATAAACGCAACACTTTTGGTTTTGCTCCCATTTTGCATGAGATTAACTCAAAGATCTAAAACTTTTTCCACATACACAATATCACCATTTCCCTCAAATATTGTTCACAAACCAGTCTAAATCTGTGATAGTGAGCACTTCTCCTTTGCTGAGATAATCCATCCCACCTCACAGGTGTGCCATATCAAGATGCTGATTAGACACCATGATTAGTGCACAGGTGTGCCTTAGAGTGCCCACAATAAAAGGCCACTCTGAAAGGTGCAGTTTTGTTTTACTGGGGGGGGGAAACCAGTCAGTATCTGGTGTGACCACCATTTGCCTCATGCAGTGCAACACATCTCCTTCGCATCATCCGTGAAGAGAACACCTCTCCAACGTGCCAAACGGCAGCGAATGTGAGCATTTGCCCACTCAAATCGGTTACAACGACGAACTGGAGTCAGGTCGAGACCCAGATGAGGACGACAAGCATGCAGATGAGCTTCCCTGAGACAGTTTCTGACAGTTTGTGCAGAAATTCTTTGGTTATGCAAACCGATTGTTCCAGCAGCTGTCCGAGTGGCTGGTCTCAGACGATCTTGGAGGTGAACATGCTGGATGTGGAGGTCCTGGGCTGGTGTGGTTACACGTGGTCTGCGGTTGTGAGGCTGGTTGGATGTACTGCCAAATTCTCTGAAACGCCTTTGGAGACGGCTTATGGTAGAGAAATGAACATTCAATACACGAGCAACAGCTCTGGTTGACATTCCTGCTGTCAGCATGCCAATTGCACGCTCCCTCAAATCTTGCGACATCTGTGGCATTGTGCTGCGTGATAAAACTGCACCTTTCAGAGTGGCCTTTTATTGTGGGCAGTCTAAGGCACACCTGTGCACTAATCATGGTGTCTAATCAGCATCTTGATATGGCACACCTGTGAGGTGGGATGGATTATCTCAGCAAAGGAGATGTGCTCAATATCACAGATTTAGACTGGTTTGTGAACAATATTTGAGAGAAATGGTGATATTGTGTATGTGGAAAAAGTTTTAGATCTTTGAGTTCATCTCATACAAAATGGGAGCAAAACCAAAAGTGTTGCGTTTATATTTTTGTTGAGTGTATGACTCTATAAGCTTGAAATACAATGGAATTGGTACATTTTCAGCAACATTTCAGTTAATTTTTCAGAAATTCTATGCTGGGTGGTGCAGCCAATTTGAACCAGAGAGCCAGGTGGAAATTTGCAACTCGGGCAGGGCCGCCCGATGCCACCCAGCGTGGCTAGAACCCTGAGGATTGGATGCAGATAAAACTTAGTCTACTCACTGAGAGTGCCAGTTTGCACCTCATTGTCACAAATGAGAGTGACTGAGATATAACAGAAAGTGTACCCCAAATGGGCTTTTCAATATTAAATTCAAACTAGCGTGTTGCCCGTGGGGATCCATGGGCTCTAGACTGGGTAGTGTTTATAAAATAGGTAGCTGACATTTTTCAACGAAGATAATAAATCATGCAAAGTTTCTATAGCTAGCTGGAATAGTGTGCGAGTCCAGAATGTTCTTAGAACCTTACACTTTAAACATTTTTTGAAGAACTCAACCCTTTTATTTCCTGTTAATTACGTAATTTGCTCATGGCAATTTAATGTCTTAATGTATTTATAAATTGGTTAGATTCTTGCTTTTCATATACACAATATTATTATTATTTTATTTTTACTTCTATTTTGTCATTTGATTTTTAAATGGACCACAATGGAAATAAGTATTTTCACTTTTTTGTGTCATACATGCATTTTTAACATACGAGGTCTGTTAGAAAAAGTATCATACCCTTTTATTTTTTTCAAAAACTATATGGATTTGATTCATATGTTTTTACATCAGCCAAGCTTGAACCTTTGTGCACATGCGTGAGTTTTTCCACGCCTGTCGGTTGCGTCATTCGCCTGTGGGCAGGCTTTGAGTGAGCACTGCTCCACCCCTCTCGTCGTTGTTTCATTGCGAGGAAATGGCGGAATGATTTGGGCTTTTTTTCAATCAGAATTTTTTCAGAAACTGTTAGAGACAGGCAGCTGGAAACCATTCGAAAAATTTATCTGGCTTTCGGTGAAAATTTTACGGGCTTCACAGAGAAAAAGGAGTGTTACTACAGCTTTAAGGACAGCCCACAATGGCGCACGGCGCGCCGCGCTCCGAGCCACCATCAAGAGGCAGAAACCATCACATAATTTCTAAACAGATCGCTGTGTGGAGCCGGGACCGTCGTGTGCAATTTCTCTGGTTATCACAAGAGCTGGACATCAGCCATTTTCTGGCAGATTTCACTTTTAACAAGAGATTTTGTCATGGAAAGCCGCGCGGAGGCTTCGCGCGTCACGACCGATTCGCTGATGAAGCGAGACAAAGGAACACCTCCGTTTCGGAGTGCCAGAGGACAAGCCCAGCTCTCCACAATTTCTCTTATACTCACTCGACTGGTAAGCACTGAAAGCCGAGATAGGCATGTCCCAACTTGTCCTCTAACACTCCACACACAGTTTTTTGTCTTTCTGCAAACTACTACTAAGCAGATGCTTTTAATTTGACAAACAGAGACTGTGGCGGAAGACATTAAAAGCAGTATATACTTCACTTATGGCACCAACATGACACTTAAGTCACTCATGGTAACAGCAACATAAGACTTATTATGGTCTGTTATGTTATTGCGGTTTATGTTAGTGTTATTGTTTTGTAGTTCAATTGGTTTAGTCACTTTAGATAAGTCTTTGTTAGCAGAGGTAAAAACAAAAATGTAAACAAAAGTGGGTTGACTGTTCTGTTTGTTTGTTTTTTTTTTTTTAATGAACTTATCTATAGTGATGTGGATGGCCACCATTTTTCTTTTGGGGGCAGAGAGAGAGAAATAAAATTAAAGAGATTTCATTTAAATTTACACACATTATTCAACAAATGTTTGACAAGATTTTATCCAGATATCAGAATATCATATTGCAATACTTATAGGATCCCATTCCTCAACTATTGTTATACGTGCTTGAAATAGCACCTAAGTATTGTTAAGTATATCGTCCCAGCCCTGTTCTTCAATATTAAAAAGTCAACTGAGCTGTGCAGTGTAAGGCAAAATAACATGAACAAATACAGACTAGAGCAAATAAAAACTATCAGCAGTGCTTTGTTTTTCATGACCCTCAGGTTCTGTACTAGTTTCTCCCTTCGAAAACACTGTTCCCTGAGCACAGATGTCTTATTATTGGAAAACAAGTAGCGACATACAAGGCATCAGCCAGTGATGCTGCCTGCCTTGAAATTAGAAAGGATTAGCCTGGTCTAAGTAGGTTTCCAGTGCTGTGATGTGCTCCCTTGCATCACATGAGAAGCGTTAAATAAATTACTTACGTGCTGAAAGCATGGTGATGGCTGAAAAGGAGTTATGGCACCAGTAGAATACAGGCTTAATAGAAGGAGGATGCTGTAGCCGCCATAAAGTTTACAATCTATGAAAGGGCACGGGCGGGGGCACAGGTATACACCTTTTTTCACTGGCTCATAAATTACAGCTAGAGTAACACTATTCCTCAGCAGATTCAGGACATTTACTCAACATGCATTAATCAAGTAATAAAGTTGAGCCCGTGAAATTTCTGCAGCATCATATTTTGGCAAAGCCACATGGACAAATCACAATCCAGTCTCTTGACATGTGCTGTCAGAAAGGAAATCAACCTGAACAGAACAGCAACGCCCTCCTTCCAATGCCCACATCACTCATTTTTATGAGAACAGGGCAGCATATGGCTTAACAAGCCATTTTACTCGTGAAGGCAGTTGACATTACATAACTACAAAATGATGAGTCTCACAAATCACAAGGGGAGTTGTCATGCATGTAAGGACTGGGAGTTCACATGCCTAATAGTACAGACTTACAGATGTACAGTACTGTGTGGTCAAGTCAAATCAAGCAAAATAACGAGCTAGTTTTCGTCTAGCGAAAACTAGATGAACAAATAAACATACATCCCGAAACAGATATAACATGTTTTGAGGGAGCATGCAATTGTCATACTGACTGCAGTAATGTTGGCCACAGCTACAGTACTGCCTGTGAATTAAATATGTCATTTGAGACAATTTAGTAGTGCATCCAAGCAGCCTCAAGATTACAGAACATGTAACCACACCGGCATCCATTTTTGTCACCTGAGAGATCTCCTGAGAACTGCCACCCACACAGCTGACGCAACAGTTGGTTTGCACAACCAAAGAATTTCTTCACAAATGGTCAGAAACCGACCACAGATACAATCATTCACCGACTAATGTAAAAATTTTAAAATGCGTTGCCAAATGGGCAAGCCAACCAAGTAAAAGTCTGTGAGTGACAAACCCTGGTGGTAAGGACAAAACAATTTTCACAGAAATCTGTCTGTAGATGTAGATCTTGCACCCATGCCTGTCAACTCTTCTGTGATCCAAATGCTAGCTCTCAACATTTCAATAAAATCTGTTCAGAACTTTTTTTTTTTTTTTTTTTTACAACCACCTGCTAACAAATGTACAAACATCAAAACATAACCTCTGTGGTGGAGTTTCAAAATGACCTGCAAAAGGAACTTACTGTATGTGCTAGAGTGGAAATTTACGAGCAAATCCAACTACAGGCGGTTGTTTGTCTGTTGCTCCCTTTTCTGCATATTTTAACTATGGGTCAGCTTAGCTGGAGCAACTTCATTGATGGAGCCATTTGTATTTGAGCCATACTAATGTGGAAGATTTATTTATATTTGGTTTTATAGAGGGAGGGCTGGTGCTTATTGGATTATGTGCTGCCATGACAAAGAGAATTGGCAAGACGGCTGCTACCAGAACCATGACTCCTCACCTGTCGGTCATGATTAATGAGTTGGGCAAGGCGGTACAGTCTCAGACTGCGTTAACCCTTGAACTCAGATGTAAGTTGGAAAACATCTCGGAGCAAATGTCCACCTTGCAAAGGAAGATGTCCGAGACTGGGGAATACTCATAAATTTGGTCGGTCAAAGGAGCTGTAAATGGTGTTTCTCTGCTTAACCCTAAACATGGCAGGCTTATCAGCCTCCGAAGGTCAAAACACCCTGCTTGTTTTCCTCCAGAACAATCTCTACAGCCTTGGTGAACCATTCGACTGCCCCTCTTATCTTTCTGCCCTCCCCTACAGTCTTGACAGTGTTGTCAAGGCAACTCCAGACATTATGCACACACTGACAGAAACTGATACAAACTCATCTGACTAATACGAACTTATCTCATCTGCACACATGACGCTTGGCGGCACGGCACGCTGTTGCGGCCACCTACACCCTCATTGTATCAATTCGGACAACGGACTGATTCAGAGTTTAGCGTACATAAACAATTAAATGTATATGTATGGTTGCTTTAATTCTGATGTGTGCCATTATTATGTTCAACTAGTAATAACTGTGGATTAATTGCTGTATTTTTGTCTGAGGTAATTGGGTGTGAAGAATGAATTGCGCTTTTAAGGATTAATAAAGTTGTTTGAATCTAGACATTTTCTTTTGGTTCAGCTTTTACCAACAAAAACTTTACATTGTGGTGAGCTGTCCCTGAATCAGCACTAATGAAGCAGTGCTTCATGACAGTCAGACTCTTGGTTGGCTCATGCACGCTTCAAACATGGTTCTACAGATGCCGGCCTGCACGTTCATTTCTGCTGTAATGGCAGTAGTTTTTCCATGCTTACAACTGTGTCTTCGGTACTGCCAATACTCCTACACAATAAAAAATTTTATAGTCACATTTTCAGAATTTTGGTATTGACTTCATAGATTCAGTTGTTGTGACATCCCAAAGTTCTCCCCAGACAATTGAATAACAGCGTTGCACCGTTATACTGTGGCGTCATCTCGCAACTTTTTTTTCTGATTTGACAATTTATTCATCAACCTTCATCAAAGCCATTTAAAGATATCAATCATGACTCACCTTTCTGCTGATTAAAGTCGCTAACCAGGACTCTTGTCTACTGTTATGGCAAGAAACGAGAATCATCCACCCTTTCACAATGAACAGTTTTTATTCATTCCTCACAGCACAAAACAGCTCTCAAGCATGGAATGGACCATCAATATCTCCTACTTCGCCGGTTCGTAAACTGAAATTACGGTCCCTCGTGTAAAGGGAAAAAAAAAAATAGTATTCTCCATGTGTTGTTGTGGGACTTTGAGTGATTAAACATTGTTCCTCTAAATCCTGCCGCCGTTACTGACTCCGCCAGCAAGCTGAAGTTACGGTCCCTCGTGTAACGGAAAAATAATAACATCCTTCATGCAATATTTTTGTGGGACTTCAGCACTGTTCCTCCAAATGCTGTCATTTTCTGCCACTGACGCCATCTGTTAACGTCTGTTACCAAGTGAGCGCCTGTCCTCCAGGCCACAGGTCCGACTGATGAGACACTCCCTCGCTCTCTCTCTCCCTCTGACCGCTCAAGCTGGCGGGTCTTCCGGCCCAGTTGTGAATGTCCAGGTGTTCACTTGCTTCGGGCTGTCTGCGGGAGCATGTTTGAAGCCCGGTTCTCGTAGAAAACTGCTAACAAATACAAACTCTCTTACTACGAGAAAACAACAGTAATGTGATCGTGACGACATGCCATTGGCAAACTGCTCACCAAAGAAATTATCCTGGTACTGGTAGCTCATTTTCAAGTGAAAACTCAATTTCTGTTGAAATTTGTTAACTCCCCGACCATGTGAAAGCATGAGTGAAACGCACACATTCACCAATGTGGAAATAGCACCGCTGTTGCCATGGCAATCACGCAACAATGACATCACGCCTGGGGCAACCTCCTTGATTGATTGATTGATTTTCTTTAGTAAGTTCAATGTATGTACATAATATAAATACATTAAAAATACATGATGACAAAAGAAAGTGAAAACTCTTATTTCCATTATGGTCCATTATGATTTCTACTGAAGATGATGAGGCAGAAACATCCAGCTTTGACTCAGCTTGCAACCTCTGGGCTAAATATCCAAGCCTTTACTTCTAACCATTTGTTATAACAACTTAAATATGTGCTTTTCTATCAAACAAAGGGACAAGTCTTTTCTGAGTTGGAATTTCAGGTAAACAATGTTGATCCCGTATATTCGGTTTCACTAACCCTGCTGCTCAGATTAAAGATACTGTGTGTAGGCCTGGCACGATTTGTCGACTAGTCACGATTATGTCAACTATCAAAATAATCATCAACTAATTTAATAATCAATGTCACTGTTTATTTTTAAGCCTTGTTTTTCTGTCGAAACTGCCGCTGCCTTTCTGTTCTTGACACAAAAATGCGCAGTAGTGGTAATCTGGTGTCGCCAACCGAACGGTTCCCCCTACAAATCGGTCCGCCCTGCCTTCACTGCGTATGCGTCATTAGCTGCGGCATACTAATGTGGAGCATTAAACACCAAGTAGGAAGGCTCTGTTGTTCCTGACAAAGTACATCTACTCCAACAATGACTGGATAATGGGAATGTAACTTGACCTGGGGATGGAAGCAAATGGGAAAAACCTTCATGCCTAATTCATATCTTCATATCTGCATGGCTGGATGAGAGCAACACACTGATGTGTATGGTAAATGGACTGCATTTATTCTTTTCCATCTGCATGAGACGCTCAAAGTGCTTTACACATCAATGCCTTACATTTACCCCATTGTCAGGCTGCTGCCATGCAAGGCGCCCACTACACACCGGGAGCAACTAGGGGATTAAGGACCTTGCCCAAGGGCCCTTAGTGATTTTCCAGTTAGGCTGGCATTTGAACTGAGGATCCCCAGGTCTCAAGCCCAACACTTTAAACACTAGACCATACCTCCCCATTATGGATTTACAAGAAAACCCAATGTCTAGTTGTATCTGACGGGAAGCCTTATGGATCTAAAATATCTGGGAAAACAACACTAAACCTTCAATAATTCGACAAGTGTATTTTGTCAGTTAATTATAACATTCAGTGTTTGAGATGCATGAAACACTGCATTGACTGAAATTGTAATAAAAAAAAAATCCAATGTGTTTTTTATCAAAAAGACTAAAATGTCTTGGCTGAAACAAGACTAAAATACATTCAGTTCTCTTTTGACAAAAACGAGACCAAAATTAACAGACTTTTAGTCAAGTAAAATATTACTAAATAAATATGGTATGTGAATGACTTAATACAACAAATTAAAAAGAATATTTGATACATGACTAAAACTAAACTGAAATATAAAGCAATGCAAAAATACCCTCGGCGGTATGAGCACTGTGCTATTTATAATTTGCAGTTGCTTAATTAATTATTAGGATTCAATTGTCTTACATACAATTTGTATATGTTCAATAAAGCCCCTCTATCAATCAATCAATCCTAAACAATACAGTTGTATGCAAAAATTTGGGCACCCCTGATAATTTTCATGATTTTCCTTTATAAATCATTGGTTGTCTGGATCAGACACTTCAGTTAAGAAGTGAAGTTTCTAGTATTTGCAGAAAGTGTGCAATAATTATTTAAACAAAATTAGGCAGGGGCATAAATTTGGGCACCCTTGTCATTTTATCGATTTGAATACATTTAGGACTAATTAATGGAACACAGAACTGGTTTGGTAAGCTCACTGAACCTTGACCTCCTAACACAGGTGAAGCCAATCATGAGAAAGGGTATTTAAGGTGGCCATTTGCAAATGTTCACCTCTTTGCATCTCTTCTTATGAGTGGCAACATGGGTTTTCTTTGCAGCCACTGACTCCAGCAGGTGATTTCACTGATGAACTCATCCTACCTGTTCAAAGGGATGTTAATCAGTGAAATCACCTGCTGAAGTCAGTGGCTGCAAGGAAAACCTGCACCCTCTGGGCCGTTTCTGGAATAAACCCACAGACCTGCTCCAAAGACCTACAACATGATCTTGCTGCAGATAGTGTCTGTGTGCATCGTTCAACTATACAGCGCACTTTGCAGAGGAAGCCTTTTCTGCGTACACGCCACAAACAGAGTCGCTTCAACCCAAGAGCCAGGCAAAAATTTGCCGTTACCGGTGGCTTAAAACTCAGTTGTGCTGCGTAGAGGAAACAGCTCGGCTTCAGCTCAGAAAACACCCCACCCCCACCCCTCCCGCGAAGCAGTAAACAGAGCAGAGAGCAGGCAGCACGAGACAGGTTTCACAGACGTAGCTTCTCTCCGGTATCAGAAAATCCTGCAGGTTAGATCGGGAAATTCTGATGAATCTGAATTTCGTCAGCACTGGAACCCGATTCCGATCCAGAATTGGATCGGCCCCAGCCCTAACAGAAAGTTGACTTATTAGAGTGTATATGTGAAAGGGGATGGTTACACACCACCAGCCAACATTAGGTATTGTTTGTGAGTTAAAATGTATTCTGTTCAGCAGCAGCAAAAAAAATACCTGCAATAGTAAAGGAGTGATAGCGTAACATATCAAAAGGTATGACCCATTTAATGCACTACTATTGAAACTGTGCTCTCTGGTGGTAGCCAAGTGGTTAATGCGCTTGGTTTCAGTGCAGAAGGTTCCAGGTTCAAATCCCACCCCTGCCACATTTCTCCATGTAATGTGGAGTTGCGTCAGGAAGGGCATCCAGCGTAAAACCTGTGCCAATTCAACATGCAGATCCACCTTGGATTTGCTGTGGCGACCCCGAGTGCAAACAAGGGAGCAGCCGAAGGGACTTACTATTGAAACTGTGCTGTCTACTGGCCAACTGTTTCAGTTTCAAGAAAAGAGTGGATTAATGTCACCCTAATCTGATTATCTTGTCTTGTGAAAAATTTAGCACAGATATTTTAATCTCATCCTGAGCAGATTCTAAACATTTGCACAGATGTCCATTAAGCGAGACCAATATTCAGAACACAATGCGAAGATAAAACAAAGTTCAGCTGCCCCAAAACAACAGTTTTTGCACATCTCCTGTGTGTATATGTGCGTCACTGCGGGGAATCCTGACCTGATGACGTACGTCTGTGACGTAAAACTGCAGGGTTTGCCACAGGCCTGCCCTGCATTCTCCACCTATACATATCACATTTGCTTTAATCAATACGTCGCTTATTACTTTCGCAGTTTGTGCAGTGTTATTTGAGTTTAAAGTGTGAATGAATGCTGAAGTTGCATCTGCTGTAGTTGCACAGCAGATCCACCAATCCTTCCTGATGCCTGAAAAAACCTACTGACAACATTACAAACGAGTCCAATTTAGCAGCACTTTCTCTGCTTTAAAACGACGGACAGTGTGGAAACGTTAAACAGTTCTTACCTGGCTCCCCCGTTATGTGTCGACTGTACCTTCAAACTACAGACGAGCTCATTTTTTTCTTAAATAAATGGGAAAACCGTCGAGCCTAACTACTGTTTCTCTCCAGCCATCTTGAGCCAAACCTTCAACTTGAATCTGCAGGGGGAGTAAAAAAAAAGCGAGAAAATTCTTAAAACTATTTATTATTATTATTTATTTTTGACGATATCCACCTCAAAACAAATGACTACAGTTAAATAATTGTGCTCTTATTTTTCTGTGATAAATTTACGTTTCAATTGAGTGAGAAATTAAAATCCAGCGGACACCAATTTGTCGGCACCCCCCTGTTGGAATAAATGGTAGCGCTCACAAGAGTCCGTGTGGAGCTCAGCGTCTGCAGCCAATCAGAGGAGGACAGAGCAACAACGAGTAAGCGCCCCACAACACTCAGTTATTTCAACAAATAATTCACTGATATATCTGCCAACTGTGTCATGCTGCAGCAAGAGTTTTATAATTATGGACTTAATTGATTTGTCAGACCAGAAAACTGTGAGGACAACATAATAAATAGGCCGTGGCTATTCGCACAGCAAAACTGGTGGCAAAACTTGGAACTACTTGTATAAATAAACATACCGCATTCAAGATGTCTTAACTCCTTTAATATTTTTCGATTTTGATTTTTTTTATTATTATTATTCGGTCGTGTCCATAACTCTCATTACACTATTCACACGGCAAGACTCTGGTGGCAAAAGACCGACCCTATTCAAACAGCGTCCGTGTCCATCTCATTTAATGCAGTATGTTTGTGTGACCGCGACGAACCCGGGCAGCTCGCCCTAAAGACCATTCCTCTACCAGGGGAATTCCCCAACAACCTCTTACAATTCATAGGGGCGTCGCAAAATGCCTCAATAGTGCCCCCTTGAAACTTTCAAAAACCCCTCCACATAGGGGTTTTTTTGGAGTAGGGAGATGAAAATTGGTACACGTGTGACTTTCATAGACGTACAAAAAAGTCTCTTGCACCATGAGTCTACTCCAAACAGGAAGTCAGCCATTTTGAATTTTCTTCTCATTTTGGTGTGATTTCCACATGTTGTATTTGAACGAACTCCTCCCAGGGATTTGTCCAATGCACTTCAAATTTCTTTGACAGCATCCAAAGATGATACTGAACAAAAGTTATCGAAAGCTTTTCTCTATGTTGAAGGGTGTGGCCGCTATGGTGCCGCCATTTTGACCCTTTGCCATAGAACATCAAGTCATGATAACTCCTTCATGCTTTGCCTGATTGACTTGAAACTTCACATGTATGATGACGGTTGGCCCCTGAACACACCCAGCCCCTCTGTTTGTACACTGAGCGCCCCCTAGTGGATGAACAATCAACATGTCATAACTCCTTGATGCATTGTGTGATTTGTTTAAAATTTTAACTGCGTGATTAGTGGTTACCCCTGCATGCACATGCCCACATGTGGTCACAAGGGCACCCACTGGCCTGGGTAGGCGGTCGCGCGGAACGAGGGCCCGTATATAACTGCTTGCAGTCCTAGTTATTTATTATTATTGTTATTATTATTATTCTCACTTTTGAAATCGAAATTTCGGCCTCTTCCCATGCTCAAAAACTCACCAAACTTTCCAAAGTTGTCCGGCCGGATCCAAAATTCGATATTTTGGGGGCGTCGCACATGGTCGCAGAAAAATAGCGAAATAGCGCCCCCTAGAAATTTTCAAAAACCCCTCCGCTTTGGGCTTTTTTCATCGTAGCCTCACGAAATTCAGTACACATATTTACCATGCCAGTACGCACGAAAAAGTCTCGTACTGTCATGGTGAAATATCGACAAGAAGTCGCCCATTTTGATTTTAAGTTTCGATTTTGAGCAAATTTTTGCCATTTTTGGCCATTTCCACTACTTACATTTGAACGAACTCGTCCTAGGGATTTCATCCGATTGTCTTCAAATTTGGTCAAAATCATCACAACACAATGGTGATCAAAAGTTATCAAAAGATTCTAATTAAGTCAAAAGGCGTGGCTGCTAGGGGCCGTCAAACTTTGGCGAGCTTTTCGCAGCACGCCATTTCACTTCGAACGGCTGTCACGCCCACATACTTCATCGTAGATCCTTCAAAATTGCTGGACATGATGAGGCCTCCGCCCTGAACGTCTGCATATCTTAAGTTCCCACCTGCGCCATAGCACCCCCCGGTGGTGGTGGGAAATGTCCTATTTTTACTTTAAGAGGTCCTGATGTCACATACTTAACCCAATCAACTTCATTCCACTTCTAAAACATGCAGAACAAATTGGTGAACGTAGGCGATGAACGCCGTGAGGTTATGAGTAACGGCATCCGTGTGGCGGCGTGACGAATATTGCCCATTCGCCATGAAATTACGTTCTTCCTTTTGAAGGCTTTAATTTTGTAAATGAAAATTGATACACAGGTCGAGCACGACAATCTCTTACAATTCATAGGGGCGTCACCCATGGATTGGGCAAAATGCCTCAATAGCGCCCCCTTGAAACTTTCAAAAACACCTCCACATAGGGGTTTTTTTGGAGTAGAGAGATGAAAATTGGTACACATGTGTGACTTGCATACACGTACAAAAAACTCTCTTGTACCATGGGTCTACTCCAAACAGGAAGTCAGCCATTTTGAATTTTCTTGTCATTTTGGCGTGATTTCCACATGTTGTATTTGAACAAACTCCTCCTAGAGATTTTGTCCAATGCACTTCAAATGTATTTAACAGCATCCAGAGATGATACTAACCAAAAGTTATCGAAAGGTTTTCTCTATGTTGAAGGGTGTGGCCGCTGTGGTGCCGCCAGTTCGACCCTTCGCCATAGAACATCAAGTCATGATAACTCCTTCATGCTTTGCCTGATTGACTTGAAACTTCACATGTATGATGACG
The DNA here is from genome assembly GCF_902500255.1 of Thalassophryne amazonica. NCBI lineage: Eukaryota > Metazoa > Chordata > Actinopteri > Batrachoidiformes > Batrachoididae > Thalassophryne > Thalassophryne amazonica. The sequence goes on along the minus strand of NC_047103.1, from coordinate 89,387,794 downwards.
GTTGGCCCCTCAACAAACCTGGCCCCTCTGTGTGTACACTGAGCGCCCCCTAGTGGATGAACCATCAACATGTCATAATTCCTTCATGGATTGTGTCATTTGCTTGAAATTTGAACTGTGGGATGACTCGTTGCCCCTGTACGCACATGCCCACATCTGGTCACAAGAGAACACACTGCCCTGGGTAGGCGGTCGCACGGAACGAGGGCCCGTATATGACTGCTTGCAGTCCTAGTATTATTATTATTATTATGCGCAATTTGAAATCCAAATTCCGGCCTTTTCCCATGCTCAAAAACTCACCAAACTTTGCAAAGTCGTCCGGTCGAATCCAAATTTTGATATTTTGGGGGTCACGCACATGGTCTCAGCCAAAATACGAAATAGCGCCCGCTACAAATGTTCAAAAATCCCTCCGCATAGGGGTTTTTTTGTCGTAGCCTCACGAAATTCGGTACACATATTTACCATGCTGGGACGCACAAAAAAGTCTGTTCCTGTCATGGTGAAATGTCGACAGGAAGTCAGCCATTTTGATTTAAAGTTTCGATTTTGAGGTAATTTTTGCCATTTTTGGCCATTTCCAGTATTTACATTTGTGGGCCACACTTGATCCACTGTCTCTTTTGTTTGTGGCCCAACATGTCACCTTATGTCGCCGAGCTACTACACCTGTATGTGACAAGCAGACCGCTGAGGTCTTCGGATGTGGGCCTGCTGATTGTACCTAGGACAAGACTGAAGACCAGGGAAGACTGTGCTTTCGAGGTGGTGGCTCCTAAAATGTAGAATGCATTGCCTTTGGGCTTACACAGTAAAATCGCCAGTGTTAATTTAACACTGTCAGTGTTTGTTTTGCACTGGTGATTTTACTGTGTACATTCTGTGGTCTCAATCAAATTGTTTAAAGTGAGTATAGGCTGGCTTTTACCTAGTTTTATCTGTTTTGTGTTTCTGCTGTTTTTCATTTCTTTATGTGAAGCACTTTGTGATTTTATCTTGAAAAGTGCTATATAAATAAACTTTATTTACTTACTTACTTATTTAACATATCAACTAACAAGGTATCTGCAAATTAATAACTTGCAGCTGTGAAGTTTAAGTAGTAGTGTTTTTATTGTTTTGAAATTTTAGTGTAGATGCAGAATAGTGACTGGTCTGGTGGCTTAATGGTTAACACTGTTGCCTCACAGCAAGAAGGCCCTTGGGTGACTTCCCACCTGTTCCTGTCTGTGTGGGGTTTGCATGTTCCTCCCGTGTTCCGTGCTCCGACTTCCTCTCATCCCTAAAGAAATGAATGTTGGGTGATTTGGAAACTTTAAATTGGCTGTAAGTGTGTTAATGAGTTTGTCTGTCTATATGTGGCCCTGCGATAGACTGGCACACTGTCCACGGTGTACCCCACCTCTCACCTTGTGACTGCTGGGATAGGCTCTAACTCTGACACTTGATTGTAAGTCAATCAATCAATCAATCAACTTTTTTTTTTATATAGCGCCAAATCACAACAAACAGTTGCCCCAAGGCGCTTTATATTGTAAGGCAAGGCCATACAATAATTATGAAAAACCCCAACGGTCAAAACGACCCCCTGTGAGCAAGCACTTGGCAACAGTGGGAAGGAAAAACTCCCTCTTAACAGGAAGAAACCTCCAGCAGAACCAGGCTCAGGGAGGGGCAGTCTTCTGCTGAGACTGGTTGGGGCTGAGGGAAAGAACCAGGAAAAAGACATGCTGTGGAGGGGGGCAGAGATCGATCACTAATGATTAAATGCGGAGTGATGCATACAGAGCAAAAAGAGAAAGAAACAGTGCATCATGGGAACCCCCCGACAGTCTACGTCTAAAGCAGCATAACCAAGGGATAGTCCAGGGTCACCCGATCCAGCCCTAACTATAAGCCTTAGCGAAAAGGAAAGTTTTAAGCCTAATCTTAAAAGTAGAGAGGGTATCTGTCTGTAAGTGGGTATAGAAAATGAATGAACGTAGTATAGCAGTGGTTCTGCTTTCTGTGAACCTGATGTGTGGAGTAGGTCAGGGTTAGTAAGGTGGGAGTCCACTTGGAAACAGCAGGGGCTGAGTGTGTGTGTCTCTCCATGTAGAATTGGAGTTGTGTTATGAAGGGTATCCAGTGTAAAGCTTTTGCCATATGCCAATGTGGATCTTTACTGTAGTGACCCTGAACAACGAGGGGCAACCAATAGACAAATGACAACATTTTATATTTAAAATATTCCGTTTCTATGAAATATTATGTAACTGTAACACAGCTTTATGTATGTAATTCACACAACATCAAGATTCAAGATTCATTCAAGATTCATTTATTAATGACCACACAAGTTGGTGGAATTTGTTTCCAGTACAGCATGAAATGCTCACATCTCTGTGTCAACAAACAATAAATAGACAAATACACATAGAAACATCAGTTAACTAGAAGCACTTGGAGAGCACAAACCTCCGCCAAGGCCATAGGGTCACTGACGTCACATGGAATACCCTTTGGCAAAGAGACTTATTCCACGTCGTTTCATGCATCTACCATCATGTTTCAGATTCAGTGGTTAAACCCTTATATCTTCAGCAAATGTATTTATAAAGAGAAACTGCATGAACTACAAAAGTTTTTTTTTAATTTTCTAATAAGTTTATTCACTGAGGAGAAACAAATGCTAAATTATTGTTGTGTCGTAACTTAATTTTTGTTCAGCCTTTGTGACCCGTCTTCATGAAGTTAGATGCAAAAATGTTAAAAGTGGCCCTATCCTGCAATGATAAAGAATCCTTAAAAAAATTACTGGATCCAGATCATGTTCTGGATCATTACCAAAATTTAATGACTTCTAAGTTAGGCCAAGATACACCCCTGGTAAAAATTTAATTGAAATCCGCTGAGGATTTTTTGTGTAATCCTGCTAACAAACCAACCAACCAACCAACCAACCAACCAACAAATAAACAGACACGACCAAAAACATAACCTCCTTGGCGAAGGTAATGACAACACTTATTTTTGGCCCATGGCCCTCCATACAAAGGATAGAATTTGGGTGCATCTGGTCAACCACCTCTGAAGTGATGAAAATTTTTTGAGAAAGTGTGAATGTTGATTTTTGACAAGTAAAATCAAATCAAATCAACTTCTTTCCCAAATAAAAAAAAAAAGTTTTATTCACAAATAACTAACAATCCAATGTGTTGACATTCTCACATGAGTTTTCATGAAGAACATCCCTCAAAACAAAGCCATGCTGCCATGGTGCAATAGTGGTTAGCACCGTTGCCTCACACCAAAAGGACGTAGGTTCAATTCCCACTTGTGGCCTTTCTGTGTGGAGTTTGCATGTTCTCCCTGTTTTCATGTGGGTTCCCTCCAGGTGCTCCAGCTTCCTCCCACATCTAAAGACATGCAGGTTGGGTGAATTGGAAACTTAAAAAATTGTCCAGGTCTCCCTTGTAAAAGAGATCTTGATCTCTGCTTTATGTAATAGCAGCTACTGCATGCAGAAAAACATTTGTTTTGAATCTGTGTTGCTTCTCTTGCATGCAGTACGCTGTGGCGGGCACAGCTAACCAAAAAGTTAGCTTTGATAACCGTTAATCCGCTAACTGAAAAGTTAACTTTTATGAAGCTAAACTGATAAAACTCCTAAAAAAATTAGCAGAAGTTACAGCTAAAAGCTAACTTTTAGTGTTGACTCCAGTACACTAGCAGATACTTCTGAATAGGTTCAAAGGCAACCACATGCATACAGTGAGAAAAATAAGTATTTGAACACCCTGCGATTTTGCAAGTTCTCCCACTTAGAAATCATGTGGAGGGGTCTGAAATTTTCATCTTAGGTGCATGTCCACTGTGAGAGACATAATCTTAAAAAAAAAAATAAAAATCCAGAAATCACAATGTATGATTTTTTTTTATATATAATTTATTTGTATGTTACTGCTGCAAATAAGTATTTCAACACCTGTGAAAATCAGTGTTAATATTTGGTACAGTAGCCTTTGTTTGCAATTACGGAGGTCAAACGTTTCCTGTAGTTTCTCACCAGGTTTGCACACACTGCAGCAGGGATTTTGGTCCATTCCTCCACACAGATCTTCTCTAGATCAGCCAGGTTACTGGGCTGTCGCTGAGAAACACGGAGTTTGAGCTCCCTCCAAAGATTTTCTATTGGGTTTAAGTCTGGAGACTGGCCAGGCCACTTCAGAACCTTGATATGCTTCTTATGGAGCCACTCCTTGGTTATCCTGGCTGTGTGCTTCGGGTCATTGTCATGTTGGAAGAACCATCCACGACCCATCTTCAATGCTCTAACTGAGGGAAGGAGGTTGTTCCACAAAATCTCGCAATACATGGCCCCGGTCATCCTCTCCTTAATACAGTGCAGTCGTCCTGTCCCATGTGCAGAAAAACACCCCCAAAGCATGATGCTTCCACCCCCATGCTTCACAGTAGGGACGGCGTGTTTTTGGGATGGTACTCAGCATTCTTCTTCGTCCAAACACGGCGAGTGGTATTGAGACCAAAAAGTTCTATTTTGGTCTCATCTGACCACATAACTTTCTCCCATGACTCCTCTGGATCATCCAAATGGTCATGGGCAAACTTAAGACGGGCCTGGACGTGTGCTGATTTAAGCAGGGGAACCTTCCGTGCCATGCATGATTTTAACCCATGACGTCTTAGTGTATTACCCACAGTAACCTTGGAAACAGTGGTGCCAGCTCTCTTCAGGTCATTGACCAGCTCCTCCCGTGCAGTTCTGGGCTGATTCCTCACCTTTCTTAGGATCATTGATGCGCCACGAGGTGGGGTCTTGCATGGAGCTCCAGTCCGAGGGAGATTGACAGTCATGTTTACCTTCTTCCATTTTCTAATAATTTCTCCAACAGTTGATCTTTTTTCACCAAGCTGCTTGGCAATTGCCCCGTAGCTCTTTCCAGCCTTGTGGAGGTCTACAATTTTGTCTCTGACGTCTTTGGACAGCTCTTTGGTGTTAGCCATGTTAGTAGTTGGAGTCTTACTGATTGTGTGGGGTGGACAGGTGTCTTTATGCGGCTAACAACATCAAATAGATGCTTCTAATTTGGAATAATAAGTGGAGTGGAGGTAGACTTTATAGAGGCGGACTAACAGGTCTTTGAGGGCCAGAATTTCTGCTGATTGGCAGGTGTTGAAATACTTATTTGCAGCAGTAACATGCAAATAAATTATTTTAAAAAAATCATACATTGTGATTTCCGGATTTTTTTTTTTTTTTCTTAGATTATGTCTCTCACAGTGGACATGCACCTAAGATGAAAATTTCAGACCCCTCCATGATTTCTAAGTGGGAGAACTTGCAAAATCGCAGGGTGTTCAAATACTTATTTTCCTCACTGTATCTGGGTCATCAGATAAGACACTTTATCTGCATCATTCCAGTCCACCCAACTGTAAACAGGTTTCAGCTTTAACTGAGGAAGTAACCTATGATGGACTGGCATCCTCTCCAGAGTGAGTCACTGACACTCATGAAACGTGAGTTTAAGCACTGGCACCTCAGGGTATATATACAGAACTTTTTCTTTAGATGCATTAATGATTATATTTGTTGTATGCAAACACATCCTCTCCTGGCTCTGCAGCAGGAAAAATATAATGGCTAGGAGAAAATGCAACAGTAGCATTTATATAACGGCTGAGTGGATCCAGTCTTTTTTTTTCTTGGAAGTCATGTCACGGACTACATCGAACTGTTCTTCTAACTTGACTGAGAACAATTTTGGACTCCAGTTTAAAGTTTATGTTGGACTGTTGACATCAAAACACCAGTGGAACACCAAATGTAAGTCCCTTTTCTGTTGTTTATAAATTCATAATATATCAAATGACAAGGATCTATGTTTTTTCATTCTTTCAATGGAACGAATATTTAATTTAATAAATTTAATATTTACTATTCAACTCGGCTTTGCCTCATTGAACAGAACATTCCATCTTTCACCTCATGAAATATTGGTACCACTGAACTCATAAATATTCATTATTTGTATAACAGGACATGTTTAAATCATATTAGCTGGTAAATCTAAATGCTTTTTCATCACTCAAGAAACCATATGCAGTGCACATTTGAAGGGGAAACAACCAATGTGAATATACGCGTACATCACATGGACAGGATTTATGTACAGCCCTGTGCATGTGATGTAAGTATTTTATACACTGAAGAGTGCAGTGCTAAGCTCGTCACAGAGTACCACAGTGACATACCTTGTAACTCAAGGACAAGTCGGCCGGGCAAGTGAGCAGAAACAGAAGGGCTGGAAACATAAGCGCTTAATTTTGAAGACAGAATTCAAGATATAGTCAGAAATGAATGCCAGTTAATTAATTTTGTCTAATTAGAATATGTCTGTTTGAATATTGAGCACATTGAACAACAGCAAAAAAAAAAAAGGCTTCATATACTGTGCACAGTGCAGTTTTGTTGGATCAACAATCTGCGTCATAGTGGAGTGGAACAGAAGAAGACTGAAGAAATCAGATTAAATCTCAGCTCCACTGCGCCACACACCATTTGGCTAACTGTAGTACTTATTACCTATTACTCTACATATTAGTTATTACACTACATATTACATTACATCTTACTTATTACACTACATATTAATTACTTTACATAATACATATTACATTACATATCACATACATGTAATATATAATATGTAATAAATTATTACATATTACATAACATATTACTTATTACACTACATATTTCTTTACATATTACATACCATTATTACATACTATATTGGAAGGGCATCCAGATTAAAAGTTGTGCCAGTTCATCATGCATCCACCTATTACACTACATATAACTTATTAATTATATATTACATAATACACTGCATGTTACCTATTACATTACATATTACTTATTCCACTACATATTGCATTACATATTACACAATATATTACTTATTACATTACATATTACACTACATATTACTTATTACATTATATATTACATATTGCACTGCATATTACTTATTACATTACATTGCACATTACTTGTTACATTATAAATTACATTACATATTACACTACATATTACTTATTACATTACATGTTACCTATTGCATTATATTACTTATTACACTACATAATGCATTGCATATTACATATTACACAAGATATGACTTATTACTTTGCATATTACACTATAAATTACTTATTACATTATACCTTGCACTACATATTACTTATTACATTATATATTGTATATTACACTACATATTACTGATTACATTACATATTACCTATTACATTATATATTACTTATTACACTACATATTGCATTACATATTACACAATATATTACTTATTACTTTGCATATTACATATTACACTATATATTACTTATTACATTATATATTATATTACTGTTACATTGCATATTACTTATTACATTATAAATTACATTACATATTACACTACATATTACTTATTACATTATATATTACATTACATGTTTCTATTACATGGCATATTACTTATTACATTATAAATTACATTACATATTACTTATTACATTACTTATTATATATTACATTACATATTACCTATTGCACTGCATATTACTTATTACATTACATATTACCCATTACATTATATATTACATATTACGTTATATATTACTTATTACATTACATATTATCAGTTATCAAGTTGTTCACTAATGAATATGGCTTTATACACCCTGAAGAAAACCATGGTGTATGGTTTTCTTCAGGGTGTAAAAAGCCATATTCACTGGTAAAAACAACTTGATAACGATTTTATCATATACCTATAAATGATAAATGCATGCAGAACACAATGCGCATGCTCTCTCTTCGCTCACTGACTCCGGGGGTACGGATGTGGGACCCTCAAAGAATCCAAGTCATGGCCACGGAGCTCTGGGGCTGCGGTTACCGAGACCATGCAGCGGGCGCTGTGCATCAAAATAGTGAGCGTAGTTTCTGGACCTGTTGCTGGAGTTGGATGCAGCTCGGCACAGCAGACGGGGGCGGTGTGAGTGGCCCGCTGTGGCACTTACCGAGCCCACAGACTCAGTAAGCGCATCGGAGGCAGTGAGAGCAATCGCGGTGATACCGACCAGTGCCGCGACTGGCCCGCCTGATATGGATGCAGAACACAATGTTGTGTGTTGGGGGGTTTGGCTGGATGTTTTTGTGTTGTTTTCTTTTCTTTGCTCTCCAGGTGGTATGCAAAGTGGTTTTTGTCTGTGGAGAAGGTGCTGGCAGAAGAGTCCTTCACCCTCATCAGCATTATTGGCTGCACTTGTGGCCTAATGACTCGCAGCACCTGTGGATGATGCTCACGTGCAAACTTAAAGACTTTCAGCTGAAGCAGATAATGAGATGGCGTTCTGCATTTAAGCCATGAGTGATTTGAGCAGAATTGCCGGGAACTCGACCTTGTGACGTTCGTTTGTGAGACGCTGAGGACCGCGCCAGGGTTTGACACATCGTGCCTGTGAAGGAGGACGGGTGAGGGACACATGCTGTCAGCACTCATCAGAGGTGATTATTGTCTGAATGATCGTTAATAGTAATTTGGCATTTTGTTACGCAGTGTATTTGAACGTTGATGAGAATTGTGCAGTTTGCTTCTCACTGCCGTGGCGTACGGACTGATGATCCTCCACCTGTTGTGAGAAGCTGCTCATTTACATAAAGCTTAAATTCAGACCTGAATGTGTTGCTGATAGTGTGTGCCTCTGAAGGATATTTGCTGTAGCTCTGTTGACTTACCTCACCTTTTCCATCCTTCACAGAGTCAGTTTGTCGTGTCCACCTGGGGGGTGTTTGGCGGTGAATCTGAGTCCAGAAGCGCCGGGCTTCGATCCCTTTGGGCGCTGGAGAGCGCGCCGTCCTTCACTCCGCCAGACAAACCAAATATTTATGTTGTACACCAAGTGTTGCACAGGAGGGGAAATAAAATTGTTTTGTTTTTGGAACCGCTTTCTGGTTATTTAGCGCTGGGTTCGGTCAGACGTTGGTCCGCTCCTCAACCTGCGTCTGCACATAACAGTAGTTCCCGGCCATTCCAAAATGGACCCAGCGGCAGAAGCGGTTCCATTTGCTGAAAGAGTTCAAGAACACTTGGAGAAAATATGGGAGCAATTACAGCATCTCGCAAACCAAATTAAACAAACAGATGCCCGCTTTACGGAGCTTGCAGCGCAAGCCGTTCCGCTTCCTGCTGCTCCAGCTGCGGCACCATCGATACCGGTGCAGATAACTCTGTCACCCAGAGATTCGGCTTACGAACCAATCATTTGTCATCCGGAGCCTTATGCGGGAAACGTTGAAGCCTGTGCTCCGTTTTTGATGCAATGTTCTCTGGTTTTTGCTCAGCGACCGGCTTCCTTCTCTTCTGATGGTAGCCGTGTCTCATATGTGACAAATTTGCTCCGAGGTGACGCCTTAGCTTGGGTCACTGCGTTGTGGAGTAATAACTCTCCATTGTTAGGATCCTTTAAGGATTTCTCCCGGGAGTTCCGATTGGTTTCTGACCATCCGGTGAAAACAAATACCGTTGCCCAACGGTTGCTGAATCTCAGGCAGGGGAGGCGGAGTGCGGCGGATTATTCCGTGGATTTCCGAATTTTTTCTGCTCAGTCCGGTTGGAATGCCGCAGCTTTAAGAGGAGTGTTTGTGGATGGTTTGAACGATTCATTAAAAGACGAGCTAGCAGTCCGTGATGAACCAAAAGATTTAGATGAGCTAATATCTTTGGTTATTCGTCTAGATGATCGGATAAAGGAGTGTGGACGCGAGAGAGGGCGGACATCAGAGCGGGTTTTTTCGTCTCAGGGCTTTCCCCGACACAGATCTGGGCTGCCTCTTCTTCGCCCCACTGAGACTCCTCCGACGGGACCTCTGGCTCCTCTTGCGGATGAGCCCATGCAGCTCGGACGAGCTGAAGCCGCCATATTGCCCCGGTCACATAAGCATCAAGAAAGATAGTGATGACGTATCTCCAGGTGTTCTGGGACAGACATAGTAATGGACACAAAAAAAAAAAACAAAAAAAAAAAACCTTTGGTTGCTTAGTTACTTAGGCTATTTTTGTTTTCTTGTAAGGGGTTATAAATTGTTTGGGGATTTAGAGGCGGTTCTGGTGGAGTGAACGACTGGCAGTTCGGAGCTCGGCTGGACTCAGGTAATCGTTTGTTTTCATTATTTGGACTTAGGTATTTTCTGTTTGAGGATTGGGTCGTTTTGTTGTTTTTTGTTTCCCTGCTTCCCTAACCCCAACCTCACTTGCCCTAAGACCGTTTGTCTTTTGGGTTGTGGGGTGGTGCAGGTTGGTCACGCTGAGCATTTCTCAGAAGACCTCTGCACCTGGGGGGGGTTGTCAGGGGCGTTTTTTTGGGTTTGGTTAGGGCCCGGTTCCTCTCCAGCCCCGGTGGGCCTTTGACCGTTCGTCATTGGTGTTACCGGGGTGTGGTGCAGCGGGAACATACCTCAGTCGGAGTGGTGGGCCGATCTGTTGCCGTTCGCCATTTCGGTAGTTCCACCCCTCCCGATGGGCTGGTGGTATGGTCGGGTAGGGGCACCGGATGTATTTCCGGTTTTCCGCTGCACTTCGGGGATGGGACCGGGTTAGTTTTTCCTGTTTCCTTCCCCAGCTTAGTAGTTTTGTGCCGTTCGCCAAAATTGAGCTAACGATAGGCTCTGGGAGTGATCTGGGGTCTTTCAGGGTGCTTGGGGGGGTAACAGGGTTTGCCAGTTGTTTTATTTGCCCCCGGGGTGTTTTAATGAAGTCCGCCGGGGGTTGGATTTTTGTGTTTTTATGTTTCCTTCCAGGTTCCACCTCCAGGGTTGATGGGACGATCCTCTGGGGGGGAATTGATTGTGGGGCCGACTAACCAAGTGTGGCCGGGTCTGGGGTTCCTGGGTTGTGGGGAGGGTGCCTCCTGGGGTTGATGGTACGGTCCTCGGTGGGGCGCTGTTCCTCCATGTAAACCTGGGGACCTCTGTAAGATTCCGGCTTTGGTTGTCTCTCCTGGAACTGGCGGTAAAGGTCTTCTGGGGGGGGGGGGGGGGGGGGGGGGGGGGGGGGGGTTGGGCTCTGCATATCGTTCTGGGGGGGGGGGGGTTGTTTGTTATTTTTCTTTGTGAATTTATGTTTGTATTGTGTTGTTGGGGCTGTGTTGGGTTATTGCATTTGGGAGTTTTTCTTTTCTTCCCGGGGTTGGATGGGACGGTCCCCTGGGGAGGGTTTGGGTGGGTTTTGTGTTTTTTTTTCTATGTTGGATTGTAATTGGGACTTTTTTGGGGTTTTGTTGATGCCAGCCGGCCTTCCAGCCGCGGTGCCCTGTCCTGCCGTCTGCTTTCTGTCGTGGACCCCGGAGGGAGGTGCTGTTCTCGGGCCTGGTCTGTTCGGTCGCCGGGAGGCTTCCCGTTGATGGGGGGGTACTGTTGTGTGTTGGGGGGTTTGGCTGGATATTTTTGTGTTGTTTTCTTTTCTTTGCTCTCCAGGTGGTATGCAAACTGGTTTTTGTCTGTGGAGAAGGTGCTGGCAGAAGAGTCCTTCACCCTCATCAGCATTATTAGCTGCACTTGTGGAGGATGTTCACGTGCAGGCCTAATGACTCGCAGCACCTGTGGATGATGCTCACGTGCAAACTTAAAGACTTTCAGCTGAAGCAGATAATGAGATGGCGTTCTGCATTTAAGCCATGAGTGATTTGAGCAGAATTGCCGGGAACTCGACCTTGTGACGTTCGTTTGTGAGACGCTGAGGACCGCGCCAGGGTTTGACACATCGTGCCTGTGAAGGAGGACGGGTGAGGGACACATGCTGTCAGCACTCATCAGAGGTGATTATTGTCTGAATGATCGTTAATAGTAATTTGGCATTTTGTTACGCAGTATATTGGAACATTGATGAGAATTGTGCAGTTTGCTTCTCACTGCCGTGGCGTACGGACTGATGATCCTCCACCTGTTGTGAGAAGCTGCTCATTTACATAAAGCTTAAATTCAGACCTGAATGTGTTGCTGATAGTGTGTGCCTCTGAAGGATATTTGCTGTAGCTCTGTTGACTTACCTCACCTTTTCCATCCTTCACAGAGTCAGTTTGTCGTGTCCACCTGGGGGGTGTTTGGCGGTGAATCTGAGTCCAGAAGCGCCGGGCTTCGATCCCTTTGGGCGCTGGAGAGCACGCCGTCCTTCACTCCGCCAGACAAACCAAATATTTATGTTGTACACCAAGTGTTGCACAGGAGGGGAAATAAAATTGTTTTGTTTTTGGAACCGCTTTCTGGTTATTTAGCGCTGGGTTCGGTCAGACGTTGGTCCGCTCCTCAACCTGAGTTTTCCTATAAATAATTATGATGGCTTTTAGAACTAACAAATTTAATTTTAATGATCAACCTACGAGGCTGGACACGTAAGAAATTATTAATAGTGACTCACCAGTATTTCACAGTTCCTCTGACCGCGCCTCTTCCTCGTGGCACCATTCCGCTGTCTGGATTGGCTGATTACTCAGGTGGTATGAAAAATATTACCTGTCCGCGAAAAGGGTGTATTGCTATTTATTCTTTAGTGTTTTATCCAATCATATTGGCGTATCATTTATAGGTATATGATAATACCTATTACACTACATATTGCATTACATATTACATATTACACAACATATTACTTATTACATTATATATTACATTACATATTAATATTACATTGCATATTACTTATTACATTACTTATTACATATTATATTACATGTAACCTATTACACTATATATTACTTATTACATTACATATTACTTAGTATCATCTAGTGGTGAGGAAGCAGAATGCATTTTGCCATCGTCGATCGTGATTTTGTTTCCCTTAACTTTTTTGCTTCTTTGCTTCTTTCTTTGCTCCCTTGCTTTCTAATGTGATAAGCAATATGTACGATCCTCCATTTCACAAAAAAATGAGTGTTCTCAAACTCGATTCCCTGCACCAGCAGCAACAATTAAACACTTTACAGGGCAGTAACCATGGATTCTTCTTTTGTGTTCAGGCAAATACTTATAAATACTTCAGGACATACTTACTCTGCTTTTTGCAGAATGCAAAAAGCAGAGTAAGTATGTCCCCTTTTGTATTAACATGGCTGTGCAACATAGCACTTTCCTTTGGGGGGGCTTCTATGTAGATATGAAGGGCTTACTGTAAGTTAATAAAAAACGCATTCATTCATTCTTGCAGGTAATGATGCATAAATGAACAGATGGTTATAAAAGTGATATTCCATTTCTGCTAATAAACACCCCTAAATCCAGCACACAGTTGCTTTAAGTACAGCTGTAAATTAGTGTGGATCAGAGTGATGTAACAAACACATGGAGACAAACTTGATACACATGAACTGACACCTTTGCACACATCTCTTGTGCTGGTGTTTTCTTCTGCATTCTTGGTGCAGTGAGGCACAACGCTGTTAGTTTTGCTCTTTGAGTCACCTGGGGCTACACATGTCCTGTTGTGTTAACCGCTGTCACACGCCACGATCTGAAGCCACTGACAGCTGGTGATGCTCTCTGCCTGTGCACACAAAAAGACATCTTTTGAGTCATGAATTTTATTTTGTCTCTCCTTCACTCATAAAAGCGGAAACCCTGACAGAGCAAGAAGTGATGAGGAACTTCAGCACAGGTGTAGTGATGGCTGCTGCACTTGCTGCATGTCATATCAATAATTCTCATCTCCCACACCAGGATATGAAAGACAGCTTTTTTTTTTTTCCTGTAACCCTTGATGAAAAACTCTGGTGCATGTCTTGGAATTTTATGACAGAATGGTTTTGTTAAATCCTCAGTTGTGTTTGAAGGACATGTTTAAATACGTGAAATGAAGTTCTACATTAATTCTGCATTTGTATGACTGAACTGTGTGTTGAAATTGGACCTGCAAACTGTGAACAGAAACCTTTAAGTACAGGTCTTAACCTATGGGAAAAAGTAGTTCAGACATCTCTCCTTTGTGATCAATACAAGGATCTTTAGCTCAAGGCCAAATAGAATTAAGAATTGCTTTAGGATAATGATGGTATCGACCAGCACTCACTAAAACACTTCAAGCTGTGGCAGGTTAATTCTCATCTGAGAAGGTGTAGATGGAGCCGGTCTGAGTCAGGTCTGGCAGTCTCTGCCATGGTGCCACTGCAGCATTCTGCACAGCACTGTGCAGGCCTTTTATGCTTCTGCATTCTAATTTATGACCTATTCTTTGGAAACAAAGTCACAGGAGAGTATATGCCTCTCTGCCATCAAAGAAATGGACAAACTGTTGGCAAAAGCTACTATTACGCAGACCACACGAGTAAAACCCAACGAAAACAGCTCCCTGCAAGGTAATGGAATAATTTAATCTCTCCACTGGCATGTGTCTGCAAAGCCAACTGTCCTCTGGTGGGTCATGGCTGACATGCCATGAATTATAGGCCAGCATGAGTAATAAACCAGATCAGGCTACAAAGGATTAGGGCTGACACTATAATATAACATATTAAGACAATTATAGTTTAGAAAAAGGGGTAGGAAAAGATTTTGTAACTGTTCCTATATGCAAAAAAAAAAAAGAAAGAAAAAAGTTCAACATGGGATATATGGAATTTGGACAAATTTCAAAAGCACTTTTACTTTAGGTTAGGTCCATAAGTAATTAGACAGTGATGTTATATATGTAAAATTTGCCCTCTGTGCACCATCATAATTGAAATGATATAAACAAACACAATGTACTTACAGTGTAGAATTCCAGTATTAAATCAAGGGGTTCAACAAAAAATATCACGCTATCCATTTAGGAATTATAACCATAAGGAATTATTCCGTCCATTTTCAGAGTCTATAAGTAATTGGACAAAAAACTAAATTATATTTTTCACAATTCATCACTTTTACCATCACTTTTTTTTTTTTTTAGACAAGTCGGGACATGGATATACAGGCACTTACAAGTGACAGAATATGTTTTGTACTTCGTTTAACTCAATCTTTGAGTACCACACTGTTTGTTGATGCATGCAGTGCATCCAGAAAGTACGCACAGTGCTTCAGTTTTTCCACATTTTATGTTACAGCCTTCTTCCAAAATGTGGTAATGTAAAATGTACAAAAAAAAGTAATTCATTTTCCCCTGAAAGTTCTACTCACAACACCCCATAATGACAAAATGAAAAAGTGTTTTTGAAATTTTCGCAAATTTATTAAAAATAAAAAACTAAGAAATCACATGTACATAAGTATTCACACCCTTTGCTCAATACTTTGTTGGCAGCAATTACAGCCTCAAGTTGTTTTGAATATGATGCCACAGGCTTGATGCACCTATCTTTGGGCAGTTTTGTCCATTCCTCAAGCAACACTTCTCAAGCTCCATTAGGCTGGATGAGGAGCGGCAGTACACAGCCATTTTCAGATCTCTCCAGAGATGTTCAATTGGATTCAG
The DNA here is from genome assembly GCF_902500255.1 of Thalassophryne amazonica. Taxonomy (NCBI): domain Eukaryota; kingdom Metazoa; phylum Chordata; class Actinopteri; order Batrachoidiformes; family Batrachoididae; genus Thalassophryne; species Thalassophryne amazonica. The sequence continues at coordinate 89,372,275 of NC_047103.1, read as the reverse complement.
ATCTGGGCTCTGGCTGGACCACTCAGAAACATTCACAGAGTTGTCCTGAAGATATCCTTTGATATGTTGGCTGTGAGCTTAGGGTCATTGTCCTGTTGAAAGATGAGCCCTCACACACTCTGAGGTCAAGAGCGCTCTGGAGTAGGTTTTCATCCAGGATGTCTCTGTACATTGCTGAATTCATCTTTCCTTCCATCCTGACTAGTCTCCAAGTTCTTGCCACTGAAAAACATCCCCACAGCATGATGCTACCACCACCATGCTTCAATGTAGGGATGGTTCCTGGTTTCCTCCAAATATGAAGCCTGGCATTCACATCAAAGAGTTCAATCTTTGTCTCATTAGACCAGAGAATTTTGTTTCTCATGGTCCTTCAGGTGCCTTTTTGCAAATTCCAGGTGGGCTGCCATGTACCATTTACTAAGGAGCCACTCTACCATACAAGACAGATTGGTGGATTGCTGCAGAGATGGTTTCCCTTCTGAAAGATTCTCCTCTCTCCACAGAGGAATGGTGGAGCTTTGACAGAGTGACCATCGGGTTCTTGGTCAGCTCCCTGATTAAGGCCCTTCTCCCCCAATTGCTCAGTTTAGATGGGCAGCCAGCTCTAGGAAGAGACCCGATGGATCTGAACTTCTTTTTTTTTAAATTGTGGAGAGCTGGACATGTCCAAACTTGTCCTCTGGCATGCCGAAACGGAGGTTCCTTTGTCTCACTTCCAAAGCGAATCAGTCTTTACGCGCGAAGCCTCTGCGCGGCTTTCCATGACAAAATCTCTTGTTAAAAGTAAAATCTGCTGGAAAATGGCTGATGTCCAGCTCTTGTGATAACCAGAGAAAGAGCACACGACGGTCTCGTATCCACAGAGCCATCCGTTTAGAAATGGTCCGGTGGCTTGTGCCGCGTCGTGGCAGCTCGGAGTGCGGCGCGCCGAGCGTCCTTAAAGAGGTCCTTAAAGCTGTACTAACAGACCTTATTCTCTGTCAAGCCCGTAAACTTTTCACCGAAAGCCAGATAAATTTTTCGAATGGTTTCCAGGTGCCAGTCTCTAACAGCTTCTGAAAAAATTCTGATGGAAAAAAGTCCTTTTCATTCCACAATTTCCAGACAATGAAAATCCGACGAGGGGGTAGGACCACTCCTTCCCAAGGCGTGCTCACAGGCAGATGACGTCACCGACAGGCGTGGAAAAACTCACGCATGCGCACAAGGGTTCAAGCATGTCTGACGTAAAAACATATGAATGAAATCCATATAGTTTTTGAAAAAATTAAAAGGACCGTTACTTTATTGACAGACCTCGTATACAACCCCAATTCCAATGAAGTTGGGACATTGTGTAAAATGTAAATAAAAACAGAATACGATTTGCAAATCCTCTTCAACCTATATTCAATTGAATACACCACAAAGACAAGATATTTAATGTTCAAACTGATAAACTTTATTGTTTTTGTGCAAATATTTGCTCATTTTGAAATGGATGCCTGCAACACGTTTCAAAAAAGCTGTTTCAAAAAAGCTGTTTCAAAAAGTTTACCACTGTGTTACATCACTTTTCCGTCTAACATTCAATAAGCATTTGGGAACTGAGGACACTCATGATTGGGTACAAAAGGAGGAACTTCAAAAGTCTCAGCCGTTCACAAGCAAAGATGGGGTGAGGATCACCACTTTGTGAACACCTACATGAAAAAATAGTCCAACAGTTTAAGAACAATGTTTGTAAGCATTCAATTGCAAGGAATTTAGGGATTAAATCATCTACAGTCCATAATATAATCAGAAGATTCAGAGAATCTGTAGAACTTTCTACACGTAAGCAGCAAGGCCGAAAACCAACATTGAATGCCTGTGACCTTCGATCCCTCAGGCAGCACTGCATTATAAACCGACATCATTGTGTAAAGGATCTTACTGCATGTGCTCAGGAACACTTCAGAAAACCACTGTCAGTTAACACAGTTCATCACTACATCTACAAATGCAAGTTAAAACTCTACCATGCAAAGTGAAAGCCATACATCAACAACATCCAGAAATGCTGTCACCTTCTCTGGGCCTGAGCTCATTTGAAATAGACAGACGCAAAGTGGAAAAGTGTGCTGTGGTCTGATGAGTCCACATTTCAAATTGTTTTTGGAAATCATGGACATCATGTCCTCTGGACAAAAGAGGAAAAAGACCATCCAGATTGTTACCAGCGCAAAGTTCAAAAGCCAGCATCTGTGATGGTATGGGGTGTGTTAGTGCCCATGGCATGGGCAACTTACACATCTGTGATGGCACCATCAATGCTGAAAGGTACATCCAGGTTTTGGAGCAACACATGCTGCCATCCAAGCAACTTCTTTTTCAGGGACGTCCCTACTAATTTCAGCAAGGCAATGTCAAGCCACATTCTGCACGTGTTACAACACCGTGGCTTTGTAGTAAAAGCGTGTGGGTACTAGACTGGTCTGCCTGCAGTCCAGACATGTCGCCCATTGAAAACGTGTGGCGCATTATGAAGCGCAAAATACGACAAAGGAGACCCCGGACTGTTGAACAACTGAAGTCGTACATCAAGCAAGAATGAGAAAGAATTCCATGTTATGTGTCGACGCGGGTTGAGGGGCGGACCTGCGTCTGATGGAACCCAGTGCTAAAATAACCAGAAAGCGGTTCCAATAACAAAACAATTTATTTTTTCCACCCTCTGGTGCATAACAAAGTGTATGAACAAAAGATGCGTCAGTCTGGTGGAGTGAAGGCTGGCACGCTCTCCAGCGCCCAAAAGGATCGAAGCCCGGCGCCTCCGGACCCACTCTACCGCCAAACACCCCCCAGGTGGACACGACAAACCGACTCTCTGCGAAGGATAGAAAAGGTGAGGTAAGTCAGCAGCTACAACCAATATCCTTCAAAAGGCACACACTATCAGCAACACATTCAGGTCTGTATTTAAGCTTTATGTAAATGAGCAGCTTCTCACAACAGGTGGAGGATTACCACTCCGCACGCCACGGCAGTGAGAAGCGAGCTGCACAATTCTCATCACAATTCAAATCTACTGCGTAACAAAATACCAAGTTACTATCAACAATTAGTCAAACAATCACCTCAGATGTGTGCTGACAGCATGTGTCCCTCACCCTTCTTCCTTCACAGGCACGATGTGTCAAACCCAGGCGCGGTCCTCAGCGTCTCACAAACGAACATCACAAGGTCGAGTTCCCGGCAATTCTGCTTGAATCACACATGGCTTAAATGCAGAACGCCATCTCATTATCTGCTTCAGCTGAAAGTCTTTAAGGTTGCACTTGAGCACCATCCACAGGTGCTGCACATAACGCTGATGAGGGTGAAGGACTCTTCAGCCAGCACCTTCTCCACAGACAAATCAGTTTTCATACCACCTGGAGAGCAAAGAAAAGAAAAGAACACCAAAATGTCCAGCCACACCCCCCCAACACACAACATTCCACCTACAAAGCTTCAACAATTAGTGTCCTCAGTTCCCAAACACTTATTGAGTGTTATTAGAAGGAAAGGTGATGTAACACAGTGGTAAACATACCACTGTCCCAGCTTTTTTGAAACGTGTTGCAGGCATCCATTTCAAAATGAGCAAATATTTGCACAAAAACAATAAAGTTTATCAGTTTGAACATTAAATATCTTGTCTTTGTGGTGGATTCAATTGAATATAAGTTAAAGAGGATTTGCAAATCATTGTATTCTGTTTTTAATTTACATTTCATACAGTGTCCCAACTTCACTGGAATTGGGGTTGTGCCATAATGCATGGTACATGACATCACTCATACTGTGCTTCAACAAATCATTGTATAAACATATCAATGTGTGGCTACTTGTATCAGTTTTAGTGGGAAACGTTTGGGAGTGAATACATTTATTCTGCCGATATCAATGACCTTTCACAGATTTACCATACTGTAAGTATTTCTTAATGATTGTGTCAACAAAAATCGTTTGTTTCCACTTCTGCTGTGTGACAGGTGTATGCAGTTCTCAGTAGGCAGGCAAGATGAATCATTTGCATTATTTTTTTAAACCAAAATTGGAGCAGCTTTACGTTTTGACTCCTGTACAAACTATAATGAACCTTTGTCACCAATTTCACTGTTTTAACCCTATAACTCCAAAACATTCAGTTATAGATAGTTCAGGCTACACCCTTTTGGAATCTCTATGATGAGATAAATCATGTGATATACTTTTCAATATGACTGGAGCATTTTTAAATTTTGACACCTGTGTAATGCTTCATTGACCCCTATCTGACTGTAACTGCCACCCTGGAATGGCAGCCACTTTCTGTAGTGAGACTGTCGTAAGTTGTAAGTAGTGTTTAGTACCCTAAAGTGGTACCGATTATGTCAACATGGGCTTTGGGCTCATCACATATGCCAATCAATTACAAATATTTGACTGACTAATATCAACTTTTCCTCAAATCTAGAGCAACATGAGCAGCAGAGACATTATGGTAAATGTACTTTTGACTTCAGTATGAGTTGACTTTACCAAATCGTGTTAAACTATTTGCTGATCAACATAAGCATTCAGTCATCTCTCTAGCTACAGTGGTCGTGGAGACATCATGAGTAATGCATTGTTTTTGTTCAGTTTTTCACACATGTGACTTTGTTTTATGACTACGTAGTAACACTGTGATGTCACTTATACCAATTTTTTTTAATTTTTTTTTTTTTTTTTTTTGATGGGGCAGGGGGTTATGTTATGTTTTACTTCACTTTGATCTTGACTTTTGTCCAATCTGTTGGAATAGTTCCTCGTCTAGAGACACAAATGCAACTAATATTCCCATCAAGTGAAGGGGAAACTTTGAGAAATCCATGTTACTAATTCCCTCTGAAATCATTCATTCATTATCAGAGACACTGAGGTGTTTTGATATTTGAAGATGGAAATGTTTTGATATGAAATATTCATTTTTAGTTTGTCTTAATTATGTATGTGTCCGCCGTCGAGCTAAAGACTGGCGGTCCTGTTACGGTTCAGTCAAGCGTGCCTTCTTGCCATTGGCGCAGAACACGTGACCTGCTGATGATGAGGATGTCTGGCGTAAACCCACATGAAACCTTATGGAAATATTAAATGAAGCTCCTGCACACCTCAGTGGACACGCTGAATAAGCATCAGCATCTTTTTTCATAATGTGAAGGTCTTGTTGACTGCTCCGCCCGTTCTTCCAGCTGTAACTTTCTTCTCGTCTTAAAGACAAAGTGTGTCTGCTAATGTTTGTCTTTTATGTCAAACATCCTTGTTACAGTGCTGATGTTATGAGGATTTTGAACAGATGGTCCGTGTGCCTTAGGTAGAATTTGTCTTGCATTATCAAAGTCACCGTGCACGGACACGGCCTCGTGCTCGTGTTAGGAGTAGTTAAATGCACGTGGCCATGTTAAACAGTAAATACACAGCTGAGGGAGAACGTTATAATTCCTTGATATTTGATGTTCTTCCCAGTCGGGATAAGACCCAAAGCTGAAAATAACCGAAACAAAAAAGTTGATTTCACTTCTAGTTTCATCCAGATGTCAGGTTGAGGGTTGATGTGTGAGATTCTCCATATGTTTCTAAAACAGACTCGAGGTGTGTGTGTGTGTGTGTGTGTGTGTGTGTGTGTGTGTGTGTGTGTGTGTGTGTGTGTGTGTGTGTGTGTGTGTGTGTGTGTGTGTGTGTGTGTGTGTGTGTGTGTGTGTGTGTGTGTGTGCACTAATGCACGTGGCTGATTTGCATCTGTCTCACTCTGGTTTATGCAGTGAAGTTGGGGAGGTGTTTGGTTTTGGCTGGATTCCCTTTTCATTTAATGGCGCCCTTCCCATGATGATACAGTGCATGTGATCATGTCCCTGTTTGTCTCTGTACAACAAATCCCAACAAGAAGGGTAACTCAGAGAGTGCAACACCAACACCTGACATGTTTGACGTGTCATCACACAAATTAAACCTCTGTGACTCTGTAATACTATCATCTATGGTTCTGTGAGGGCTCAACGCTCAATCATTTCTGTATATTCAGTATTACTGATGTAATAAAACACAAGCAGTGCTATTTAAAAGTATCCATTCTCTTATGCTCTGTATAGAGAATAAATGAAAACACACTGAAAACATTACAGCCTCATTTAGTTGTGTCCACTGATGTCTGCTGCTTGACTCAAAGAGTTCTGACGTTTTGGATTTTCATCTCAGTAACAGACAGTGGTGGGCACACTTCCGATAATCGATAATTATCGAAGATAAAGTTTTCATTATCAGATTATCTTTTCAGATAACTTTGAAAACCATTATCAGACTAATTGTCTTCCAATAAATTTTGTCTGATAATTTTTAGACCCATAACATGGTAAACAAAGGTGAACAGGTGTAGTTCTATCCTCTGCAAACAGAGGAGAGCTGGTTCTAGAAGAAACCACTCTATCCTCTGCAAGCAAAAGAGGACTGGTCACACACAAAAATAAAACTTTTTTTTTTGACCCCATACTAATACGTGGCCAATATCACCCAAGTCATCCAGAGGCATACATTTTTAACTTATGGTTCAAATTTTAACCAAACTTATTTCAGACAAGTTATTTAAATTGATGTCACTTCTGAAGTTTTATAAAGTGAAAATATCAGATATATGTTTTAGTTTTAAAGTAATGCGCCAATTTTTATGGTTTTAGTGTGGGCATGCTGTGCCCAGCAGTGCATTATGGGTCTCAGTCTCAGTAATCTCAGTACGTTCACGACAGGAGAATGCATTTGAGACACTCTGATCAGGACAACAGCATTAAACTCTAGTGCCTAAAACTCTCATGAACATATTCTCTGGGTTATAGACGTTTTTGTGTTTGCTCTTATTAAATTCCACACATCTTAAACGTAGCAAGTAGTGACACACATTATCTGGAATTTTGTTTTGGCAAGTTTACAAGGTCTCTACTGCCATCTACTGGCCAGTAGTGTTCATGGCAGTATTCAGACTGATGCTGGGCAAACACTGTACCAGAGAACTGCATGGTGTAAAAGTTCAGAGCGCCGATTTATGTTCTCACACATATTGTACGTTCAAAAACCACACATTGGACTCATGTTTCCAGAAGCAAAATGGAAACAGAAGCTTTTTTTTCAACCTTAATTTACAAAAACTCTTGATGGGAGACATCAAAGTTTAAAAAACAAAAACAAAAAACATTACAAGACAGCTCTGCCGTGTTTGCACAGGCACAAGAATATCAAACAGGTCTGATTTTCATCTGACCATACAATCGGCGATCAGGAGGTGGTCGTGAGATGTTAAACGCAGCTTGTTACTCCATGTATACTAAACGATGCAGGATGCGCAGTTAACCTGAAACTTGGTGCGATCCAAAAAATTCTCACACAAATGAAAAATCAGCTGAAAAAGGGCCAAAACTCGCACTAGCAGCAGTAGATCATGGCAGTGTTCTATTTATTTTGACACCGGTTAGATCAGACGTTATCTAATTACAACTTGGCTTTTTTTTTTTTTTTTTAGAAAATGCCTTTTTTTTTTTTTACAAATAAAAAATGGCATATTTCACAAAAGCACATTTATCTGTAAACACCAGCACATGACACACCTCGCATTAACGTGTTAGTTTACATCAAATTAATCAACCAATCAGTGTTAGCGGAGGCACTTTTACCCAGAATCCTTTGCCATCTGTCTGTGTTTGTTACAAAACTTCAGAATTAGTGCATTATTCAACATTAAAAGACATATGTTATATCTTAACTTTGCACAAATGACAGAATAGACATTAATGGAGTTATTCTATCAGTATTCATTTTATTTATACACCAAACCATAACTCAGCATTGCTTTATTTTCCAAGGCCTCCGCCTGATGGGAGCATTGTGATCGAGTAGAGTTGAGCTTTTTAAAGCTTCTCTCAGTTGTGTCTGTGTTGGAAGCCATCTAGTAAACAGGAGCTTCCAGCAGGGGGCAGGGTGTTGAAAGACAAAAGTGCTGATTCATTGTTTGGGTCTGTTGTCACTTCTGATACTTCCAAAAACGATCGCAGTGTTAAAACTCAAAATCAGCTTGTTAGTAGTTACAACTATACCGGAGACAATACTGGAATTTATTAGTTATCTGTAACTTCCGATGCATTTTTAGGTGGTTTATTGTTTTATCTTTATCAAAGATAACTTTTCAGTTATCTGATTATCTGTTATTGAAGTTAATTTTTTGGTCATCTGTGCCCACCACTGTTAACAGATGACACTCGAGTTTATTTCATGATAAGTCCTGGTCACACCAAATAATGAGCGACGAATATTGAGCCACGTAGTGTGGTTTTTTTTTTTTTTTTTTTGGTATGAGTGGAGTTATTCAACAAACATGGGAGAATAGTGGCTCTTCGAGGCTCTTAGAGGCAGATTATTCGGCTAGCGAGGCTCATCTGAGCGTGGTGCTAATTTTGCAAAGTTCAAAATTAGGCAAAAATAGTGTGGTGTGATTTGTGTACGAGGTACTACAAATACAAACGAGGATAAGAAGGCCTGTTAGTGGTGAGTACAAGGCTGTTAGAAGCCCATTATCCGGGTACCTGGTGGCTACGAGGACAGGACAGGCTACCTGCAGCAGAGCAGGTTCCACTCTGCGAAAGTCCTGTAGCCTTTTTAACATCTGCTTCCTGCAGTTCCTTCAGAAGAACATCATATACATGGCTCATTATTCGAATAATCACTGAAATTTCTGACAAATCCCAATGTGGCTCATTATTCATGGCTTTATTATTCAGTGGGACCAGCGCTTTATGACCAAAACACACTCATTAGTAATGAAGGGACTAAATATAACCATTTTGCACCCTGCTGTATTTAGCATGTGCATTCTATGAGGTGCTCACTCATGTCACATGCTTTTGTGGCGAATATTGCACCAAAGACATGCCGGTATGAAGACAGGGAAAGCTTTAAAAACATTTGCTGTTCTTTTTTTGCCACCTGACACTTGATTAGAAACAAAAAATGAGGAGGATCTTTGTGCAGCCTTACTGGCTGTCGTGCTACATTACTGCAGTCAAAGCTGGAATTTCCTTTTGGAGCTCCCATTTCACTCGTAAAACGTATTAGGGTCCCTTCAGCCTTTCAGCACGTCTCGCTGGTGAAGGTGTGGGTGGCCCTGACTTGGATCCTGAAGTGACTGCACGGACTCTGAGCTGTGAAATTACAGAAAGCAGCCAGCCTAAGGTCTATGACAGTCCCGCCTTAATGAAAGTGTTTGAGAGCACAGGCTGCTCGGGGCACCGCAGACAATCTGTTTGACAAGCAGGGCTTAATATGGAGAGCTGGAGTGTAGGGACACTGTCGTAATTGGCTGGCACTTACAGTGTTCATTTATAGTGCTGCACCTCTCTTCATGTGCAAAGAGAAATGTCCTGATGCTCTGTGACTGAGTGTGAGAAAGGAGTAGGTGTGTGATATTAATGCTCAGCCAGTGAAAAGAGCAGTGGTTTTCTGCAAATTGAATCATAAACACACATGAAAACATAAAACTCCTACACAATATTCATGGACACAACCTCCATCAGCTACCGCAATACGACACTGATACCCAGCATGGGGAGGGGCCTCTAATGATGATTACATGACCTATCTGTGAAAAATGACCTTTGTCTCGCCACAAAGCAGAAGAAGGCTATTGTAATGACCACATCTGTTTAGCTATCAGCAGTCACATCTTCAAAACACAAATATATAATATATAGAATAGTGCAAAAGTTTGAGGTAAAATCAAATTTGGAAGGCAATGTAGTGTTTAGAGTAGTTTTTTGTTTGTTTGTTGTTTTTTGCTGATGGATCAGCATAAAATTGAATTTTTAATTCTAAGCTTTCCTATTGCAATAAAAGTCAAATGTGAGACTTTAAATAAACTAACCAATTATTGACTGCATAATAAAATAATGTATTTTTAAAGGTGCAAAGTGGCCATACACTTTAGTTCTCTATATTTAATTATAATATTAGATAATTAGTATTTTCCATTATTGTTCAAAATATTAAATATTCTTTTTTTTCAGTTTGTCAGGTTTTTTCACAATTATCTCCTAAAGTGGGCACGTTTCTTTGCACAGAGCATCAACAATATTAATTTGCTGCATTACAAATTGAGCAGGCCAGTCGTCTGAGGGGCAGGGTTGATGGCTGGTTCATGTGCATTTTCAGTGAGAGAGCAGTTGGGGTGGCATTCAGGCCTTTGCAGTTGTTTAGCGAACTTCATTAATGTAATGTGAAAAAGTTTCAGCATGTACTCTGTAAAATGCAGTGAGTGAGGGAGTAGATCAGGGGTGGCCAAGTTCGGTCCTTGAGAGCCACATTCCTAACAAGCCTTTCATTGGATTCAGGTGTGTTGGAGCAGGGAGACAACTAAGAGTGTCAGGAATGTGGCTCTCAAGGACCGAACTTGGCCACCCCTGGAGTAGATGGATGAATGACTCCATCTCCTCAAGTTTATCAACACGATAACTCAAAACAACAAATGCAACTAAATAAAAAGGGCAAATCATAAATATAAACTGATTGTATGTTGGTTAGCTTTGATGCACCAGAATAATCAATGAAGCAACATGATATTACTTATGGAATATACCATAGACCTGTCTGCCACCTGCTGGACATTTCTGGGACTACTACAAGAAACAATCTTACTCCAGTCAAGGGTCACGGGGGTGGTGCTTATCCCAGCAGTCATAGGGCAAGAGGCGGGGTTTACCCCGACCATGACACCAGTCTATCACAGGTTATCAGCATGTGCATGATGGAAATTAGCATGTGCTGTTGAAGTTACATGTAGCTTGATATAAAGCTGTCAGTTTATTTCATTTGCAAAGCCTAGATCTAAGCCTCAACTTAGGGGCCACCAAACCCTCTGCTGCTTGTAAGGAAAAAAATACATCAGTTATTTCTACAGTATATTTTCTGAAATACTGCTAGAAAAAAAACATCTTTATCAATGTAGTTTATACACAATATCAAAATAAAACAACAACACCCCAGATTTATGATAGTTGTAATACCACACAGCTTGATCCAAGATTCTTTGATTTATTATGAAGAAGTGGGAAACTCATCTTTGTTGTGTTTGCTGATTAATAACATCACTTTATCACAATGTACGTCTCGGTTCACAGGTATGACACTCTGACTCACACTTTGAAAAAAAGCTCTGCAAAAAAAAATAACCCTTTGAAACTAAGTTTGACGTCTTTGCAGCATTCATCATGTCTGTTGTGGCGACAAATGAACAGTAAAACAGGCTCCAACAGATACAGTATGAATTTAAACCAGGGTTTTCAGGAGGATCACTTTATACTCTGACAGTCACGAGAGACTGTGGGAAGCCTGTCTGGAGCTCTGGGGTTGGCTGTGTACATATATATGTGCGCACGTGCGTTATACTAACTTCACACATACACACACACACATTCTGCTTGCCAAAACAAGTATATATCTTGGCCTGCTGTTTAGCCAGTCAACATTACGTTCAACCGCAGGTCAGGAGTGCTCAGACCCAAGGCCGCCCACTCCCGTGGAATCATGAGAGTGGGCGGGTTTGTGTTTGTCAGAAGGAACTCTCCTGATGGTTATTACGAGCTTTGTAGTTACAGAGGAAGGAAATCAGATTAATGTTGTTTTGTAGTTTTGCACCTGACATTTTGGAATTGCGTGTACGAAAGACACGCATCGGCATTTAAACTTACAGCGATGCTGCTCCAGTTAGTTATATTTATCAATAGGGTGTCAAAGCCCAACCTCTCATCCATGGGTAAGGAATGGGGTAAAGTATTGCCTATTGGGGTGAAATACGGTGGGGACCTTGTGTGCCCCATGGCTGCTAGGGCAACTATGAAGGCCCAACGGGAACACTGAACTCGAGATGGCAAGAAGTCTTCAACAGTGGATCAGGTGGATGAGGTGATACGTTATCACCCAATGGCTATGAAGGCTGCAGCAAGTCCTTACTCTGATCGTCTGGGACTTCTCAGCCATCAGACCAGGCTAAGGATCTGTCAAGGACCATGTGTTTGTCACACAGCATTCCTACATTAAACAAACCCACATACAGGCGTCTCTAGATGAAACCTAGATGAAGATATTCTACACTGCTCTCCACACACACAAGTCTTCTGGCAACTGGCAAAGAGTGACAGGGGCAGGATTGTCCATCTACAAGATCCTTAGTTCTGACCTGGCATGGAAACAGCAGATTTGTGATTCAGTCACCAGACACTTAGAAGAAGAAGGAGGATTTTTCAACAGCTGCATCTGTGACTAAGCAGCCCTATTTAGGATCCGCTGTGCTCACCCTGAAAAGGGAGAGGGCTAGAAAAGCTGCGCTAAACATAGTCTGCTTCGTCTTAACCTGTCTGGATTACCATGTCCAGAGGGTCACCAGCTCTGCAGTAGAAAAACAAAAATACAAGTGATGAAATTTGGTATGTGTAACATACGAACCTTGATGGATAACAAAAAGTCAGGCCGACCTCAAAGAGCTCTCATCTCTCACAAACTCCAAAAACTTGACCTTGACTTCATCACCTTAAGTGAAATAAGAAGAACAGAAGAAGGCCAGCTACAGGAGGAGCAAGGGGCTACGCTTTCTTCTGTGGAAAGGGCTTCCTGAGAAGAAACAATGAATACACGATGTCGGTTTCACCATCAAAAATCCTCTATTTCAATTCAATTTTCAATTTATTTTCCTTTATATAGCGACAAATCACAACAGAGTTGCCTCAAGGTGCAACAGTGGTAAGGAAAAATTCCCTCTGAAGAAGAAACCTCAAGCAGACCAGACTCAAAGGGGTGACCCTCTGCTTGGGCCATGCTACAAACATAAATTACAGAAATAATTCACAGAACAATTCACGGATGAATATACAAGAATTGCTGTTGGTGCACAGGACAGGAGGGTCGCCAACACAAACACAACTCCCATCTCTGGATGGAGCTGCACCTTAAACAGAGAAAAAACAGAATCAGGCATCAGAAAGACAAAAAATACTGTATAATTTGCCAGCATTAATCAACAAGAAAAACAGAAGAAATACTAAGGTGACCACCGGCCAATAGCCTTAAGCTTCACTAAAAGACCCAAAATTTAGGTGAAGTTGAGGCAGCGGCCCGCTCCAATTACTAATAACATGAATTAAAAGAGTAAAAAGCGTAAAACACAACTGTACCAGTATGCTAGCCATATGAAAGGGAAAAGAAGTGTGTCTTAAGTCTGGACTTGAAAATCTCCACAGAATCTGATTGTTTTATTGACGCAGGGAGACCATTCCACAGAACATGGGCACGATAAGAGAAAGCTCTGTGACCCGCAGACTTCTTATTCACCCTTCTTATTCAGTCCTGCACCCTGAGAACGTAAAGCCCGGGCTGGTACGTAAGGTTTAATTAGGTCAGCTAGGTAGGGAGGTGCCAGTCCATGAATAATTTTATAGGTTAGTAGCAGAACCTTAAAATCTGACCTCACTGGGACAGGAAGCCAGTGAAGAGATGCCAAAATAGGTGTAATGTGCTCAAACTTTCTGCTTCGTGTCAAAGGTCTGGCTGCAGCATTCTGAACCAATTGGAGAGCCCTAATGCTAGACTGCGGTAAACCAGAAAATAGAACATTGCAGTAGTCCAATCTAGAAGAGATGAACACATGGATCAGGGTCTCAGCATCAGCCATAGACAGGATGGGACGAATCTTCGATATATTTCGCAGGTGGAAGAAAGCAGTCCTAGTAATATTTCTAATATGGAGGCCAAAGGACAACGAAGGATCAAAAATTACCCCAAGGTTCCTCACTTTGTCAGTGTGATGTATGACACACGAGCCTAGGCTGAGTGTTAAGTGGTCAAATTGATGCTGATGTCTCACTGGACCAAGAACCATCATTTCAGTCTTTTCAGAGTTTAAAAGTAGGAAGTTTCTAGACATCCAACTTCTCACTGCCGCAAGGCAATCTTCTAAGGATTTTATGTGAACGAGATTACCAGCAGTTATCGGCATATATAACTGAGTATCATCTGCATAGCAGTGAAAGGTAATCCCAAAACGTCGCAATATGTGCCCAAGGGGTGCTATATAAAGGGAGAAAAGCAGGGGGCCTAAGACAGACCCCTGCGGAACCCCAAATTTCATGTCACTAAGGTTAGAGGTAGTGTTACTGTACAAAACACAGTGAGAACGACTGGTCAAGTATGACGTCAGCCATGCAAGGGCACTCCCAGTAATCCCAAAATGATTTTCCAGCCTATTGAGTAGAATATGATAATCCACTGTATCAAATGCAGCACTGAGATCTAACAGCAGCAGAACCGTAGTGGTGTCCGAATCCATTGTAAGCAGAAGATCATTCACCACTTTAGTGAGAGCCGTCTCTGTATAATGATATTTTCTAAAAGCAGACTGCAGTGGCTCAAAGTCTATGAGCTGCCGTGACACCACTTATTCCAAAATTTTAGAGCAAAATGATATATTTGATATCGGCCGATAGTTTTTCAATACACTAGGGTCAAGATTAGGTTTCTTAAGTAATGGTTTAATCACTGCAGATTTGAAACATTTAGGAACAGATCAAGAAGTTAAAGAAAGATTAATAATTTCCAGCACAATCGGCCCAAGAGTGGGCCGCAGGTCCTTAAACAGTTTTGTTGGTATAGGATCAAATAAACAGGCTGTGCTTTTTGTTGACGTCACGAGTTTCGTCAGCATGTCTAGAAAAATACTATCAAATTCTGTAAATCTAGGTAATACCTCAGTAGTGGCACCCACCTCAATAGCAGGGTGTAGTGGCTGGGTTAAGGCATGCTGGGATATGTTCAACCTAATGTCATCTATTTTCTTCTCAAAGTAATCTAGGAAATCTTGTGCTGTAAAAGGAGTGCGAGCTACAGGTGGTTTTCCATGAATAAGTGTTGCCACCGTGTCGAACAAGAACTTTGAGTTATGCTTGTTTTTGTTGATCAAATCAGAGTAATAGGTCCGCTTTGTAGCCAATAATGCATGCTTATAGTCTAAGACAGCATCACGCCACGCAAGGTGGAATACTTCTAATTTTGAACGATGCCATTTCTGTTCTAGACCTCTTGCTTTATGCTTGAGGTCACGCAGGTAATCACTGAACCAAGGTGACTGCGATTTGGGGGAGCGCGGTTTCAACACAGGTGGTGCAATCATGCCAAGTGTCATTTTGAGCACTGAGTTTAAACTATCCACAAGTCTGTCTACTGACTGGGTATTTGTCAAAAGTGAGGCTAAGACATCAGGCAGTCTAGCTTCTAGTTCAGTCTTAGTTGAGGAGTTGATGCATCGCTGCAGTGATAAATAAGGTTGTTGTTCTACTAAACACGGCAGCGAAACTGTAAACTTAATAAGTGAGTGATCAGAGACCACTGATGTAAGAGGCATGATGTCAATATTCGTGACAGCAATACCACGTGCGAGAACCAGATCCAGGGTATTTCCACTAATGTGCGTCGAATCCCGAATGCATTGCCAAAATCCTAATGCATCCACAATTTCCATAAATGATTTGCAGAGGGGATCAGAAGGCTTATTTATATGAATGTTAAAGTCACCAATGATCAGAATGTTATCTGCTCTAGTTGTCAAGTTAGAGATGAACGAACCAAATTCATCTAAGAATTCAGAATATGGGCCAGGAGGCCTATACACAGTGACAAAGTAATTCAGCTGATTTTTATTCTTCTGACCTTGGCAATGCGTAATATCCTGAGCGGAGAGGAGAATCAGATGCTCAAACGAGTTATATTTGTGACCCCTAACAGCTAATAAGCTAAACCTAGATTTATAAATAAGAGCAACACCCTCGCCTTGCTTCGCAACATGAGGGACGTGACTAAATGTATATGCTGGTGGGCAGGCTTCATTTAAGGGGAGGACAGCTGTGGGTTTAAGCCAGGTTTCACATAACCCAATCATATCTAAGTGATGATCAATAATTAAATCATTAATCAATAATGATTTTGAGGACAGTGATCTTATGTTAATGAGACCCAGTCTAAGGACCTCAGTGGGGTTGACAGTTGAACTGTTTGGGTTTAGGGGTGGTTCCAGAGTTGCATATATAAGATGCCTAGAAGTAGGTTTAGGTTTGAGACATTCCACGCGCGTTGTAGGTAGCAGACATGAAATCTTTGCTATTACTGGAACCACCACTGGGCCATCTTCAATTTCAACATGATCCAATGTAGTAATGGGTATTAAGTTTGCAAAGCATATCCCTCTATGATTTTTATGGACATGTCTATGGGAGCAGGCCACAGTCTCAACTTGTTGTATTTCCCTCCCTGGCAGATAAACTGCACTATCACCATAGTGGATTTTCTGCACTAATTTCCCCGTTAAGCTAATGGATTCCACACCCACATTTGTCATAAGCCTTGCAGGGTCTCTAATCACCTGCTCCGTGGCCTGCTGTAGATTTCTAATGTTACCCTCCCTGTAGAGCTCTATCTATGTTCGCAGACAAGATGGCGGCGCCTTCCCCAGTAGGGTGGAGGCCATCCGGCATCAGCAGGCCATGGCGGCCCCAGAACGAAGGCCAGTTATCAATAAAGCTAAAGACTTGCTGTTGACAAAACTGCCCCAGCCACCTATTTAATGATGTCAGCCTGATAAACGCCTCATCAGTACCCCGGGAGGGGAGGGGACCAGAGACTATTAATCAATGCTGACACATCTTTCTGGCAAGGTCACAAGTCCTCTCTATGTCCATTTTTGTGACCTCTGAGTGCTTCATCCTGATATCATTGGTGCCGACGTGAATAACTATGTGACTCATGTCATGTTCCTTTGTCTCTCCTTCCAAAACTGAATGCAATTCCAGTGGGTCTCACTGGACGACTGATGACATGCTTCATCCAACTTGCGAGCGAATGCCGTGCCACCATCATCAATGCATATCAGCCCAGTCTCATGTTTTTTTTTTCGTGCTCCTGTGACGAAATGAGTCAAATTTTCATGACAGGGCGTTTTTTAAACTCACTATTACTAACCCTACTCCTACCCCCAACCCTAACCTTAACCATAACCTAATCTTACTCTTTCCCCCCCACCCTAACCATAACCACCCGACCCCCCCCCCCCCCCCCCCCGCTTCACTTTTAATTTTGTGCAGCCATCACGGAATGAATTAGTGCCAAAAATGAGGCGCTTTTTGTCACAATATCACAAACCAATACATTAATGTATATTTCGTACTGCTGAATCACGACTTGCCATGAGACCAGGTTGTGCATATGCACCAATACTTGCCGCTGGCCATGAAGAGAAGAAAACCTTCTACACAAAACTTGACACCATTCGAACTGCGATCTCAGCATCTGACAAGATCATCTACCTTGGCGGCTTCAATGGGCGAGTCAGAAAGGACCACCAGCTGTGGAACTGAACCACTGGGAGAAACAGAGTAAGTGCAATGTCAACAGTAACCTGCTTCATACCAATTCAATTTCAGTTCAGTTCAATTTATTTCATTTATATAGTGCCAAATCACATCAAAGCTGCCTCAAGGTGCTTCACACGAGTAAGGTCTAACCATACCAAATACTGTGAACAAAACAGAAAATGTGTGCATGTGTTTCTATTTTTCTGGTGCATTGTGTGTAATGTACTCACCAAGTGCACCAAACATGATCTCATCATCATTAACACAATCAAGTCTCTTTCCAACACCCTCATTCAAAGCATTAGCACCTGCTCAACTACATCACTGTCCAAAAGCTTGACCAGAAAAATGCCTTGTCCACCAAGGCAATGAGTGGTGCAGATGAATGTTTGACAGATCATCATCTGATCTGCTCCAGGATCCAGCTAAACATCTGCCTTAAGAGCAGGCCTGGACACTGCAAAACTGTCAAAAGATTCAACATCACCAAGCTCAAAGACCCAGAAACAAAAGCAAAGTATCAACAGTGCCTGATGAAAGAACTCCAACAAAGTACTCCATCCCAGCTCCTAATCACTGGGAGTAGCTCAAGACAGCCATAACAACAGGCTGCCATGAAATACTGGGACACCAGAAGAGGAAGCACCAGAACCGGTTTGTTGAGAATAACGAAATCCTCCAACAGCTCATCAACCAGAAGTGAAAACCTTGTTAACCCCCAAAACGTGAATCAGTTGCAAATTGTGAATTATCCACAAACTCTTAATTGTAAAATGTGAATACTGAAAAAATATCTCCCAAAACGTGAATGTGGGTCTCACAAAACATCAATATCATTCATGATATATATGTATTTTTTCAGCTTAAGTAGTTTATGGATTTCAGTTTACGGATCCGTAAAGTGTGTTCAATCAGGGCTAAAACAGGGATGGATCATTGCCCATATGCTATTCATCTTCGTTGTCGCAACAGTCCTCCACCTGATCAAGGACAAGGTCCCACCATTAATTGACATTATGTACAGAACAGATGGAAAGCTCTTCAACCTGAGCAGATTAAGAGCCAAGAAGAAAATCACCATCACTTTGCTCCTGTACTTCCAGTGTGCCAACAACAGTGATATGTCATCTTTTATGGAAGAGGGTATTCAGAAACTCCTTGAAATCTTTGATGAAGCCTACATCAAGCATAGTCTTCATATGTGGAGAAGGCCTTCAGCTGGCTATGCACCCGTGTTTTCAACAACAGAGACCTACCACCACCTGATGACTCTCATGTGATTCCACCAACATTAACTAAGGACAATCCTCTGCATCAAACTACCATACCAACATCAGCATCCTGGCTGAAGCCAAGCTCCAGAGCATCAAGTGTGTCATCATCAAGGTTACCCCCCAGTATCTTGCTAACAGACAATAAATAAATAAATAAATATATTTAAAATTGACTTCCTTGGAGGAGAAAATAATGCAACATTATTAGATGTTTTTTGGTGCATGATTCCAGTCCTTGTGAGATTAATGGTTTGACAATATCCCGACCGATAATTTCCAAAAACGTACCGCTTGTTGTGAACGTGTAGGAACACGGACCCACAACAGGGGGCGTAAATGAACGGGCAATGGATAAGCCAAAACAGTAACAATTTAATGTTATGACATGCACAACGGAATACAGACAAAACAGGTTTGGAAAAACAGTCAATTATACGTTGAGTGACGTGTGGGCAGGCTCGAGGATAGGAGACGTCCGTCCAGAAATGAGCCGGATCCCACACGGCTTCCACCACCAGCGGATCTGAAGAACACCGGAGCCGCCAAGTCCTGGGTCCCCAGGTGGCCACCGTCTCCAGCTGTCAGACCTGGTACTGCTGGCAGAGAGAACAGAAACAATGCAGGTGAGTGTGAGTTCGCACACTCAGTAATTCTTCAGTCTGTGTCCTGTAAGGAGGGAGAACCTCCACCTCCAATAACACACTCGTACAGCTCCTAGAAAACCACTTATCTGGTTGGGGTGTGAGGCGAAGCCGTCGCAGTCCACACCAAATGCCAATGCAGCAGATAAGGACACGTCGCAGGAAAACGGCTGTAAATGAGATCAGACTCTTGTTCTATGGATGCAGCAGAGAAGTTACCTTTAGGGTAGCTGATTTCTCGGCGGGGAGGTGGAGTTGCAGTCCGGCCTTTATGGTGATGATGTTGAGTAGTGGATGAGTGACAGCTGGTACAGATGATGAGTGACAGCTGTCACTCCCGGTCGCTCCGACACCCTCTCGTGCTTGAAGCCCGCACTTCAAGCAGGGCGCCATCTTGTGGTGGTGGGCCAGCAGTACCTCCTCTTCAGCGGCCCACACAACACCACTTTGTGCGTGGTACAGTGCAAGCAACCAAATACTGGCAGCCTCATGGCCCAAGAACACACAATGTGTAGCCAACCAGTGTCCTCATCCCAGATGATCACAGGGTGTGTACGTGCCTGATTGCCCGGTGTTTCGTTTGGGGTGTTGCAGTCATGGCGTAATTATCACTTAATTACCTGGGCTGGTGGCAGTGGACAGGTTTATCTTTACACTATAGAACGGAATACTAGTTAATGTTATGGAAACCTGTATTAATTACCCTGGCACCTCCCCCTTTCCACCCCTCCACCCTTGCCTCTCCCCTTCCTTTTCTCCCTATGGCACCATAACATCTATGTGGGAATACTGTTATAAAATCTGTTTTGACATTTCACAGTCTATTTCTACTCTAATGTGTAAAAGACACTCACTGTTATTTTATTCTGTCATCTATTTATAATTTTTTTTCCCTAAGAATTACACTGGGGAACAATATTTTCAACATCTTTGCTTCTTGAGAAACAGTTGAGATTATAATATCAAGGCTGAATGCAAAAATATGTTGTAATTTCAGATTTGTTATATTAAGTAGTAGGATATGTCATCACATGAAACTGCAGTTAACTGTATATGTGTTAATTCAACTGAGACAACTTGAATGAATGAATGAATGAATGCATGCATTTATTCGATGCACACACAGACTCAACAAAAGACTCACAAAAAGCAATTTCACTGCTTTGTGCAGCCAAAAGGGTGTAGGCAGAAGCAAAACATTACAAACAACCACCCCTTTTAACATACAAAATTTAAAATATACAACAACATCATGCTGTTGTTCAACATCAGCATTCTTCCAAAAAACATCTGAAAATGTGGGTAGCTTTAATAGCCTGCCTGCTGTCTAACCTGACTAACCCCTAAAACACACCAAGCGTTGTTGACCTGTTGTGTAATATGTTTTTGTTCCATCCTCTGCATGTCTTCATAACCAGAGTGTGTATCCGGAGTCCATATTGCTTTGTTGCTGGTTTGTCCTTGATTTTGGGGCTTCTACAATTAATAAGTACTCTGCAGAGTAATGTGAGTTTGTTTCTTCATCTGTGTAACCCCTTCTAAGCCTGTATATCCCATCAATGGGAAATTTCACTTTTTATTTGTGAGATACTGACAAGCCAAAATGAGGTAAATGGTAGGGGGTTAATCGTGTTTATTTAACGGCTGACTGGATCCTTGTCATTTGATTGGTGCTTTGTATGGCAGATGACATGGATTAATTGGTCCCATTTGTGTTGCATTGCATTTAGAGTACAGTTTGGTTCCATTTAGAGTGCAAATTTAGTTCCATACGTTTGATACTATTGCACTCTGCACAGGTGCACACACACACACACCCACATGCAAGCGCGCACACATGCATGTGCTCGCACATGCTCTCATGCACACATGCTTGTGGGCGCACACAGACACACACACAGACAACACTTGCACACACACACACACAACAAATCCACTGCGCTCTCTGGAGGCTGTTAGCAGGAAAAAAGAATGAAAAGCTGGACTAATTTCTGATGTGATTTTTTTTTTTCGCTGCGCTGAGGATGTACACAGTCTTTTTTGGTAGTACATGCGCGCACAAGTGCCGACCCGGTTGCGTGTGTGTGTGCACGTGCGACGACACAATGATTTGATTGCGCTAACTGATGCTGCTGATTCTTGTAACGCACACACACACACACACACACACACAAAATCCACTCCACTGTAAGCCATCTGGATGCATGAAGAGATGTTCAGATGAAAAGCTGACATCATTTTTGGCTGCACTGAGGATCTACACAAAGTCTTCTTTTTTTTTAAATGGAAATCCGAAGTCAGTGCACAGCATCACGTCACAATTTGGACTTTAGCAGCAGTGGAACACCAAAATGTAAGTCCCTTTTCTGTTGTTTATAAATTCATGAAATATTAAATGACAAGGATCTATTTTAACCGTTATATAAAACAAATAATGAATTTTTTTTTACATTCTTTCAATGGAACGAATATTTAATTTGGTGAAAGCTGGAACAAACCATTCAACTCAGCTTCGCCTCATTGAATGGTATGTTCCAGCTTTCACCTCATGAAATATTTGTACCACTGAACTCATAAACATTCATTATTTGTATATTATTGTTGTTATTTCTGATTTTGTTGTGCTGTAGTCCACACACAAAGCCTACAATTAAGTCTAGGTTGAACAATATGGATGAAAGGCTGGTGGCTGTGTTAGTTGTTAAAGTGTGTATCTCTGGAAAATGAAATGTCAAATGAGCCGACTATTAATTAATTATTAATATTAATTTATTTATTTATTGATGCCATATGTCCTGAGAAATTAAGTCATAAACATGGGAAAATTAGCATGATTTCATCTGCTGCTGATAAACGCTCAGAAATGTTAGCCTGTCAGAAAAGGTGACTTCAGTGGCATCATGTGAGGGACATTATTGAAACGAATAGGAAAGCCAGATTTTTTTGCATCTCAAAATCTGTGTTTTTAACATCTCTTTAATCTTAACATGAGAGACATGCCGTGGACACTGGACTTGCCCCAAGATCTGCTGAAGAGGTTACAATTTGCCAAAGAACACACTGACTGACCTAAAGAGAAATGGTGCAACATTTTGTGGACTGGTGCAAGAAAGATTGTTCTTTGTGAGGTCTAGAGGCCACAGACAGTTTGTCAAATGACCCCCAAAAACTGAATTCAAGCCACAGTACACTGTGAAGATAGTGAAGTCTGCTGGAGAAAGTATCATGTTATGGGGATGTTTCTCATACTATGGTGTCGGCCCTATTCATTACATAACAAGGATCATAGATCAGTTGAATACATCAAAATGCTTGAAGAGGTCATTTTGCCTTTAGTCGAAGAGGAAATGCCCTTGAAATGGGTGTTTCAACAAGACAATGACCCCAAACATACCAGCAGGTGAGCAGCATCTTGATTCCAGACCAACAAGATTAAAGTTATGGAGTGGCCAGCCCAATCCTAGGACCTTAATCCAATAGAAAACTAGTGGGTAACATCAAAAATGCTGTTTCTAAGACAAAACCAAGAAATGCAGATGAAGTGTGGAATTTAGTCTGCTGGTCCTGTGCTGGAATACCTGTTCACATGTGCCAGACATTGGTCAACTCCATGACTCACAGATATGAAGCAGTTCTCAGAAACAGTAGTTATACATCTAAATATTAGTTCAGTGACTCAGAAGAAAGATAAGTCTTCAAGCAATTTTCAGTTTATACAGTAAATGTTTGAGTTTGTAAAGAAAAATGCAGACAGTTATTTTTTTGAACAGCCTAATATTCCCTTTTCTTCACTTTCTGTAAAGTAATAACAAAGTTGATCATTTTTTCTTCATGTTTTGATTTGAATAGAATGTGCAGTGTTCACAATGCATGTGTGTGTGTGAAAATAAAAGGTATTATAAGGATTTTGAGCTTTACTCACTTTTTAAACACACTGCTATTATTTTGAACACAACTGTCAATGGCTGTGTAACGTCTTTAATGAGCTGTCTCAGAGTAAATCATATGGGGGTGATGACCAACGCCGATTTTGATTAAATTTTCACCATATACCCAGAGGTGTCAAATCCAGCTTCAGAAAGTAAAAACCCTCCCATGTGTTCTTCTACCTGTGCACGTAAAAACAGGTGATCTCAATAAATTAGCTCATCCACCTGCCTGAAAAGCTGAACTAATTACAATCAGCTGGTTTATTGGGAAGATGGAACAAATATGTGGCTGGACTTTTACTTTCTGAAGCTGGATTTGACACCTCTGCATATATCCTTCAAGTAGATTTTTAACATCTCTTTAATCTTAACATGAGAGACATGCCATGGACATTGGACTTGCCCCAAGCTGTTTAACAGTGTTATCTGCAAAACGGCTCAATGACTGTGAACGGACAAATGACAGATGAAAACACACATATGCAATGATCAGTGATCGGATCTTTACTGACCTTCATGTATTCCTTTAATTTGGATGTTTTTAAAAGGAGATAATGACCTTGGAACTGCTGCAGCAGTGATATTCTACAGTTATGTTCAACATAATAGCAGTGTGTTTAAAAAAGTGAGTAAAGCTCAAAATTCTTAAAATAGCTTTTATTTCCATATATTGGGAATATTGCACATTCAATTCCAAATCAAAACATTAAGAATTTTTTTTTATCAAATTTGTTATTACATTACAGAAAGCGAAGAAAAGGGAATATTAGGTTGTTCAAACAAATAACAGTCTCTGCATTTTTCTTTCTGTGACCCTTATTTACACCCTTACAGGTGACTCTTATTTAAAGAAGAAGACAGCAAATGTTGTCCATGCTGGCTGTAGTGCATTTTTTTCTGAAAATTTGAGTAAAATGTCATTCCAAACATTGTTCAGAAGAACAGCGTACTTTGATTAAAAAGTTGATTGGAGAGGGGAAAACATATCAATAATGCCAGAAAATGATGGGCTGCTCAGCTAAAGTGATCTCAAATTCTTTAAAATGGCAACAAAAACCAGAAACATGTGGAAGAAAGCAGAAAACCACCATTCAAATGGATCAAAGAATAGCCAGAATGGCAAAGACTATGATCAGCTCCAGGGTGATCAAAGAATGTCTAAAGTTCCTTGTGGGTACAATTAGAAGATACCTATGTGAAGCCAAGCTATGGACAAGAAGCCCCCACAATATACCATTGTTGAAAAAAAAAAGATCTGCTGAAGAGGTTACAATTTGCTAAAGAACACACTGACTGACCTAAAGAGAAATGGTGCAACATTTTGTGGACTGGTGCAAGAAAGATTGTTCTTTGTGAGGTCTAGAGGCCACAGACAGTTTGTCAAATGACCCCCAAAAACTGAATTCAAGCCACAGTACAGTGTGAAGATAGTGAAGTCTGGTGGAGAAAGTATCATGTTATGGGGATGTTTCTCATACTATGGTGTTGGTCCTATTCATTACATACCAAGTGTTGTAATGTGAATGTTATACTGTTTTAATTCAGACAGTTAGATTAGGCCACCAGGGGTCCTCGGGGTCAAGTATAAATAGATAGCATGTATGCTGTCAGTGTGTAATGAGTGATGCAGCAAGTGTTCAATAAAGTGGAACCTGTGCAGTTGAAGAAGTGGCACTTTATTACATTGGCGACGAGGATGGGATCAGTTTAAGAGTTACAATGGCAACATACGGAAAGACTGGAGAGTTTGACCCGGAGGCAGATGACTGGCAGCAGTATGTGGAACGGCTGGAATTCTACTTTGCTGCAAATAAAATCACCGACGCCGAACAAAAGCGGGCCATCTTCCTGAGTACACGTCAACCTGACTTGTGACTATGTGACCATGACTTATGTCAACCTGGTAAGCCGAGAGATAGGTCCCTTACAGATTTACTGAAACTGTTGACTGACCACTTTGCACCGAAATGCAGCATTATAGTGGGGAGATTTAAGTTTCATTCAAAAGTTAGAGATCACGGCCAATCAGTTGCTGCGTTTGTAGCTGAACTGAGGAGACTTTCTGAGCACTGTGCTTTTGGGACAACTTTGGATGACATGCTAAGAGATAGACTGGTGTGTGGCATTAATGACAACCACATCCAATGCCGGTTGCTTTCAGAACCAGATACTAAAATGACTTTGGAGAGGGCACTGGAATTAGCGACAGCCATGGAAACCGCCATGAAAGATGTAGCGCAGTTACAGCAGAAAGCAGTAGACGAGGTGGTGCACAAAGTGCAGCCAGTGGCCTCGGACCAGAAGCCGCATGTGACGTGTTTTAGATGCGGAGGAACACACACCGGCGGACTGCCGTTTCGCAGAGGCAGTTTGCCTTAATTGCTGCAAGAAAGGACATTTGGCCAGAAAATGCCGCAGTGCGAGACAGCCCAAACAGAACAGATTTAGCACACGAGGGGCAGCACACATGTTGGAGGAAAACGAAGAGGAGCAGCCAGAATACACTCACATGCTGCACAATCTGAGAGAAAATAGAGTGGAGTCATACAGAGAACAACTGTCAGTGAATGGGCATGACATCACATTTGAAATTGACATGGGGGCAGGCTTGATGATAGTGAATGAGAGAACATACAGGCAGATAGGGTGTGGAAGACTCCATCCTGCAAAAATAAAACTGTACACCTACACAAGAGACAGAGTGGATGTGTTAGGCAAGATGTATGCAAATGTCATATACAAGGGACAGACAAAGCAGTTGCCTTTGCTGGTGGTTAAAGGGGAGGGCCCAAACCTAATGGGGAGAGATTGGCTCAAGGCAGTGAGACTAGACTGGACAGCCATATTCAAACTCCAAGTAGGACATCAGTAAGAGTTGGAGGCTCTTCTCTCACAACACCAGGAGGTGTTTAAAGGTGAGCTAGGCACACTAGTTGGGGCTACAGCTAAAATCTATGTGGACCCAGAGGCCAAGCCTTGTTACTTTAAAGCTAGGCCCTTGCCATATGTGCTCAAAGAGAAAGTTGAAACCGAACTGACCAGGCTACAGAATGAAGGTATCTTAGAGTCTGTTAGCTTTGCTGAGTGGGCAGCCCCAATAGTCCCCATAGTCAAACCAGACAAAAGCATAAGGATATGTGGTGACTATAAAGTTACAGTAAATCTGGTATCAAAGCTGGATAACTACCCAATCCCAAAGACAGAAGACTTGCTGGCAGTGCTGGGAGGAGGGCAGAAGTTCACCAAACTGGACATGTCTCAGGCTTACCAGCAGCTACCACTGGAGGAAAATTCCAAGAGATTCACAACAATAAACACACATCGTGGACTGTTACCAGTACACCAGGCTGCCCTATGGGGTGTCCTCAGCCCCAGGCATTTTTCAGCACACCATGGACAACTTACTACAAGGACTTCCTCCTTCCTCAGGTGGTGGTGCGAGTAGACGACATACTTGTGACTGGGAAGGACGATGCTAGCCATCTGCAGAATTTAGGGACAGTACTGTCCAGACTGAATGCAGCAGGACTCCGTCTTAAGTGAGAGAAATGCATTTTCATGGCGCCAGAGGTGGTGTATCTGGGCTACAGAATAAATCATGCAGGGATTCAGCCAGTGGCAGACAAAGTTGAGGCTATTGCAAATGCAGCTGCACCGACAAACCAGACACAGCTGAAGTCATTCCTGGGAATGCTGAATTATTATCATCGCTTCTTGCCTAACGTGGCCACTGTGCTGGAGCCTCTGCATGAACTCCTCAGAAAAGGAGTGCCATGGAAATGGGAGAAACGCCACAGTAGCGCTTTTGATGCAGCGAAAAAGTGCCTTCAGTCTGAGCAACTGTTGGTGCATTTTGATGACACAAAACCCCTCTACCTGTCCTGTGATGCATCCCCATATGGTGTGGGAGCGGTGTTATCCCACCGGCTCCAAGACGGCACAGATAGGCCCATAGGATACATGTCGCGGTCTTTGTCATCAGCAGAACATGGCTACTCTCAACTGGAAAAGGAGGCTCTGGCGATAATATCCACCAGTACCTGTTTGGAAAACATTGTACCATAGTCACAGACCACAAACCGCTTCTGGGTCTTTTGGGAGAGCATAAGGGCATCCCACAGCAGGCGGCTGCCAGAATGCAAAGATGGGCATTGATACTTGCTGCCTATGAATACACCTTGGAGTATAAGGAGGGCTCAAAACATGGAAATGCCGATGTGTTGAGCAGACTTCCTCTGCCAAGCTCTCCCATGGCCACCCCCCGGGAGGGGGAGGTGGTGATGCTTATGGAACACATGAATGGCACACCGCTGCAGGTCAAGCAGATCCGCGACTGGACCCGGAGAGACCGTGTACTGTCAAGAATACAGCAGTGGCTGATGCAAGGCTCTTGGCCTACAACATGCACAGATCCAGAGCTCCAGCCCTACATAAGATGACAGCATGAACTGAGCATGGAGGATGGGTGTATACTGTGGGGTAGTAGGGTGATAATACCCCCTCAAGGAAGACAGACCATGATTGAAGAACTACATGAGGCCCATCCAGGAGCCTTAAGGATGAAAATGGTAGCTTGCAGCTATGTGTGGTGGCCGAAAATGGACGCTGACCTTTCAGCAACAGTGCGTAGATGTCACGTTTGTCAGTCCAACCAAGCCTCTCCAGCTGCAGCACCTTTACATTCTGATTGTCATTGATGCCTACTCTAAGTGAATTGAGGCTCATCCAATGCAGGCCATAACATCTGCCGCTACCATAGAAAAGTTCCGAAGCATCTTTGCCACCCATGGAATACCGGCCGTTCTGGTCAGCGACAACGGGCCTAGTCTCGTCAGTGCCGAATTCAAACACTTCCTTACAAAGAATGGCATAAAGCATGTAACCACAGCACCTTATCACCCATCTTCAAATGGCTGTGCAGAGCGTGCAGTATGGGTGTTCAAGGAAGGAATCAAGAAGATGGAGGAGGGGAGTGTGGAGACAAAGGTATCCACATTCCTGTTTAAGTATCAATCAACCCCTCAGCCCACAACTGGGGCCACACCAGCTGAATTTTCTCATGAACAGGAGACTCAGGAGTCTGCTTGATTTAGTTCGCCCTGCACTTGGAGACAAAGTGGGACAGAAACAGGCCACACAGAAAGAATATCACGATAAGCATGCCCGGGACAGAGTATTCACAGAATCGGACCAAGTTTATGTGAGAGGATACTCGGGTCAGAAATAGATTCCGGCAACGCTCATCAAGAGGACAGGGCCAGTTTCATGGAGGGTGAAAACACAGGACGGAAAGGTGGCAAGACGGCATCAGGACCAGATCCGTCCTTGTTACGATCAGGAAGGTATGGAAGCCAGCTTTCAAGAAGAAAGTTTACCAGTAGACCTGGCACCTCCTGAACTGTCGGATCCAGAGCCGGAGCCAGAGCAGCCGGCACCGGAGACAGGTGGCCCAGCGCCCCCTGAACAGTCTCTTGAGGAGGGACCATGTTTCCCAGTTAGATTTAGGAAGGCACCCACTTATCTCAAGGACTACGTCCTTCCAGGGGCACAATAATCCCCGAGGGTGCCTCGAGAAGGGCAGTCTACCCCTGCCTTGTAGTTCAGTCTTTGTTCATGGTTTCTTGAAAAAAAAACCACAAAAAAAAAAACCACAAAACTTTTTGGGGACTTTGGACCTGGGGGAGAAGGGAAAGTTATAATGTGAATGTTATACTGTTTTCATTCAGGCAGTTAGATTAGGCTACCAGGGGTCCTCGGGGTCAAGTATAAATAAATAGCATGTATGCTGCCAGTGGGTAATGAGTGATGCAGCAAGTGTACAATAAAGTGGAACCTGTGCAGTTGAAGAAGTGGCACTTTATTACACCAAGGATCATAGATCAGTTGAATACATCAGAATGCTTGAAGAAGTCCTTTTGCCTTTTGTCAAAGAGGAAATGCCCTTGAAATGGGTGTTTCAACAAGACAATGACCCCAAAAACACCAGCAAGTGAGCAGCATCTTGATTCCAGACCAACAAGATTAAAGTTATGGAGTGGCCAGCCCAATCCTAGGATCTTAATCCAATAGAAAACTAGTGGGTTAACATCAAAAATGCTGTTTCTAAGACAAAACCAAGAAATGCAAAGGAAGTGTGAAATGTAGTCCGCTGGTCCTGTCCTGGAATACCTGTTCACATGTGCCAGAAGGTGGTCAACTCCATGACTCACAGATATGAAGCAGTTCTCAGAAACAGTAGTTATACATCTAAATATTAGTTCAGTGACTCAGAAGAAAGATAAGTCTTCAAGCAATTTTCAGTTTATACAGTAAATGTCTGAGTTTGTAAAGAAAAATGCAGACACTTATTTTTGAAAAGCCTAATATTCCCTTTTCTTCACTTTCTGTAAAGTAATAACAAAGTTGATCAACTTTTCTTCATGTTTTGATTTGAATAGAACGTGCAGTGTTCACAATGCATGTGTGTGTATATGAGAGCTGAACTAATTACAATCAGCTGGTTTATTGGGAAGATGGAACAAATATGTGGCTGGACTTTTACTTTCTGAAGCTGGATTTGACACCTCTGCATATATCCTTCAAGTAAATTGATTAGGAATGGCAAAGTTAGTGAACTTTTCTGAGGGAATGTCAAATTCCCTAGTCAATGTCTTTAATGAGCTGTCTCAGAGAATATCATGCAGGGGTGGCTGGATGACTGACTCTGATTTTGATGAAATTTTCACCATATGCTCTTCAAGTAGATTGATTAGGAATGGCAAAGTTAGTTTTAAGCATCATTTGAGTAAAACAAGGGTACGATCTACTTAAACATGGCCACAATTTGTAAAACATGCACTCAACCCAGACAAAATTACACTAATGAGACACACCTGGGGAGATACAGGAAGAAGGCCATAACAAGAGCAAGAGACAGCACAAGAGACAAGGGACATCAAAATAACGTAGTAGACGGGACAGACGTGTGACAAGCTGCTGTGGGCAATCACAGGACTTGAACTCAGCTGATTGCATCTCTCAAAGTATGTATTTAATGTGTATATGTCATGGACATGAATGAATGAAGCTCTTCAGCATCTCACCATATCATTTAGGTCCTTCAGACTGTTTTCAAGCAAATGCTTCAGAGGAGCATTAGCATGGCTAAAACCTTTCACCTTTCTGGGTGGAAACCCCCCCCAGACGCCCCACCTTTTTAAGCATTTTTTTCTTTTTTAGCCTTTCAGCTTCTGGCAGGCTCCACCCCAAGACCCCCCCTCATTACAGCCCTCTTAACCCTTTGCCACATTAAGCATTTCTTTAATGTAGATGTACATTAATATTCAAAGTTTTCAGCTAGTTGACAGTAGGGCTGTACAATATGGCCAAATTACCATATCTCAATCTTGTCATATCAATATGATATATGATATGACAATGATTTGACACAAAGTGCAGCAACAGTGAAAATTAAACATTAAAACATTAAACAAAACAGTAATAATACCACACTCATTTTGCACTCATCATAAGGTTAGGAAACAGTGCCCTCCAAAAGTATTGGAACACTGGAATTTCACACATTTTAATTTGTTTATGCCATTTTAAATACAAGAAAAACAAAAAAATAAAGAATAAAAATTTCTAACATTATCTTCCTCAAACTCAAACTGAAAGCAAATCTCTAAAACTTGATAAAACCTGTAAATAATAATCAGTTTTATTGCCAGTTTTCTTTAGACAAGTCAGGGGATGGAAACATGAACATTTCCAAGTCATTGAATATGTCTTGGACTTTATTTACATCAATTATGAAGAAATACAAAAGTTACTTTCACCAAAACATCAAATCTAGGCTTTCATCTCAAATGTACTTTCGGTCAAATTGTAGCTGAACTTTCAGGTTTTCTTTTTAAGAAAATCCTCCTCTACACCACTTCATCAGGAACCTGGATTTTAATTTATATCAAGTTGTAGAGATTTGCTTTCAGGCTGAGTTAAGGAAGATAATTTTAGAAAAAAATGTATTTGAAATAGAATAAACAAATTAAAATGTGTGAAATACCAAGTGTTCCAATACTTTTGAGGGCAACTGAGAAACACTGAGGAGCATCTTACATCTTATATACAGTGCAGCAGATAAGAGAATATTTAGAGTGGAATCCTGCAAATGGTGATACAAAAATCAAATTCGGCACAAATAATCCATAGACATGAACTCTTTAAAAAAAAAACTGAGGAGGCAGCCAGGTCGCGGTCAATTGATGAATGACACAGAAGTCAAAATTAAAATTTGCTCCAATCATATAGAAAACTACACCACATTATTTGCCTGATCATAAAGATTCCAAAAAGGTATAGTTTGGACAATCTGTGACTGAATGTTATGGAGTTATGAGGTAAAAGCAGCAAGAATGGTGAGAAAGGTCAATTTCAGTTTGTACAGGGGTCAAAAGTTAAAGTTGCTCCAATTTTGGTAAAAAAAAAAAATTATGCAAATTATTGGTTGAGTTCATCGGGGTTTAAAAATTAACAGTTTGCATCATGTGTCATGCTTAGTTCATGTTACAGGGTAACATATGTCACATGTCATAGAATCCAATGGACATTGACCTTGTTTGACCTTTACTTTGGAGACCAAGCATTCAGCACTGTCAAAACTATTCCATTTATTAATCCTATTAACTCAACCAATAATTTGCATCACTTTTTACCAACATTAGAGCAACTCTTTACCTTTTGACCCCTGTACAAACTGAAATTGACCTTTGTCACCATTCATTTTTACCCCAAAACTTCATAACATTCAGTCATAGACTATACCTTTTTGGAATCTTTATAATCAGATAAGTAACATGATGTAGTTTTCAATTTGAATGGATCATTTGTAAATTTTGACCCCTGTTTCTGTGAAGGCTCTCAGTTGTCCAGGTGGTTTCCATAGTAGAGAAGCTTGAATCTTCGACTGGACTGGGTTGCTTGACGTGAGGACGTTTCGCTTCAAATCGCAGAAGCTTCTTCAGCTAAAATTCTTGCTCTGGTAGTCTGACTTCTGTCTTGACTCTT
The DNA here is from genome assembly GCF_902500255.1 of Thalassophryne amazonica. Lineage (NCBI taxonomy): Eukaryota > Metazoa > Chordata > Actinopteri > Batrachoidiformes > Batrachoididae > Thalassophryne > Thalassophryne amazonica. The sequence continues at coordinate 89,339,933 of NC_047103.1, read as the reverse complement.
GTAGAGAAGAATAACAAGGCAGCAAAAGCTGGAGTTTTAAACCTAAGCAGACTCCTCCTACCGAGAGGCCGACTGCTATTGGCTAGTGACTAACAATTGCTCTAATTAGCATCTGTTGTGCTCTAGTTAGCACCCTCCTAATGACAGGGCAGCTGTCCCTCCTAACGATGGGACTGACGCCTCTCCTGACAACTCTCCTGACGATGTGAATGAGTCATTACCATGAACAAAAGACTGAAACTGCTTTGACCTGAGTACCCCATTGTAAACAGGGGACAAAGCTTGTCTCAGACCCCCTCCCCGGTTAAGGCTGGGTTTCAACTGTTTCACATACAATGTTTCCTTCACTCCCCTCTCAAACCATTTCTTTTCTCTGGCTAAGATTTTAACTTCCTTGTCCTAAAACATGTGGTTAGTGTCTTTAAGGTGGTTAGTGTCTTTAAGGAGGTCTGAGACACACTTTGCTGTTATATGGCTGGGGGGGCCTGGCTGCCGGTTTGTTTGTCTTTTTGTTTTCCTCCCAGGTGGCGTGCATTTGGGACTGAGTGGCTGTGTTGCTGAGGCTGTCAGGACCTCACCCTGATCACCTGCGACTCGTCAGGACTCACAGCTGAGGTGCATCTGGATGGATTGGAGCATGTTGGCATTTAAGACTGGAGTGCACAGTGTGTATTTGCCAGAGACTCGACCTTGTGACCAGACGGGTGAGATCGTCGTCTTGGGAGCCATCTCATCAACAGCGGATGCTGAGAACGTCCAGGTTTGATGCACAGTCTGTGAAAGAGGAGGGGGTGAGGTCTCACGCTCGTCAGCACACTTCCTGAGGTACGTTAGATTTTGTGACTAACAGTTATACAGTCAGTAAATGTGGTGTCCCTCACACCTTATTGTATTGAGCTGTATGTTAGTCATGTATCAGCTTCCACTGCGGTGGAGTTTTGTGAACGGGATGTTCCATGCCTGCAGGTTGGGAAGCTGATCAGTAATCAAGCCAGGAAGTGTTTGCTGTTTGTACACCTTTAAGTGTTCTGTGTGTAGAGTGTGGACTCACATAATGGTTCCTTCTTTCACAGACTCGGTTGTTGCGGCCACCTGGGGGGTGTCGGCGGGGTCCTTGGGTCCGAAACAGCTTCTGGCTCCGGACCGTTAGCGCTGCTGGGAGCGCACCATGCCAGACCGCACTTTCTTTTGTTATTTTTTGTATCACTGTTATGTATTAAATTCAGTTAGCCTTTGTACCGTGCTCTGCTTATTTCATACTGGGTCCTTCAAACGCTGGTCGGTTCTCCGAGCTGCGTCCGACACATAACAGTAGTCTCTGGCCAAACATCACGGACCCAGCGTTAGCAGAGACGGTAACGCGCCGGGAAGGCGGCAGCAGACGTTCAGTGGTTATCCGGATCAGTTGCGGGGCTCTCCGCCCGGAAGGTGCGTGTTTGAGACCCATTACTGGATACTGATTTGTGCTCTCTTGCAGCCGTGTTCCTGTGTTTGTGCCTTATCCGTGGGTCGTGGTGGAGTGTGACTGGCGACGGCTTCGCGTCACGCTCCGACCGGATAAGAGGTTTAAACGGGAGCTGCAAGAGTGCGTTTGTAATGGGTTCACGCGCACGGCGGAGCTCTGTTAGCACGGGTCGCTGGGCTTCCTGTGTTACAGTCATAGCCCCGTTTCCCCGGAGAAAGGTAACTACTGCGTCTGTTGTATCAGCTCCGGCGTTATTTAGTTGAGCACATTTTGGTTGTGTGTTGCACTCAGCTGCGCACACAAAAGCAGCTCGTTTGTTTTTTTCTGTCGCCCAAGGGGTTTTTTCATTTTTAGCACTCTGGTTCCCCCTTGTGGTGACTGAATCACGTTACTGTCAAGCTCTTGAGTAGGAACAGGTGTGTTCCATTTGGTTGAGCTTGACGGTATAACTCACTGATTTGTTTTGTGTTAGTTCATTTTGTGTGGGTGTTTTTTGAGTTGGTTTTTGTGTGGGCTTTTCTTTTTTGTTGTCCACTATTTGTCTGGGGGTGTGACCCTGTAGCCTTTGCAAAAAACAAAAAAAAACACAAAGAGAACAGGGACCCAAACAACTGTGTGTTGGTCTGTTTTTTTTTTTTCCTTTGTTTCTTTTTGTTTCACATCCCCAGGGTTGGATGGTACGGTCCCCTGGGGGGTGATGGGGTGGTCTTTGGGTTGTTTTTTCTCTTTGTTTTTTGTTATGCCCTCTCTTCTCCTCTGACTCCAGCCGGGTGTGCCGTAGTGTCGGCATTGCTGGAGGGGTGCAGTTAGGTTGTGCTGGGCGTTTCCCAGGTAGCCTCTGCACCCGGGAGGGGAGGGGGGGGGGTTTGGGTTTTTTTTTGTTTTCCCTCCCCCAGTTTCCGCCCTCAGGGTTTGACTGTGGTGTCCTCTGGGGGGGAACGGGCGTTGGGTCCATCTAGCCGTGGACGGCCGGGGCTGGGTCCATTAGTCATGCGGGGAGGCGTCTCCTGGGGTTGACGAGTGGTCCTCTGGGGGGCGCTGGTGGTCCCCGTGGGTGACGTTGGATCCCAGAGGGACCTCGGCCGTGGTTATTACTCCTGGAGCTGGCGGGTGGCCCTCTGGGGGGTGTTGGTCCCTACGTGTCGTTTGGGGGGGAGGAGGGGGGGGTATTTTGGCATTTGTTTGTGAGCTTAAATTTGGATTGTTTTTCTTTTCTCCCCTTCCCTGGGGTTTGATGGAATGGTCCTCTGGGGGGGGGGGGTGTTTTAGTGTTTTTGTTTGTGGGCTTGGGTTGGGTTGTTTTTCCTTTCTCCCCTTCCCTGGGGTTTGATGGGACGGTCCCCTGGGGCGGGGGGGATGTTTTGGTTGTTTTGTTTTCTGACTAATCACACATGTTTGGTTAAAGGCTGACCGCACAGGTGTAGGAACTCCTGGCCACACCTGTGCTGAGACTGTCAAACAAGGGCAAAGATGCAGCCAGTTCAACCAGTCTGTTGGAGGACGAACGCAGACGCGGTTTCCAGCCATGGTCCCTGGAGGGGGGGTGTTTCTCCTGGGCCAGGTGTGTGTGGTCGCCGGGAGGCCGCACTTTCTTTTGTTATTTTTTGTATCACTGTTATGTATTAAATTCAGTTAGTCTTTGTACCGTGCTCTGCTTATTTCATACTGGGTCCTTCAAACGCTGGTCGGTTCTCCGAGCTGCGTCCGACACATAACACTTTGCCCCCTGTTTACAATAGGGTGACTGCCTGGTTTGCCCGCACCAAAAACCGCATCTGGTCCAGTGCATCAAAAGAAATACAGGCCAAACAAAACAAAACAACCTTATGAATCTAATAGCCTAAAGGCACCTTGACACTTGCACAAATTTGATCCCCGCACTGCTGCGCAATTCATCAAGCCAATGTATCCTGCTTTATCCCGCTTGACGCCACCCTATACAAAATAATCATTTCATAGCCAATGCCGCATTTACTGTCAGAACTTGGCTGATGAAACCATCTCTCATTGCTCCCAGAATGGTGAAGAATGCATTTGGAATCTTGCGGTTGCGAAATTTAGCGGGAGCGGGATGGGGAGGAGCGGTTGCAGGATGAAGAAAATTGTCCCACGCAGGTTTTGACTTTACACTTCTGGCCTTAAAAAAAGTGCCTCCTTCAGTGCAATCTAACACCCCTTCAGAAATCTGTGCCTGGCACAGGGAATCTACCTCAGGCCATGAATCACATGGGATATTGTGTTTGTTGTCAAAAGGTAGTAAATCAGTTTATGTTGAGTTTTCATTGGGTGGGCAGAGCTTTTCTCTGGGTGGGCACTGCCTCCCCTTGGTAATGCCCCAGACTTCAGAAGAATTAAGTGTGATGCTACCAGGAGCCCATTATCCTCCAGTGTCACCATATTCCAGACATGCAACCTACCTGGTGTGTCCAGGAGTGCAAAGTGTTCAGTACACAGAGACATGGCCAAGGTAAGGAAGGCTGAAACTTGAATACCAGTGAACAAGACGCACAAGTGGAAATGTTAAGATTGGGCCAAGAAATATATGTGGTAAGCTTTTTCAAAGGTTTAATGGACAGATGAAGGTGGATGAGGGGTAGTGGTATGGTCTGCTATTATTAACTGATAGTTATGCCTTTGAAAGCCAAAATCTTGACTTCACAGCTCATAAACATAACTTGGAAAGTTGACATTCAGACATTCTGTCTCATATAACTCTGAGTTATAACTTTCTAACTTACAAAGTAAATATTTTTGCATTTTATCGTAGTTTTAATTTAGTATGATAACATTTCAAGTTACAAGTGTGTAATTATGACTCAATACTTCACAATAATTCATAGTTTTGATTTTATTCAGCTTATAATTTTATTTAATTTTTTAACTAATATATCCTGTTTATTTAAAATGCAGTAACCAGAGGAATTACACTTGTTCTTAAAGTGACAGTCCAACATGCAGAAACTCTCAAGAAGAGCCACTCATCCAAATGTGCTGAGAGAGCGAGAGAGAGAGAGAGAAAGACAGACAGAGAGACAGCAGAGCAATCAAACACAAACCCTTAGATGAAACCAAATTAAAATCCTTTTCCTCCCAGGCAAAATTATATATATTTTTTTACACATTTTACAAACTTCATGTCTTGACAGTAGCAAGGCTCCCATTTTGACTTGACAGTTTGTCCATAGTAGGTTCTGTGATGAATGATATGTGCACAACTTAATCATTGGTCTTATAAGAAGGTTTAACCGTGCAGCAAAGTACAGAAGAAGAAGAAGAAGAGTTGGGAGGGAGAGGATTTTTAAGAGAAAACAAAAAGAAAACTGATGCATTGGAAAAAAATCAACCAAAAACTAGAGTAAATTGGAATGTTAGTTGGCCCTAAACAAACAGTACTCCATGGGAGAATACCTGAACACTGTGACCAACCCAAAGCTCAGGACGTCCTTGACCATGTACAGACCCAGTGAACACAGCCTCACAGTGGAGAAAGGCCACCACAGACAGACCTGGCTCCCCAGAGAAGACAGGCTGTGCACCCACTGCTTACAACACGAGGTGGAGACCGAATTGCATTTCCTAATCACCTGTCTGCTGTACCAAGACATCAGAGGCACGTACTTCCCACAGATCAGAAAAAACCCCAAAAAGACTGAGAGCACGACCAACATCAACAAGCTTCCGTATCTGTTGGGTGAAGTCCAACAATGTGCAAACACAGCAGCAAGGTTTGTGAGCTGCTGCAACAACAAAAGAAGGAGCAATGGACATAAACCACCGTAAACCCAAAACAGGAGATTAAATTGCTATTTTAACTTTATCAGTGTATAATATAGCACATTTCATGGGATTTTTTTTTACACGCAAAAGCACAATTTATACTTTTATTTCAATCCCATATCTCCTGTTTACATATTTATTTACTGTAGAATATTGTTAAGTGTACTTGTATGTACATCTTCTTAATTTTGAATTTTTTGCTCCATGTAACACTTACTTTGGCAATGTAAATGTATGTTTCCCATGTCAATAAAGCTCCATTGAAATTGAAAATTGAAAGAGTGCTAGAGACAGAGAGAGAGTGAGTGAGAGAGCGTGAGAGAGAGAGAGAGTTGGACACAACAATGTGCAAACAGCAGCAAGGTTTGTGAGCCGCAGCAACAAGAAAAGAAGGAGCAACGGACATAAACCACCATAAACCCAATACAGGAGATTAAACTGCTATGTCACTTTATCGATGTATAATATAACACATTTTATATGATAGTATACTGTTACACTGAAAGCACAATTTTTGCAATTATTTCAATCCCACAGCTCCTGTTTACACATTTATTTACTGTAAAATCAAAAGTCTAATTTATTAATTTGTATCATGCCAATTAATGACAAAATCACTTCAAGGTGCTTCACACAACAACACAGAAAACACAAAAAATAATTTAAAGATTAAAACATGATAAAAAAAAGCAACCCATAAAAAATTACAAAAATTAAAAATATACATAATTCCATAGTGTAAGTAAGTAAGTCCCTTCGGCTGCTCCCTTGTTTGCACTTGGGGTCACCACAGCAAATCCAAGGTGGATCTGCGTGTTGAATTGGCACAGGTTTTACGCCGGATGCCCTTCCTGACGCAACTCCACATTACATGGAGAAATGTGGCAGGGGTGGGATTTGAACCCGGAGCTTTCTGAACTGAAACCAAGCGCATTAACCACTTGGCCATCACCCACTATACATACATAATACCATAGTAACATACATAAAATATTAATGATAAAACAGGGGAAAAGGTGGACCTTGAGTTTAGATTTAAAAGTCTTGACAGTGTCCGACTGCCTTAATGTGGAGTGGGAGATTGTTCCACAGGGCAGGGGCACGATACAAAAAGGCTCTGTGACCAGCAGACTTTTCATTCACACTAGGAGCACAAAAAAGTCCCATACCCTGCGAACGCAGGGCCCAAGCCAGTACGTAGGGCTTAACCAGGTCTGCCAGGTAGGGAGGTGCCAGTCCGTGAACAATTTTATTGGCCAGTAACAGAACCTTTACAGAACACAACAGAGTAACAGAATTCTACAAGTAACCCTGTGAAATATTGTTAACTGTATGTACAGTTTGTTCATTTTTATTTTTTGCTCAATGTAACACTTGCTTTGACAATGTAAATGTATGTTTCCCATGTGAATAAAGCTCCACTAAAATTGAATTGAGAGAGAGAGAGGGTGTGTGTGTTCTTGTCAGAATGTTTTTTATTGTCATGTGCACCACACAATGAAATTCTTACTCTGTTCATTCTCTCTGGAAAATTTGTATGTAGTAAGTTCACATCAGGTGATTAAAAAAATACACATTATTAGACTGAAGAATGTATTATATACACTATTTAAGGGATGTACAGTTTAGAGGATGTGCAGTTGTGCAATTTATGTGTATTAGCAATTTCTGGAGTATTGTGTAGTTCAGCAGCATTCCTAGTGTGCAGGAGACATAAGGTACATGGATGCATAAATAGTGAGCAGAGCTATTATAATAAATACTTAGAGGATGACAGTAATAATGATGAGGAGAAGAATGACAGTGAAATAATATTCACTCAGGTGATGGATGTCATTGTGTCAGAGAGTTACTGAGGAGCCTGTTCACCAGCCTAGTAGAATGTAGTCCTCACAGTGTGATAAAACCGTGTGTGTGTGTGTTGTGTGGGGGTTGGTGGTCTGTAGACGGGGACCACCTTTCATGTAGCCGGTGTCTCCTGGGACAGATTCAGTAGTTTGGTCTTTCCGGTGTCTCTGTCGATCACTGTGCTTGGCTCAGGGCACAACCCCGCTTTTTTTTCATCTCCCTTTTATACATTCTGCTCCTCTCTTTCGCTTTGATTCAGAATGTTTGCTTCCAGAGGCCTTTTAAATTGTCCCCCATGTCCTACCCCACCCCCATCTCTAAAGAGCCAGCTGATGCGCTTAGTGGACGTGCCCAGATGGCACTGTGTTAGTGGGGCCGTGGATCGAAATCAGGGTAGAATTACCTCCCCACTCTTCTAACGCTGCACTCCAGCCCCTCTGCTAGACCCACTCCCTTACAGATAGCACAGTTTCAGGCCATCCTGCTGAGTTGATCCCCCTGGCCTTGCGTGGAGGACTGTGGAGCTCCGCCACTACTCACATTAATCTCCTAAATGATCATGGATCTAAGAGGATCAATACTCATTTTCAGGCAGCAGCACGATCCCTTAATGTAGTGGAGGATGGCTGCTAACCCTTACCACCACCACGCCTCACCTCAGGTTCAAGTCTCTGAAAGAACAGCATGAATAAGCCAGTCATTTCATGTTCCATTTTAGTTAGTTGATAAATAAACACTCATTTTGATGTTTCATTCTGACAAACAGTCCTCGGCGTTATTATATCTCATTACTCCAGCAATGCAATGCCCATATCAAGGCAGCGCTATACACATCTATAAAAAGGGCTGACAAAGTATAATTCATCATTGTCAGTTAGCCTTATTTCCATATAAAATTATATAAAAATAATATTCACAAGATGAATTTATTTCATTGTGTACTGACTGTGTCAGATTTTCACTGGGACTATAGAGCATACACCGAGATCAACGCCTCTTTAAACAACATGGAAGACTGAAGAACATTCTAGAAATTGATGTGATTACATGTAAAGGCTTCTGAATGTCTCACTGACTCACCTCACCTTGTGCACTGTCAATAGTTTCTCTAAAACATTGTTGAGCCCAGCTGGAGTTTGGATTAGCTGGCTCGGCTTTCAGCTTCTCCAAGCTTAATATGAGCAACTATACGATATAGGTTCTCCTTGACCAGTCTCTTTGACATTTGCGCTTGAAGATAGCTGACTGTCCAGTCACTGTATCTGAAGACAAGGCCTTCCAGTCCTTCACTCTATTTGAGAAAAAGTAGGTGCACACGCTTCAAGCTTCTAGTGTTTGCAGCTTTTTGTTGTGACCTCTGCTTCTGTCACTCTGTGATGGCATAAACAGCTTGTCCTTGCAGATGGAAGATTGGGTGCTGAAATTACAACCCCAATTCCAATGCAGTTGGGACGTTGTGTAAAATGTAAATAAAAATAGGATACAATGATTTGCAAATCTTCTTTAACCTATGTTCAATTGAATACACCACAAAGACAAGATATTTAATGTTCAGACTGATAAACTTTATTGTTTTTGTGCAAATATTTGCTCATTTTGAAATGGATGCCTGCAACATGTTTCAAAAAAGCTGGGACAGTGGTATGTTTACCACTGTGTTACATCACCTTTCCTTCTAACAACACTCAATAAGTGTTTGGGAACTGAAGACACTAATTGTTGAAGCTTTGTAGGTGGAATTCTTTCTCATTCTTGCTTGATGTACGACTTCAGTTGTTCAACAGTCCGGGGTCTCCGTTGCCATTTTTGCGCTTCATAATGTGCCACACATTTTCAATGGGTGACAGGTCTGCATTGCAGACAGGACAGTCTAGTAGCCGCACTCTTTTATTATGAAGCCACGCTGTTGTAACACGTGCAGAATGTGGTTTAGCACTGTCTTGCTGAAATGAGCAGGGACGTCCCTGAAAAAGATGTTGTTTGAATGGCAGCATATGTTGCTCTAAAACCTGGATGTACCTTTCAGCATTGATGGTGCCATCACAGATGTGTAAGTTGCCCAGTTTAGTTTATCAGTTTGAACATTAAATATCTTGTCTTTGTGGTGTATTCATTTGAATATTGGTTGACGAGGATTTGCAAATCATTGTATTCTGTTTTTATTTACATTTGACACAATGTCCCAACTTCATTGGAATTGGGGTTGTAAATTGATCGATGTTGTCCATGAATTTAAATGTCTGGATCATGCCAGCCCATTTCCACCAATACCCCACTGTTGGTAACTCAACGGACTGAAGTCTCTGTGTATAGGGGGTCTCTGAAGCATAGAATGAACTTTGTAGCAAGACGTTGTACAGGGGAGGCATAATCTCAATGAGGCCAGGCCAAAGACTTATAGAGAGTACCTGTAGTTTGGTCTCCTTTTACAGCACAAGATTTCCTGGATTACTTTGAGAAGAAAATAGACAATATTAGGTTAAACATGTCCCAGCATGCCTTAACCCAGCCACTACACCCTGCTATTGAGGTGGGCGCCATTACTGAGGTATTACCTAGATTTACAGAATTTGATAGTATCTCACTAGGCATGCTGACAAAACTCGTAATGTCAACAAAAAGCGCACAACCTGTTTATTTGATCCTATACCAACAAAACTGTTTAAAGACCTGTGGCCCACATTTGGGCCAACTGTGCTGGAAATGATTAATCTTTCTTTAACTTATGGATCTGTTCCTAAATGTTTCAAATCTGCAGTGATTAAACCATTACTTAAGAAACCTAATCGTGACCCTAGTGTATTGAAAAACTACCAGCCGATATCAAATCTATCATTTTGCTCTGAAATTCTGGAAAAAGTGGTGTCATGGCAGCTCGTGGACTATCTTACTGAGAATAATCTCTTTGAGCCACTGCAGTCTGCTTTTAGAAAATATCATTCCACAGAGACGGCTCTCACTAAAGTGGTGAATGATCTTCTGCTTATAATGAATTCAGGCACCACGATGGTTCTGGTGCTGTTAGATCTCAGTGCTGCATTTGATACCGTGGATCATCATATTCTACTTGATAGGCTGAAAAATCATTTTGGGATTACTGGGAGTGCCCTTGCATGGCTGACATCATAAATGACCAGTCATTCTTACTGTGTTTTGTACAGTAACACTACCTCTAACCTTAGTGACATGAAATTTGGGGTTCCACAGGGGTCTGTCTTAGGCCCCCTGCTATTTTCCCTTTATATAGCACCCCTTGGACACATATTATGACATTTTGGGATTACCTTTCACTGTTATGCTGATGATACTCAGTTATACATGCCGATAACTGCTGGTAATCTCATTCACATAAAATCCTTAGAAGATTGGCTTGCATCAGTGAGAAGTTGGATGTCTAGAAACGTCCTACTTTTAAACTCTGATAAGAGTGAAATGATGGTTCTTAGTCAAGTGATACATGGGCATCAATTTGACCAGTTATCACTCAGCCTAGGCTCATGTGTCATACATCACACTGACAAAGTGAGGAACCTTGGGGTAATTTTTGATCCTACATTGTCCTTTGACCTCCATAATTAGAAATATTACGAGGACTGCTTTCTTCCACCTGCAAAATATAGCTAAGATGAGACCCTGATCCATGCATTTATCTCTTCTAGATTGGACTACTGCAATGTTCTATTTTCTGGTTTAAAGCAGTCTAGCATTAGGGGTCTCCAATTGGTTCAAAATGCTGCAGAGAGACTTTTGACACGAAGCAGAAGGTTTGACCACATTACACCCATTTTGGCATCCCTTCACTGGCTTCCTGTCCCAGTGAGATCAGATTTTAAGGTTCTGCTCCTAGTCTATAAAATTGTTCACGGACTGGCACCTCCCTACCTAGCTGACCTAATTAACCCTTACATACCGGCTCGTGCTTTGTGTTCTCAGGGTGCAGGACTATTTTGTGTCCCTAGGATGAATAAGAAATCTGCAGGTCATAGAGCTTTCTCTTATTGTGCCCCTGTTCTGTGGAATGATCTCCCTGCATCAATAAAACAGTCAGATTCTGTGGAGACTTTCAAGTCCAGACTTAAGACACACTTACTTTCCCTTTCATATGGCTAGCATACTGGTATAGTTTTGTTTTACACTTTTTACTGATTTAATTCATTTTATTAGGAAATGGAGCATGCCGCGGCCTCAACTTTACCTAAATTCTGGTTCTTTTAGTGAAGCTTAGGACAAGTGGCCAGCGATCACCTTAGTATTTCTTCTGTTTATCTTGTTGATTGTTGTTGTTGGCAGTTTCCTCACTTGTGAGGATAGTGGGAAGGCCTTTTTTTTTTTTTCTTTTTTTTTTAAGTTTATTTTCTACAAGCCCTCTGGTGGCTGAAAAGTCCGATGCGGGATGCACAAGACCTGTTACACTTGGGGCAAATGAACACTTGAGTAGGCTGGGCTTGTGCTGCTGCCCACTCTTTCTGTCTTTGACGCTTCTGGCGTGAGGCCTCACTTCTTTCTGCCAGGCTGGCTGATTTGATGCTGGAACGCCAGCTGAGTCTATCTGTAGCTAGATGCTGCCATGACTGATGCTGAATTCCTGCAAAGGAGAGCTGTTTCTTCAGCTAGTCCTTATAGCGCTTTTTGGGGGCCCCTTGGTTTCGTCTCCCTTCCTTGAGCTCGCCAAAGAGAATTAATTTCGGCATGCGTGTATCATCCATCCTGGCTACGTGACCTGCCCAATGAAGCTGTTGTTTGAGTATAATAGACTCCATGCTGGGCAATTTGGCTCTGGTAAGGATGTCCTCATTTGAGACGTAGTCCTGCCACTTGATCCCGAAGATGTTTCGGAGACAATGCTGATGAAAGCGTTCCAGTAATCTGATCTGCTGGCGATACAGAACCCAGGTTTCAGCTCCATACAGGAGGGTAGGGACCACAATGGCTCTGTAGACCTGCACTTTTGTGGAAAGGCGCAGTGCATGATTCTGCCAGACTTTCTTTGAGAGTCGACCAAAAGAACTGCTGGCCTTGGCAAGGCGACTGTCTAGGTCCTTGGCAACAGATGCGTCGTTTGAGATAACACTACCGAGATACGTGAAGTGCTCTACTGCATTCAGGCTGGTACCCTCGATGTTGATTTGGGGTGGGGTATATGCTGTATGGGGGACTGGTTGATATAGCACTTCTGTCTTTCTCAGGCTGATGGTGAGGCCGTAGGCTCTTGCTGCTTCAGCAAAACAGTTGACAATGTGCTGCAAGGCTTGCTCCGTATGGGCGATGAGGGCGCAGTCATCTGCGAAGAGCAGCTCCATGATTAGCTGTTCTGTGATCTTAGTGTGGGACAGAAGGCGCCGCAAGTTAAACAGACTTCCGTTGGTTCTGAAGCAGATATAGATGCCATCTGTCAAGTCTCCTTTGGCCTCACGAAGCATCATGCTGAAGAAGATGGAGAACAGAGTGGGCGCGAGGATTCAACCTTGTTTGACGCCATTTGAGATGGGGAAGCTGCCGGACAGAGTCCCGTTGTACTTCACTTGTCCCATCTGGCCTTCATGCAGCTGGCGGATGATGGTGAGGAGCTTTGGAGGGCAGCCAAGGCGTGCAAGAATCTTCCACAAACCCTCACGACTGACCGTGTCAAAAGCCTTGGTTACGTCTATGAAGGCTGCATAAAGGGCCATGTTCTGTTCTCTGCACTTCTCCTGGATCTGTCTCAGGACAAAGATCATGTTGGTGGTTCCCCTGTTGGCCCGAAATCCACACTGACTCTCGGGAGTATTTTCATGCGCTATGGTAGGGGTAAGCCTGTTGAGCAGCACTTGAGCCAAAATCTTACCTGCTATTGAGAGGAGAGTGATGCCCCGGTAATTAGAAAAGTCGGACTTGTCGGCCGTGTTCTTGTACAGGGAGACAATGACCGCATCCCGAAGGTCATGTGGAACCATTTCCTTTTCCCAGCAACTGGAGAAGAGAATCTGAAGCTTGTCGAGCACTGCCTCACCTCCATTTTGGTACACCTCTGCTGGGATGCCATCTATGCCAGGAGACTTCCCTGGATTCAGCTGCGTGGTGGCCTTTCGGATCTCTTCAAGTGTTGGGGGGTCATCAAGTTCCCATTTCACCTCCACCTGGGGAATCTTCTCGATTGATGACTCTTGCACAGTGCGCTTGTCACTGAAGAGGTTTTCAACGTGTTCTGACCAACGCTGCATAATGGTTTCCTTGTCCGTCAGAAGGGTGGAGCCGTCTGAGGAGCGCAGGGGTGCTTGCACTTGGATGTGCTGGCCCATGGATGGTCTTAAGGGCTTCATAAAAGGAGTGCATGTCTCCGGCATTGGCATGTTGTTGTGTCTTCTCCACAAAAGTTAGCCACCAGTCGTTCTGCAGTATGCGGAGCTTGCTTTGCAGTGTGGAGCAGGCATTTCTGTAAGCTGTCTTGGCAGAGTGGTCATCAGGTTTAGCTAAAAGAGTCTTGTGGCATGCACGTTTCTTTTCTAGTAGTTCCTGGATCTGTGCATCACACTCATCAAACCAGTCTTTATTTTTCCTGGCTGAGAAGCCCACTACTTCTGCTGCCGTCTCCTGAAGGATGGTCTTTAATCTCATCCACTGTTGTTCAGGGTCGTCAGGCAGGCCTTCTTCTCCACCCAGTCTCTCCTCTAGTTTGGCCTGGAACTCCATTTTTGTGTCTATGTCTTGCAGCTTGTGGACTTGTAGCTTCTTAAACTGTGGGCCTTTCTTCTTAGGAGGGGGCTTGAAAGTGAATTGTTGATTAATGCTGGCAAATTATACAGTATTTCTTGTCTTTCTGATACCTGATTCAGTTTTTTCTCTCTGTTTAAGGTGCAGCTTCATCCAGAGATGGGAGTTGTATTTGTGCTGGTGACCCTCCTGTCCTGTACACCAACAGCATTTCCTGTATATTCGGTTTGTGAGTTGTTCTGTGAATTGTTCTGTAATTTGTGTCGGTAGCATGGCCCAAGCAGAGGGTCACCCCTTTGAGTCTGGTCTGCTTGAGGTTTCTTCCTCAGAGGGAGTTTTTCCTTACCACTGTTGCTCTGGATGTTAGTAAGGTTATACCTTACTTGTGTGAAGCGCCTTGAGGCAGCTCTGTTGTGATTTGGTGCTATATAAATGAAAATAAATTGAAATTGAATTGAAATTGAAAAGAGAGATGAATATTGGAAATGTATTTGAAGGTGCAACAGAGGCAGCCCAGGACCTGGTTGGCTTTTTTAACAATGTTGTTGATGTGTTGGAAGAATTTGAACTTAAGGGTCAAACTGAAGAAACAAATCTTTCTTGCTTTAAAGAGCAGACAAACACTCAAAAATTAAACCAAGACTTCTGGAGAACAATTTTGATTCTCCACAAGCCAAGTTCCTCCTGAGGAGCCAACTCAAAAAGATTTGTGGTACAAAGGGAAACTGTGCATGTATTAACCAAAATTATAAAAAGCTTGAGGCAATATATCACTGAGGAAATATGCCCAAATTAACACCCAATAATAAACAAATGTTTGTTCCAAAGGTCCCCCAGGAACTTGGGATCACAGCTAAGGAACTGATTAAGTAATTGGAGGCATCAGATAGAAGTGTGAAAACCTTTGATGGAGGACTTGATCACAATGACCTCAAAGCCTGCCACCCAAGGAGGAAGCATTAATCCAAAATTGACATCCATCCATTTATCCATTTTCTTCCGCTTTATCCGGAGTCGGGTCGCGGGGGCAGCAGCTCAAGCAAAGCCGCCCAGACCTCCCGATCCACACACACCTCCCCCAGCTCCTCCGAGGGAACCCCAAGGCGTTCCCAAGCCAGCCGAGAGATATAGTCCCTCCAGCATGTCCTGGGTCTTCCCCAGGGCCTCCTCCCAATGGGACGTGCCCGGAACACCTCTGCAGCAAGGCGTCCAGGGGGCATCCGGAAAAGATGCCCGAGCCACCTCAACTGACTCCTTTCGACATGGAGGAGCAGCGGCTCGACTCTGAGCTCCTCCCGAGTGACTGAGCTCCTCACCCTATCTCTAAGGGAGCACCCAGCCACCCTGCGGAGGAAACTCATCTCAGCCGCTTGTACTCGCGATCTCGTTCTTTCTGTCATGAGCCAAATCTCATGACCATAGGTGAGGATCGGAACGTAGGTCGATCGATAAATTGAGAGCTCTGCCCCCCTATTCAGCTCTCTCTTCACCACGACGGTCCGATACAGCGAACGCATCACTGCAGATGCTGCACCGATCCATCTATCGATCTCACGCTCCATCCGTCCCTCACTCGTGAACAAGACCCCGAGATACTTAAACTCCTCCACTTGAGGCAAGGACACTTCACCGACCTGAAGAGAGCAAAGCACCTTTTTCCAGTCGAGAACCATGGCCTTGGATTTGGAGGTGCTGATTTTCATCCCGGATGCTTCACACTCGGCTGCAAACCGCCCCAGTGCACGCTGAAGGTCCTGATGTGACGAAGCCAACAGAACCACAAACAGCAGACACGAGATTCTGTGGTTCCCAAACCAGACCCCCTCTACACCCTGGCTGCACCTAGAAATTCTGTCCATAAAAATAATGAACAGAACCGGTGACAAAGGGCAGTCCTGGCGGAGGCCAACGTGCACTGGAAACAGGTTTGACTTACTACCGGCAATGCAAACCAAGCTCCTGCTGCGGTTGTACAGGGACTGGATAGCCCTTAGCAAAGGACCCCGGACCCTGTACTCCCAGAGTACCCCCCACAGGGTGCCCCGAGGGACACGGTTGAATGCCTTCTCCAGATCCACAAAACACATGTGGACTGGTTGGGCGAATTCCCATGAACCCTCGAGCACCCGATGGAGCGTGTAGAGCTGGTCCAGTGTGCCGCGACCAGGACGAAAACCACACTGCTCCTCCTGAATCCGAGGTTCGACCATCGGTCGAATTCTCCTCTCCAGTACTCTGGAATAGACCTTACCGGGGAGGCTGAAGTGTGTGATCCCCCTTTAGTTGGAACACACCCTCCGGTCCCCCTTCTTAAAAATTGACATATAAAAATGTTAATTTTGTCCTGGTGATCAACTGCAAATTTCTGTCTAGTGAGTTATTGTTGATTTTAGAGTAACAGCTTCATGCTTGGTCAACAACCTTTCAGTCCATGGTGATGGAGTTCCCTCTGGATGGTGAATGGTGTCATATATCTGCCTGATGTCTCCAACTTCCAAATCTGTTCCACACTTAGATTCATAAATCGTAATCACAACCACTAAATAATCATGACTGCACCAAAGCCCACAAAGAATAGACAACAACAAATCCCTCCACTACCACTACAGTCACCACTACCGCCAGCTCCTAGTCCTTATTTGTCATGGTTCCCCAGCACCTGCTCGTTTGTTTCACCTTCTGTCACTTTCCCATGGCTGCAAGTTCTTTCCCAGTTCTCACATTGACGTGTTTCTAACCACCTGTAGTCAGTGTACAGTATGAACCCCTCTCTTCAGCACGCACTCCTCAGCAGACTGTTTCATGTCTGTGTGTTGAAGCCTCCAGCCAGCTGTTATCTGTAGCTCTATCACATTAACAAACTAGGCCTCTATTGGACCTCCATCCTGTCTGCTGCTCATCATCTGGTTTCTCTGACTTATTGCTGCGTGCCTCTGGTTCCTGAACCCTTGTCTGTCTCACACACTGCCTGCCTGCTTCATCTCTGCTGAACTGAATTCCTGGTTCTGCAGCATGGCTGTGATCCTCTCAACTGCTTCCTCGTCTGGGTTGCGGACCCAGCGCCACGAGGGGGCGTTTGGGGGTGACACCCCCTCGTGTCATCAATCCTGCCCCCTCGGATGTGAGAGTTATCAAAAAATAAGAATAAAAAAGAAAGAAAAAGAAATACTGGAAAATATACCAAATATTAGTTATTCAGTATTATTATCACTTTACCGGGGCGTTGCTGGGACGGTATCGTAGATTTACGTCGACGGTACCTGGCTATACCCGCCCGCTATGCATAAACAAATGACATCATAGCACACAGCCAAAGAACTGTCTGCAGAGGGGGAAAAAAAAACTGTCCGCAGAGGAAAAGATGAAAATGCGAGAAGTGTGTTTTGGTCCCAATATGGATATTCCAGATGATTTTGTCATGGATAGTACAACAATGAACAGCAGCTAAAGCAGCCAGCTTGATGAGGATGCACTGGCTAAATTGGAGAGCAGCACGCGCCGCGCACCAGCTAGCTGACACGACAAAAGTTAAGTGACCCAACTTTTTATGTACACGTTACCTGTTGTGTATCTCAGTAAAAAAGTGATAATAATGCAAATAACATGCTGTTGTCGTGCGGTATGCATTTTCTTAGTCCCTCCGTTCACGGCCAGTCGCCCGCAATGACAGATATTAAAGTTATGTATTGTTGTAAATATATCTACATGAAAGGTTTATCTTTGACCCGTTGTGTGACTGTCATGCCCAATTGCGCTGTGTTTGCGCTTGTGATGGAGGGCTGTATGTGGGGTTAATCTACTGTCTTGTGTCGTTTCTCAGCACCAGTTGTTGTGGTTTGGTTTGGAGATCACTTGACCGAGGGTCTATACATTCAAATAATAATTAAAAAAATACTGTCATCACTCTTTGCTCTTACTCAGTCGGTCTCTTACAACGGTGTAGCCTAAATACATGAGCTTTCCAGGAGCGCACCCAATTCATTACACACGCTCAGAGGCACGTCCCCTCCGGTGCGCACTTTTTTCTGGGGGGAAGCGACCCCGCCCCCTGTGATAAACTCATCGCCCCCTTAATATTTTTTTTCTGGCGCTGGGCCTGCCGGGTTTTCTGCCTCACTTACTTCTTTTATCCAGTGGTTGACCTGTTGCCTCTGCCATCTACTCACTCCCAGTCTGATGCGTTTGTCCTTTCAGGGCTAGGAAAACTCTGCGGATCCGTGAAATTCCACGAATTTCATCATGGTGGGGGGTCACTGAGTTTTTAAAATGTCTTTCGCAAAGTGTTTTTTTTTTTTACAACATCATGCACTTTTTATAAGTTCGCGGCATATACAAATCAAATACATATAACTAATATATAATACAAATCAGTGTCCTTGGATCTGCGGAGTTTTGAGGAGAAAAATCCCTCACTCAAAGCCTGGCTGTTGTGACGCTGTGTGGCTCCTGCACGAAGCTTAAGCTAAACGTAGCATGTGGACATCACAAACCTTTAGAGCTCTAAAGTTTTTAAAAGAATTTTGCAGCACGTCTTTGTCATGGACTGATGTCGGACAGAGAGAAGATTTGAAAAAGTCTGATACGGACAAGAAGCTGTGGAATTGTCACTGGCTTCATCAAAACACCTGAAAGATTAAAGAAACAGGAAACGTGAACTGTGTCACTAGGAAACACGGTAAGAATTTTTCTCTCTGGAACCCACAAAACTGGAACCCACAATTTTCCATTAGACCAATGTAAAGTAGTACTTTGAATGAAGTGCACTGTGTTTCACTTTTTTCAGTGTATGTTATTGATATTTTACCATGATTTTCAAAATATTCTCCAAGCTTTAGCTGTGGTTTTTGAAATGCTTTAACAGTCTTTTCAGCCTTCATGAATTTCATGTTGTTCAATTGTTCTAAGTAAATGTATTATTTGGTTTACAATTAAAAGGAAAATCATTCCAGGCCCTGCTTCCACGTCATATTCTGTTATTTCAATATGATCATTGATGGTTCAAATTAAAGGTTGAATAAAAAGTCAATTAAATATGCACTAATTTTGAGATTTTTTGTTCCAGGAGATGCTGAAAATGTATCATAAGATAAAAATTAATTTGGTTTCTAGGATCCCATGGGGCCCGAGACCCCAGCTCCTGGGGGCCTATGCCCCCCAGACCCCCTGGAAATTTTCCTCAGATTTCACAATTTTCATTTCACAGCCCTGTCCTCCTCCTCCTCGCTGGTCCCACCTGTTCCTTAGTCTTCATTTGCTGCAGTTGTGCTGATGAGTGAGTGTCCCTCAGAACTCTCCACACCCACTGCTCTCTGCTCAGGGGCTGTTTCTCTAACCAACTGCATAGGTCCCTGCTCTCATCCATAGTGGCAGTAGAAGCTAACCGGAATCATCCCAACACATTCTCACACCTCACTCGTCCCATATTGATGCAGAACCTTTGTCGTGACCAAGGGGTTATATGTGATAAGTTAGGTATTCCCATCGTGTCACTAAATCAGTGATTCTCAACCGTGGTGCCGCGATCGATCGTCAGGGGTGCCGTGGGCAATTATCAAATATCACCATTATCGGGTGTATGTGCTGTAATAGTGTGGCAGATGGTGTAATGCTCTTGTATTCCAGTAGATGGCAGCAAAGCGCGCAGTAGCGCTGAGCTGTGTGCCGACAAGGAGGCGTGATCACCATTTTAATTCCGGGCAAGTTAGTGATTTGTGTGAATAGAAGTTCACTTAGTCTCGTCAAGAAAGAGGTGGAATATGCTGGAAAGCTGCGCATGTTGGCAAAGTCACAAACGGAGGAACAAGGGAGACAATATTTCCTTCCATAAGTAAGTGTTATGTGTCGGACGCAGCTCGGAGAACCGACCAGCGTTTGAAGGACCCAGTATGAAATAAGCAGAGCACGGTACAAAGGCTAACTGAATTTAATACATAACAGTGATACAAAAATAACAGAAAGTGCGGTCTGGCGTGGTGCGCTCCCAGCAGCGCTAACGGTCCGGAGCCAGAAGCTGTTCGGACCCAAGGACCCCGCCGACACCCCCCAGGTGGCCGCAACAAACCGAGTCTGTGAAAGAAGGAACCATTATGTGAGTCCACACTCTACACACAGAGAGAACACTTAAAGGTGTACAAACAGCAAACACTTCCTGGCTTGATTACTAATCAACTTCCCAACCTGCAGGCATGGAACATCCAGTTCACATAACTCCACTGCAGTGGAAGCCGATACATGACTAACATACAGCTCAATATAAAAAGGTGTGAGGGACACCACATTTACTGACTGTATAAATGTTAGTCACAAAATCTAACGTACCTCAGGAAGTGTGCTGACGAGCGTGAGACCTCACCCCCTCCTCTTTCACAGACCGTGCATCAAACCCTGGACGTTCTCTGCATCCACTGATGATGAGATGGCTCCCGAGACGACGATCTCACCCGTCTGGTCACAAGGTCGAGTCTCTGGAAAATACACACTGTATACTCCAGTCTTAAATGCCACCATGTTCCAATCCATATAGATGCACCTCAGCTGTGAGTCCTGACGAGCCGCAGGTGATCAGGGTGAGGTCCTGATAACCTCAGCAACACAGCCACTCAGTCCCAAATGCAAGCCACCTGGAAGGAAAAACAAAAGACAGAAACAAAAAGGCAGCCAGGCCCCCCAGCCATACAACAGTAAGTGGGTTTGGTTCTTCTTGTCACTTGTCCTCTGACACGCCGAAACGCAGGTGTTCCTTTGTCTCGCTTCCAATGCGAATCGGTCGTGACGCGCGAAGCCTCTGCGCAGCTTTCCATGACAAAATCTCTTGTTATAAGTGAAATCTGCTGGAAAATTGCTGATGTCCAGCTCTTGTGATAACCAGAGAAAGAGCACACGAAGGTCTCGTATCCACAGAGCCATCAGCTCAGAAATGGTCCGGTGGCTTGTGCCGTGTCGTCGCAGCTCGGAGCGCGGCGCGCTAAGCGTCCTTAAAGGGGTCCTTAGAGCTGTACTAACAGACCTTATTCTCTGTGAAGCCCGTAAAATTTTCACCGAAAGCCAGATAAATTTTTCGAATAGTTTCCAGGTGCCAGTCTCTAACAGCTTCTGAAAAAATTCTGATGGAAAAAAAACCCAAATCATTCCGCCATTTCCAGACAATGAAAATCCGACGACGGGGCGGGACCACTCCTTCCCAAGGCGTGCTCACAGGCGAATGACGTCATCGACAGGCGTGGAAAAACTCACGCATGCGCACAAGGGTTCAAGCTTGTCTGACGTGAAAACATATGAATCAAATCCATATAGTTTAAAAAAAAATAAAAAGGTACGATACTTTATGGACAGACCTCGTAGTGTCCAGTGGATGCAAGGACCAATGGCTCATAAGACATCCAAATGGTAAAGTGTGGGGTCCCAGCAAATAGACCACAGCTGGTGAGTCAGCAATCAACACCAGGGTCCTTATGTACAAAGACTTGCATGGATTTTAAACTGAAACATGGCATACTCCAAAAAGCAGAAACTGGCATAAGCACAAAAATATTCAGATGTATCAAAGTGTGTGTACGCATGGATCCAAGCACATTCCTTTTGTACATCCCAGTCTACATGGAAATGAGCGCACATGCTGAAAGACCAAACTCTTCCCTGTCCACGCCTCCATCTGAATATGCAAATTCATTTAAACAGTTTGGTTGTGTCATGGTGGCGGTACCATAAGTGTGAAGTGTACTGTGTTTGATGACGTCTGCCATTGTCTCTTTGTTGTCGCATGTAAAAGTTAAAGCACTTGTAGAGGCAGAACGCAGAAAAGACGAAAGCTGTGCCTCGGTCTTCCTTGTCCCACGCAGCTCGCCACAATGTGAAACGAAAAAGAAATGAGTGCGTGTGTGTGAGGCTATATAAATGCTGAGGATTAGAGCAGCACACACACAGAAGTATGAAAAAAAAGGTCAGATTGAGGATTTAAAAAGGAGGGGACAGAGTGGATGAATTCACCCCTTCGACTAAAAAGTGACAGCTCTCACCGGAGAGGAGGTAACCCATGAAGGTGACACAGATCATCTCATACTGAACTCATAAATGTTGCCTTTTGACTGATCATACAATAGGCTGCTCACAATATACATAGCTGTGATGTTTCACCGGCAAAGTTACACCCGCGGTGCAGTTCTGCGTACGACTCCAGTAACAGTGGCCTTGGTAATCAAAATTGGCTTATAAGTCAATTATCATAATTTGCAAGTAAATCCTCACATTCCCTGAATACACTCTCATGTCAGATTGCATCATTTGCAAGGTGCTTTAATAATGCTAACGCAGCCATTGTTAGTGCCATTTTCTTCATCACTTTGCACGTGCTTTTATATCCACCCATGTAATTGCAAACACCTGGGTGTGTCAGTGGCTCGTGTGTCTCTGGTGTACACATCACACTGATGACTTCTTGTTTTCACACTATTACCAGCGTCCCAGCATCACCGCTACATGTCTGCAGTGGAACATTAGCTGTCGAAACGTGTACATCAGCCAGGATTTCTGCTTGACGGACCTCACATTTCACTTGTGATACATCTGAACATTAGTATAGAGAAGGATGTACACCATATTTTTGTGGGTACGCACACTTTGTACATGAGGCCCCAGATCTGTCACAGAAGGAACACCCCACCAGAAAACATCTCCATAAGACTTTAGCATGCTTTGGAGCTCCACACCTCCCAGAAAGATCTCACCAGTCCCACTCCTGGAAAGATATATGAGAATCAGATGGATGGCTGATGGATGGACAGAATGATCTATGAAAATCCAAAATGTGGTGACATCACACAGAACAGGAAACCCCAATCATGTCTCACTGATGCTCTACATTTTAATCAGCAGGTTAAAACATCAGACAGAGAACAAGCAGAAATCAGTCAGCCAGAATAAACAATTTATTGTAACACCATGTTACAACAGAAAACTAACAGACAAAACGCTAACGTGTTCGCCAGCAACAATTATCCTATAATTCACTAACATTCCTCAGAATTTGGATGTAATTGTGATGGATTTCAATATTTTCCACAGTATAAGTCACACCAGAGTATGTTTCACCTGTCAAAAATGATTCTTGAAGAGGAAAAACATATGTACATACTGTAATTGACTCTGGAGTATAAATAGCACTTTTTTTCAGTGTGTGGAACACATACAGAAAAAAAACTGTGACTTTTAAATTCCACTGACCATTGCAATGAAAGTGTGATTTTTAAATTCCTAAAATAATCAAGATGAACAAATAAGCATATGATGTACAACATATTGGATGTTATCTGATATAGTTTGAACAACAGAAAACATCAGATGGGCATGGATTGTTGACCCTGTGGGAATTGTGATGGATGGAAAAAGACAAGACAGTTTCCCATGTTGACAATGCAAATGCGTGTCATTTATACTTATTTCTCCAGGTTCAAAAATTTACACACTTTGGAACAAAGCTTGGCCTATCGAAAACACAGCAGTCGTGGCATGAAAACATCAAAAGGACAGTGTCCCTGAAATTTTGAACAAGGCACACATTAATCCGTGCAGCACACACCTCAGTGCATTGTTACATGACAACACAGACCACACTAACCACAAATGATAACTGGGTATGGTGAATTATGTTCACAATGTCTATTGCATATTGAATTATGTCCGCTACAACCCACAGCATAGGAAACACTAAAAAGGTACGTCCATTTGATTTTTTTCAATCAGCTCTTTAATTTTGGGTTTTTGTGCTTCATTACAGACTCTTTTGTTTTTGTTTTGGCGCCGGGTGGTACTGCCAAGTACTGCAAATTTCCTCCTGGCTCTTGGTTTCAAATTTCCTCTCCCGCCCGGCACGGATTTTCCAGAAAATGAACTAAAATGTTGCTGAAAAATGTACCAATTTGATCATATTTCAAGCTTATAGTGTCGTACTTTTGTTTTATTTTGCAATTTCAACCAAATAATTGAAGAAATAAGAAATATATTTCTCTTTTTCTTCATATCTCTGCTGCAAACAACAGAGAGATCAGCAGTCATCTGCTTTCAGAGAATGCTGAAAGCAGATCAGAACAGAGACACACAGCGTCTCTCTCCACTCTGACTTAAAGGGAAAAAACTCCATTAAAATGTTTCATTAAAATAATACACAGTGTCAGTGTTTGTAGATGCTGATACATTCAGAAGTTTATGGTTTGTTTTACAGTTTAAAGGCTCCCATTTCCAAAAAGCTCCGGAGGAAAACTGCATTGACAGTGAAAGTGAGGAGGAGGGGGAGGGGCAGGAGAGAGCACATACGAGACGGGGGGGAGCTCCTGTTCAAACAAGACAGTGGTTATATTGTTTGTGTTGTTTTTTTTTTAAGTAATGCAATCCCACTCAAACATGTTGGAAAAAACTGTCATGACAGAAAAACTCTGCCTACTTCACTGGATGAAAGAAGAAGAAGAGAGCAAATGCTATATGCCCCTTAAATATTGTGTTTTTAACCTTTTCAACATGATTTATTTTATTAACTTAGACTTTGACAGAAACATTTCAAAAAAGAACTTTGGTATTACAAATATTACAACTTAAATGTAATTTTTTTTTTTGCCTATTATTGTTTTCAATGCATCTAAAACCACTCAAATTGGTTAAAATAGGGCTTGCCTGTTGTGGCTGGCGTGCCTGGCTGGCTTTTGTTGGTCTTCTGTTTCTGTCTTTTGGTTTTCCTTCCAGGTGGTGCGCATTTGGGACTGTGTGGCTGAGTTACCAGGACCTCACCCTGATCACCTGAGGCTGATCAGGTGCGGCTCGTCAGGACTCACAGCTGTGGTGCATCTACACGGATTGGAACATGGTGGCATTTAAGTCTGGAGTACACAGTGTGTATTTGCCAGAGACTCGACCTTGTGACCAGACGGGTGAGATCGTCGTCTCGAGAGCCATCTCATCATCAGTGGATACAGAGAACATCCAGGTTTGATGCATGGTCTGTGAAAGAGGAGAGGGTGAGGTCTCACGCTCGTCAGCACACTTCCTGAGGTACGTCAGGTTTTGTGACTAACATTTGTACAGTCAGTAAATGTGGTGTCCCTCACGCCTTGTTATATTGAGCTGTTATGTTAGTCGTTTTAATCAGCTTCCACTGCGGTGAGTTTGTGAACGGGGTGTTCCATGCCTGCAGGGTGGGAAGCTGATTAGTAATTAAGCCAGGAAGTGTTTGCTGTTTGTACACCTTTGAGCGGTCTCTCTGTGTGTGGAGTGTGGACTCACATTATGATTTCTTCTTTCACAGACTCGGTTTGTCGTGGCCACCTGGGGGGTGTCGGCGGGGTCCTTGGGTCCGAACAGTTTCTGGCTCCGGACCGTTAGTGCTGCTGGGAGCGCACCGTTTACCACCTCGCCAGTCCGCGCACTCATTTGTTGTATTTTCCACTTCACTGTTATGTCATTAAATTTAGTTATCCTTTGTACCGTGCTCTGCTTATTTCATACTGGGTCCTTCAAACGCTGGTCGCTTCTCCGGGCTGCGTCCGACACATAACAGTAGTCTCTGGCCAAACATCACTGACCCAGCGGTAGCAGAGACGGTAACGCGCCGGGAAGGCGGCAGCAGATGTTCAGAAGTTATCCGGATCAGTTGCGGGTGCTCTCCGCCCGGATGGTGCGTGTTTGAGAACCCATTACTGAATACTGATTTGTGCTCTCTTGCAGCTGTGTTCCTGTGTTTGTTGCCTTATCCGTGGGTCGTGGTGGAGTGTGACTGGCGACGGCTTCGCGTCACGCTCCGACCGGATAAGAGGTTTAAACGGGAGCTGCAAGAGTGTGTCTGTAATGGGTGAACGCGCACGGCGGAACTCTGTGGCACGGGTCGCTGAGCTTCCTGTGTTACAGTTGTAGCCCTGTTTCCCCGGATGAAGATAACTACTGCGTCTGTTGTGACAGCTCCGGCGTTATTTAGTTGAATCACATTTTGGTTGTGTGTTTGCACACAGCTGTGCACAGAAAAGCAGCATGAGTTGGGTTCTCTGTTACCAAAGGGTTTTTTTTTTTTCATTTTTAGCACTTTGGCTCCCTCTGTTGGTAACTGAGTCACATTACCGTTAAGCTCTTAAGTTGGAACAGGTGTGTTCCATTTGTTTGAGCTTAACGGTATACGTCACTTATTAGTTTAGTGTTGGTTCATTTTGTGTGGGTGTTGTTTGAGTTGGTTTTTGTGTGGGATTTTTTTTTTTACACTATTAGTTCTGGGGTCGTGACCCTGCAGTCTGTTTGGAGCAAAAAGGACCCAAGCCACTGTATGTTAGTCTGTTAGTCTTTCTTTTTATTTCTTTTAGTTTCACCTCCCCAGGGTTTGATGGGACGGTCCCCTGGGGGGTGATGGGGGGGTAATTGGGTTGTTTTTTTCTTTTTTTTTTTCTTTTGTTTTTTGTTATGCCCTCTCTTCTCCTCTGACTCCAGCCGGGTGAGCCGTACGTGTCGGCGTTGCTGGAGTGGTGCAGTGTGGTTATGCTGGGCGTTTCCCAGGTGACCTCTGCACCCGGGAGGGGGGGGGGGGGGTTTGGGGTATTTTATTTTTATTCCCTCTCTTCCCCTCTGGCTCCAGCCATGTGAGCCGTAGGTTGTCGGCGTTGCTGGAGTGGTGCAGTTTGGTTATGCTGGGCGTTTCCCAGGTAACCTCTGCACCCGGGAGGGGGGGGGGGGGGGGTTGTGTTTTTTTTTTTTTTTGATTCCCTGTTCCACCTCCGGCTTCAGCGCGCCTTTGAGCCGTCTGCCATCGGCGTGGCTGAGGTTTGGGGCAGTGGAATATACCCGCAGCTGGTGGCTGGTTTGGAAGTCGGAGGGGTGGTGCCGTTTTGAGCCGTCTGCCATAACCGCTGTTCCACTCCTCCCGGTTGACTTCTGGGGTATAGTCATGGTTGGTGATGCTGGACGTGCTTCCAGTTTCCACTGCGCCGAGGGGGTGGGGTTGGGGGTTTTTTTCTTTCCTTTTGTTTTTCCCCCCAGTTTCCACCCTCAGGGTGTGACTGTGGTGTCCTCTGGGGGGGAAAGGGCTGTGGGTCCATCTAGCCATAGACGGCCGGGGCTGGGTCCGTTGGTCATGAGGGGAGGCGTCTCCTGGGGTTGATGGAACGGTCCTCTGGGAGGCGCTGGGAGTCCCCGTGGGTGACTTTGGATCCCAGAGGGACCTCGGCTGTGGTTATTACTCCTGGAGCTGGCGGGATGTCCTCTGGGGGGTGTTGGTCCCTACATGTCGTCGGGGGGGGGGTGTTAGCGTTTTTATTTGCAAGCTTAAGTTTGGGTTGTTTTTCTTTTCTCCTCTTCCCGGGGTTTGATGGGACGGTCCTCTGGGGGGGTGGGGGGTGGTTTGGTTGTTTGTGTTTGTCTTTTTTGTTTTATGACTAATCAGACTGTGAACATGGTTGGACAAAGGCTGACCGCACAGGTTTAAGAACTCCTGGCCACACCTGTGCTAATTGACAGACAGAAACAAAGGCAAAGATGCAGCCAGAGGAGAAGACATCAACCGTTCTGTTAAATGAAGATTCTGTTGGAAGATGTATGCAGATACGGTTTCCAGCCATGGTCCCTGGAGGGGGGTGTTTCTCCTGGGCCAGGTTTGTGTGGTCGCCGGGAGGCTTCCCGTGAGGGTGGGGTGCTGTTGTGGCTGGCGTGCCTGGCTGGCTTTTGTTGGTCTTCTGTTTCTGTCTTTTGGTTTTCCTTCCAGGTGGTGCGCATTTGGGACTGAGTGGCTGTGTGGCTGAGTTACCAGGACCTCACCCTGATCACCTGAGGCTGATCAGGTGCGGCTCGTCAGGACTCACAGCTGTGGTGCATCTACACGGATTGGAACATGGTGGCATTTAAGTCTGGAGTACACAGTGTGTATTTGCCAGAGACTCGACCTTGTGACCAGACGGGTGAGATCGTCGTCTCGAGAGCCATCTCATCATCAGTGGATGCAGAGAACGTCCAGGTTTGTTGCATGGTCTGTGAAAGAGGAGAGGGTGCGGTCTCACGCTCGTCAGCACACTTCCTGAGGTACGTCAGGTTTTGTGACTAACATTTGTACAGTCAGTAAATGTGGTGTCCCTCACGCCTTGTTATATTGAGCTGTTATGTTAGTCGTTTTAATCAGCTTCCACTGCGGTGAGTTTGTGAACGGGGTGTTCCATGCCTGCAGGGTAGGAAGCTGATTAGTAATTAAGCCAGGAAGTGTTTGCTGGGAGCGCACCGTTTACCACCTCGCCAGTCCGCGCACTCATTTGTTGTATTTTCCACTTCACTGTTATGTCATTAAATTTAGTTATCCTTTGTACCGTGCTCTGCTTATTTCATACTGGGTCCTTCAAACGCTGGTCGGTTCTCCGGGCTGCGTCCGACACATAACATTGCCAACAGCATTTTAGAGGTATAAAACCCAATAGCTTCAGGGGGCTCTACCCCCTTGACCCCCGCTGGGAGCCCCTGCACCCCCCAGCCATGAGCCACATTGACGTAATTTACCCGGCATTAAAATGGTTCTAGCTAGAACCCTGACTAGTATTATTACTATTATTAATGAATGCACAATTTTTGATGAATATACGCTCCATTGGCATATAAGTTGCAGGACCTCCCAAACTAGTAAAATGATGAGGATTTTAATTTTCTGGAAAATACAGGTCGCCTCCTTGAAACCTGTCCAGCAAAAAACAATGCTCATCACAGAACACAGGCGTACTATTAAGTGTCTGGAATCTCCACCTTAATAGCTCCATTCCTTAATAGCTCTGCTCCATCAGAGGCTTCTGCTTACTGGAATGGTAAAAATGGTTGGATCGGTTATTGCTTCCAGAGCACATGACAGCTTCATAGATACTATGCTAGCTGAAGAGTTGGCACCTCCCTGGAAGCCTATGTCTTGACCCATGCAGTCCAGTCCACTCATCATAGCTAAGTGGCTATCCTCACCACTCAAAACAATTGCAATGGTTCTTTGGTCCACCAATTTCTACTGGCACTTCTGCTGAGTTTCCCTTCTCTTGCCAACACATCCTCTGAACTCATGTTTCACTGGTTATGCCTCACTGTGCAGAACTTTGGTAAATTAATATCCCATTTCACTTCAGCACCCATGTTCTCTCTACGAAATGGGCAGTTTGTGGTGGAGATCTACGCATCTGACATGGCAGTGGTTTCCATCCTATCCCAATACTCTGCTTGTGACCAGAAGCTCCAATCTTGTGCCTTTATCTCCTGTTGCCTCTTGCCTGCCAATCAAACCTATTACATGGGCAATTTCGAGTAGCTGTCATGGATTTGCTATATTAGTGTATGTGCGATTCCACCCCACCATCTTTTGACCAACAGAAGGAGGTCAGTGTCCTGTCAGTGCACATATTTACCCACCAAGTTTGCTGAACAGACCTGCAGGCTCAGTTGGCCTTTCCCCATTCTTCCAACTGTGATGTTGTTATGACCAACTGACACCAGGCTATACTTCCAAGATATCGACCGGGACAGAAGGTGTGGCTCCTCATTCAGGACCTTTGTCTTTGTATAGACTCTAGGAAACTTGCTCGCACTGGATTGTTACTTCATCCTGTGGGGTTTTAAATCCAGATCGTCCATTCTAGGAGGATTCCCCAACATTCCACATCACTAGGGTCAAGCCCTTCCAGGAAAATCCGGGAGAATCTGTTCATACCCACCTTAAGGCCCCCTGTGTTGCCTGGTACCAAGAACTCTCAAACATATCCTCTTTAAAGATACAGTGCATATGATTTAATTGCATTTATTAACAGAAACTAAATAAAGCATTCATAAACATCTATTCATTGATGTTTAATTGTCACAAGGATATGTTTTCATAAGCTTGAAATAAAGCAGGTCTCCTCATTCAGTCAAAAGACTGAATCCCATTTTGATTGACAGCTATTTTGATATTTAGGCATGAAAATGAATTTACACATTTTTACATATTTACACATTTTTTAATTTATTCCAGTGTTTTGCGTGAGCTACAAATCAGTCTGTTTTAAAGGCGCACATTAGATATCACTTGTTTATACAGTGCTACCAAACAAACAAAAATGTACTGCAGCCAAACAAAATGAGTCCAAATCCGTGGAAAGACAAGAGAACCAGACAAAACTGGTGATTTTGATGCCAGGAACATTCACAGATTGCAGGCCTCAGGTATCAGATTAGATGTTGTGTGAGAAGATCCAGGTAAGTTGCTCTCTGCTTTGTTCTTCATTAAAGGGGAACATTACACAGTGAGAAAATACTTTCCTATAAGAAACATACCAAAGAGCTGATATTCCACACTTTTTACACTAGTACCGCAAGTACATACCTTTATCGGACATTTGAACTTCGAGAGTTTGTAGAATATCCGCTCTGTGCTGACGTCATTGTGTAATGTTCCCCTTTAAGTTAGTGTTTAAGGTCATCACACGTTAATTAACATCCCGGTTCGCAACACAACATCAAAGTATTCATAATTGTAAGTCTATCCGGGCACATGTGGGAATAATTTTTGGTTGCTGATGAATTTTATTTATGAAAATTAGTGAAGGAGAAACTGAAGTGTTTTGAAGCACTGAATCAATATGAAGCAGTGTTTTGAAGCTTTTGATACAATTTGGTATGGTGACATCTGCTGGCCAACCTTTAACATAACATTTGCATGGAACAATAAAGGGCAAGATGTCATGAAACAGTCAGGCTCTGTTATGTATGTTTAATAATAAAGGTTCTATGTGCTTCTTGAAATTTTTGGCAATATGTTTTGTTTAAAAACATTAATAATATACTTCTGTTATAATGTAATTGTGCCATCATAAAATACTGTATGTAATAGAGATATAAACTGTGAAATGCTTGTGCAACAAGGACCTGTTATGACTATTTTACATATTTGAATTTACATATAAATAAATTGACCAATTTTATGATGTAAACTGACAATGAGCTTCCCCTCTTTGAAAGACGGGCAGCCGCCACTGACCTAAACCTATGATATTGTTCTGAAAATTGTCAAACATGCGTGTCTACGCTGTCTCATAATTGATTTCTTCGGCCCTGGATATCTTCATATTACAGAGGGCTCAAGAATCCTGACTTTTTTTATAGCGGGCATGTCTGTGTAGTTCCTGTTTCTTGGTTTTTGAGTTAGGTGTTGGATAATAGACTGATTTCTCAAAGAAAACGTTAGTCTGATCCCGCCCCCGAACCACAGTAGAAATATTCATAACAACTTCATAACAGCAGCGGCCACACAATTGTTATTCTTTGTTTTCCACAGACACTGAAAAATGACTTCACGCTAATAGTGTTATGATCCAAGGAAAATGGTGAAACTTGTACTTTCCATGGGACAACATGCATTCCAGTTTTCCAGGCGCGGTGTGCAAGGAACACCGCTACAACCACAGATTGAGGCAGTGCTGATGTTTGCTGATGCAGATGGTTTCTAAGGCCATGTCCTCCTGTCACCATGCTCCTGTCAGGCTGTTTATTGGTGGAAGAGGCCACCTGGAGTGACTTTCGAAGTGTTGTTTATTCAAAAGGTTTTACTTTAGGCCTGGGAAGTCTGCCCTGAGCATCAGTCTGCTTTGCAGCTACTGAAGAATTCAGTCCAGGGATCTGTTTGCTAATGTCCACAATGTGACTGATGTCTTTAATGTTCAGTTAATTTGGGTTATTTAAAAAAAACACTTTTATAAACAGATTTTATATGCTTAACAGCTAAAGGCATGGGTATGCTTTACTAATAAATATTGCTTATTTTCTATATTATAGACAGAGCCTAAAAGTGTCCTTTTCTCTTTTTTACCAACTGTTTTATCTTGGATAAAATCATGCAGTGACTCATTGGATTGTTTGGGTTGTGAAGGATACAGCTGTTGTATCATTCATCTTTGGGGTGGAAAGAAGGCTACAAACATTGGCAGCTTCACGAGCGGCCTTTGAAATGGGACAGCCTAGTTGCACCACTTATGACATAAATGGCTAATGATTACAGAAGAAGGGTGCAGCTGCTGAACATACTCCACTTCTGTTTCCACCTGGAAAACATCATTGTACAGACTTCCTTACTTCCTTTGCTGACTATACTGACTATTCCAGTTGCACCTGTGTTTAAAAAAAGGCTTTTACCAAACTGTTGTTCTCTGCTCTGGGGTCGTCAGTCCAGGGATTACATTTTTAAATGAGAGAGACAGACTATTTCCACACGTAAATGCATTAAATCAAAACGCAAACTTTTGTTTACAGATTTTTTTTCCCCCACAACAGTTAACATATAATCCAATTAACAAAGTCACAACTCCACAGAACCAAGCAGAAAGAATATAGCTGTAAAATAAAAACAAAGTGAGTTAAGTGGTGAGGTACACAATGGCTGAGATGAATGAGAGACACTGCTTCCTCGCAGGAATGTACTAAATCAGAGAAAGAAGATATTATTTTGTGATTAACTGTGGTTACATTCTAAAACTCAAATTGCACAGTCACAAATCTGCACAACTCTGCATAAAGGATTTTGTACTAATTTGGGTACAGCAGGCACTTCTACCTTCTCTCTGTGTTTCTTCCAACGTATGTCTGGCTTTGAAGTTACAACCTCAATTCCAATGAAGTTGGGATGTTGTGTGAAATGTAAATAAAAACAGAATACAATGATCTGCAAATCCTCTTCAACCTATATTCCATTGAATACACCACAAAGACAAGATATTTCATATTCAAACTGATTGACTTTTTTGTTTTTGTGCAAATATTTGCTCATTTTGAAATGGATGCCTGCAACACATCACACATAGCAAGAATGTGCAGACACCAGGCCAAAACGGCAAAAAATGCCATAATCGGACGCAGTCGGAAAAGACGCGTAGTCAGCCGTGTCAGAACGCATCCAGATTACCGCGTCCACACCTGAACAATGTGAAGGGCCCCTTCACACATAGAACAAATATGGTCGAATTGCATCGCATAAATTGCACATGAAGCAGGAATCGTATGCAAAACGTGTAAAATCGCAGCTGCCTCCAACACCTCGTACACCTGCTGCTACAACTATTTGCGCATACCAGCAGCTGAAAGACAGAGTGTGCGCTGTGAGAGCCCATCGAACACTCTCATGGCAGGTGTCGACCAAATTCCAGGTGACACACACGAACATCTAACACGAACATCTAACACGCTCGCTTGGCACTTAGAAAGTGTGTTGATATTCACGCTGTTAGCACAAAAACAGTCAACAGATGATCACTTTCAAGCTGGATTTGAAATTTGCCTAAGTGCCCCACGGCTGTATCACTTTCGCCACGGGCTGGAGAGTGCGCACAGCGCGCACGTTGACAGGCAGTCTCAGCTGGAATGGACCATCAGTTCATGTGGACACGCAGCAGGTGATCTGAATGTCACGTCTGTCTGACAGGACACGCGTGTCCTGTGATCGGCGTGCTGCAGGGCCATATGACAAGCCAACAGTCTGACAAATTTGCCACTTTCACTCATGTATCAAC
The DNA here is from genome assembly GCF_902500255.1 of Thalassophryne amazonica. Classification (NCBI taxonomy): domain Eukaryota; kingdom Metazoa; phylum Chordata; class Actinopteri; order Batrachoidiformes; family Batrachoididae; genus Thalassophryne; species Thalassophryne amazonica. The sequence goes on along the minus strand of NC_047103.1, from coordinate 89,306,642 downwards.
AGAAATATGCCTGTTTGAATACGCTGTTTGGTCAGTTATCACTGCGCTTTTTTCTCTTTAAAAAAAAAAAAAAAACATTTATCTGCTTGTTGAATTTAGCCATTTCATGTGATTGTAGTGCAGTGGTAAAGTTTCCTTCTGGTAATCAGAGCTTTCAGGTTTGAATCCTGTGAGTGGCATTTATTTTTTATTCAACCAGGGTTATTTAACTGCGGGGTTCTGTATTGCGTCCCCTTTTATATATTATTTATATCAACCCAGTGCTATTCACTAACTATACAGCTGGTTTTTATTTTATTTTTCTCCACATCAGCGGCACAATGTGGTGCTCCACGTCCCAGCTGCTCGCACTGTGTTCCTGCTCGCACAACACGTCTGCTTAATGTTTTCGTGGTTTGCTCATATGAGCTGTTCCGCCGTGATTCGCCCTGATTTATACTTATTTGTACTATGTGTGAGGGGGGCCCTAAAAGGTGCTGAAGACTGCCCAGTGTCCAAACGTCTGGATGGCAAACAGAGTGGGAGGGAGCGCTGTGTTCCTCCCTTTGCACAGTCCCTGCCGGTACTGGACACCGGAGTTCAACCAACGTATGGAGCGGACTCACTCCATATGTGTCAAAGCTGCGTCTGATGCATTATGTGCTTGGCCCACTGCCAGCCAACTTTCAGCAAAGGTGAAGGAGTTCATTGCCCATATGAACACACACATACACACACATTGTTCAGCTCCATGCCTGACATGCGCTATGATGCATTACTGCTCATGGACCATGGAGAGGTGCAGCAGCACACAGTACTTGCACTTTGATTGTGCACTGTTCACACTCACTGTACATGATGAATGTGTGCCACATACCTGTTATTCCATAATCAACATTTCCTTTGCCCTCCCTGGCTGGGGTCAAGTGGAGGTGGACATTCCACAACAAGTTGGCAGGCTTTGCTGTGACCGATTGATCTCAGCGCTCAATCAACCCGCTGTCAGATCATTTCAGATGCTGTTTTGATACCGTCAAAATATGTAGACTGCGATCAGATGATGCAAAAGCTGCATATAGACCACCGTCAGATGAGCATCACATCTCGGTGGACAACTGAGCGAATGGGACCAAATATGTAGATGCTCACAGACTGACGTCCGTTGGTCTTCAGACCGCACCTCAATATTTCCCGATTGTGGCCTGATGTGTCATTCTGATGCAATTCGGCCTCAATCAGCATATGTGTGATGAGGGTATGAAGGTGATTCTGAAGAAGCTGTTGGGGATACAGCCTTACGGTTTTGAGCCTTATTTAGATGACAATGAGGGAGACGAAACGAGGCATGAGGGAGAAATGAGGGAGGCAACTCAAGTCCACAGGAGGAGCAACTCCAGTACAATCCTCAACAACTACCACAATCTGTCCAGATCACCTCTTGTGTCCATGTCTACAAGTCCTCCAGCCAGACAGTGAGCAAATTCTTAAAACAGTCTGGTCCTGAAGTCTGGCCAGATTTAAACATGGGCACTGAGCAGACAGTAGTCTACAAGATTTCAAGTGAATCCTAAAGGAATCCACAACAAGTCCGGGGTCAGAATCTACATATTGGGCACTGCTACAGGCCTTACAGTTCTACAGAGGTCTCCAGTGTTTCCCCATGAGGACACGGTCAGTCTCATCAACAGCACTGCCAGCATTACAATACCATGTCCAGCGGTGTGGCTGTGGATTTGAAACCAGGATCAATCGACTTGTAGCCCCTGAATTTTGCAAAGTCAAGGAGCATTAAGCCATTTTCACCACAGTTAGCAGAAACGAGGATTAATTCAGTTCTGTCTCTTTGCAATGGCACTGAAATCACCCATGACCAGGAGAGTGTGACCTCTGGGGAAGTTACTACAGTGGAGTGCTAAATAAAAAACCTCCCTCAGTGAGACGCAGTACGAGCACAGACTGAGACAACAGACAGAACACCCAGATAATGCCTGACAAATAATATGATCACTGACAGATGTAATATTGGACACCACTGGAAGGAACTGGTCAGACAAAGCAACTGCCACTCCCTCAGTATCCCAACCACTGGGTTGACCAGACCAATGTAAGTGTACCCACCCAATGAGATCTGGTGACTTCTAGGTCTTTGGACCACAGACAGTGCAGCCAATGCAATGAGGTGTTTTCCAAGCTGAATTGACAGTAGTAGATGGTTTTTCTTATTAAGACAAAGGATGTTCAAGATGTCAACCCACTTGAGCCACCTCAGGTTTGGACCTGGATGCCACTGCGCATTGGACAGACACTAAGGCCGGGTTCACACGGCAGGATAATTAGGCCGATATCAGACCCGACCGATCTTCTCCTTCCGACGCCCAGACAATCGTGATGACGCTAAAGATAATCTTATCAGATATTCCTGCCGTGTGTGGTGTGTTCAGAGCGTTCTGATCTGCTCGGAAGGACGTCAGGAACGCTCCGATCGCAAATCGGGGATATTCAACATGTTGGATTTTTTTGGCCCGATATCGCAGTGTGTGTGTGGTGTCCCCCGACCACAAACGAACACGCAGCCTGCTGAATGTGATGTGTAGCCAATCAGAAAGCGAGGTGACGGACGTACGGAGCAGAAAATAAAATCAAAACAGCTGTTCTGACTTACCAGAAACTCCGATGGTTGTGCTGTCTCCACTGTTGTGTGGGCCGCTGAAGAGGAGGTACAGCTGGCCCACCACCATAAGATGGCACCCTGCTTGGAGTGCGGGCTCCAAGCACGAGAGGGCGTCAGCTTTTCTGGAGGTGACAGCTGTCATCAATCAACACAAGCTGTCACCCATCATCACCACTACAAAGACCGGACTGCAACTCCACCGCCTCGCCGAGAAATCAACTACCATTCAGGTAATTTCTCTGCTGACTGACACTGTGTGTGTTTAACCTGAACTTCTATTTGCAGCCGTTTTCCTGGAGTGTTTCCTTATCTGGAGGATTGGCGTTTGGTGTGACAGCGATGGCTTCGCCTCACACCCCAACTCAGATAAGTGGTTGACCAGGAGCTGCACGAGTGTGTGTGATTGGAGGTGGAGGTTTTCCCTCCTTTACTTAAGACAGACTGTGGGATTACTGAGTGTGCGAACTCACACTCATCTGGACTGTCTCTGTTTTCTGCCAGCAGTACCGGGTCTGACTGCTGAAGACAGCGGCCACCTGGGGCGCAGGGCTTGGCGGCTCCGGTGTTCTTCAGCTCCGTTGGTGGTGGAAGCTGTGTGGGGATCCAGCTCTTCTCTCTCCAGGCGTCTTCTATCGTCGAGCCTGCCTACACGTCACCTGGTGTATGATTGACAGTCCACCATATTGTTATTGTCTGTACGTTGTTGTGCGATTCACAACATTAAATTGTTACTTTTTGGCTTATCCATTGTCCGTTCATTAACGCCCCCTGTTGTGGGTCCGTGTCACGTCACTTTCACAACATCCACTCCTTTAAAGAACACCTTTTCTTTTTGTATCGTTTTTTTCCCTCTGTTTTAAATAGTCCACAAAGTACCTCCGTTTTTTTACTCTGAAGTCATGTTTAATCTCGAGAGATTCTGCGAGATTTCCTGTCTGAGCTGGAAATGTTTGTGTGTGAAATCTGTTCATGTGTAGTGTTGTTGTCCTTACCATGTGGCTGAACACCACACACTGTACGACCAATCTTGTCAGATCTATGACTTTTTTATTTTCAAGTGTGTGGTCTCTCAGGTTTTCGAAACCTAAAGATAATTTTAAAATCCTGTCATGTGAACCAGGCTTAAGTCACCAGTTACTACCCTTCAAAGACAAGATCCTTTGTTCTGTAATTTATGTCTGTATCATGGCCCAAGCAGAGGTTCCCCCCTTTCAGTCTGGTCTGCTTGAGGTTTCTTCCTCAGGGGGAGTTTTTCCTTACCACTGCTGCTCTGGGGGTTAGTAAGGTTAGACCTTACTTGTGTGAAGCGCCTTGAGGCAACTCTGTTGTGATTTGGCACTATATAAATGAAAATAAATTGAAAAATTTAAATTGAAACCTTGGAGGAAAACCTTCAGTCTAACAACAGTGATGATATTGGCAGCATTCAGAACACGGAGATGATAAACTGTTTGTTTATCCCAGCTCTGTGGTCATAATAGACTGATATTTTTAAAAAATTTGTTTTACTATCTGTGATATCACAAAAAAGTGATGAGGAAGTGTGAATTTTTTATGTTGTTTTTCCTTAGAAACAGGCACATACATTTCAAATCTGAAAAATGACAACCCCTGCGAGGGACTGAACATATCTATTTTTAAAATAAAACTTGTTTCCTTCTTGAATACAGTTAGTGTACTCTACGTTAGTAGTGTAACAGGTTACAGTGGGGAAAAAGTATTTAATCAGTCCCTGATTGTGCTACTTCTCCTACTTAGAAAGATGAGAGAGGTCTGTAATTTTCGTCATAGGTACACTTCAACTATGAGAGACAAAATGAGAAAAAAATTCCAGGAAATCACAGTGTAGGATTTTTAAAGAATTTATTTGTAAATTATGGTGGAAAATAAGTATTTTGTCAATAACAAAAGTTCAACTCAATACTTTGTAACATAATCTTTGTTGGTAATGACAGAGGTCAAACATTTCCTGTAAGTCTTCACCAGGTATGCAAACACTGTAGCTGGAATTTTGGCCCATTCCTCCATGCAGATCTCCTCTAGAACAGTGATGTTTTTGGGGCTGTCGCTGGGCAACATGGATTTTCAACTCCCTCAACAAATTTTCTATGTGGTTGAGGTCTGGAGACTGGCTAGGTCATTCCAGGACCTTGAAATGCTTTTTACTGTGCCACTCCATTGCCTGAGTGGTGTCATGCTAGAAGACCCAGCCACATTGTATCTTCAATGCTGTCACTGATGGAAGGAGGTTTTGGCTTAAAATCTCACAATACATAGCCACGTTCATTCTTCCCTTAACACTGATCAGTCACCCTGTCCCCTTTGCAGAAAAACAGCCCCAAAGCATGATGTTTCTACCCCCATGCTTCACAGTAGATATGGTGTTCTTGGAATGCAACTCAGTATTCATCTTCCTCCAAACACAACTAATTGAGTTTTTACCAAAATGTTCTATTTTGGCTTCATCTGACCACATGATACTCTCCCAATCCTCTTCTGGATCATCCATATGCTCTCTGGCAAACTTCAGATGGGCCTGGACACGTACTGGCTTAAGCAGGGGGACACGCCTGGCACTGCAGGATTTGAGTCCCTATCTGTGTAATGTGTGGCCTTCGTTACTTTGGTCCCAGCTCTCTGCTTGGTACTCCCCACTTGCCAAACCAGCAGTGTTGTAGTCAAGTCCTCCTCTCGCGAGACCGATGGAGTATTATACATTATTATCACTTACTGAGGTGTCACTGGGCCGGTAGCATAGATTTACATTTACACTACCTGGCTATACCTGCCCGCAGCTGTGCATAAACTGATGACGTCACAGTCCAAGAACTGTCCGCAGAGGAAAGATGAAAAGGCGAGAAGTGTGTGTTGGTCCCAATATGGATATTACAGATGATTTTCTCATGGATAGTCCGACAATGAACAGCAACCAAAGCAGCCAGCTTGATGAGGACGCACTGGCGAATTTGGAGAGCAGCGCGCGCGCCAGCCAACACAACAAAAGTTAAAGTGAGACAACTTTTTATGTATGCGTTTGCTGGGTGTCGTGCGTTTTGAAATTACATTAAATATTGTTAATGTGATTCCATGTTTTGTGTATCTCAGTAAGTGATAATAATGCAAATAACATGCTGTTGTCGTGCGGTATGCATTTTCTGAGTCCCTCCGTCTATGCCCAGTCGCCCAAAATGACAGATATTTGCCCGAGTTAGACGAGGGCGAATATCTGTGAATATCTGTGGGTCTGTCCCATCATTAGGAGGGACAGCTGCCCTGTCATTAGGAGGGTGCTAACTAGAGCACAATAGGTGCTAATTAGAGCTGTTGTTTAGTCACTAGCCTATAGCAGTTTGCCTCTCGGTAGGAGGGGTCTGGTTAGGTTTAAAACTCCAGCTTTTGTGACTTCTTGATTATTCTTCTCTACAAGAGTCAAGACAGAAGTCAGACCACCAGAGCAAGAATTTTAGCTGAGGAAGCTTCTGCGATTTGAAGCAAAACGTCCTCGCGTCAAGCAACCCAGTCCAGTCAAAGATTCAAGCTTCTCTACTATGGAAACCACCTGGACAACTGAGAGCCTACACAGAAACATTGCTACATGTGTGTGTAGTACTGTGGTGACTTGACAACAATGCTTTCAAGCACTGTGCGTGTAGACCACTGTATGTGTAAAGTTATTGTAATGGGTGATTTTTTTTTTTTTTGGCATTTGGTGGGAAGTGAACCGTGCAAAAAATAGGTAAAACTGTGTGGCCTTGTATCTGACTCGGCTAGTTCTTCGAGGCTGGTTGATGCCGAGGCCACCAACACTAAAACCCAAAGAGGTTAAGCCAGGGTGAAAATATCATAAAACTCAGACTTATTCATTTTTATCTTTTTCAATTCGGTTTTACCTTTATTTGATGTTTAGTTGCTGTTTTCAGTTCCATGTTATTTTAGTTTGGTAGTGATGATGCAGTGTGTACACAAAGAAGACTGAATATGTGTTGTATTTCCACCTGTGTAGGATGTATCTGAATATTGCGCCATATGAATATGGTGCAGAAGGTCTGAAGTCAACGTTGGACCAGGCTGTTGGTGATCTACGACACAATCGCTGCACTTCCCCTGACCACACTTTATTTTAACACCAACACACCTATGGGTCCATCACTGACTGCAAGTATGCCTGCTGTTTGAGACTGTGCGCTGACACTTGTACTGACTGCACTGTGCACTGCTTTGTGTTGTCTGCAAAGTCATGCACTTTGTTGTACAACAGACCACCAAATGTGGGCAAAAGTGGCTTAAACAGCCAAGTATCCTCAAAAGACCGAATGGTGACAACATCTAACAAACGAGAGGTGCAGGCACCAGGAACTGCAGAGTCAGCAGCTTCAAGAACAGCTCAGTCCTGTAGCAACTGTTGCTCCTGTGACGTGCAGGTTATGAGCGCTCAAGTCTTTTTATTGTGTGCAGTTACAAGCTGCATCTTTTCTGTCACTGCAGGTTTCCAGCAGAATTCAGCTCAAATATGGGATCATCAATTTGTGTGCGTGCGTGCTTGTGTGTGTGTGTGTGTGTGCACAGAGAAGCTTGGCTGATTGTGCTCAGTCTGAACCTGCTGATTGTGCTGGCACGCCTGCACCCTCTTCATCAGGAGAACAGCAGTGTCTTTCTTTAGGTGGAGGATTGAATCAGTGATGACAGTCTCATGACCTCTACCACACACACACACACACACACACACACACACACACACACACACACACACACACACACACACACACACACACACACACACACACACGCTGTATCTGCCACACTGCTATTCTATGTGTGCTTCACACACCACACTCACACGCGCAGCTCGTGTAAGTCAAAGCTCCTGACATACTGAATAGTTGAGGTCAAAGCCAAAAGACTATGAATACAGAATATAACCATTTCATTTTCAAACATGAACACACACACAGGACGCAAACAAGAGGAACAATGTAACAACCAGCCAACAATCAACCAACCGTAATCACAAATTTTATCAAAACAAACCAAAACATTTTACTCTTCCTGTTTGGTTGACACGGGCACTGACAGATAGGACCCAAAATGCAGACACAACCTGGAGACAGAAAACGATTTTTACAGTTGATTTTGCTGAGATATAGGCAGGCTTGGCTGGAGTGGTGCAACAGCGGAGGACTGGAACAGCTGGGCGGGGAAGGCAGAGGAGTCGAATATGAGCAAACCAAACAGGCAGCTGAAGACTGAAGCAAGGCAAATGGCAACTAGGATTCTGGTGGATCAGTCGTGGAGGATCTGAGGCACAGAGAAAACAGGTAAACAGAGAGCCAGGAAAACAACACCAAAAAATACAAACCATGAAAAATCCTCTCAAAGAAAAGATGTAGATGTCTGTACCACAATGGAGACTGAAAGATCTGGCGGCGCCAGGATGCCTGAGCCACGGTTAAATACTGCAGTGGCTTGATTGCAGATTGGTTGCAGGTGAGCAGACTCAGCAGCTGCCGAGAATCAAATGGGCAGACCGGAGAAGGGAACCCACAGCCCACACCCAGCAACACAGAGACAGACAACCATGACACACCAGCGAGGGAAAATGACAAGAAACACAAGGAAAGGGAAAGGCAATGCCTGAACCCTAAGACTTCCCCATACCACATAAAGTATTTTTGTAGTAGACTAGAGGAAGTCCAGTAAACATTGCATTTTGTGTACATATTAACCGTGCTAATTTCACATCTGGTTGATGCCACTCTGTAACCTTTGAGCAATTTGAGATATTACAGCATAAAATGGTAGCCATCTTGGATTTGCATAAAAATCTGTAACTTTGAAACCACTTGATAGAATATGACATTTTTAAAATTGTTTTTAAATGACAAAGTGAGTGACTTACCGTATTTATGACTTTAAAGGCCCCCACTCTATTACACACCTCCTTTGACTTTTTCAGCAAATTGGATGTTATGAAATTGTGAATTCCTGAAAGAGTCCTACCACATTGCCATGACAAAACATAAGCAATCCATGAAGTTCACAGTTTGTGGCTAGTGTCCAGGACAGTGATAGTCCTCCTCTGCTGAAGTCTATGCGTCATCATCTTCACTTTCCTCCACATCTGACTTCAAACTTCAAATACCAGTTATTCAAGGCTCTGAAGTTCTGGTTTCCATGTTGCTTATGTAGCCACAGTGCCTCATGTTTCAGACTCTTCCCTGTCATGCGGGCGCCTGCTGTCCTCCTTTCACTGAACCATTTTATCAGCTCCTCTTCAGTGTCCTGATAACACACTTTCCTCCCCCTGCCAGGCAGCCATTTTACTGTTTTGGCCAGAGTTGCAAGCTTATCCTTGTTCCTACACCACTCCCAGATGCATTTCCTATTGACTAGGAAAATCCAAGCACCATGGTGCTTCCCCTTCGCTTCCACTTCTTTCATGATTTTTAGCTTGAATGCTGCCAAGTAGCAACATTTGTGCAAAGCCATTTTATGTAATCATGTAGCAAAAAAACATTTGTTTCGAGTCTGTGCTGCTTCTCTTGTATGCAGTATGTATGTCTGTACATGCCGCAGGGTCATACTGTGTACAGCATACATGCAAGCATATGCACACAAATGAACATTAATAAACGCCCCCTTTGCACACATCCAGGGCATTTAATAGAGGAAATACGGTATGCTTTAAAGCTTACAGAATAATTTTACTGAATGTTTTACCTACAAGAGACTATGCTAACAATGTAAATGAAGTGATGAAGGGAAAAACCTGAACAGCCCACTAACTGGTGACTTCTAGCAAAGTTTACTTGGTAGATTTGTATTAAAATTATCTAAAAAAGTAAATGGGAATTTGTCATGTAACAAAATGACATAAATCTTAAAAGTTAGGGTAAATATTTCTGTGAGTGTATATATATATATATATATATATATATATATATATATATATATATATATATATATATATATATATATATATATATATATATAGTAGTGTTCAGAATAATAGTAGTGCTATGTGACTAAAAAGATTAATCCAGGTTTTGCGTATATTTCTTATTGTTACATGGGAAACAAGGTACCAGTAGATTCAGTAGATTCTCACAAATCCAACAAGACCAAGCATTCATGATATGCACACTCTTAAGGCTATGAAATTGGGCTATTAGTAAAAAAAAAAAGTAGAAAACGGGGTGTTCACAATAATAGTAGTGTGGCATTCAGTCAGTGAGTTCGTCAATTTTGTGAAACAAACAGGTATAAATCAGGTTTTCCCTATTTAAGGATGAAGCCAGCACCTGTTGAACATGCTTTCTTTGAAAGCCTGAGGAAAATGGGACATTCAAGACATTGTTCAGAAGAACAGCGTAGTTTGATTAAAAAGTTGATTGGAGAGGGGAAAACGTTTATGCAGGTGCAAAAAATTATAGGCTGTTCGTCTACAATGATCTCCAATGCTTTAAAATGGCCCAAAAAAAAAAACAGAGACGCGTGGAAGAAAACGGAAAACAACCATCAAAATGGATAGAAGAATAACCAGAATGGAAAAGGCTCACCCATTGATGAGCTCCAGGATGATAAAAGACAGTCTGGAGTTACCTGTAAGTGCTGTGACAGTTAGAAGACGCTGTGTGAAGCTAATTTATTTGCAAGAATCCCCCGCAAAGTCCCTCTGTTAAATAAAAGACGTGCCGAAGAGGTTACAATTTGCCAAAGAACACATCAACTGGCCTAAAGAGAAATGGAGGAATATTTTGTGGACTGATGAGAGTAAAATTGTTCTTTTTGGGTCCAAGGGCCGCAGACAGTTTGTGAGACGACCCCCAAACTCTGAATTCAAGCCAGAGTTCACAGTGAAGACAGTGAAGCATGGTGGTGCAAGCATCATGATATGGGCATGTTTCTCCTACTATGGTGTTGGGCCTATATATCGCATACCAGGTATCATAGATCAGTTTGGATATGTCAAAATACTTGAAGAGATCATGTTTCCTTATGCTGAAGAGGACATGCCCTTGAAATGGGTGTTTCAACAAGACAATGACCCCAAGCACACTAGTAAATGAGTAAAATCTTGGTTCCAAACCAACATAATTAATGCCTCGCAGATGTGAAGGAATCATGATAAACTGTGGTTATACAACTAAATACTAGTTTAGTGATTCACAGGATTGCTAAAAAAGCAAAACTATTAATGAAGCTGCATTCACAAACTCAAAACAAATGAATGAAAAATAAATAAAAAATAAAATCCCAAACACGGTCATCGTCTTTATAAAAAGCAGTAAACTGCATTATTATATGGCTACGACGCTATGCGTGCTCTGATTGGCTCTGATTGGTGTTTCAGGCCGGTTTCCGTGACAATCAGTTCGCAACGCATATTTTCTTTACAAACCAGGAAGCTAAAAACGCGATTAGAAAAAGCAAGTCAGACATGAATGTACTCCATAAACAACCTGGTCTCACGGCATGTCCTGATTCAGCAGCACGAAATATACATTAATTAAATATACATTAATCTATTGGTTCATGATATTGTCACAAAAAGCACCTCATTTTCATCACGGCAGCACAAATTCATTCTAATACATTTCGTGATGGTTGCACGAAATTAAAAGTGAAGTGGGGCGGGGGGGTCAGGGGTGGTTATGGTTAGGGTGGGGTGAATTAGTAGGGTTAAGTGATTTAAAAAAAAAAATCTGTCACGAAAAAAAAAAAAAAAAAACATGAGACTGGGCTGCCATAAATACTGTATCTCAACAACACTGAAAAAACACAGATTGAAGCCTACCAGCTAGCGACCAGACCATCTGGAGGTGAAGAAAGCAAACAAGCTCAACACCATCAGCAGCATATTCGGGCCAGTTTCCATGACAAAAATCGTAGCTGCATCCAACACCTCGTACACCTGTTACTAGAACTATGTGCACACACAAGCGGCGGCTGAAAGACAGTGTGTGCGCTGTGCGCAGCCATTGAACACTCTCATAGCAGGTGTCTGCCAAATTCCAGGTGACATGCACGCATGCACATCTAACACTGCTCGCATGGCACTTAGAAAATGTGTGGCCAGTCGCACCATTAACATGACAACAGTCTGCAGACAATCACTGTCAGGCTGGATGTGAAATTTGTCTAAGTGCTCCACGAGTGTCGCTTTGCAAACAGACACACTGAGTTGGTGTGTGCGCTAAAGTGACAGGAGGTGTGGCCGCCGACAGGAGCAGCTGTGGGGAGCTGTGGATCTGGATGGCATGGCTGGACAACACATACTGTGTTTGGACAGGCATGGACTAATAACTGCTCACTGTGATGCGCATGTGTCTGTTTGCTGTCCTCATGGTGGACATAAATAAAAACATATCGCTATGGCGACAGGCTGCAGTAAGAGAGCACTGACTGTCACGTCACCCACATGAGCTCTGTTCTACATGACGCGGTGTCAGTCCTGCAGTGCGCCGTCCACAAGACATGTGTGTCAGGCAGGACACGCACTTGGCGCCAGCTGGACACAGCGCCAGCAGATGTGGACATGATCAGACCACCCTGCTTCTCATTCATGTCATTTCATGACTGTACATCTGTGACCATGGGTCATCTGCAGAGGAACAGACGATCATACTTGATGAGAGATTCAATGAAATGCTGTGTTTTTCTATGGTGTGTGGTATTATTTAAAAAAAAATATGTCCATCGCTTTGTTGATTTCAGGCATTTTCCCACACCATTTATAGACCAGTGACGGTAGCTCAGTGGTAAAGTTTTGGACTGGCAATCAGTGAAGTGCAGGTATGAATCCCGTGGGTGGCATTTTTTTTTCACAGCAGTGGCGTGATGTGGTTCCACAGGTACCAGCTAGTTTTTATTTTTATTTAATCCACAGCGCAGCGCGATCCACAGCGGCTGGTTTTTATTTTTTATTTATTCCACATCACCTCGTCCCATGGAACACAGTGGGATGAGGTGATGCAGCTGTGCGAGCAGCTGCAGCTGCTTGCACTGTGTTCCTGCTCGAAAGACACTGTCGTGTGCATGAACCGTCGCAACGGGATCATGCATGCCTGCCCATCGGCGAGATGATTTGTGGGTCACTCATACGAGCTATTTCGCCGTGAATCGCCTTGAGTTGTACTTATTCGCACTATGTGTGAAGGGGCCCTAAGTTTTCTCTTTCCATAAAAATACAGCATTAAGTGTCTTTTCACTTTAAAAAAGTAAAGATTTGTATGTACACTCTGTCTTTAAAGCAGACACACTAACTACTGATTTACACTACAGGACTCCGGTGCTGCTGTCAAACTCTGATCACTTCATCTTTTATTATGTAATAATGCTGAATTTATGCAGAAATGATTGTTTTACAAAAGCTTCAGATATCTTTCGCTGAGATAAATGATAACTGGAGTGCAGTTTTAAGCAGAAATGAGGCGATACGTATCTGGCAGACCTCTTACATATATACGCCCCTCGAAGGTCTCTCAGATCCGCTGACCAGTTACTTTTTGCTGTCCCTAAGTCGAGACTGAAACACCGAGCTTTTGCTGTGGTGGCCCCCAAAGTATGGAATGAGTTGCCTTTGGATGTTTGGCTGGCACCTTCAATACAGGTTTTTAAGTCTTGCTTAAACACACATCTTTTCTCTAAGGCATTTCAAAATTGTTCATGTTCTAGTGTTGGTCACTTTTTTACAATTTTTTTTTTTATTTGTGTTGTATTTTATTAATGTCTTATTTGGAAAGCAGTTTGTCAACTTTATTGTTCTTTTAAAGTGCTCTATAAATAAAGTTGGATTGGATTGAATAATCAGTAATAATCATCGCTGCTGATGCTCTGAAATGATGCATGCACAGTGAAGGCAGGCAGAGTGCGCAAAGTGGAGTGGCTGAGCTCCTCAGAGCGGCCTGACTGTCGCAGACACACAACAGACAGGAACTAACATGCATGATTTTAGGGTTTACAAATGTTTTTGACCATTAAGCTTTAATCTCTTTACCAGCAAAAACATGTTATTGGACTGAAAGTTTGTGGAACTAAATTTAGCTGAAGCTAATTGGTCTGCTGCTGGTTTAGTTAGCTGAAAAGTTAATACACTAATGAAAAAGTTAGCTTTGCTAATTAGCAGTTAGCAGATTAGCGGAACTGTGCCCATCACTGTATAGAGTACAAGAATTCATATTTTTACTTTGTCCAATTACTTATGGTCCTTGAAAATGGAGAGACTTGTATAAAATTGTAATTTGTGATATTTTTTATAAACCCTTTGAATTAAGGCTAAAAGTCAACACTACACACAAATCTTGATTGGTTCAAAATGCTGCTGCCAGACTTTTGACAAGAAGCAGAACGTTTGACCACATTACACCCATTTTGGCATCTCTTCACTGGCTTCCCGTCCCTGTGAGATCAGATTTTATGCTTCTGCTACTAAAGTATAAAATTGTTCATGGACTGGCACCTCCCTATTTAGCTGACCTAATTAAACCCTACGTACCAGTTCAGGTACTTTATTCTCTTTATTTAGCGACTTTATTCTCAGGGTGCAGGACTACTTTGTGTCCCTAGGGTGAATAAAAGTCTGTGGGTCACAGAGCTTTCTCTTTTGTGCCCCTGTTCTGTGGAATGACGTCTCTACGTCAATAAGACAGTCAGATTCGGTAGTTTTGTAGTTCTGTAGACTTTCAAGTCCAGACTTAAGACGCACTTATCCCTTTTGTATGGCTAGCATACTGGCATAGTATGTTACTTATATGTTTTACCCTTTTAAATTCATTTTATTAGTAAACAGAGCGGGCCGCAGCCTCAACTTTATCTAAAGTTGAGTTCTTTTGCTGCGTATGGGTACATGCTGACTTGGCACAAAGTTCTACACCCACACTATTTCAGAAGCAACTCTTGATGTTCAAGACAACCAAGTGTGGGCTTTGAACCCTGTATCTTTTTTTTTTTGTTTTGTTTTTTGTTTGTTTGTTTGTTTTTGCTGGAGGTAAGAACACTGCTCCACTGCTCTTCCCTTTTTCCTTTTTATTCATTTGCAAACCCCAACTTTATGACATCACATAGCTCTCTACATATGCTGCGCAAAAGCCTAGAATGTCTGTCTGGTGGATGTATGCGCTCTGCTGTTCCATTCTCCACCAGCGTCATAATGCACTCTGCAAAGGTCTAATAACACCTCACAAGTTATCAAGATCTCTTTTTAAAGAGTCAGAGTTTTGGAATTTTATCCACGTGGTTATTTTGTCCAGAGTGCAGTGGGCACAGAGTCACGTGCAGGTGTTAGATGACCTTATATTTAACTCTGTGGTTCGATCACATTTGTCAACAAACACAAGTTTTTTTTTTGTTTTTTTTATGTTTTGGGCCATCTCTCCCTGTCTGTGTTACTTACAGGTAATCAAAGTGTTGTCACTTTGCGGACTGATATTTGCAGAGCAGTGCTGTTTGCGTTTTGCGCGCACACGCAGCTGTGGAGGTGCAGATGATGCACTTGCGCCTCCTCTCACTTCCAGCGCTCCACTCCTCAAGCGTGGGTCGGGAGGTGCGGGAAGGTGATGTCGTAAAGCGGAGTGTCGTAAACCAGGTGCGGACAAGGGGAGGTGAGGGGGAGGGAGGGAGGAGGATCGGGGGGAGAGGGGTGAGAGAGGAGGTGACTCTCCGGCAGCAGTTAGACACAACGAAAGGATCATGGCGGATGGCCCCAGGTGTAAGCGCAGAAAGCAGGCAAACCCGAGGAGGAACAGCGGTGAGTGGACTTCTTCATGTTTCTTTCGCAAAGCTGTTCTGTCTCACAAAACTTTGGCAGGCTGTAAATTCCGGCTTTTACTCCCACAAAGTGCCGGGAAGTGGAAAGTGAGCGGTGTATTCCAGCCCTGTGGTGGACCGTTATACCTGGGTCGCGTCTCTCTCTCCGCCTAGCGGTCCGGTGGAGACCGTTATCCGTTTATATGCGCACCTCACCCTGTTTGAGCGGACCACCTTTGTCTCCACTTTAGCTCTTTTTTATTAACGCTTCTGCACTTTGACCCTTTTTATCTATAACCACTTCTCTGATTTATACACACTCTGTCGAGTTTTTAGGACCACCGTCAAACTTGGACATGTTTCAGAGGAGAAAACGGTTTTTAACTGATTTGGTGCGCTTGTGACATTGCGCTTTAAAAAAAAGGCTTAGTTTTGACGATGTGAACAGATCTGTGTGTTTGTCAGACAGTTATTTAGTTCTTTTTGCGCACTAGGATCCGACAGGTAGACTGGACACTGTTGCTGCGCCGCACGAGACAAAAAAAACCTAAAAAAAAAAAACCTGTTTTAATCCGGCTCCGTACCTGCTTCGAAATAAGTTCAGTTTTATCCGCCAGGCTTTTAGTCGGTGTACTGACGAGAAATAACGGAGCTGTTCATTTGTGTGCGCCCCCCACCGCGGTTGTTTAATTTCGCTGTCATCTGTATGCGGCTCACACCGATAGACGTTGCTTGTTTGATAGAAAGTAACTGCCGAACAATATACCGTTAGACGCTGTGGCGAGAAACTGCTACATAACGGCTGAAGCTGGTCGGCAGATGCTGGTGTTTAAAGTGAAATAACCGCTGAACGCTCCCGTTTAACGTCGCTCTTTAATGTTTAAGTTACTGTTTAACGTTGTTGCTCGAAAAGTGATCGTTAAGATTTGGCAATAAATTTCCAGATAATCGCTGTTGTTTGAGCTAAACGTTACAGTTAAACGTCGGCGTCTGACGGTGAAGTACGTGACAAAGGTTACCGTTAGTGTTTAACTGTGAAGTAACCGTTGAATCACTCTGGTGGAGAAACATGGTAGGGGGAGGGGGGGGGGGGGGTTCTCACGCGCTGCCTGTGTGTGCTGCGCGAGCGCAGCCCATAAAAGGACAGCGGATCCGCGCGAGCTGGGAATCCCGGTTCCTATGGGCCCGTCGGACTTTCTAAACGGCGTTCGTTTTCTTCTTTAAAACGTATCGCTGTTGACACAAATATGACATTAACATCAGCCATAATACTCACAGTAATGCTTTTCACCACCATGTTATGATTTAAACGTCTTTGTGGTTCCTTTGCAGTTGAGACACTTTGTAAGAAGAGCTTTTGTCTTGTTTGGGTAACAGTAAATCGTGATGATCTGCTCGATTTTGACACGTTGCCCCCACCACACACACACACACACACACACACAGACACGTACATTAGGGTGTTTTGGTGGGCATAAACCAGGACAGACATTTTAACAGATTTGTAGCCTTTGTGCTGGTATCAGCTGCTCATTTGCACGTGTCACCTGTGGGCTAAGGAGCTAACCTCTTTGGACCCTAAGCAGAATTCTCCTAGGGGCCCCTCCTACCTGACTCATGAGTCATGCAAACTATTTGCCATTGACACACAATCACCAGATTCATCTGTCACTCTAAAAATGAATACAGAGAACACAATGATGGATGAAGAATGGTTGAGTACAACACATCACAGCTCTTCACTTTTTCCACATTTTGTTATGTTACAGCCTTATTCCAAAATGGAGTAAATTCATTTTTTCCTCAAAATTTGACACACAATACCCGATAATGACAATTTGCAAAAGTTTATTATTATTATTATTTTTTTTTTTTTAGATTTTTGCAAATTTATTAAAAATTAAAACTAGGAAATCACATGTACATAAGTATTCACAGTCTTTGCCTTCAAGTTCAAAATTGAGCTCGGGTGCATCCTGTTTCCACTGGTCATCCTTGAGATGTTTCTACAGCTTAACTGGAGTCCACCTGGGATAAATTCAGTTGACTGGACATGATTTGGAAAGGCACACACGTCTCTACATATAAGGTTCCACAGTTGACAGTGCATGTCAGAGCACAAACCAAGCATGAAGTCAAAGGAATTGTCTTCTAGACCTCCGAGAAATGGATTGTCTCGATGCACAAATCTGGGGAAGGGTACAGAAACATTTCTGCTGCTTTGAAGGTCCCAATGAGCACAGTGACCGCCATCATTTGTCAGTGGAAGACATTTGGATCCACCAGGACTCTTTCTAGTGCTGGCTGCCTGTCTAAACTGAGCTATCAGGGAAGAATGGCCTTAGTCAGGGAGGTGACCAAGAACCTGATGGTCACTCTCTCAGAACTCTTGCATTCCTCTGTGGAGAGAAGAGAACCTTCCAGAAGGACAACCATCTCTCAAACAACTCAAGAATGAGATCTGTATGGTAGAGTGGCCAGACGGCAGCCATTCCTTAGTAAAAGGCATATGACAGCCCGGCTGGAATTGGCAATAAGGCACCTGAAGGACTCTCACACCATGAGAAACAGAGTTCTCTGGTCTGATGAGACAAAGATTGAACTCTTTGGTGTGAATGCCAGGTGTCATGTTTGGAGGAATCCAGCCACCATCTCCACAGTGAAGCATGGTGGTGGCAGCATCATGCTGTGGGGATGTTTCTCAGTGGCAGGAACTGGGAGACTAGTCAGGATTGAGGGGACAATGAAGGTAACTGTACTGAGATATGCTGGGTGAAAACCTGCTCCAGAGCGCTCTTGACCTCAAACTGGGGAGACGGCTCATCTTTTAGCAGGACAATGACTCTAAGTACACAGACAAGATATCAAAGAAGTGGCTTCAGGACAACTCTGTGAATGTCCTGGAGTGGCCCAGCCAGAGCCCAGACCTGAATCCGATTGAACATCTCTGGAGAGATCTGAAAATGGCTGTGCACCAACGCTCCTCATTCAACCTGATGGAGGTTGAGAGGTGCTGCAAAGAGGAATGGGCAAAACTGCCCAAAGATAGGTGCACCAAGCTTGTAACATCATATTCTAGAAGACTTGTAGCTGTAATTGCTGCCAAAGGTGCATCAACAAAGTATTGAGCAAGGGTCTAAATACTTGGTGCACTCAAGTCACTTTACATATATTACACTACATATTACATATATATATTACGTATATTTTAACCTGCCCATATTGTAAATATCAGAGTAACTTATCGTACATTTCACGCTGAAGTCATTTTACCTGATCACTCTCACACCCCGACAGTGTATATCATCCCGGCAGTGCAGCATTGAACTGAACAATGGTAGCCTCAGCTTTACCCAGCACTCAGTGATTTTTTTATTTCTTGTTTTTAAGAGATGCTTGTTGTTTTATTGCATGCCCTTCTATTCCTACTGTTCTGTGCTGCGATGTGACACTGAAATTTCCCCATTGAGGGATGAATAAAGGCTTTTCTTATCTTATCTTGTGTAAATGCAATTTGTTAGTCTTTTTTATTTTTCATGAATTTGCAACTATTTCAAAAACTTTTTTCATGTTGTCATTATGGGGTGTTGTGAGTAGAATTTTGAGGGGAAAAATGTTCTCCCTCTTGGAATAAGGCTGTAACACAACAAAATGTGGAAAAACTGAAGTGCTGTGAATACTCTTCAGATGCACTGTATATAGTCAACTCAAGTTCTGGGAGCATGCTCTAGTGTCGGGCTTTGCTGCATCCACTGCACCATGGAACCACCATGAATATTTACACAACTTCTCATAATGAAAACCCGTTACAATAACTTTGTACTGGAAAAGTTGTCATAAACATTGTGTTGAAAAGTAAAAACCATGTGTGAGCAGTGTTCTGACCACTTATATTTTAACATATGAGGCATCATATATATATATATATATATATATATATATATATATATATATATATATATATGTGTGTGTGTGTGTGTGTGTATGTGACGTGCGGTGAGGTTGATGGCTGGTGAGGCACTGACTTTACCACAATCAGATTTACAAACATACAGTATAAACCCCACAGAGCTGCTTATTCACCATTTGATTGGCAGCAGTTAACGGGTTATGTTTAAAATCTCATATCAGCATTCTTTACACACACAAACTGCAGTGCACAAAAATACATTTAATTAAAAAAAACGCTATTATGGCCTTACCTTTACTTATAAATGAAGTACATGTGCCGCTCCTTCTGAACAAAAGCATCACTGACTTGTTTGTAGAAGTTGACATTTTCTTCCTTCAGGTTTAAAAGTCTCTCTGTCTCAGTGGAGATCACTGCCAATCAATCAATCAATCAGTTTTATTTATATAGCGCCAAATCACAAAAAACAGTTGCCCAAAGGCGCTTTATATTGTAAGTCAAGGCCATACAATAATTACGTAAAAACCCCAACGGTCAAAACGACCCCCTGTGAGCAAGCACTTGGCGACAGTGGGAAGGAAAAACTCCCTTTTAACAGGAAGAAACCTCCAGCAGAACCAGGCTCAGGGAGGGGCAGTCTTCTGCTGGGACTGGAGGGAGAGAACCAGGAAAAAGACATGCTGTGGAGGGGAGCAGAGATCAATCACTAATGTTTAAATGCAGAGTGGTGCATACAGAGCAAAAAGAGAAACTGATTAACTGATTCCATCTGCTCAACGTGAGGTTAATCAGTGAAATCACCTGGTGGAAGTGGATGGTTGCAAAGAAAACCTGCACCCTCTCAGCTCTTTCTGGCATCAGTTTGAGACCTCTGACTTAGATGGTCCATTAGTTAACTTAACCACATAATAAGCCATATTATTATATGGCTATAACAGTACGCATGCTCTGATTGGCTGGTTTCCGGTCTGGAATGTGTATCAGATTTGCAACTTTGTTTGCAATTTTCACAGCGCAAAATAAAACAAAACAAAAAGCGAACAAAGAAATTATGAGTGATGAAGAGGACCACTGCCCGAGTGAATTTTATTACACTGTAAAGTTGGGGATTTTAACATGTGCTTCTATAGCGAGCACCTTGCTTTTCTAACCAGCCACAAGTGGCCACTCAAGGAATTGCAAGATTGGACACTTTAGGCAATGGCTTCATTTGTCAACACTGGAAGCTCCCACGGACTGTGTGGGTGTGTCGTACTGATCACTTACAGAGTAAGCAGGAGTCTAAATATGGACTTCCATCACATATATCACAGAAATGTAAAGATGGCCAAAATTGTAATGATAATAGACCAGTATCCACATGCAAACATGGAAATGTGGGACTTTTAGTATGTTTAAAGATAAAGATAAACTTTATTGATCTCACAGAGGAGAAATTCACGTTACGTCAGCTCTTAAAAAAACACACACACAAGGTGGGTGCAAGTAGAGGAAAATGTTCATCAAACAGCATGTGCAAGGATAAAATCAAGTCTGATTGCAAAATGTAAATAACAAGTAAGTTGCCCATTTACAACTGTACACAATTGTAAGTTGATTGTTGGCTGTCCGTCAAGTGTATTTTTGCCAAAAGTTAACTTCTCAAATCAATAAACAGTCAAGACCTTGCCACACATTTAAGCAGCTTTTGTCACTATCTAGTGGGAGATGTAAGCATTTCAGGGTTTGTGGTACATTTCCTAATTGAAATCCAAAATTCACTTAAAAAGGCATCTTTACATGTCTGAGAGCTTTGACCTTCGAGTATTAACATATAAAAATTTTATTTCAAGAGTTTTGAGATTTGCTGCAAGAACATATGGAAGGACAGAATTTCTACTGTTGAACACAACTTATAGTTCTGAAAAATAATTTTACACAATGGCACTCCTATATTTATGTAATTTAGTAGAGACCCTTGGTGCTTGTTATTTTCTTCATTTTTATTATGGTCCATTGGCCTGCTTTAATGCCTCTGACAGGACTGATGAGCTATCATGTAACATACTTGATATTAAGGTGGATGAAATGCTGTTGGTGATGCTGCAGGTTCATGGTGCCATCACTGTGCTTTGGTTGTTTTCTTAAACAGGAGTGTGTGAGAATGTAGTGATTTTGTAAAAACATATCACCACCTCCACTCACTGCAACCTCCAAGTGACTGTCAACATTTACTGTCATGATCTGTTCATGTATCAGTTATGTTCACTGTCGATCTCTCTCTCTCTCTCTCTCTCACGCGCACACACACACACACACACACACACACACACACACACACACACACACACACACACACAGGTGGCCTCTGTGTGCATGTATGCTTGTGTGCATGCGTGTGTATGTCGATCACAGAGAAACTGGAGGGAGCTTATGTTTGCCTTTGATATGGTCATGTATTTTGGGTCAAGGATGAACACTGAAAACAGAAAGCTGATGGGACCAGTATTTTTGGAGAAATTAATTATATTAGCTAACAACAGTGAACAATGGACTTTGTGCTGCAGTGCACCATGGGAGTTTGGGGT
The DNA here is from genome assembly GCF_902500255.1 of Thalassophryne amazonica. Lineage (NCBI taxonomy): Eukaryota > Metazoa > Chordata > Actinopteri > Batrachoidiformes > Batrachoididae > Thalassophryne > Thalassophryne amazonica. Next base: position 89,284,771 of record NC_047103.1, on the reverse strand, counting down.
TTTAAATGTTGTTATTGTGGTTCATGTTAGTTTAACAGTGTTATTGATTTATTGTGTTTTTGTAGTTCAATTGGTTTAGTCAGTCGAGTTAAGTGTCATTTTGCCATTACCATAAGTGAGAAGTGTAGTGTATTTGATGTCTTCTGCCACGTCTGTGTTTGTGGGTGTGTAAAAATAAAAGCACCTGCTTGTGGGAGAATGCAGAAAAGCCAAAAAGTTGTTTGTTTGTGTGTTTGTGTGTGTGTGTGTTTAACTTCGATGACAGACAAACTGGGGAGAGTTGACATTTGCTGTTTGGTACGCTTATGTATTTTGGGTGAAAGATGAACACCGCCAAAATGGAACATTGATAGAACTAATATTTTTGGAGAAACTATGGATATTAGCTAACAACACCGAACAATGGACGCTGATAATTATATTGTGGACTTACACACCATTCCAGCAAGGGGGCGTTAAATCATCTATATATTAAACGTGTGCATGCGTGATTTTATTTAGGAAGTTCAATGTAAGTACATCATATAATTATAAGTACTTTAAAAATACATGGATGACAGAAAAAGTGAAAACACTTATTTTCATTGTGGTCCATTTAAAAATCAAATGACAAAATAGAAGTAATAATAAAATACTACCAATAAAATAATATGGATGATAATAATAATATATGATAACAAGAACCTAAATATTTTATAAATAGATTAAAGACAGTAAATTAACATTTAAAAATCACATAATTAACAGGAAATAAAAAGGTTGAGTTCTTCTTCTTAAAACTCTTGAGGTCTAAGGTTCTAAAAACATTCTGGACTCACGCACCATTCCAACTCATTATAGAAACTTGACTTTGCAAACTTTGGTGAGTTTTTGAGCATGGGAAAAGGGGTGAAATTGGGGCTTGAAAAGTATAAAGAATAATAATAAATAATAATAATAATAATAAGCGTGATGATAATAGGGTCCTCATGAGGATGACTTTGTCTTCACTTGGGCCCTAATAATAATAATAATAATAATAATAATGAATGCAGATGGAGTTTGTCAACAGTGTGTTTGCTCACAAGGTCTTGTGTCTAGACTTTGCCCGTGTATAATGCTTTGAGATGATTTATGTTGTCATTTCGTGCTTCATAAATTAATTGCAATGTTTCATCTGTCTTTTAAATTTTCTTGGCCTCTAAGTGTGAATTCTGAAAAAAAGGCTTTATGCAACAAGTTATTCATTGATGTGGTTTGACTTCACTTTGTTTTATTTTATTTTATCTCTCTGAGGACAGTGGCTATGTGGTTGTTTCAGGCTGATTCTTCATCTTATGGACACTAGCCTAAAAATGTAAATAAATAAATAAAAACATTTCCATATTACAATGAATGGTTGTATACAAATATTTCTTGGGCAACATTTGAAACAGTTTTGGTAGCAATTCAAATCTACTTTTTTTGTAACATTGTGGGAGAGGTTTTTCTTGTATCCACCATGTTTTATTCTTGCTTTATGACATAAATAGGGACCTAAGTCAAAATTATGATGATACTCCTCTGACAGTTAGCAGAGACATACCTCTGGGGAGGCGTGCATCTTTTGTTTGCCAATGTCATTTTTCATATTATTATGTGTTCTGTTTAATTTTGTCTTTACCTGTTTAAAAGTGCTTCTTTTCTTACTTAGATACCTGTGTGTGAATGGACTGAAGCCCTCTTAGAATGTGTTTTCACAAACTGAAAGGATAAGTGTACTTTTTACAACCCCTATATAATACTAAATCATCATTAGTGATCAAGCGTCTGCGTACCCTACTCACCTTAAATGATTGCTTTTTTTTTTTTTTTTTTTACTTTTTTCTAAGAAATATTCTTGGAAAAACAGTTTTAGAAGGTTAATCCATCAGAGTACACAAGGCAGCCGAATCACACGGTGAAAATCCACAGTCCACTAAAAATAACGATAGAATAAGATCAGAAAAATTCTTAGTACAATAGTTGTTCAAATGTATCACTATTGAAATATTGTCAGGGTATTTTCCTCACATACCAGTTTACATCAACCTTGTTCTAATCTTAGGAGATAGATACAGCCAGTTTCTTTCTGGCAGGTGTCACCCATGGCAAATAGTCACCGCATTACTTTCATAATATCACTCGTAATATACTTTATAAGTGATTATATAATAAAATAATGTGTTAATAAGTACTCTATGCAATGTATAGCTTCAGACAGGCCTGTTACGATAACAGGTTTTGCTGGATGATGTCACGATAGAAAATATCACGATAATTGATATTATTATATGGCTATGACACTACACACTCTCTGATTGGTTGATTTCCAGTCTGATATAAGGCAGGGACAGAGGTAGACAAACAGGACTGAGCTTCTAACTGATACCAATAGTCTATGAGCCAGTCATCAATTTTGACCTAATCGGTACCACATAAGTTGACAAAACGACACTTAGAATCCAGCCTCAGTGTACCATGGCCTACACAAAAAATGTATGATAACCATTCCAGGGTGGTGGCTGTAGCCAGCTAGGCGTCAATGAAGAATTACACAGAGGTCAAGATGTAAAAATGCTTCAGTCATGTTGAAAACTACATTAATTGTCTGATCATAATGATTCCAAAAAGGTATAGTTTGGACCATCTCTGACAATGTTTTGGAGTTATGGGGTAAAAACAGCAAAAATGGTGAAAAAGGTCAGTTTCTATTACAGGGGTCAAAAGTTAAAGTTGCTCCAATTTCAGTAAAAAGTGATGCAAGTTATTGGTTGAAATAAAAGGATGAATAAATGAAATAGTTTTGACTGTGTTGAATGTTTAGTCTCCAAAGTAAAGGTTAAACCAGATCGATGTCCATTGGATTCTATGACTTGTGACATATGTTACTCTGTAACATGATAACTAAGCATTACAGATGGTGAAACTATTCCTTATTAGAACCCTATTAACCCAAACAATAGTTTGCAATAAAACATCAATTTAGCTAATGATAGACCTCCACTGAGCCAACATTTTTGAAGTAATGATTTGCATACTCTTGGAGTTTTATCTCCTCATATAAATGAGGAAATCATTTGATCTATAGATTTGAAAAAGGTTTTGGGTAAGCACAAAGCAAAAACACTGAAATTGATATAATATCTTGCGTAAAATATTAATTTTCACGATGTTAGTCCTACCTGTAAGAGTTACTGGTAAATTAGCTCATTTTTGAAAAGCTGACCTTATACTGGACAATAAAGGAGTTACATTTACTCCCAAGTACTTAAAACAAGAATGACTCAGATGGAAAGGAAGATCAGTTTGTCTGAGATGCTGTGCAGCTACATTTATAGGTAAGCATTCAGTTTATTGTATTCACAGTGATTCACTTCACATTTTATTATGTTACAGCCTTATTCCAAAATGTTTGAAATTCATATTTTCCACAGAATTCTGCACACAATACCCCATAATGACAATGTGGAAAAGTTTGGCAGTTTTTTTGTTTGTTTATTTGTTTTTAGGTTTTTGCAAATTAAAAAAAATACTAAGAAATCACATGTACATAAATATTCACAGCCTTTGCCATGAAGGTCAGAATTAAGCTCAGGTGCATCCTGTTTCCACTAATCATCCTTGAGATGTTTCTACAACTTAACTGGAGTCCACCTGGAGTAAATTCAGTTGATTCAACATGATTTGGAAAGGCACACACCTGTCTGCATATAAGGTCCCATAGTTGACAGTGCATGTCAGAGCACAAACCAAGCATGAAGTCAAAGGAATTACTTGTAGACTTCTGAGACAGGATTGTCATGAGGCAAAATCTGGAGAAGGGTATAGAAACATTTTTGCTGCTTTGGAGGTCCCAATAAGCACAGTGGCTTTCATCATCTGTAAATGGAAGAAGTTTGGATCCACCAGGACTCTGCCTAGAGCTGGCTGACCATCTAAACTGAGCAATCAGGGGAGAAGGGCCTTAGTCAGGAGGGTGACCAACAACCCGTTGGTCGCTCTGTCAGAGCTCCAGCATTCCTCTGTGGAACGAGGACAACCTTCCTTAAGGACAACCATATCTGCAGCATTCAACTAATTAGGCCTGTATGGTAGAGTGGCCAGACAGAAGACACTCCTTAGTAAAAGGCACATGGCAGCCTGCCTGGAGTTTGCCAAAAGACACCTGAAGGACTCTGAGGGACAAAAATTGAAATCTTTGGCATGAATGTCAGGTGTCATGTTTGGAGGAAACCAGGCACCATCTCCACTGTGAAGCACGGTGGTGGTGGTGGCAGCATCATGCTGTGGAGATGTTTCTGAGCGGCAGGAACTGGGAGACTAGTCAGGATTGAGGGAAAGATGAATGCAGCAATGTACAGAGACACCCTGGATGAAAACCTGCTCCAGAGCGCTCTTGACCTCAGACTGGGGTGACAGTTCATCTTTCAGCAGGACAATGACCCTAAGCACACAGACAAGATATCAAAGGAGTGGCTTCTGGACAACTCTGCCAATGTCCTTGAGTGGACTCCCCCCCCCCCCTTCCTTCTTCAACGATCACAGGAACACTTTCGGCACAGGTTGTGCTCGATCAACAAAGTTAACACTCAACAATATCACAAGGGAAGAAAAAAAGGGAATTAATTATGAGAAGGCACTGAACACACACACCACAAAGTGCCTCATGTCAGTCTGACCCATGAAAAGGCAGAAACTGCCGATTGGACACTGTTCATCTTCGACAACAAACCTTCAAAACAAGGCTTAAAATCTGCAGATAGCGCAGCTCTGTGGTCTTCCAGCATAAGACTAATCTTCGGTATAGTTACAGATGCTGCAAGGGGTGAAGTTTCTCTGTCTCATTTGGACTTACTCTTTGACTTGGACATTTTGCAGTTGTCAAAAAGTGGCAAATATGAAAAAAATAAACCCAGGATTTCAAACAAAAATTGTGAGGTTTGCAAGGCAAAAAACTGAACAGTGCAGCGGAGTGAACCGAATACGCGGCTACTAACTAACTAAACGCTATGCTGCACTTTTTGTTCCCAGTTGGGAAAACTGGATGAGATGCTGATGTTTAAGGTGCATTTTCAAATTGGTTGTATTTCCAGTTTTGGTTGTTACTGTTTCCAAGCAAAGTGGACGTACCGGCTCATTCGCATTAGGTTCTTCTCGCTTGTTCAACTTCACTGACTGAAATGTTCCTGCTGTGGAATATGGCTTTGAAATCAAGTCCATGTACTCTTCAAAACTTTCTGCAGTCGGTCCAGCTGTTTACTGTGGCACGCTGCTCACTCTGTGTGTGTAGCCCCTTGAGCCCCTCCTGCAGCAGACGGACAGGGACAAAAGAAGCAGCGTGACTCGCTGGAATGTTGGTGACAACAAACACGCATGTAAAGGGAAATATATTGAGGCCAGCAAAATGACTATGTTCATCTTTTATATCGAACAGTGTCGATGTATCGATTGTCACAACAGGCCTAGTTTCAGAAAACCGGTTTGGAGTTCACTTTGAACTCTACTGCCGGTGCCCGCATGGTACCTGTGCATTTTCTTTTCATACTTATTTGGGAAACTGGACTTCTCGCAGTAGTAGACAGTCTTGATTGTTCACAATGTGACTAAAGTTGTAAAAATTGAACTTGTATTTTTCTCTCATGTTTTAAGCATTTTGGGACAATATTATTTCAAACTGCTACATAACTAAAGATGTGTTCAAAGATTCATTCAGAATAAAAAAAGTTGATCATTTGTTTTATGCTAAATTCTTGTTCAGCATTTCAAATGTAAAAAAAATAACTCTTAGTGGCCACTGGTTGAGGTCTTAAGCGCTCAAACGGTGTTCAGCTTGTTGCTCCCAGCAGCTTTACCAGGTAACAGGGGAAGCTGAGATTAAGGTGAGCGCTGTTCCCCGCTGTAAACTCTGAGGCGCTAACAGCCAGCAGGACAACAGGTGTTTGCAATCACTGATATACCACGGCTTCTTTTGTCGCGTCTCTCCAGTTGCGTCCCCTCAGGAATGGCAGCCGCTGCCTGTAATAGTCATTTAGGCTGCAATTTGGGAATAGAGGAATGTGCCGGTATTAACATTCTTTGCAAAAAAATAAACAGGGCTGTTAGATGGCTTTGTGTACATGTACGGGTAGTTGGGGTAATGTTTTCACAACAACATTTCAAAGCAACTTGTGCACAGGTGTTTAGGATTTTTTACCTCTGCCAACTAAGCTGGGCTGAGGTTATGTTTTTGCCCCTGTTTGTTTGTCTGTTTGTTGCTGAACAGTCTGGAACACATGATTTTTTATGTATCGTTATTACATTTTTACAAAGGATTCATATCCTGACACGCAAAAACTGATTCAATTTTCAAAGCCAAAGTTCAAAGCTAGGAAAAATCTTGAAAAATTGGAAAAATCACTATCTTTAACATAGAACAAATTTTCACAAATTCATAACTCTCCAAAAACATTGAATATCTTTTATATTTGAGAGTGTTGCATAAGATGGTATCATTTATTGGCTGACAAAGTTTGATCCAGATCTGATCCAGATTACAGATTTTGGGCACATTTAAATTTAACATTGAAACCCCCATTTAATGTATATTTTACATTATCTCTTAAACATACCCCAATTATTCCCATATTTGAGTGTGATCCAGTTTGTAAATTTTGTGAACATTTGAATTTAATATTGAAAAGCCCGTGTGGTGTACATTTTGCATCAAAAGTGCCTCAATCACTTTCATTTTTCTGTTATGGATTTACCTACACTATTAAAATTGGATGGAGGTCCAAGTTTGCTGGTCATTTCACTGGAGTCTTGCACAGGCAGACAGTTTTGACTTATGGTTATAACTTTAAACAAAGCAATTTCGGACAACTTAGTGAAATTAACATCGCGTCTGTTGTTTTACAAAGTGAAAATATCAGCTATATGTTTTAGTTTTAAAGTAATGCAGTAATTTTGAAGGTTTTAGCATTTACACACACATGCCGCATTGCATTATGGGTACATTAGTTTCCTGACATCAGTGGTTGGCTGGTCCGTCTACTGGCCAGTAGATGTCAGTGTCTACTGGCAAAAATTGACCTGACGCACCAAAAAAATTTATTTTTTGGAGGATTTTTTTTTGGTGGGTAAATAGACCTCAAAATGCACCAGAATGCATCTGAGATTTCAAATTTTTCTGGGAGGAGAACTCCCCCCCACCAGGGGCTTCGGGCCTTTGGCCCTTGCCAAAAACTTTTCAGTTTTTTTTTCATGGCCCACTTTCATCACTGGTATGTGATGCCTTAAAAACTACTGCATATCCAGCTCAGAAATTTTGAGGTTTCCAAAATTCAAGATATCTGTATTATCATTGTACCTGAACAAAGAAACTAAGCCCAAAGCTGGATATTTTACCATGGGTGTGAATAGGGGAGGGACTTATTTTCAGAGCCAGCCTCAACTGTCCATCCAATTAACTGCAAGATTTAGCACTTCCATGTGGGCTTCATTTTTCAGCACTAGAGGTTAGGGTTTGCTGAGGACCACTGAACCTCCTATTTTGGCCTGTGTTGGTATCCTTTAATTTGCACAGTGACCACAACACAAAACAAAGACAGACAGACCTATCAAGCTGCGTATGAAGTCTTGCTGCTCATTGAAGTGTCATGAGGCCAGTCTTGTTTTGCTTCCTCCCCTAATTTGTTTCTGTGCCATCTCCCACTCACATGTTGGTGAATCATCTGTCACATACCGAGTATTAGACTGTGATTAAAGGTTGAGGAGTGTTTTTATTGTTGTGGTAAAACTATATACTTAACTTATATTTGACACTTTTAGCTCGCACCCACCTCGAGACATTTGAGCACCGAGGTCGGGTTTGGGCCTTTTCAGTGTTTTAGAAGATGTCTGTACGCATTTAAAAGTTGTTTGAAGAGCTGGTGAGGAAGTGTTTCATTTGCCTCACTGCATTTTACCAACTTCCTCATCAGCTTAATCTGAAAGTGCCAAGTAAGAAGAAAACCCACCCACTTCTCTCGTGGTCTTGCACCCTCGTCACTTCTAGAGCTTATCCTTTATTTGGGGGGTGAAGACACAGTAGCCAGGGGTGCTGCGATTACCCCCTGACCCGGGCATCCATGCATGCCTGGAGTATGACTTCACTTTCCTCCCGTGCCATTGTGAAGCTTCCAGCATGTCCAATTGTGTTTGTGTTTAAGTCCGTTCACTGAAAGGAGCTGAGAGCAGGGGGAGGTGTTGGAGCTGCAGCTTTTCCTTCACTCCCTCCTCCGCTCCATCCAATCCGCTCTGACCCCTTAAACTGTGGGTGCCGTGCTCCCCGTGGAGTCGAAAAGGGGGCCGGGCAACGCTGGTGAGAAGTGTCCGAGGTAGCCAAAGAATTTTACAACAGGTGACAAATGAAAGACTGGTGCTGGCAGATGGAGACGGACACAAATGGCAGTAAAAATCGTGTGGATTTTTCACAAAAAAATAGCGATATGTTAGACTGTGTGAGGCCAGGAATAAGATGAAATGATCTGCTGCTTCATCCACAGCGATGTACTGCTGTAATTACTGCACGCTTAAAATTAAGAATGATGAACATTTTATTGGAGAGAGAGAGAGAGAGAGAGAGATGGAGAGAGAGGGAGCAGGTCCCCTGCAGGCCCTGAGGCCCATCATGCCTTGGCTAACCCCCCCCGAGACCATAGCGTGAAACCAATTCAGAATCTAAGACTTCCCCTGGATGGGGTGCAACTCTATCTCAGGTTTAACTATTTATTTTTACAGCAGGTTTTGTTTTGTAATGACTGCCTTTATAGAAAGTCTTTAACTAATTGCCCATTGTATGGTACCTTAGCCTGGAAGCTAACCGTATTTCCTGTATGCGCAAGAGAAAATAACAGGAGTGACAACAACAACGCTTCACTTAACTAAACCCAAACCTTAACCTAACCTGTGCCTTCAGCTAACTCAAAACTTAACCTAACACTAAGTGTACCCTTATCTTAATTTAGCTCTAAACTAAGACTAACTTTACACAACCTTAATTTAATGCTAATGTTAGGGTTAGGCTAAGGTTAGCCCAAACCATTTCCTAACCCTAACCTGACTCTATTCTGAAAGTAACCCTAACTTCACCAAAACATTAAGTTAACCTTAATTTCAACCTAAACTGGTTCTTGCATTTATGCTGTAAAATGGAGACATTTTAGTAGCACAGAATGCATGGAAAAATGTGAGGTTGCATTTTTTTTTTTTTAAATTGAACACTGCAAAGCAAGTAGCTAAGGTTCCACAAAGAATCAAACTCAAGCTGTCCAGTTCCTGAGTGCTACACACTAAAATACAGAGTGCCGGTGTCGCCAACTGAATGGTCTCCCTAAAAATCGGTCGCCCTTGGTGACGTGGTTCACAGATTATCACCTTATTTCTGCTTCAAACTGCACTCCAGTCGTTATCTATCTCAGCGACAGATATCTGATGCTGTTGTACAACAATCATTTCCACACAAATTCAGCATTATTTCGTCATAAAAGGCAGCGGAAGTGATCAGAGCGCAGCGGCTAAACAAGCTGCTAGCTGCGTTCACTGCACATCGGCCATTTCAAAGCGTCATGGAATTTCATCAAGTTTCTGCTTAAAACGGCCTCGTTTCTGCTTAAAACTGACTTTAGAATGATTTAAGAGGTCTTACCTTTATCATCTGATGGTTAATAATCCCATTAATCCATTTGATCGCTTTGGGTGAAGAGACTCCGTCTCAGACATGCTGCTGTGGTCCGAAATGACGCATGCACAGATGCAAAAGGCAGACCGTTCGGTCTGTGACACCGGGCTCAGAGGATAAGATTATAGCCTTAAATGAGTTCAAATGTGAGTTTCATGTCCAAATGTTGTTTCACTTGTTACTTTGTCGCACATGCAGGATTTATAGTTAATTACTGGGCTAAATTTATGTTAAACAGACAGTTAATGACAGCTTTTGGAAAAAAGCTTCATGTCTGGCTTATTGTCATCTTTCACCATGGTGGGAAAAGGTTTGTTCTCATCTGACCATTTGGTCGAATTCAAATGAGGTGAACCACCACCACCGCACTCCCACCTCTGCATCTTAATGATTAGCTGCTCCAGTGGAGGCCAGGAGCATTAGCCTATAAAATGGTGCTCTTCCTCTGTAAAGAAAGTTTAAAACCCAGAGTCAGTTTCAGTAACCCCCTTAACTGTTCTTGGATGTGCTTTATTGGGGTTTGTGTGGCTGAATGCTTAAACGAACCATTGTGTGTATAGACCATATTGTGCAGAAAGAGCCTGGTTACCTTTGCAGTTTGCATGCTTTGCCTCATACACTTTCAGCGGCAAAAGAAAAGGCCCATTCAGCGGGCCCGGCATGGGGAGGGAGAGCCCTTTTCACACTTGGCTTGTGGGAAACCTCTCCTCCATACTGTGCATGCTATTTGCATATGACCCATTCTTTTCCCTGCGAGGGAGGAATCCATGGAACGTTCACAGAATTCATCAAACACATCTCTCATATGCTGCTCGGGCTCTCACGGCCTGACGCTGCAGCACACTGGCAAGTTTTTTTTCTCTTGTGGAAATGTAGCTTACATCTGCATCGCACTTGCTGGCCTCAGCGCAAACGCTGATGTACTCCTGTGGCATTTGCGTCACCACGCATTTGGAATGGCAGACAAGGAGCGGCCAAGTGCATTGTTTTTGATGTCAGACTGAAGCCCTAATTTTGCACTGCAGGCAGGAGTTCCCCGAAAAATGAAGCAGGGGCCACGAGAGGTTCATCTGTGTGACAGGATAATGCGATGGGGGATGTACGCCTCACCGGCTCCCCAATTGGCGCCGCCGTGTACAGATAGGGTACACTGCTGCTGAAAGCACACAAACATCCCAGAGTTGTGGAGCTGGGGGAAGTATGTTCGGGGTGGGGTTAAGAAGGGATGAAGCGGTGGGAGCGTGTAGGGACACATCAGCTCAATGAACTCAACAAAAACATAATCGTTGTTCTGAAGTGAACCCCCCCCAGAGCATTATCCCGAGCTGCAACTGCAACGTGTCTTAACTGCAGTAACCAAAGCCGGTGCCTTTACAGAACAGTTGTAACAGCAGCCATATTGACATGGCAGTCCTTTCTCAAGTGCGTTGTAGGTCAGCATCAGTCTGACCCAAACACTGATACTGACACAGAAAGTGGCGTGGGCCAGCACTGTCGGGAGGAGCGCTCACTTAAGTGTATATTAGCTAACTGAGCAGAAAAGCCTTCTCTGACTCCAAAGCACTGAGTCAGGGCCAAACAGGTGTGTTTGCAAGGTCAGTCCAACCCCCACCAACTCTCCACTATCATAAAAAGCGCCTCCTCCTTTCTCATTTGGCGCCGCTCCCTGCAGGTGCGTGGTTAGGGATAATATAGTAGTGTAGTGTATACTGTGGAGAGAGGTTACCTCTAAATTGCCATCCTCATAGAGGTAAATATGTGTATGTTTTGTCCAGAGCTGCCTGCTGATGTGTGTTTTTAATCATGTATTTGCTGGCTGTATTTGGGTGTTTCTGCAGGCCGTTCCTCTCCTCTTCACCTCCACCTCCTTCTTTTGCCGGCCGCCCATCTGTCCCCTCCTCCTCAGTGGAGCGGTTAATGAAAACAACTGGTCTGACACAATAGGCAGAAGGCGGGCAAGCAAGTGGCCGGTGTGCTTTAGCAACACTGGATTTAGTGTTTTTTAACCTTCCCTCATGACTGCAGATCCTATGTAGCAACTAGCGACAGATCTGGTGACTTTTATGTCACATAAACTGGTCAGATTGTACATAATTGTTTGAATATACTAAAATTACAAAAACCACAAAATTGCATCTAGTGCGTCGAAAAAATTTCAGCATGCACAATATTTTCAACGTATGCCAGTGTGTGACTCATACGTCCTGACATTAGTTGTCGGCAAGTTATGCGATTGTTAACAAGTGTTTCTTGTAATTTACTCATAAGTCAAAATATGTCGATTAATGCTGTCCATTGATTGGCTCAAAGCTGCAGTCTTCATGCAAACAGACTGTTTCAAACAATTCGCACACAGAGTAAATATAAAGTCTTAATCTTACCTGTTTCTTTCAGTCTGATTCATCATCACATCCTGACAAAAACTTACCCACATAAAGCATTCTGATTTTGGAAAATGACGTCTGAAAATACTTTAGTTCCTTGTCGTTGCTGAAGAAATGTAGTGTTTTAAAGCAAGTCCCTCCCAGGGTCCCTCCTGGGGTCTGAGCGGTGTCCCCCCCCAATCTGATCAGTCAGGCGGGAGGGGGGACACCGATCAGACCACGGCTGGTGCTTAACAGTTGGAAGAGTCATAGTGATTCATTCATGTCAGCGTTTACCACAGCCACCAGTCGTCTCATCAGCATTCTGCTCTTGCTGAAAATAAATCCCATGATCCACCAAGACAAAAAAAAAAAAAAATAATAATAATGTTAAATTAATCAGTTTAGCCTCCGTGTGAAGTGGAGATGCCCCACAACAGCATACGCCCGCTGGATGACGTGCTTGTCAATATTTCAGTGTTCCACCTGGCAAACAAAAGGGTTCTGCCGGCGGTAGAAATGCAAACCAAGCAAGACTTAACTGTTCTGACCCGCACTACACCGTGCAGTACTCGAACCACTCGGTGGCAACGTCAGCATACGCTGGCTAAATCATCAAGGTGTGACAGGGCCCTAATACTGATATTAATATTAGTATTTATTTTCGTATGATATCATACTAAAAGTGTAAAGAGAATATGTGGCCTTCATTGCCTGTGCATGCAAAAATCAGCATATTTGTGCAGTCAAAGTTCAACAACTGTCAAGGAGGTGCACTTCTGTGGTACACATTACTTTCCTCTGTGCAACACAAGATACACCTACGGACCCTATCTTCCACCCGGCACAAAGCTGTGTTGTGTAAGTAACAAGTGCATTTGTACACTCTGTGCACCCATGGGTGTGCTATCTTTAAATGTGGTATGGTCTGGCGCAGTGCCAGTGCATTGCTATCATGAGGCAGCATTAAGTGATTGTTCATTAGACAACCAAAAACCTGGCTAAAGCAAGCAGAAAACTTCAGTGGTCCAATGAAGCCCACCAAGAAAAAGAAGTTGCAGTTCCTGTACTGGCTGCTTGAGGCTGGTGCCAAAAGTGAACAGGTTAATGTTAATATGTCCAACTTTAGAGCAGAAATAAACAGTTTACAGCATGGCACAAAAACTGTTTTAGTCTCTATCGTTTTCTCCTCCATGATAACTGTACGGTGGTCAGGTGGAGGGAATTTTTTCCCTAACTTCTCAGTTTAAAAAGTTTTCAGCCATAACATGATGCATAATTAGGGGCGTGGTCACGTTGAGCTGAGCACCTCCGACTGTCAAAGGGTCTCGAGCACAGAGGCCATGCGATGCGGTCACTAGCTGTAACGGAGGACTGTGTCTGTCATTTTATTACACATACCTGGAATAATATGGCTTGTTGTGTGGTGAAATGCTCTAACAGATCATCTAAGATGTCCCTTGTTTTAGACCACCTGTTATAGTTGGCAACTTAGCACCCAAAATGTGTTTTACTGCAATACTGGGAACACACCTTTAGGTGAACATGTGTTTTGGCCACACACCCATCATGGCTAACCTCACTCAAACCCACCTACCAATGCCCCCCAATTCTTACTATCATATATTTTTGTCAGAGGTGGACCTACTTGACCAGATTATAGTCTCTGTCTGCAGAGATGAAATTAGATGACATGAGATGAAGAGTAATCTGCTGCCATGTGCTTTAAACACAGCATCATGTCTGGCTCTTTGCCAGCCTGTTGCGATGACCATATTGATTTTCCTCTCCATCACACACACGAGTGATAATGGCCCTCCTGATGCTGACTGCCCCAGCGCAGCCTGGTTGTGATGTCCTGAAGTCCGCGGTGAGAAAATGAGTGTCCCTCTGTCCCGCAAATGTTTAGTTTACTGTATTCAGCCCGCCATGTGACAGCTACAGAAAAAAAGATCTTTGGGCACTTTGTGTGTTGGTCAGACAGAGGGCTGGCTGTTATGTTGAACGTCAGTATGGGTAAAGGTTCACACTGGATTAATGAGAGGAGAATGGCCTGCCTGAAAATCCAGGGAGCGCAGAACAGAGGGAGGCAAGGAGCGTCCACTTTGCACCATTCAACCTGTGAGTGGTGTAGTGTGCTCCCCTTGTCCCTGCTAGCGTGACCCAGATTTGCTGAGGATTCACCTACAAACACACTCATTGACTGTAAAAGTGTATTCTTTGTTGGACTGTTAAAATGTACACTTTCTTATAAGGATCTTCCCAAAATACAAAGTAACAGCACACTGCCCACATGTGGCCCCTTTGGCACCAACATAATATGTTTCAGATGAAGCCACGCACAACACAAAACAAGTGTCGGAACTAGTTTCCAACTGATGCAGTTCTCATTTTAACAGCCAATAACTACATTCTTGAAATAGTACATGCACCTGCTCTCATCTGTGCACCCACAGGTGCTTTGGTGTTAAAATGAAGTGTGGTCAGGTGCAGTGTTGGTGCATTGCTGTTGTGAGGCAGCAGAAACCAGTTGCACCACAGACCAACAAAAATCTGATCTAAAGTCTTGGTACTTATGGTGCAATATTCAGATGCGCCTTACATAGGTGGGTTCATGACACTCATGCTTATAATTGCCACGAAATGGAATTGAAAATAACAGTTAAGCAAAATAAAAGGAACCACTAACGGAAAAATTTAAATCTTCAATTCATTTATACAGCAGCAAATAAGGAAGTCACTCTAAGGCTCTACACATGAGCAAGGTTCAGCTTTACTCACATTGCACATTGGCAGCAGCGGCAAGGAAAACTTCCCCAGGTGATTTTTGATGACAGGAAGAAACCTCAATAGGAGCAGACCCAGTGGGATGACCATCAGCTTTAGCCATAATAAGAAAGTTAAAGCACAAGGAATTGCCAAACATACAGATAAAGAAATGTTGGAGCTAAGCAAACAAATACGAGGTATCCGACCTTATTATTTGTAATCACACGTGATTCAAATCCATATAGTTTTTGAAAAAAATAAAAAGGTCGGTTTCTTTTCTAACAGACCTCGTATATGTGGAGTCCAGTGTTCGCAACGGCCGACAGCTTACAAAGCAATCAAGAGATGAAAAGTAGAGTCTTAAGGCACCTTGACACGTGAAATGAATTTGATCCCTGCACTGCCGTGCAATTCGTCGCGCCAATGCAACCCACTTTGTCCTGCTTAACACCACTCTATATAAAATAATCATTTTGCATTTGCTCTCAGAACATGGCTGATGAAACCATTCTCTCATCACTCCCAGAATCACAGAGAAATTATCTCCAGCTGCAGGTTGTCTCGTGTATGTTGTGTCTTGGAGAACACATTTGGAATCTTGTCTCAAAGATAATTATTTATAATATAATAATGGATTTGGTAAAACAGTTGCATTTTCATTTCTACTTAATAATGTATCTGTAAAGTTATATTTATTATAGATGTAACATCTTGTCATAATCGTTCTGATGCCCTGTGTAATGGAGGCCAGCAGGTGTCACTGTGCAGATGTAGTTAGTAAACCTCACTCCCAACAGCTCAAAAGGATTCTCTGGTCAAAAGGCCAGAGCCCTAGGTTTTAACCTTCTGGTTAGAGAGTCCAACTCCCATGCTGGAGATCGTGAGTTCGCATCCGAGGAGAGTGAATGGGCGGAGTCATAACAACACAACTTAGAGTGCAGCTGCTACAGCTGTGAGCAATGACACGCATTGACACGCAGTATTTTTGAATAGGTTGCGCAATGTTCATGACTAGTTCACGCAAGTGGCATGAAATTAATGCATGCCAGAAATTTTGAACATTTAAAAATTTTGTTTGCACACTGGCACGCAGTTTACAACGACAGGTTTACTCATGGCATGCTGCATGATAGTGCGGGGATCAAATTTGTGCAAGTGTCAAGGTGATGATGGGCTCAGTTCAAAGGTGTCAGTGTGAAACTAAGTCACTCTTTTCTACATTATCACCGACCTATTAATCAGCAGTGATGCTTGTTTTGGAGAGTAAATCCCAGAGTTTAGTATGTATGAACTGGGCCCCTTGTGCTTCACTTGATTAGGAGGATAGATTGTGTTTTTTCTGGACAAACCATCCATGACATCACCTATAGGTTTTCTGAAAAGTGGTTTTGAAGCTCAAATACTGCTGCTGTCTTTGCTGCCATGTTGGCAGTTCTTACTCCGCCTCAATCCTGGTCAACCCATAAATGGGTAAAGACATGGAGCATGGACATGACCCTCTGTGATCTGGGCAGTCAAAATGAAGCCAGAACACGCACCCATCTCAGTGTTACAAAACAAGCTACAGCTAACAGGCTAACTTAGGCTTGGAGTGATTTATTAACATATTTTTGCACACTGGGTGGTGGCTTTCTTGACGGTGGCTTGGGTACGAGGGGCGGGAGTGTCGGAGTGCCCTCAGTAACTGTTGATAGTAACAGTGGAGCTACAGTGACCTGTGGTGCGATCATACAAATTAAATAACACAAAAATTTCACTTAACAGAAATACCATCTGTTGGGACCATTAATCTCACAATAATGTCTCCGATATTTGTATGTTCAGAAAGGACACAGCAGGTAGCAGCCACTGCTAATGGTGCTCTGAACTTTTATGAGTTGTAAAAACAAACCAGCCCGTTGCTTCTGGGGATCCACGGGTTCTAGATTGGGTAGTGTTTATAACTGAGGTAGCTGAGATTTTTTAAGGGTGGCAATAAATTAGGCAAAGTTTTAATAATGATTTTAACTGAAAGTGCAGGAAATTAAAATGAGAAAGTTTTGTGAATTTATTATTTGGCACATTTAGTTGATGTCATGTTTTACAACTGGAAAGGTTGAGACATTTCCTTTGTTCAGAGCTTGCCTGGTTAACAGGGACTGATTAATGGTGATATCAAAGTCCATTGTTCACTATATTGCTTAATATCCACAAGTTTTTAAAAAAAATACAACCCCTGGCAAAAATTATGGAATCACCGGCCTCGGAGGATGTTCATTCAGTTGTTTAATTTTGTAGAAAAAAGCAGATCACAGACATGACACAAAACTAAAGTCATTTCAAATGGCAACTTTCTGGCTTTAAGAAACACTATAAGAAATCAAGAAAAAAAAAATTGTGGCAGTCAGTAACGGTTACTTTTTTAGACCAAGCAGAGGGAAAAAAATATGGAATCACTCAATTCTGAGGAATAAATTATGGAATCACCCTGTAAATGTTCATCCCCAAAACTAACACCTGCATCAAATCAGATCTGCTCATTAGTCTGCATCTAAAAAGGAGTGATCACACCTTGGAGAGCTGTTGCACCAAGTGGACTGACATGAATCATGGCTCCAACACGAGAGATGTTAATTGAAACAAAGGAGAGGATTATCAAACTCTTAAAAGAGAGTAAATCATCACGCACTGTTGCAAAAGATGTTGGTTGTTCACAGTCAGCTGTGTCTAAACTCTGGACCAAATACAAACAACATGGGAAGGTTGTTAAAGGCAAACATACTGGTAGACCAAGGAAGACATCAAAGCGGTCAAGACAGAAAACTTAAGCAATATGTCTCAAAATCGAAAGTGCACAACAAAGCAAATGAGGAACGAATGGGAGGGAAACTGGAGTCAACGTCTGTGACCAAACTGTAAGAAACCGCCTAAAGGAAATGGGATTTACATTACAGAAAAGCTAACGAAAGCCATCATTAACACCTAAACAGAAAAAACAAGGTTACAATGGGCTAAGGGAAAAGCCATCATGGAATGTGGATGACTGGATGAAAGTCATATTCAGTGATGAATCTCGAATCTGCATTGGGCAAGGTGATGATGCTGGAACTTTTGTTTGCTGCCGTTCCAATGAGATTTATAAAAATGACTGGCCTGAAGAGAATTTCCACACTCATTGATGATATGGGGCTGCATGTCAGGTAAAGGCACTGGGGGAGATGGCTGTCATTACTATCATCAATAAATGCACAAGTTTACGTTGATATTTTGGACACTTTCTTATTCCCATCAATTGAAAGGATGTTTGGGGATGATGAAATCATTTTCAAGATGATAATGCATCTTGCCATAGAGCAATACTGTGAAAACTTCCTTGCAAAAAGACACATAGGGTCAATGTCATGGCCTGCAAATAGTCTGATCTTAATCCAATTGAAAATCTTTGGTGGAAGTTGAAGAAAATGGTCCATGACAAGGCTCCAACCTTCAAAGCTGATCTGGCAACAGCAGTCAGAGAAAGTTTGAGCCAGATTGATGAAGAGTACTGTTTGTCACTCATTAAGTCCATGCTTCAGAGACTGCAAGCTGTTATAAAAGCCAGAGGTGGTGCAACAAAATACTAGTGATGTGTTGGAGTGTTCTTGTTGTGTGGGCCGCTGAAGAGGAGGTACTGCTGGCCCACCACCACCAGAGGGCGCCCTGCCTGGAGTGCGGGCTCCAGGCACCAGCAGGGCGCTGCCGCATCATGGGAGTAGCCTGGGTGATAGCTGTCACCATAACCAGACACAGCTGTTCTACTCGGCACTGAGGTATCAGGAGGACGGGTCTCCACCTCAGTGCCGAGATATCGCCTAAGACCAAGGTAGTATTCTCTGCAGTTATACATTGCATCATCAGCTAAGACTGTTAAAACCTTTTTCAGGACTGGTGACTACTGAAAACCTCATTCTTTGGATAAGTACTCACCTTCCTGCTATACTTTGCCAAGAGGTGGAGGCGGCTTCTCCCCCTCTCTGTTACTGGGTGCGTTCATCCACTCCTGTGTGTTGTTGCTCTCTCCTGCCAGCAGTACCGGATCCGACGAGCGGAGGCAGTGGCCACCTGGGAATTCGGGACTTGGCGGTTCCAGTATTTCCAGGGTTCGGTGGCAGAGGAGATCTGGGTGGTTCCGGTTCGACTGAGACAGACGTCTCCTACCTTCGAGCCTGCCCACACGACACCAGCGGATTCGACCCCAAATTGTGTTTGTTGTATTACTCGTGCTTGTTTCAGTAGTAAATCTTGTTATTTACTCTCTCCATTGTCCGTTCATTGCGCCCCCTGTTGTGGGTCCGTGTTCCTACACTTTCACAACAGTTCTTTTGTTTTTCATGATTCTATAATTTTTTCCTCAGAATTGAGTGATTCCATATTTTTTTCCCTCTGCTTGGTCTAAAAAGTAACCGTTACTGACTGCCACAATTTTTTTTTTCTTGATTTCTTAAAGCCAGAAAGTTGCCATTTGAAATGACTTTAGTTTTGTGTCATGTCTGTGATCTGCTTTTTTTCTACAAAATTAAACAACTGAATGAACATCCTCCGAGGCCGGTGATTCCATAATTTTTGCCAGGGGTTGTATTAGTCCCAAGTTACCGTTTTTGCAGTGTTCATCCTTGACCTAAAAATACATAAGCAAACAAACGGTAAATGTCAGCTCTCCCCAGTTTCTCAGTGATCAAAGGCACACACATGCACACACGTACACAGAGGCCACTTGGCTTTTAATATATAGATGATGATTTACCGTCCCCGATGGTATGGTTTGAGTCCAGAATTTAATTATCAACATCCATTGTTCACTGTTGTTACCTAGCATCCCTAATTTCTCCAAAAAATATTTGTCCTATCAACTTTCTGTTTTCGTGTAATTCATCTTTGACCCCAAATACAGAAGCATACCAATCAGCAAATGTCAGCTCTCCCCAATTTCTCCGTGATCGAGGACATACACACACATACACATACACAGAGGACACTTGGCTTTTAATATGTAGATTCACCCCCGTACAGTAAGACAGGAAGCACCAGGACCCTAAAAAACTGGATCTTTGCTGTTTAGCAAATTATTGGCATCAGCACATACCTTAGTCCAGTGACTTCATGGTTCCATAAGATCCATTACTCTTGCCTTTCAATGTATGCTAAATGCATTGCATTCAAAGTGTACATGTTCCAATCTGGAGTTCAACCTTTGACCTTTGACCTCTCTCAACCAAACTGTCCTGGCTGCTGGTTTCTAACGTCCACACGTTTACAGACAAAACATTCTCTGTCCTCCTCGGTTGTGTTCTTTTAATAGGTGTGAGGGTGTGATTTGGGTTGGGGTGGGAGTCACTGCCCTTAGATCTGCACAGCCAGGCGATCCGTCTTGTCGTTCAGGCTGACAGAGCGCTCCCCTGACGCGTTACTGTGGCGCCGGGGCTTCTTCCTGCTAGTCAATGAAGCGCGGCCTTTAATTGATCACGCTTGGAGTTGTATGACACTATTAATTAGTGTTTTCACATCACTCCTGTGTTTGTTTTGTCCTTCTGTTGCCATCACAGCACAGTCCAGCACGGCGCCACCTGTAGCTGCACGCTGCTGACTTAACACAGCAACCAAACCACGCACTATTCTACTCCACTCTTTTGGAACTTGCTTCCATTTTTCTTCTAATCGTCTCTCTCGCCAATCCTGGTGTCGTTTCCCACTCACTCTTTCTTGTTCGGCTGCTCCTTTCGCTCGCCCCTCTCTCTCTCTCTCTCTGTGGCAGCTGCCTTGGCTTGGATTTTCCCAACACCAGCAGGTGCTGTAGGCGCGCAGCAACGCAGCTACAAAGTGCTCATAAATAACACCTGACAAAAGTAAGAGCTGCAGCCGGTGTGAGGGAGGGAGGGAGGCCGAGATTGAAAGCCCCCCCCCCTTGGCAGGAGAACAGGGTGTGGCTCACGGTCAAGTACTGGACGTGCCCCGAAAAGACGCAGAATGTCAGAGCAGAAAACGAGGGAGGGATGTGTTTCCTGTTCTTTGAAACCGTTTCATGCAAATGCGTCGTACATAAATGGATCTTTTTAAATAGAAGGCCGGCACTAAGCGACTGGTTAAATAGGAAGCAACTTTGAAGGAAGGCAGTGTTATTTCTTCTGTAATTAGGATGTAAGAGCTCGGAACAATGTTAATTGTACTGTTACAGCAAATGAGGAGGTCGGGAGAGGAATTATATGTGCACTTTTATAGTCCACATCAGTAATGAAGCAGCACTCTGAATAAATGAAGCCATAAATCAGCTGTGATCGAGGACTGTTAATGAACACAGCACTAAATCAAACCTCAGCCTGTCTTTTTGTCAATTTTTACTGTTCAAATTCAAGAAAGCCTGACACACATCCTGCTTCATCAGAAGCTATCGATCAGCTTCTCTGGGCTCAGGTTAGCTTGCCGTTTTCTCCTGCCTCACCCGTGAACAAAACCAGGAAGTGTGTAAGAGATTACGGCCCAGGATGCAACCTGAAAGCCCTTTATCTCTGTGAAAACAAGAGGCTTCCTGCAGCCTCAAGCCCATCCACAACCTCCTGTCATCCAGCAACTCAGAGTGCATGTGGTAGCATTCAAGACTTAAAGCAGCTGATCAGCATTTTGTAGTTATAAATAACCCGTAGTGATTAGCATGCTCTTGCATTTTATAATTACTAATCACAGCTCACAAATGGTCAATGGACTGCATTCATATCACGCTTTTCCATCTCCATCAGATGCTCAAAGCGCTTTACAATAATGCCTCACATTCGCTTTGATGTGAGGGTGCTGCCATACAAGGTACTCACTGCACACCGGGAGCAACTAGGGGATTAAGGACCTTGCCCAAGGGCCCTTAGTGATTTCCTGGTCAGGCTGGGATTTGAACCAAGGATCATCTGGTCTCAAGCCCTACGATTAACCACTAGACCAGTGGTCTCCAAACTATTCCAGAAAGGGCCGAGAGGGTGCAGGTTTTCTTTGCAGCCACTGACTCCAGAAGGTGATTTCACTGATTAACATCACTTGGAGCAGTTGGGATGAGTTCATCAGTGAAATCACCTGCTGGAGTCAGTGGCTGCAAAGAAAACCTGAACCCTCTCGGCCCTTTCTGGAATAGTTTGGAGACCACTGCACTAGACCATCACCTCCCCTAGGGGAGGTGATGTAGGGGTGTAACCATTAATGAAAGCAACTCAAAAATAGATTTTAAAGGAGTAGATACGACTACATCAATACACAGATTCCTGAATTGATTGTACGATGAACCTACTGATGGTTTGATTTTACTCTGATAAATCAGTCAACCTTGTTTCACTGCTACTTCTGTGTCTTTGAACTCTTGTCAAAGTTCTAAGGTCGGGGCAAAGCTTGAAAGAGGCTGAATGTTTAACATAATAAGGAAAACAAAATCAGCATATCTGTTTGTGGTAGGTGCTATAATGGATAAATGTACGAGTACCTGCTTGAACTTTACATTAGGTTCAGTTTTTGACACTGTTATACCAGTTCAGAACAGGAACATAATAGTCACCCTGTTCAGAGTGCCGCTCTCATTGGACCAACATCTCTGCTATTTTGGAATTGTGGGATAGCTCGCGCCCACAGGTTGAGCTCGCTGGACTTTCGCTACCCTGCTCAGCGTGCCACTCTCTTTGGAGCGACAACACACAGAATGTGTCTCTTCCCAGATAGATCTCTTTCAGTGCAGATTCTTGTTCTGACTTTAACACAAAGCTAACACTGAAGTCTTTCATCGCCAACTGTAAATGGTAATCAAAACATTCCAATCGTATCTTTCTGAACTCTTCCTCATCAAACTCCATTGTGTCAATGTCTACAACAGGGGTGGCCAAGTTCGGTCCTCGAGAGCCACCTTCCTGACACTCTTAGTTCTCTCCCTGCTCCAACACACCTGAATCCAATGAAAGACTCATTAGCAGACTTTTAATGAGCCTTTCATTAGAAAACTGGCACAAAAGTGATTATTGGTATTGAGAAAACGTTTTTTACTTTTATATTAAACTAGTGGTGTCCAAAGTATTCAAGAAAGGGCCAAGAGGGTGCATGTTTTCTTTGCAACCATCACTTAACATCACTTTGAGCAGATGAGATGAGTTAATCAGTGAAATCACCTGCTGGTGTCAGTGGTTGCAAAAAACCCCTGCACCCTCTCGGCCCTTTCTGCCATACTTTGGACACCACTGTATTAAATCCTCTGAATTAAAACTGAACATGTACGCTGTAATTATTTCACTTCAACTTCATTGTGGTGGACTTCAAAGGCAAAATTACAAAAATGGTGTGTTTTTTCAAAATACTTATGGACCTGACTGTATTGGTGTATTTTCACTTTTAATGTTGAAACTTTTTCAGGTCAGTTTTATTTAAATGGCTGAAACTGATGTCTGATTTCCTGAAAGGTTTCTTCTTTTCTGGGTATTTTTGATGAGACAGTATTGTCAAAGGAAGCTGGTTGTTGCCTAATTTTGTGGATTACCCAATAATCTCACCCTTGCAAAATTCTCCTTTGCAGTTTTGAGTTGTTGCCAAGTTTGGCAGACCTGGTTGATTTTGTAAACAGTCTGCCATAAATTTCAATTCGTCGTCCTGCCCCGGTATTATTATGCCATCACTGCTAACTGGCTTCTCTTCACCGCGGTGTCCTGACTTCCTAGAGAGATCGAAATAAATAAGGGCTATTGAGCCAGTGAAAGGCCCACCCCTGCCAGGCTCTGCCTCTCTCCTTGTTTCAGTGCCAGGCTGCGGAGCGTCTCACTCTCCACTGATGTTAGCAGCAGTGGGCAACATGCCACTGATTCTTCTGTCCCACACTGCAACACTGTTAGTGGGATTAAACCCGGGCTCACTGTAACTACAGATGAATGCTGCAGCTAATGCAACGTGTGACTGCTGTGTAAGGCTGCAGCAATGTGAGGGAGATGTGCAAATGTCTTTATACATGGGTGTGAATGTTAGTGTGTTAGCGATGTGTGTGTGTGTGAGAGAGCGCAGTTATCTGTAGGCGTGGTGTGATGTCGCAGGCCAAGCTGACTTCCTGTTGTTATCGTCGACCAGGGAGATGAAGGGTGGGGAATGCTCCCGTGAGATTACCCTCTGATAGTCACATGGTCTGGCTGCTTAAACACAGGATTTTTTTCTGTGTGTGTGTGTGTGTGTCTGTATCTGTATGTATGTTTGTGTGTGTACGGGGGACTCAGTGGTTGAAGCATTGCTGCTGAGTGCATTCCTGATCTCCACCTGAATCTTGACCCAGGACTGAACTTATTATGCATCATTTTTAAAGTTTCTGCTCTGCAAATCATCCTTCCTCCTTATCAGCAAGGAGACACTGATCTGATATTTTCTCGTCTGATACTTACACCAATACCCAAATTCACTTCTACCTGAAACCACTGCCTTTAACTGCCCTTTGTGACCTATGGGCGTTTTGTGTGTGTGTCATTGTAAAATAACATAAATAGCATACTCAACACTAAAAGCTTATTACTGCTGAACATATATATATATATATATATATATATATATATATATATATATATATATATATATATATATATATATATATATATATATATATATATACATACACACACACACACACACACACACACACACACACAGTGGTCCCTCGCTATAACGCGGTTCACCTTTCATGGCCTCACAGTTTCGCGGATTTTTTCAGTTCAATTTTGCATGCTTTTGTTTTTTTGTTTTTTTTACAGCGCATTGTGTTCTGTGTCGTCATCAAGCAGGCCGGTCGCGGCACCGTGAAGGGAGAGTACGTGCATTGTGTTCTGTGTGTCTGTTTATAAGAATCTTCTCGCCCAGAAGAAAAAAGAGCGCCAACAACTACCCATAACTGTGTTCTTCACTCAGAAAAAGACACCTGCACCGAGGTGTGACTCAGCGTAAAAAGACGCGAAAGCGGAGTAGCGCAACAACAAAGAGGCACGATCAGAGGAACTGTGAAATACTGGTCAGTCACTATTAATAATTTCTTATGTGTCCAACCTCGTAGGTTGATCGTTAACATTAAATTCGTTAGTTCTAAAAGCCATCATAATTATTTAGGGGAAAACGTTCTATTTTTATTTTTCAAACAAATGTTTGGGCCTGAAAACAGGTTGGTCTTATTTTTCTACTAAGGTTTGAACTTTGAGAGTGTTTACACACGAGAGAAAAGTGAGAAAATGTTAATGCCTGTTTGAGAAAAGTGTATAAAGTGTGCAGTGAGGGGTTTTACAGCCTTAAAACATCTATAATAATTGTAAAAAATAATGCTGACTACTTCGCAGATTTCGCCTATCGCGGGTTATTTTTAGAACGTAACTCCCACGATAAACGATGGACCACTGTGTATATATATATATATATATATATATATATATATGTGTGTGTGTGTGTGTAGAGCACACAGAGCCAAGTGGCCTCTGTATGCATGCGTGTATATATGGCTTGATAGGAAGTTGATAGGACAAATATTTTTGGAGAAATTAGCAATATTAGCTAACAACAGTGAACAATGGACATTGTGCTGCAGTGCACCATGGGAGTTTGGGGTCTTAAGTGTTGTTGTTATTATGGTTCATGTTAGTTTAACAGTGTTGTTAGTATTGATTTATTGTGTGTTTGTAGTTCAATTGATTCAATTGAATTCAAGTCAGCTTAGTTAAGTGTCATGTTGCCATGAGTGAAAACAGTAGTGCATTTGATGTCTTCCACCACCGTCTCTGTTTGTGGGTGTGTAAAAATAAAAGCACCTGCTTGCAACAGAACGCAGAAAAAAGACAAAAAGCTCTTTGTGCGTGCGTGAGTATAACTTTGATCACAGACAAACTGCAGAGAGCTGACATTTGCCGCTTATGTATTTTGGATCAAGGATGAATGCCGCCAAAACGGAACATTGACAGGACTAAGATCTTTTGAGAATCTATGGATATTAGCTAACAACACTGAACAATGTACGTTGCTAATTACATTCTGGACTCACATGCCATTCCAGCAGGGGTTGGTAAATGATCTTTATATTAAAATTGTGCATGCGTGATTTTATTTAGTAAGTTAAATGTAAGTACATAGTATAATTGTAAATATGTTAAAAATACATGGATGACACAAGAAAGTGTCATGACACTCACCTGTTTCCAAACAGGTGTTCTTTGAGCATTCATCAACTTTCCCAGTCTTTTGTTGCCCCATCCCAACTTTTTTGAAATGTGTTGCAGGCATCCATTTCAAGGTGATCAATTATTTGCACAAAACAATAAAGTTTATCAGTTTGAAAATTAAATATTTTGTCTTTGTGGTGTATTTAATTGAATATAGGTTGAAGAGGATTTGCAAATCGTATTGTTTTTATTTACATTTTACACAATGTCCCGACTTCATTGGAATTGGGGTTCTACATCACACTGACAAAGTGAGGAACCTTGGGGTCATTTTTGATCCTATGTTGTCCTTTGACCTCCACATTAGAGGTATTATGAGGACTGCTTTCTTCCACCTGTGAAACATTGTGAAGGTTCGTCCCATCCTGTCTATGGCTGATGCTTAGACCCTGATTTGTGTGTTCATCTCTTCTAGATTGGACTACTGCAATTTTCTATTTTCTGGTTTACTGCAGTCCAGCATTAGGGGTCTCCAATTGGTTCAAAATACTGCTGCCAGACATTTGACAGGAAGCAGAAACTTTGACCACATTACACCCATTTTGGCAGTGTTGGGAAAGTGTAGGAACACGGACCCACAACAGGGGGCGCAAATGAACGGACAATGGAATAGGTCAAATAACAACACTTTACTGTTGCGAACGTGCACAACAAAAACAACAAATTACAACAATGGACAAAGTTCAATTCACAAAGGTGTCGTGTGGGCAGGCTCGAAGATAGGAGACGCCTCTCCAAAGTAGAACCGGAACCACACGGTTTCCTCCGCCACAGGACCCCGGGAATACTGGAGCCGCCAAGTTCCGAACTCTCAGGTGGCCACTGCCTCCGCGTGTCGGACCTGGTACTGCTGGCGAGGAACAAGAACACAATTAAACGTGGGCGCGTTTGCACCCAGCAACCTGCACGGCAGGGAAGCTACCTCCACCTCTCGTTGGAGAAAAAAAGTCTGCAATCACTCACAAAAATCACAAAGGTTACTGTCAAGCAGTCAGCTGAGATTATTACCTTCCAGGTAGAACGATATCTCGGCGATGAGGTGGAGATGCCGTCCTGCTGATATACCCCAGTGATAATTGCCGTCAGCTGTCTCAGGTGATGGGTGACAGCTGTTACCGAGGCAGCTCCTGTGGGGCGGCGGCGCCCTCTGGTGCCTGGAGCCCGCACTCCAGGCAGGGCGCCCTCTGGTGGTGGTGGGCCAGCAGTACCTCCTCTTCAGCGGCCCACACAACAGGCAGCTCTTCACTGGTTTCCTGTCCTTGCGAGATCAGATTTTAAGTTTCTGCTACTAACCTATAAAACTGTTCACGGACTGGCACCTCCCTACTTAGCTGACCTACTTAAACCCTACGTACCGGCCCGGGCTCTGTGTTCTCTGGGTGCAGGGCTACTTTGTGTACCTAGGGTGAATAAAACATTTATGGGTCACAGAGCTTTCTCCTATCATGCCCCTGTTCTGTGGAATGATCTCCCTGCGTCAATAAAACAGTCAGATTTTGTAGACTTTCAAGTCCAGAATTAAGACACACTTATTTTCCCTTTTGTATGACTAGCATACTGGCATAGTATGGTACTATAATTTTACCCTTTTAAATTCATTCAGCTTAGGGCTAGTGGCCGCGATCACCTTAGTATTTCTTCTGTTTTTCTTGTTGTTTAATGCTGACAAATTATACTGTATTTGTTGTCTTTCCGATGCCTGATTCTGTTTTTCTCTCTGTTTGAGGTGTGGCTCCATCCAGAGATGGGTGTGGTGTCTACTTCTGCAACCCTCCTGTCATGTGCACTGGCAGAATTTCCTGTATATCCGTTTTGTCAATTGTGTCGCCAGCATGGCCCAAGCAGAGGGTCACCCCTTTGAGTCTGGTTTGCTTGAGTTTTCTTCCTCAAATCATCAGAGGGAGTTTTTCCTTACCACTGTCACCTGTGTGCTTGCTCTTGGGGTTTGTAAGGTTAGACCTTACTTGTGTGAAGCGCCTTGAAGCAACTTTGTTGTGATTTGGTGCTATACAAATGAAAATAAATTTAAATTAAATTTAAAAATATTATGTCATTAACAGGAAGTAAAAAGGTTGACTTCTTCTTCTAAAAACTGTTGAGGTCTAAGGTCTAAAGCAACTTTCACACCAGGCCTGCGTAGAGTTGCATTGTGTTGCGTATCTATTATGCAGGAATGGCTGCATATGTCTTATGCATTATGCCTTGATGTACAGGCATCATCACCTTCTTCACATGGTTGGGGAGTTTGCAGATTTCAACAGAAATTAACAGTTTTCACATAAAATGAGCTACTGGTACCAGGACAATTTCGTTGGTGAGAAGTTAGCAAACAGCATTTTGTCATGATCATTTTAGTGTTGTTAGTTCAGTAAAGTTGGAAAGATATTCAAAGATTCGACCTTCCGGAATCAATTACTTCAAAGCAAATCTCTGTTGTAAATCAAATGACACCTCTTTTCAAATGTTGTAATACAGACAACAAACCACAACTGACCAAAACCTTTTTTCCCAAAGTACTACTCAAAAACTGTTCATTGATGTGTGATGTGAGTTTGGTTGCACTACAGGCAATAACTAAAAAGTTAGAGATTTTATTCCAATTTATTGGAATAAAAAAATCCCAAAAATTGCATAAAATTTTATTTTTCCCATCTAAGTGTTGTAGTACAACCAGAGGGAGTTCATTGATGTGTCATGTGAGTTTGGTGGCACTACAAGATATAAATAAAAAGTTACTGAGATTTTATTAAAATGTATTACAATAAAAAAAAATCCCTGAAATTACATAATAGTACATTTTTTTCCAATCTAAGTGCTGTAATACAACCAGAGGGAGCTCATTGATATGTGATGTGAATTTTGTGGCACTACAAACTATCAATGTGATGTGATTGAGTTTTTATCAAAGCATTTCCTTTCATCGTGGTAATTTGTTGATGGTTCCTGAGCTCCGGTCTTGCAGACAGCTGTACGTCAAAATCAGTGTAATTCACAAAGAATGGAGGACATCTCATTTTGGGGAAAAATGTACTGTTTTGGTTGCTTGTAGTTTGTTGCGTGTATTACGTTTGGAAAGAGGTGTCATTTGATTAAAACAGCAATTCATGTTGAAGTTATTGATTCCGGAATCTTTGAATATTTTTACTTTACTTGGCAGAGAGCAGCAACATTAGGAGGAATAATGTTTAATTAGTCAGTCCCACAACAACACATGGAGGATATTATTTATTTATTTATTTATCCTTTACATGAGTGACCGTGACACAAACCAGCAAACCAGCGAAGTGGGAGATATTAATGGTCCGGTCCATGCCAGAGAACCTTCATGCACTGTGCCACAAAAAAGATACTTTAATGACGAATGAATAAAAACTGTCCGATGTGAAATGGAGGACAAGCCTCGTTTCTTGCCCGCAACAATAGACAAGAGCCCCGGTAGTGACTTTAATCAGCAGAAAGGTGAGTCACGATTGACATCTTTAAATGGCTTTGACAGAGGTTGATGAATAAATTGTGAACCCACTGCTTATGAATCAGAATCAGCGGGTCCACAGTCAATGTAGAGAAATGATGATTTTCCTGCTACACACCCTCAAAAACAACATAATGACCTAATTGCAGTGTAATTTTTTTCCACGCAGCAGTGTAACAGGTCGTCACTCTGTTATAACGCTAGCGAGAACTATGCAAGTGAAGCACAGCTTAGATTTGCGTGAATTTCTATAATCATAAGTTGGTTGTATCAGCTTGTTCAAACTATTGAAATTTACATGAGGCATAAATTCTCTAAAAGAAAAATCACCCCAGAATGCATTGTGTCATCAACATTGTTTTTTGTTTTTTTTTTTTTTGTTTTTTTAGTAGATCAGCACACTTCTAGTAGCAGTGACAATTTTTGCTTAGCAGTGCCTGGCTAATGTGCCTTATTTTGTAATTATTTTAGTGTTTGTTTACTGTGATGTGTATGCTTACCTCCTTAATGACTGGATGAACAAATGAAAAAAAAATCAAGCAACATAAACATGATGACAGCTATCAGATGTTTACTGACCGTCACATGGAGCTCACATAATTTGGAAGTCCTGAAAGGAGATAAAGACTTTGCTTACAGTTTGATCGGTGTGGCTGATTCCTGACACACCAAATGACATGTTATTGTCAGTCACGTGTAACTGTTGTCTTTTCTAACCAGTGGAATTTATTTGCATAACCACGCGATTAAACTACGTCCACACACCGACACCTTTTTATTAGATGGAAATATGTTAGCAGAGAATCATCCATAAACTGGCTGACTTAATTGGATCAGCAGTTGGCTGGTGCCATTATAGACATCATTTAACTCAGCTGTCTGATCACTGGCAGCAAAAGACCATTGGTAAGCATGTGGGACAGTGTCCTCTAGGCTGGAACGGCCCTCCTGTTACTCTGCCCTCCATCACTCCCTGACTCACCAGCTAATTTAAAGCAGTGCCCTTCTAATCGAATAGCCGTCTGATAAATCTCCTGAATCAGGACGGATGTCCGGTTGGGGGAGTGGCAGTGACACAGCGTCTAGACAGACGGAATGGTGAGCAGACAATTACAACGTGATTCAGATCCAAAGGCATTTTACCTCTCAGAAATCTCATCCACCTGGGGGTCAACCTCCAAAATGGACACGTGCGGTCATTAAAAGGTCCTCCTTCAGAAACAGCATTAGAGTGTTGATTGGAACCTGAATTATGGGGACAAGGAAGCAAGCATTTACAGTGTTTGGGCCAGGCTTTATCTATGCCTCTTTGGAAGGCCTGGAGCCCTATGACTGAGCTCTGCTTCGTAATTGTGCTGTTCCACGAGAGATAACAGTGATGTAAAGTTGTTTATTGTTGACGACGAGACATTTGAAACCATTGCAGTTCTTTCCCGTGTCCTTGGGGAGCTTATCCCTCAGGCAGGGCTGGTTATGTTTTAATAAAACCCTGGTTTGCATGGTCTGGATTCTCCTATCAACAAGCAGATTACTCAACAAATAAACCATACATCACGATACGGAGAGGGCCGCCTTGTGACCGCGGCTATTAAAACACAGCAGATTACTGTCTGCTCAGCTCCATGTGCTGTGGGGGGAATTAGGATCCTGGTCCAGACAGATTGGATTTAACATGTGTGTGTGAGTCTAAATGATTGCTGTGCTGATCCGTGTACACACTGATCTCTGCTCCCCGGATGAGACGTCACATGACATTCTGCACAGGGATCAATCGCACCTCTTGCATAAACAGGCCAGTTTTGATTTTCTTCTTCCTTGTTCACTTTTGTCCTTCATTTTTGTGGACATAGTCATCTGTAATACTTACATTTCCCAGTTTTTGGTGTTTTTCAGAATGCACTAACCTAATTTACTGCATTGCATTCTTAGGTTTTATTGCTGGTTTATGAGAAGAATTAGTTGATATTGATCTCAATGAAACGAGGAGGAATGAACAAGGTCATCAAAAAGAAGAACTCATTCATTTTTTCCAGATGTGGATTCTGGATTTACGTGGGCTGTCAATAAAGTAACGGTCCTTTTTATTTTTTTCAAAAACTATATGGATTTCATTCATATGTTTTTACGTCAGACATGCTTGAACCCTCGTGCGCATGTGTGAGTTTTTCCACGCCTGTCGGTGACGTCATTCGCCTGTGAGCACGCCTTGTGGGAGGAGTTGTCCAGCCCCTTGTCGGAATTCCTTTGTCTGAGAAGTTGCTGAGAGACTGGCGCTTTGTTTGATCAAAATTTTTTCTAAACCTGTGAGACACATCGAAGTGGACACGGTTCGAAAAATTAAGCTGGTTTTCAGTGAAAATTTTAACGGCTGATGAGAGATTTTGAGGTGATTCCGTCGCTTTAAGGACTTCCCACTTTATCCGGATATTCCACTGTTAAAGGAGATTTTTTTAATGAAAGACGTGCGGACGGGTCTGCGCGTCGGGACGCAGCCGCCGCGACGCTCCGCCACAGGAAAAACACCTCTGTTGAAAGCCTTAAGGACAAGTTGGAACATGTCCTGCCTGTTAAACAATTTCTCATATACTCACTCCACTGAAAGCCATCAAAAGCCGCCTGGATTTTACAAATGGTTATCAACACGGAGGTGTTTTTCCTGTGCCGCCGCACCGCGTCGGCTGCGTCCCGACGTGCGGATCCGTCCGCACGTCTTTCATTAAAAAAATCTCCTTTAACAGTGGAATATCCGGATAAAATGCTGAAACCGACTTCTTCTGAAACTTCTCTGTTCTCTCACGACGTCCTGGATCAATCGAGCCTGAAATGTGGAGGTTTTCAGCTTGAACAGGCTGACGACGGCGGCTGAGAGCGCTGAGCGACGTCTCGCACTGTGGGAAGTCCTTAAAGCGACAGAATCACCTCAAAATCTCTCATCAGCCGTTAAAATTTTCACTGAAAACCAGCTTAATTTTTCGAACCGTGTCCACTTCGATGTGTCTCACAGGTTTAGAAAAAATTTTGATCAAACAACGCGCCAGTCTCTCAGGAACTTCTCAGACAAAGGAATTCCGACGAGGGGCTGGACGACTCCTCCCACAAGGAGTGCTCACAGGCGAATCACATCACCGACAGGCGTGGAAAAACTCACGCATGCGCACGAGGGTTCAAGCATGTCTGACGTAAAAACATATGAATGAAATCCATATAGTTTTTGAAAAAAATAAAAAGGACCGTTACTTTATTGACAGCCCTCGTATATGAATTTACACCACTAAAGCTGCTCTATTTTATGAAATGGTGTAATAAACATGTAATAACATGGTTAAACTCAGTGTAATTCCCCATCCTACAGCATATAGTCACATATTTGCTTTATTTTGAAGAGATTTACAGTCAGCCGTACCTGAAGTTACACCATTACTGGCCCAGCCAACATTAAAAATACATCCAATAAGTGTACGAGGTCTGTTAGAAAAGTATCCGACCTTTTTATTTTTACAAAAACCTGATGGATTTGAATCACGTGTGCTTGCATGAGCCAACCTTGAACCTTCGTGCGCATGCGTGAATTTCATGGCTGTCGCCAGAAACTGGGCGACAGCCATGAAAAGAATGGCGGTGAAATTCGTGCCGATGGCTTCGGCACGAAGCTGCCGATGGCGGAGCAAAAGCACCTCCGTGTTGAAGTCTCACAGGACATGCTGGACTCCGAAAAATGATGCCCACCTCTTCCACCATTCTGAAGATTCAGACGGCTTTCGGTGGCTTTTCAGTCGTGTGACTATCCGAGAAATTGTGGAAGAAGTGAGCATGTCACAACATGTCCTGTGAGACTTCAACACAGTGGCACTTTTGCTCCGTCAGCACGAATTTCGCCGCAACTCTTTTCATGGCCAAATCTTCTGTCACAGTGGAATGTGCCGAAAAAGTGCTGATGTCCACCTCTTCCGCAATTTCTCGGATAGTCACACGACGGTCCCACATCACCACAGCGTTCACTTTGGAAATGATCTGGTCATTTCAGCATGTTGATGGCCGACCGGAGCGTGTCTTGCTCTCCACTGTTGTGCAGACATCTTTAAACCGGTTGTACCGCTCCTTAATCTGTGTGATGCCCATAGGATCGTCACCGAAAGCCGTCTGAATCTTCCGAATGGTTTCCACCTGGGTGTCGCCCAGTTTCTGGCAAAATTTGATGCGGCGCTGCTCCAGTTGTTTCATCTTTTTCCTTGTAATGAAAATCCGCCGAGAGCACTACACCTGTCCTCACACAAAGGCTGCTTACCAGAAAATGACGCAGTCGACAGGCGTGAAAAAATTCATGCATGTGCACGAAGGTTCAAGGTTGGCTCATCCAAGCACACATGATTCAAATCCATCAGGTTTTTGCAAAAAATAAAAAGGTCGGATAATTTTCTAACAGACCTCGTAAAACAGATTGGACAAACTACCAAATAATAAAAACATACCTCACAACACAAAAGCATCCTGATCTGATTTTACTATTCCTTATGCATCACACGGCAGTCACGGAGAATATCGTCCTGCTGCCCGACACTGCTTCCTGCTTCACAGGTTTCCTATGGCTCTGATATTTTGAAGTTCTCATTAAACATCTGATTGCCATCGTCACCTTTGTGTCTTTTGATTCTTTCATTTGTCCAGCCACAGTCAATAAGTCGGTAAGCATAGTATACAAATAATGAATGTTTATGAGTTCAGTGGAACGAATATTTCATGAGGTGAAAGATGGAATGTTCCATTCAACGAGGCAAAGCGAACATTCATTCTTTGTTTTACATAACGGCTAAAATAGATCCTTGTCATTTGATATATTAATTTAGAAACAACAGAAAAGGGACTTACATTTTGGTGTTCGTCAATCGTGCTTTGATGTCAGTAGCCTAACATGAACTTTAAATAGGAGTCCAAAATTGTTCAACTTTGAAAAACAGATAGTTCAAAAATAATTCTGACAATGTTGGGTCAAAAATTTCTCCAGGTTTTTATCCTAACAGCTCTTCATGCCTCCAGATGGCGTGTGGCGTATGGCATTTGTTGTTTTTGTGTTAGAAGAATTAGCACCGTCAATTAACTCGTTCAAATCATCGTCCATCAGCAAAACAAACTTTGCCAAGTTTAGCTGAATTCCGCCCCCACTAGTGTGTGCATGGTCAGGGTTCGCAGTGTGCAATTGTACAAATCGCATGAAACCAAATTTGCATGGTAAATGGAACAAATAATCCATGTCATGTGACATACAATGCACCAATCAAATGGCAAGGATCCACTCAGCCTTTATATGAATGTTGCTAACAGCTAGCAGTGCAAACTGCTTCAAAGTCCACATCACAGCTGTCCCGCTGAGGTTTCTATCATGACGTCTCTTCCTGTCCAAGCTTTCATGGTCACACTCTTGCAAAATTGGATAAACTTGAGTGGCTTTCTCATAGACACATGCAGAAATAACATGTAGTCATCAAGCACTGTAAAGCCAAATTATTTACTGTGCAAAATTCAGAAATTCAGCTGACTGGGGAAAAAATAGATCTTGACAAAGCAATGCATTTTGGGTTGATTTTTCCTGCATGCGGTGGGGAAAACTGTTAAGTGTTGGTGTATGTATGTCTTGTGCAGCTTGTTTTCTTGACCAGTCTGTTTAATATCATGGCCTCTTTTGATAACATTAATTAAGAGCTTTTTTGTTCCTGATTTAAATGTGCTTACATTTCACAAAACAAACAAAGGTTTATAAATCACTAAAAGGAACGTTTGTTGATTGAACTGATGTTGAACTTCATACTATTAAAAAAAGCATGTTCCTGAATCATGGCTCAATACAAAAATCTAAAAATAGTCTTATGCTTATAACTCAAGTGAAACTTGTTGATGCTGCTGCTTGTCAGAGTTTGTCACTGGTCATTTATATGTCAGACATATATCGGCCCTAAGGCCCATCTGGTCAGTGTTTACGCTTGAATAACAACCTGTGGCAGATGAGAGTCTACAACTCTCCATGGACAGGACTCCAGTACCGCAAATGTTACTTCTTCAGCCAAGTCCAGTACCCATTTCCAGCTGGGTGGACTAAGACAATGCAGATGAAGTATTGTGTCTAAAGACACAGATAGTTAGCCTGAAGCACACACCTGGAATCAAACCCAGGTCTAGATATAGGTCATCCAACTCCTATCCCACAGAGCCACCTGCTCTACTGTTGTTAATATGAATGGCTGGCAATTGATTTATTGGTGACATAACAGTATTTCACTGTGTGTTTGTGATTTGTACATATATGTGTGTACGAGGATGATTGTTTGTGTATTTGCGAAGCTGTCCCAATGACTTAAACTCTGCTCATTGTGGGTGTTGACCTAATGAGTTATCTAATGGTTGGAGCGTTTGGTTAAATTAGACGCGGCGCACAAACACCAATGTCACAAACTGTTTATTAAATAACCCAACATTATATTGGAAAACAGGTTTTATTGTTAAAATTTTTTTACCAAATATACAAAAGGCATTGATTGTGAAAGGTTTATTTCCTGCATTCAGGAGGTTATGTATTTGTTGGAGTTTGTTTGTTTGTTTGTCAGCAGGACATCTCTAAAGGACATTAATAGATTTCACTGAAACTTTGGTGATAAGGTAAAGCTTTGCCAAGGAAAAGTTATTTAATTTTTACGCAAATTTATTTCAAGGGGTGGAACTTGCCTTTGATATTTGACCTATGGTCATTGACCTTGATCCCTTTGATCATGATCCTGACTTTGATCTGTGTTCCCAATTACAGGATCAAAACTAGAAGGGCACTCTGAAAGCACATAACTCCACCAAGGTCCAACAGTTTGCTGTTCATGTTCCTGTTAGTATTTTCCTTTTATCACTTTCTTTATCATTATGAGAAGGCTACTCTGACACTCTTCCCATTCTTCCATCCTGATTGCTAACCTTTGATATTGATCACTCATCTTACATCCTGATGGCTGATCTTTGGTCCTGGACTTTGATTGTGATCTTTGAATTTGATCAATTATTTTTGAACCTGATTGTTTAATCTTTCATCTTAGATCTTTGCTATCAAGGTTTTGTTTTGTTGCTGTTTGACCATTTTATATGTATTTCCCATTGTTGGGAGGCAGAATGGTTCACAAAGCTAACATTTAGTTGTAATGTTCCAAACCTGATGTGTATGCTGGGTTGAAAAGACATGATAGCCAGTGATATTACTCTTCCTCTGACTGCTCTGCTTTTCACTGCTCATTGTTGGTAGAAGCATGTAGTTTCATGGTCCATACTTGCAGCTTCTAGGTGTGTAGCCCATTTTTTATTAGTATGTATGTATGTATTATACAAATAATGAATGTGTATGAGTTCAGTGGTACAAATATTTCATGAGGTGAGTGAACGAGGCAGCATTGGTGTGGTGCTTTGACATCAACAGTCCAACACGAACTTTAAATAGGAGTCCAGAATTGTTCTCAGTCAACTTGGAAAAACAATTAGATAGTCCCTTATACTTAAAAAAGACTGTGTATACTTCCTCAGTCCAGCAAAAAATCATGTCAGAAATTTGCCCAGCTTTTCATCCTAACAGCTCTTCATGCCTCCAGATGGCTTACAGCAGAGTGGATTTGTTGTTGTTGTTGTTTTTGTGTGTATGTGTTAGAAGAATTAGCACCATCACTTAACTTGTTCAAATCGCCGTCCGTCAGCAAAACAAACTCTACCGCCCCCATAGTGTGTGTGTGTGTGTGTGTGTGTGTGTGTGTGGGCGGGGTTTGCAGCGTGCAACAAACGTATGGAAATTTGCACAGTAAATGGAAACATATTTGCGCACTAAATGCAACGCAACACAAATGGGACAAATAATCCATGTCACAGATTCCGGAGCAGATTTCCTGCCAGTTTTGCCTGTGCCGGTCATTGCACCCGCACAGGCAAAACTCTGAGGCAGATAAAAGTAATATATGGTTTGTAATCCTTCATAAAGGAAAACCTGTGGGACTGTTTCACTGATGTCCTACAGATAGCACTAGGTGTGTGTCCTTTACCTGTTTCAAAATGCACACACACAGGAGGCTGTTTATCCCCAAGGGCGCCCAGCTAAAGGAGAGAGAGCCCCTTAATCATGTCCCTGTCCAGTGTCCTTCTTATCAGCTACGATTAATGAGCTCTCCATTAATGAAAAAACACAAAAGGTGCCAACCCCTCTTGGAGAAGAGAGAGGCCTTGGGGGGGTGTGTCCATGTGAGGAGAGTGATAGTAAACACTCCCCAGGTGCAATGACATCATTGTCCGCTAGAGATGCGATAGCTTTCACATTACATTCATTCACATTAGTAGCCACACACTGTTCACGTGTGCGTGTCACCTTTTCGATTGTTCAAACCAAACCTCTTGGGCGTAAACTGTGTTGCTTTTGTCCGTCTCTCTTTTTTGTGTATGGCAGCTACACTGTGTAAGAGAGGGAAGGATGTGAGGCACAAGGAGTGCTTGATGAGACAGGAAGAGGAGGAGGAGGAGAGGGCGGCAGGTGCACCAGACACCCGACGCAATCACCGGTACTCTGCAAAAAATGTCGACAGGAAATCAAGGTTGTCTTGGCAACCTGGCACTATTGATTAGACATGGCCGTCTCTGAGCTCACATCAGAGTCCCGGTGGAAATGATGCTAGTTTGGGTTTCAGAAGCAGGAAGAGGAGGAGGGGTGGGAGCTGATGTCCAGGTGAGGACTAGCGATGAACACAGCAGCAGAAGTCCACAGATCACATCTGTCCTGAACTGGATGCTCACCCTGTCTCACGTTGCTCAAAGTGGCATCATGGATGCAGACAGATTGTTGTAAGTTGCAGTCATTTCCACGAGTCAGTCAGTGCACTGTGCAAACACTCAGCACAGCCATTTCTTCAATTGTTTTCTTTGTTTTTTTGTAGTTTTGCTGTCTGTTCTTCCCAAAGTGAGCACAGTTAATTTTTGGTTTGGTTCACAGCCCCTATGACACACAGGAAGAATGTACTACTGAGTTTCCAAAAAAGGGCAACAACAGCAACAAAATGTTGCCCACAGTTGCACACTGAGTTGGTAGTGATGTTACATACGCCAAAGAAGTAATCAATTCCTGGTATTGATTTGTTCGTGTGAGTATTGTTGAGTGATGCTGCAAAGAGTTTGTATATTTTAGATACTTAAAAAACAGTGAACAGACAGACAGACAGACAGACAGACAGACAGATAGATAGATAGATAGATAGATAGATAGATAGATAGATAGATAGATAGATAGATAGATAGATAGATAGATAGATAGATAGATAGATAGATAGATAGATAGATAGATAGATAGATAGATAGATAGATAGATAGATAGATAGATAGATAGATAGATAGATAGATAGATAGATAGATGTTATTAAAGGCTGTGTAATGAGGTGAACTGATTAAAATTCGGTGAAGTTTGCACTTTTCTTGCTTATGTAATATCCTATAGATCTGTGTTGCACTTGCTAAACACTGCCACCTGCTGGATTGTTGGTGGATGCTGGATGGATGATAAAAATTAGGAGCAGGTGTTGTATTGAAATGAGCTTGTTTGTCAGTTTCTTTCCATTCCAGATCGTAGGTCTGGTGGCCCCCTAAAGCCACCTGTGCATGTGTGTTCATGTTTACTTCATCGGTGCATTTTGTCCAACCTCCATGTCAATTATAACGAAGTGCCTGTTGAAAGAGAAGCTTTTCC
This sequence comes from Thalassophryne amazonica, assembly GCF_902500255.1. Classification (NCBI taxonomy): domain Eukaryota; kingdom Metazoa; phylum Chordata; class Actinopteri; order Batrachoidiformes; family Batrachoididae; genus Thalassophryne; species Thalassophryne amazonica. Next base: position 89,245,524 of record NC_047103.1, on the reverse strand, counting down.
CAAAGACAGCGGTACAATACAGGCCCTGTCTGCTCAGCCTCTCTCACACCCCCTGCGGTGGGTTTGAGCACAGAGCCGTCCTGTGTCTGGACATCATGTGATTTTAACAGTCTGCTTAACCCGTAGCTATCTGCTGAGCCAGGCTCCATATTGTTGCGTACAGCGCTTCATTTATTGTGCTCACTTCAGTTTGCATCACAGGTTCGTTTGTTAACTTATTGTTGTGACATAATCTGTCTCCTTACTGCCACTTCAGAGGCCACAACACGCTGTGCATGTTTGTTTTGTTTTTCATTTCTAATGTGCATGTGTTCTTAAGTAGCGCCTTCATCACCGTGGCGGTGCCTAACAGCCTCGATGCCTTCTCATCTCTCTTTATTTGGAGCTATTCTAAGCCGGAGTAACATGGCGGCGGTGCAGCATGCTGAGTGAGTCAGTGGTCATTAGGGCGCACAGACAGCACTCTGCCGGAGGCCACAGGAGCCAGTCAGTCTAATGATGCTCCCAGTGAAGTGCTAAGACCTGAGAGCGTCATCATAAACCTCCCTCAGCCCCGCCCTTAGTCACCATTACTTGGACCATGGACAGCTCAGAGACTCAGAGTCACGATAAAAAAGGAACATCCAGGTTTAGGCGGAACAGTTTCATTAAACATCATGGATCTTCTAATCAATGGTTGATTATTTCCCCTGTGCTTGTAAAAGCATATAGCTTCTATCACAAGAATGTAGCCTCGTCTGAGCATCAGCTAACAAATTAAGCTAGCAACCGCTGTGAGAAACATGGTAGTACCGTATGTGGGAAGATTTGGGACAAATCAAGGTCAAGGTTCATTTATTGTCATTCCAGCATGTAATACACGAAAGGAAAAAAATTCCGTACTCAAGGCCCGGTGAAGGCATGAAAGTTAAACAAAATAATAAAGTAAAAGATATGCAAAATATATACAAACAGGAGCGATCAGAGATTCCTGATGTCAGCCAATCTGGATCCAGATCACCTCCAAATTTTAAGGGAGTCTTCCATGACCTAATATCTATATGTGGTGCAAATTTGGTGAGAATCGGTGAAGTAGTTTTGACGTAACCATTCAAAGACCATATAAAGTGAAATCTTGGCTTAGTGGTTAGCACTGTTGCCTCACAGCAAGAAGGTCATGGGATCGATTCCCACCTGTGGCCTTTCTGTGTGGAGTTTGCATGTTCTCTCCGTGTTTGCGTGGGTTCTCTCCGGGTGCTCCGGCTTCCTCCCACAGCTTTAAATTGTCCGTGCAGGTGCAAATGTGTGTGTTTATCTACATGTGGCCCTGCTAAAGACTAGCGTCATGTCCAGGGTGTACCCTGCCTCATGCCCCATGACTGCTGAGATAGCCCCCCCCAATTGCCCCTTAATTTGAGTAAGCAGGTATAGAAAATGGATGGATGCATTAAAAATAAAAAATTAACAAATCACATGTGCATAAGTATTCACACCCTTTGATCAATACTTTGTTGATGCACCTTCGGCAGCAATTACAGCCTCAAGTCTTCTTGAATATGATGCCATAGGCTTCACTGTAGGGATGGTGCCTAGTTTCTTCCAAACTTGACGCCTGGTATGCACGCCAAAGAGTTCAATCTTTTTCTCATCAGACCAGAGAATTTTGTTTCTCATGATCTGAGAGTCCTTCATGTGCCTTTTACTGAGGAGTGGCTTCTGTCTGGCCACTCTACCATTCAGGCCTGATTGGTAGATTGCTGCAAAGATAGTTGTCCTTCTGGAAGGCTCTGTTCTCTCCACAGAGGAATGTTGGAGCTCTGACAGAGTGACCATCAGGCTCTTGGTCACTTCCCTGACTAAGGCCCTTCTCTCCAGATCGCTCAGTTTAGACGGGTGGCCAGCTCTAGGAAGAGGCCTGGTGGAGCTGAACCGCTTCCATTTACAGATGTTGGAGGCCACTCTGCTCATTGGGGACCTTCAAAACCGCAGAAATGTTTCTGTGCCCTTCACCAGATTTGTGCCTTGAGACAATCCTGTCTCAGAGGTCTACAGACAATTCCTTTGACTTCATGCTTGGTTTGTGCTCTGACATGCACTGTCAACTGTGGGACCTTATATGTAGACAGGTGTGTGCGATTCAAAATCATGTCCAATCAACTGACAACCAGATCAACTGACAATCAACTTTTCAACCAGACATGCCATGCCGTCATCTATGTCCAATCAGATTGCAGGGGAGTCCAGTGCAACCTTGGCTTCTGCTCTAGCTACGCCCATGCAAGGAAGTGGTCAACATTTGACATTTCGTGTTTCACTGTGGACTCAAAATTTTACACTTCCTGTTTTGGTTTTAACTTGCCAATGAATTCCCGCGAGATTCCACAAGATCTCAGCCTGTGGATCCAGGAAGTGTTTGACATTTGACATTTCTTGTTTAACTGTGGACTCAAAATTTGGCACTTCCTGTTTCAGTTTCAACTTGCCACCAAATTCCCTCAAAACGCTTTGTTCATATTACTTTAAAGCTACAGCATACCATCGCTGGTCACAGTTTTGTTTCCCTTCATGTTTTTATTTCTTTGGCATTGGAGATTTGTGCTCTCTTACCTTCGTTTATGATAAGCAATATGTATGATCCTCCATTTCACAAATGCGAGGATTCTAAAACTTGCTAGCCTGTGCTAGTATCCAGTGGAGGATGTATAGACATACAGTATATGCAAGAACTGATGCCTCCTCTTGTTTCTTCAGTCTTCCAGCCATGCTGCAGTAAGTATGTCCCTTTTGGGCTACTGTATCAACATAGTGCTCTCCATGATGGAACGTGCTCCAGTGTAGATACGAAGGGCTCGTCCTATGCTCATAAAAACACTTGTTTCATTGTTGCAGGTAATTAATATGGCAGCGCAGTCTCGTTTGAACCCTGTGTGATATCAGGATTTGAACACTTATGGGGACAGCAGTTTGGTTGCGCAACATATACACAGCATAACTTCAGACGGGAAAATTGTGTACTGTTTTGTTTTTGGTTGTAATCACCCAAGCAGTCACGAAAAGTGCAGTTTTTTGTCGGTTTCCAGTGGTGAAGGGAAGACGAAAGAAATGGAAGAGGTCATGTCGGTAAGTGTTAGCCTACATAGCTAACCAGAGTGGCTACGTTCTCTCGCCTGCAAAACTGCCTCGACACTGAGCTCCAGGTCATAAACAAACCGCAACACATGTCCACTTTCCACCGTATCGTCACTTTTTCTTTGTATTTTCACTGTTTGCGTGTAATGTGTGCAAAATCTCAGAGAAAGTGCCATGTTTCTGTCCCCAGAAGTAGAGAAATTCAGTCATATACGTCGCATTTTACCCCTTTACCGCCCACCCTCAAATGAGATCGTGCTGCCAAAATTACACACAAATGATCAGCTGATTGCGACTGCTATGTTTCATTTCTGCTAACAGGCACCCTATATTCTCCATACTGTAGCTTTAACATCATAAATGATGAGAGTGATGCGTCACGTCACAGTAGCCATGTTTGGCTGAGTCATGCTCAGCCTTAATGTCTGATTGAATTCTTCCTTGAGCGTAGTTTGTCAGCATGGCTAAATTTTAAACAATTCCTTTCATGCAATTACATTGTGTGTGTGTGTGTGTGTGTGTGTGTGTGTGTGTGTGTGTGTGTGTGTGTGTGTGTGTGTGTGTGTGTGTGTGTGTGTGTGTGTGTGTGTGTGTGTGTGCTGTTGGCTGTAAGGTCGTGCGTGGTTTGTGCTAACTGTACTATAGTGTAAGTGAGCCATGAGAGCGGCTCAGGCTCACTCTCTCCTGGGAGAGGCTGACTGAAGAGGAATGTAAACACGGCAGCTAAATAAACTGCTGTGCCGGCCAAGGAGAGAGTGAGGGAGTGACGGAGAGAAAGAATGGGTTAGAGAGAGCATTTAGACATGTCAGGATCACTCAGCGTCCTGAAGGCAAACACTGGTTATTACACATGATGTCTATAAACTCTCCCTGAGAATAAAGGCTATGGATCAGAACAGTTTTCTTTGACCATTAACTGTTGTAATCAAAGAATTTCACCTTGGAGGAGAGATGACATCCACCTTGTATCAGTGCTCAACATTCCTGTCCCTGCCCTTCTTTTAACACCTTATCTCAACCTCTCACTCTAAAATAAGATGCACTCATGCTGTGTCACATGGCACCAGTAATCACTCACAGCTCCTCAAATAATCTGTGGACACCCACAGCCCCGCAGTCACACAGCGGCGGCTCCAGAGCCTTTTTTGGGGTGGCTTGACACCATTTGTAGTAAATATGCAAATGTGCATTTTAGAGCCAATTTAAAGTGCAGATTTTAAGTGCATTGACTGTAAAATTCTAATTTAAAAAATGCTTTTGTTGCAAAGATCTGAACACAAATGCATCCGATGTATTTAATATACAGTAGGCTACTGGTAATGTACGAAAATTTTAGACATGATTTTTTTTTTTCAAAACAAAAAAGTGCAAAACAATGGTATTCTTCTAAATATGGAATTATTTTTTGTACTGCAGATGGTACATACATTTTAAAAATAAAACTGAAACCAAAATAAATGTTGAACACTGAGCAAAAATCTTGATGCTGTAAATATAATGGCACACTTTTAAATATTGACACATCTATCTGTTGATAAAAGTTCTCATTCGTCAAGGTAGGAGGTATCTAGACATTTGCAGATCTGGAAACAAACAAACTATACGTTGTGTGTTTTGAGGCCTTCCTAGAATTTCTCAGGTCATATTTTTTTGTCTTTATCAGAGGGTCAACAACAGCAGCAAAAAAATCTAACTCACTAACCCAAACTTACGACTCCAACAGAAATCAAATGTAAAAGTGTTACAGTGTTTTGCTCGTGTCATCGTTTTACTCACTGTGGGCTCATTTTTCACTACACCTGCAAGTCCTACACCTCTGCAAAACAAACCCAATGATGATTTAAATACAAAGATTTAAATACAACTCAAACATGTCTTTGTACAATATCACAGTTACAATGACAAGAATCCTAAAATTAAAAAAACACCTTAATTTTCATTTCTTTGGTAATTATTTCATGAAAAATTGACCACAGAAAGAGGCAGAGAGGGACTCCACACAACTGTTGCATCACCAGTTATACAGCTTCGTGCAACAGACAAAAGTTGAACTATGCACAATTTCTCCAATCACATCCACAGAAGCTTGTCACTTCTTCAAAGTTGTCTTGATAACTTCCCTCACTATAGTATCGATCTTGAACAGTCACTCAGTTTTTGAGAATGCATTTGAGATTTTGAGAAATGTTTGCATTTTTTACACATTGCCAAACACGACCCCCTGACTAGTCTGGCTATAAAAGTGATGATTTACTGTAAATTCATCAAATTCATCAATGGGTGCCAATAACTGTGAAGCATACATTTTATTTTTTTGTTTCACTTTATGACACCATTTTGTTTTGTTCTTGTTGCCAAAACTTTGGACAATTTCCAAAATATTTTGATTGAACAAATTGCTTTGTTTACATTTATTTCTGACCGGTGGGTAGTGAGCGCGACATCGGGATGAATGTGAGGCATTATTGTAAAGTGCTTTGACCGTGTGATGCAAATGGAGAAGTGCTACATAAATGCAGTCCATTTACCATTTGACCATATATTAAAATGTCTCGATAAAGTATAGGGGTACCGACAATTTGTCTGCGTGTGTATGTATCTTTGACAGCAAAATTAGTCACTCATATTATGTTTTTTATATTTAGATATTAAGCAGCTTTATTTCACAAGATGTGGTCCACGATATCCACATTGTTGTCTGTCAAGTGACCTTTACTGCATGCTTCTGTGTGTGTGTGTGTGTCCTTTCCTCTGGCAAAATACCAGTATCGTACTAATTATGAGGTCTGTCAATAAAGTATAGGTCCTTTTTATTTTTTTCAAAAACTATATGGATTTCATTCATATGTTTTTACGTTAGACATGCTTGAACCCTCGTGCATGCGTGAGTTTTTCCACGCCTGTCGGTGACGTCATTCGCCTGTGAGCACACCTTGGGAAGGAGTGGTCCCGCCCCCTCGTCGGATTTTCATTGTCTGGAAATGGCGGAATGAAAAGGACTTTTTTTCCATCAGAATTTTTTCAGAAGCTGTTAGAGACAGGCACCTGGAAACCGTTCGAAAAATTTATCTGGGTTTCGGTGAAAATTTTACGGACTTCACAGAGAATAAGGACTGTTACTACAGCTTTAAGGACTGCTTTAAGGACGCTCGGTGCACCGCGCTCGGCGCACCGCGCTCCGAGCTGCGACGACGAGGCAGAAAAGGCCAGATCATTTCTAAGCTGATGGCTCTGTGGATACGAGACCGTCGTGTGCTCTTTCTCTGGTTATCACAAGAGCTGGACATCAGCCATTTTCTGGCAGATTTCACTTTTAACAAGAGATTTTGTCATGGAAAGCCGCGCGGAGGCTTCGCGCGTAAAGACCGATTCGCTTTGGAAGCGAGACAAAGGAACACCTCCGTTTTGGCGTGTCAGAGGACAAGTTTGGACATGTCTATCTCGGCTTTCAATGCTTACCAGTCCAGTAAGTATCAGAGAAATTGTGGAGAGCTGGGCATGTCCAAACTTGTCCTAAAAAAAATAAAAAGGACCGTTACTTTATTGACAGACCTCATATTATTATCATTATCATTATTATTATATGTGATGTGGAGTTGTGAAGAGCATCCGGTGTGAAACCTGTGCCACATCAACATGCAGATCCACCTCGGATCTGCTGTGGTGACCCCAAGTAAAACAAAGGAGCAGCTGAAGCTTCTTTTACTACTAACATTATTATTGTCTGTGCTCTGGTTCACTGTTTCTCACAGTGACAGCTGGTGTGTCACTTTTGTGCACTGAGTGAACAGTCCTACAAAGTACACGTAAAGCTTCAGCCTGTTTTGCAAACATTGTTCTTGTGAGTTTGGAAAGCCTCCTGAGTTGACACTGAGACACAGATAGCCACGTCAGTGTGGAGGATTTGTCTGCACAGGTACGCCAAGTGGCTGTGGAAGAATGAAAGAGGAGGAGTTGTTCTAAATATAGAGATAGAATGCCATGTCCTTACTTCAGCCATCAGACAGGCTAGTTTAGGATTTTGTCTGATTTCTGTGGCCTGGTCACAGCCAGACCTAGGCTTTGGAAATGAAAGAACTGACAAACAAGCTTATTTTAAGACACGTCACTTTAACTACTCCTAATTTACAGCATGCATGTGATGATGAGATTATGTAGATATAGGAAATTCAGTCATTCAGGAGATGGCAGTGTTCAGCTAATGGCAGAAAGGGCTATTACATAAGCAAAACACAGACCACATTTAACAAAATTTTAATCAGTTTATCCTCATTATATGGCTTTTTAATTTAGAGATGTATAAGATCATAGCATTTGTTGTGTTTGAGTTATTGTGTTAACAATATGAAGAGGATCTATCTCTCCATCTATGCACTCAGCCCATTTTACAGTGTGCAGGAATATCCAAAGCATAAAAGTAGCTTTTCTGCAGTACATCTGTATTTTAATGATGTGCATTTTGGAAATTTTTGGCAGCCGTTCCTATGAGGACTGTTGCTGCTTAGGGGGTGGACTTATTTTCTACTGCGTATCTCCTGATGGATGCTGTTACATTATTTCATCCCATTTGCATAACAAGCAGTGTACATGCTTGTGTGCATACAGATGCTGCACTGACTGTAGCCATTTATTCACTTTTTATTATGTGTCAACACCACATGAGCCAAATAAAGTGGAATGATTCGAAACGACTGTTTCGAAACAACTTTTTCGAAACAGTTGTTGAAGTAGTGAAGCAGCATTTAGCACAGCGTGTGTAACAGTCAGTGATGTTTAAGGGGAATGTCATTTTCAAATCTATCTTAGTATCCATCTTATTCTACCATATCAAAGAGTTTTCAGTGAAAAGTTGCTTCTCTTTCTTATTCACTGTGTTTCTCACTCGTTCACAAGTTTTAGTCAGTTTTCGTTTGATTCAGGAGTTGTACTTCGTCTTCAGTTGACAGAATCTTGTGATAATCTGCTAGATTTTGGTCACAGACTTGGATGGTTCACCTCCTTCATCACAGAACCTCAGGGCACCACACACTGCTCCTTGCTGCCTTCTCTGTTTCTTCAAAAATTCCAAATTCAGCATTGTCCACCTTCTAAAATCATCAAACATCATGTCTCGCTCCTCCAGTTCCCCTGACATACGAGGTCTGTTAGAAAAGTATCCGACCTTTTTATTTTTTTCAAAAACCTGATGGATTTGAATCACGTGTGCTTGCATGAGCCAACCTTGAACCTTCGTGCGCATGCATGATTTTTTTCACGCCTGTCGATTGCGTCATTTGCTTGTAAGCAGCCTTTGTGTGAGGATGGGTGGAGTCTCTTGTCGTTTTTTCTTTGCAAGGAAATGGCGGAACGACTGGAGCAGCGCCGCATCAAATTTTTCCAGAAACTGGGCGACAGCCAGATGGAAACCATTCGGATTATTCAGACGGCTTTCGGTGACGATCCTATGGGCATCACACAGATTAAGGAGTGGTACAACTGGTTTAAAGACGGCCGCACAGCGGTGGAGAGCGAGCCACGCTCTGGGCGGCCATCAACATGCTGAAATGACCAGATCATTTCCAAAGTGAACGCTGTGGTGATGTGGGACCGTCGTGTGACTATCCGAGAAATTGCGGAAGAGGTGGACATCAGCATTTTTTCAGTACATTCCACAGTGACAGAAGATTTTGCCATGAAAAGAGTTGCAGCGAAATTCATGCCGATGGCTTCGGCACGAAGCTGATGGCGGAACAAAAGTGCCACCGTGTTGAAGTCTCACAGGACATGCTGTGACATGCCCACCTCTTCCACTATTTCTCGGATAGTCACACGACTGAAAAGCCATCGAAAGCCATCTGAATCTTCTGAATGGTTTCCACCTGGCTGTCGCCCAGTTTCTGGCAAAATTTGATGCAGTCGCGCTGCTCCAGTTGTTCCGCCATTTTCCTTGCAAAGAAAAAACGACGAGAGACTCCATCCTCACACAAAGGCTGCTTACCAGCAAATGATGCAATCGACAGGCGTGAAAAAATTCACGCATGCGCACGAAGGTTCAAGGTTGGCTCAGAGTCACACGTGACTCAAATCCATCAGGTTTTTTAAAAAAATAAAAAGGTTGGATACTTTTCTAACAGACCTCGTATGTACAGTGAGAAAAACAAGTATTTGAACAGGTTTGCACACACTGCAGCAGGGATTTTGGTCCACTCCTCCATACAGATCTTCTCCACATCTTTCAGGTTTGGAGTTTCAGCTCCCTCCAAAGATTTTCTATTGAGTTCAGGTCTGGTGACTGACCAGGCCACTCCAGGACCTTGAAATGCTTCTGACAGAGCCCCTCCTTAGTTGACCTGGCTGTGTGTTTGGGGACATTGTCATGCTGGAAGACCCAGCCATGACCCATCTTCAATGCTCTTACTGAGGGAAGCAGGTTGTTTGCCAAAATCTCGCAATACATGACCCCATCCATCCTCCCTTCAATACGGTGCAGTCGTCCTGTCCCCTTTGTAGAAGACCACCCTCAGAGTATGATGTTCCACCCCCATGCTTTACGGTTGGGATGGTTTTCTTGGGGTTGTTCTCATCCTCTAAACATGATAAGAGGAGTTGATTCCAAAGCTCTAGTCTGGTCTCATCTGACCACATGACCTTCTCCCATGCCTCCTCTGGATCATCCAGATGTTCACTGGTGAACTTCAAATGGGCCTGGACATGTGCTGGCTTGAGCAGGGGGTCCTTGCTGCCCTGCAGGATTTTAAACCACGACAGCAAAGAAAAATTAACAGGTCTGTGAGAGACAGAATTCTTGCTGGTTTGGTAGGGGGGTCAAATACTTATTTGCAGCAGTAACATACAAATAAATTATTAAAAAATCATACATTGTGATTTCCAGATTTTTTTTTTTAAGATTATGTCTCTCACAGTGGACATGCACCTAAGATGAAAATTTCAGACCCCTCCATGATTTCTAAGTGGGAGAACTTACAAAATCGCAGGGTGTTCAAATACTTATTTTCCTCACTGTACCACCATTTCACCAAAAAAAAAAAAACCCCAACAAAAAACAATGTTGAACCCCTTCTTATTGTCTGTAAAAACATTGAATGTGACAATCCCAGCATGCTCTGCATGCCCTGAGATTGTGAACTTGCTTCTTAAGGTACCTTGACGTGCACGAATTTGATCCCGTACTGGGATGCAGTCTGGCGTGCCAGAGTAAACCTGCTGTAAACTTGTTGCAGAAAGTTGTAAACTGTGTGCAGCTGTATGCGAGGGCGCAAAGAAAATTTTGAAATGTTCAGAATCTGTCACGCATTCATTTTGTGAACTACATGTGAACATTGCACCTTCTATTAAAACAGTCAGTGCATCAGCGCATCACAGCACAGCTCATCTGAACGATTACGATGAGATGTTAAATCTATCATAAACACAATTTTACAGATACTCATAAGAAGGAATGAAATTGCACCTGTTTTACCAAGCCATTACAATATAAACATTACAAATAATTACCTTTGAGACGTTTCCAAATGCATTCTCCATGTCATGATGTGCACGAGAGAGAGAGAAAAACCTGCAGCTGCAGAAAATCCCTCTGCGATTAGAGTGGTTTCATCAGCTAAATTCTGAGAGCAAATGATTAATCTGCTACAAAATAATCATTTTATATAATGCAGCGTCCAGCAGCACAAAGCGGGTCGCACTGGCACGACGAATTGCGCCAAGGTGCGGGGGTCAAATGCAACAAACTTTATGCTGAAATTACTGGTGGTATGTTAAATTTGTACTCTGAGGTCAGAATTTCCCAGTTACACCTCCCAAAGTTCTGACTCATCAGCTCGCTCAAACCTCAAACTAGTCAAAGTCAAAGTCGGCTTTATTGTCAATTCTTCACATGTACTAAACATACAAGGAATCGAAATTTCGTTTCTCACCTTCACTCTGTGATGACAGGACAAGACATTTCGACAATAAGGACAAGTATTTAGTATTTACAGTGTAGTGTCTGAGGTAATAGTAAAAGTGGAAAGTGCAGTTGTGCAAACCATTCAGTATTTGTAGCAGCAGCAGATTTTTGTTAAGACACTGTGCAAGTGGTGTGGTGGTGATAAAGTGAATCAGTGCAGGACATTGTCATGGGCAACAGATATTATATATACTATTATATATATACACTCAACAAAAATATAAACGCAACACTTTTGGTTTTGCTCCCATTTTGTATGAGATGAACTCAAAGATCTAAAACTTTTTCCACATACACAATATCACCATTTCTCTCAAATATTGTTCATAAACCAGTCTAAATCTGTGATAGTGAGCACTTCTCCTTTGCTGAGATAATCCATCCCACCTCACAGGTGTGCCATATCAAGATGCTGATTAGACACCATGATTAGTGCACAGGTGTGCCTTAGACTGCCCACAATAAAAGGCCACTCTGAAAGGTGCAGTTTTATCACACAGCACAGTGCCACAGATGTTGCAAGATTTGAGGGAACATGCAGTTGGCATGCTGACAGCAGGAATGTCAACCAGAGCTGTTGCTCGTGTATTGAATGTTCATGTCTCTACCATAAGCCGTCTCCAAAGTCGTTTCAGAGAATTTGGCAGTACATCCAACCAGCCTCACAACCGCAGACCACGTGTAACCACACCAGCCCAGGACCTCCACATCCAGCATGTTTACCTCCAAGATCGTCTGAGACCAGCCACTCGGACAGCTGCTGAAACAATCGGTTTGCATAACCAAAGAATTTCTGCACAAACTGTCAGAAACCGTCTCAGGGAAGCTCATCTGCATGCTCGTCATCCTCATCGGGGTCTCGACCTGACTCCAGTTCGTCATCGTAACCGACTTGAGTGGGCAAATGCTCACATTCGCTGGCGTTTGGCACGTTGGAGAGGTGTTCTCTTCATGGATGATGCGAAGGAGATGTGTTGCACTGCATGAGGCAAATGGTGGTCACACCAGATACTGACTGGTATCCCCCCCCAATAAAACAAAACTGCACCTTTCAGAGTGGCCTTTTATTGTGGGCAGTCTAAGGCACACCTGTGCACTAATCATGGTGTCTAATCAGCATCCTGATATGGCACACCTGTGAGGTGGCATGGATTATCTGAGCAAAGGAGAAGTGCTCACTATCACAGATTTAGACTGGTTTGTGAACAATATTTGAGGGAAATGGTGATATTGTGTATGTGGAAAAAGTTTTAGATCTTTGAGTTCATCTCATACAAAATGGGAGCAAAACCAAAAGTGTTGCGTTTATATTTTTGTTGAGTATATATATATGATATTATATATACTACAAGTTCACAATCCAACATGGCTGCTCCCAGCAGCAACACTTGTGAAAGCAGTAGTTTTTAATGTTTTTGTGCACCTCTGTCTTTTTGTGTCAAGTTTTAATAAACTGTGCACACAGTACTGTCTTTCTGCTGTCTGTGGACATGTTTCTGCAATATTTTTACGAGTGACATATCACGTAAGACTGTCAATGCTGCACTATAAACTGAGCACAAATTTAAAACACTAATTTAATTTTTGCACCATCTGTTTCTTTGGTGAACTGAATACTTTTATACAGTATTCTGTACTACAAAATCTTGAAGGCATCCAGCTTGTTTTCATGCAGAATGAAACAAAAATGGAAGGCATTTACCTCAGGTGTGACATTATTGCCAGTTGCGCCTTACGGCTCCGGGGGTTAATGGAACGCAGCATAATTAGAGAATAACCCTGTTGTGTCTGATGATGGACAGACATTCATGCTGGGTTATACGGTTGAACATACAGCTTTACCGGCGACATGTAGCGGAGCCGGTAAAACTAATATGTTTGACCGTATAACAGCATGAACAGTTCATTTTTCTGTATGTAATTCAGTCAGCAAGGCTTACCGTGAGTCATCGTCTCTCCAACAGCGGTCAGGACGCGGAATAATCCATCAGATCTGAAAATCCATCAAACCAATCAAATGTGAAACGGTAATTCTGTATCAGAATTCATATCAGTACTTTCGTATGGTAGCTTAAATTTACCCATTTTAGCAGTAGCAGTGGCACGCGACTTTCTCTCACTCTGAGCTAACAGTGCTAACAGCTAGCAGTGCGCGCAGCCGGTGTTCTGAAGAATTGTGCGTCTCCACAGTTCTGTGTCCCGACAGTACTGCGCATGTGCAGTTGCGTGCCTATTCACTGTTGTGTGTGCATGCGCTGTTGTGAGTGAAGGGCAGGAATGACATTCAACAGTAGTGACATCTGGTCAGAACACCAGTCAGGGAGCGAAGTAATACATCTTTGGCCACTGTTACACAGATATTCTACACCTGATATATCACATGATTAACCAATGGTGGTGTTGCACCTGCCTCCAAATCTACTTGTGCTAATTGTTTTAGACTGTGTGGTATAGCTTGTCAAGATAGGGCCCAGAGTCTCTTTTCCAGGGAGCATTTTGGTGATTATGACCAGCTTGATTTGGCTGTGTTCCCTTTGGTTCCACTCTTGGCTGCACAGTAATGTGGGCTTGTTTTCACGTTGATCACAGCAGCTGGTTGTTGTTGCTCTGTGGCATTTGTTGTTGGACAGGTGGCATTCTGACTGTTTGAGGCAAGTAGCCAGTTGAAGCTATCAGCATCCACAGTGTTCCTATTCTACTCCCCCTCTTAATAGTGGTTACTGGCTGCTGATGGATGACCGATGGCAGAGCTGACTGAGCTGAGACACCCAACACCAGCAGACACCATCCACTCTGAGCTGACTGAAGCCACACATGATGCTTAAACTAATATTTTTTTGTTTTTTTGTTCATAAGAATCTTTGTAGATATTAAAATGTCCAAACAGTTTAAAATGCCTGAATCTCTTCTTTTGCTTCCTCTATCTGTTGGCAAACAACCAGCATCAGAGCCAGATGTGGAGCAGACACAACTTCAGTCAGGCTTCATGCTGTCCTGCCGAGGTCGTAATCATTATTTACGCCGCTGAACCTGTTGGTCATTCTCCTTTATTGCAAAGATTTCTTTTCCTCTCTCTATTGTCATCAGTGTTGCATATTAGCCAAGATTTTAATTTCTATAGAGCTGAATTTATGGTTCGAGTCACAGTTTGATTGAGACATTTTGTTGAACGGGAACCAGACAGAAGAGCTGTGACTGCAAACCAAGTCACAAAGATCAAATCAAAACATCTGCAGGCTGACTTCACTGATTTGGAACACACTCACTGTAATCTAAAGGCATGCAGTGGCCGGGCGATCTGCAGTTTGTCATAAATTCTACCCGAGCCCATCCATGTAAGACGTGTCTGAATGTTGAACCGTAGAAGTAGCACAAACACCCAACGTGTCGACCTGGGTTTGATTCCCGGTCAGTCCACCTGTCCGTGTCAGTGAACAAGACACCTCATCTGGAATGTCCCAGTCCACCCAGCTGTAAATGGGTACCAGCTTTACTTGGGAAAGTGACCTGCTTTGGAATGGCATGTCATCCAGCAGGAGTCGCTGGCTGTCACCCGCTTCATGCTATGGCATTTGGGGATAAGCGCTGACACTACTGGACTGTCTCCAGGAGCACCTGTGCACCTCCACACTCTTATAATTAGCTCAGCTCTGTAACTGTTTTCGTGTTCACTACACTGGCACTAAGATATTAAATCTTTTTTTATCGTCTTCATTTCTTCGCTCTTTCTGTCCTTCCTCCACCTTGTAAACTCTACCTCTCCTTCCGTACCTCCCTCTGACAGCGGGCACTGAGCCAGAGGTTCTAAAGAGCATCTTAAGCTGGTGTCTGAGCCTCAGCTCATCCTTTATTCATTCCCATTAAAGGCGGCCCAGTGTTCTTCTGTCATTGTACTCTCTGCTGTTCCTGCTCCATTAGGAAGTCAAACTATCACAGTGTGAGTCTTCTGTCTTCATAGCTCATGTCTGCATGTGAATTAAATATGAACAATGGGTCTCTACTGATCTCTGTGAGTCCAGGTTTTCATGCTGTATGTAGACACACGTATTGAACACAAGCGTCAGGAACATCTGTCGTTATAGTGTCTTCATACACTGTGATCGTATGTTGTGTTCCGTGATCATACAATGTTATTGAAAGGCTGCGCCTGCTGTTATCATATGGTGTTAACATATGTGTGCTGTGATCGTACGCTGTGTTCATACCTGGTAAATGATAAATGGACTGCATTTATAAGCGCTTTACAATAATGCCTCACATTCACCCCAATGTCAGGGTGCTGCCATATAAGGCGCTCACTACACAGTGGGAGAAACTAGGGGATTAATTACTTTTTGAGGTAAAAGAGGAGTCAGGCCAGGTGTTTATTTGGGTTCAATCTGAGTACTTGTAATCAAAAATGATTTGTCCAGATGTTTCTACAGCAACTGGACTTGCTAATCTACAACTGACTTTACAGCAAAACATCCAGTAAACTTCGTGGTATCTCCTCCTTTGATGAGTGAGAACTTTTACCACCTCATACATTATTTGATGTTAAAAAGTCTGTTAGTATTCTTATAGCATCAGTCTTTGATGCTGTAAAACATTGAACAGTTTTATTTGTTTTGGCGCATGTTTTCTTTTTTAGATCATGTCTAAAATTTTTGTACAGTACTGCATAATAATACACATCTGTGGCATTTGTTTTCTGTTTTTTGCAAAAAATAAAGTTATATTTTAAAGAGAATTTTATTGGTAATTATCCCTAAGACATACATTAATCTGCCACATCCACTTTTTTGAACTTCAAGGGTTTTAAATTCTGTGAAGAACACCTCCCTCAAGGTGGACGCCTGTTAAAGCTTTTGCTTTCAGTTCTGTTTTATGTTCAGATTACAGGCTGAAGTGGCACACGTCCAGTTGCTTTTCCTCATGTATGACACAAATAATATCTTTAATGACGAACGTGAACAAGATCAAAGTGTTTTTCGTGCCAGATAGGGATGCACTTTCACCTGTGGTCCTGAAGCAGGTCTGTACCATCTCTGAGCATGCAGGCAGAGTGTAGTGGGTCACTTTGTGTTTATGTTCTGATATCTCACATTTCTGTACATTTTACATTTCACTGTGTGTCCCACACATCTTTGTGCTCAGACGTTCCACCAGCAGCTGAGACATGACTGTGTCTGCTCTTCACCCTCTGTCTCATCATCACCATCTGAATTGTTGTTCAGCTTTCACAGACCGGAGTTTGTGAGCCAGCCACTATCACAGTGCTGATTTGATTTTTATTACTGTGTGCTTTTTTAAAATCACCTGTGTGAGGTGGATGCAACAGGTCTCTGCATCCACCTCACACAGGAACTGCCCCACGTCCTGGATGGTCTCCACCCAGGCAAACAAGCAATCCATCCCATCACAAAAATAACCTTCTATCAACCACAGACAGGTGTAAGTTTCGCGTCCCCTTGGCCTTCTCCAGATGTGTGGGTCCTCAACATTGAGGCACCTGATTGGCTGGGTTGACTGTGTTTAACACAAAGTCATGCCAGAGGTATCCAATGATCCTCTGAAGAGGCCTTATGCTAATGACATCCAGTTGTCATTTTAGCAGACTAGTTAGCGTCCAAGTCTCTTAGCCATACAGTAAGACAGGAAGCACCAGGGCCCTAAAGATTTGGACCTTTGTTTTCCTGCAATTCGCCAAACCTCTGTTTACCCCCACAACGTGAATCTGCTGCAAACTGTGAATTTTCCACAAACCATTAATGAAAATTTGAGCAAACCGTGAATATCCACAAAGCGTTAATCATTTTGCTGCAAATTGTGAATAAAATATCCCACAAAACGTGAACGCAGGTCTTACAAATCATAAGTCACTAAACGTGAAAATCATTCATGATATCAATTTTCTTTCAGTGTTTAAGCAGTTTATGGATTTCAGTTTACTGATCAGTTACTTCAGGAAATGTTGATAGCAAACCCTATCTCCACAAAAATATCTATTGGGGGGTGGGAGGCAAACACCCGGCCTCCACTGCCCGGCCCTGCTGCCTGTGACCCACTTTGGGGACAGCACAGGAGGAGGGAATTTGACTGGGGCGGTACACCTGTCAGACAATAACCAAGGTGTCCTAAGGTGAGAAACCTCCCATGGAGCAGAACGGGAAAAGCTCCCTTGATCTTGATTTCAGTATGAATACAGAAGTGGGGCCTTACAATCTTTCTGACATTTTGGGTTTTAAGTGGGAGGTGTCAGAAATGTTACCACAGGGAGAACTGGCTTGTGGCGGCCAAGCGTTCATAGCGACGTCACTTTTTGATCCTTCGATGTCGACTCTTCCCATCATGTAGAGTACTGACGGGGACTAGAAGGAGAGAGCATATCTCACCCATATTGGCCTCTCTTCATTGGCTTCCTGTTAATTCTAGAATAGAATTTAAAATTCTTCTTCTTACTTATAAGGTTTTGAATAATCAGGTCCCATCTTATCTTAGGGACCTCGTAGTACCATATCACCCCAATAGAGCGCTTCGCTCTCAGACTGCAGGCTTACTTGTAGTTCCTAGGGTTTGTAAGAGTAGAATGGGAGGCAGAGCCTTCAGCTTTCAGGCTCCTCTCCTGTGGAACCAGCTCCCAATTCAGATCAGGGAGACAGACACCCTCTCTACTTTTAAGATTAGGCTTAAAACTTTCCTTTTTGCTAAAGTTTATAGTTAGGGCTGGATCGGGTGACCCTGAACCATCCCTTAGTTATGCTGCTATAGTAGACTGCTGGGGGGTTCCCATGATGCACTGTTTCTTTCTCTTTTTGCTCTGTATGCACCACTCTGCATTTAATCATTAGTGATCGATCTCTGCTCCCCTCCACAGCATGTCTTTTTCCTGGTTCTCTCCCTCAGCCCCAACCAGTCCCAGCAGAAGACTGCCCCTCCCTGAGCCTGGTTCTGCTGGAGGTTTCTTCCTGTTAAAAGGGAGTTTTTCCTTCCCACTGTAGCCAAGTGCTTGCTCACAGGGGGTCGTTTTGACCGTTGGGGTTTTACATAATTATTGTATGGCCTTGCCTTACAATATAAAGCGCCTTGGGGCAACTGTTTGTTGTGATTTGGCGCTATATAAAAAAATTGATTGATTGATTGATAATGAAGCAGAATTCACCAAGTGTTGGATTGTTCACCCACAGGGATTTTGATTCCTACATTGCTGTGCAATTTGCTGTGCCAGTGCATCCCACTTTGTCCTGCTGGACGCCACGCCATATAAAATATTAATTTCTTAGCCGATGATGCATTCGCTCTGAGAACTTGGCTGATGAAACCATCGCTCATTGCTCTCATAATCACAGAGAAATTATCTACAGCTGCAGGTTGTCTCATGCATTTCGTGCAGTAGACAGACATTTGGAATAATCTCAAAGCTGATTATTTTATATATATATATATATATATATATATATATATATATATATATATATATATATATATATATATATATATATATATATAAAACATCTTGTTATAATCTTAATTTCAAATTTAGATGCATTGCGTACAACGACACAGACTGTTTTTGATTAGGTTGCGCAATGTTCCTGAATAGTTAACAAAATTAATGCATGCCAGAAGTCCAAATAGAGTAAAATACACTCTATTATAGAGTGAAATCAGCTCTGCCTTGTCAAATCAAGTGTTTCTACTCCAATAAGAGTTGATTTTACACTGTAGGTTCCCTCTGGGTGCTCCGGTTTCCTCCTCCATCCAAAGACATGCAGGTTAGGTGAAGCAGAATTAAAAGTTGTCCAGGTCTCCGTTGTAAATGAGATCTCAATGGGACTAACGTGGCTAAATAAAGGTTGAATAAATAAATAATAAAGGTTGGGCTCTCGTGCCATATAAACCCTGAGGCTGTTGGCGCTGGCACTTATCTCCAGATTCCACAGTGGATGAGAGCCTACAATTCCACCAGCTTACATCCTCAACCAAGGCTGGTACCAATTTACAGCTGGGTGTACTGAGACAATGCAGTTGAAGTGTCTTGTGCAAGGACACAGATCAGTAATGTGACCAGGAATCAAACCCATGGCTCCTAATCCCACTGAAATCTTGGATTATAATCTTATGAACTGTGTGATGTGCCAGATGGGCCATAACCCTAACCCTACCCCAGCCCTGCAAGAAGCAGCAAAGCAGCAAACCTTTGACTGAAAGCCAGTCCTGCTGCTTGCATGGTGTCTTTTTGATAGAATAATGTAAAGCCCTCCAACTCTCTACCTCACATTTTCAGACTGCACCAAGAAAAAAGATGATTGAATTCACTGTTGTGGTCAATTGATCGCACTGACACAAAATTACATAGAAAATGAACAAACTTGATATTTACACCAAAAATATATAGGTGAATATCAGCTGCTTGTCCCTTTTGAACCCCTTCCACACTTGTACACCTGAATAAAGTAGGACAGCCTGATGTGGGAATGCTTTTTGATCACACCTTTCTCACTTGCAGGTGCAGGATAATACCCACAGAGATCACTCTGCCTCTTAACCCTGAACCTCACGGTCAGACGGGGAGTTTAATCCTCGCTGCTTTTGTTGCTGCTGTTCATTCTGCCACAGGAATTTTTCTTTGTACATTGCAGAGAAAAGCCATCAGAAGGCTGCGCACTTTACACATAACCAGTTATTGTTTGTCAGGCAGCCTCGACGTACATCTTTTGTTCTGTTTGTGGCACGTCTTTGCTTCTTATTGTGAGTGTTAATCTGGGCAACAACAGGAATGTGACTATTTTTGCATAGTCATAGTACAGTGCAGCCTCCTGCACCAACCTGTCAATGTCGTTCGGAGTCTCACTGGGCCCGAGCTTCACGGCGGGATCATGGTGAGTGGTGCAAATGTCTTTAGGGTGTGTCCTAGTTCTATTGGCTATTAAGAGGGTGCTTAAACTGAGTGCAAACCAAAACATCAGGTGCAGAGGAGTTGAGGAAAGTATACAAAACTCTTCATTTGAAAATATAAAAAGAGTTCTTCATACAAAAGGTTGGTGAGCCACAGGCAGGTTAACTCCCGCTTAATATATTTAACAAACTTAAATATTAATGCTACAGAGTGTAGGATTTAGGGGCATTCATTCATACACAGGAAATGTACTCTTAGCATTTGATCCCAGTCCAAATAGAGTTCATTATACTCTATCACAGAGCTAAATCAACTCTAAACAGTGTAAAATCAACTCTTATTGGAGTAAAACCACTTGCATTGAACAGATGGTGTTGCAGACTGAACGGTCCTCTGTCAGCACTGCCTTCACTGCGCTTACGTCATCAGCTGCGGTTCACTGGTTATCACCTTGTTTCTGCTTCAAACTGCACTCCAGTCATCATCTGTCAGCGACAGATATCTGAAGCTTTTGTACATTGTACAACAATCCTGTCTGCATAAATTCAGCATTATTCCATAATAACAGACGGAGGAAGCAATCAGAGCACTGCGGCTGCACAAGCTGTTAGTTGATACCTCGCGTCAGACATTTCAATGCGTCACCTTTTAAAGCCTTGTTTCTGCTTAAAGCTGACTTTAGAATAATTCAAGAGTTTTACCTTGTCATCTGATGGTTAATAATCCCATTAATCCATTTGATCGCTTTGGTTCTCAGTTCGCAAATGCTTACTGAGTGTTGTTAGAAGGAAAGGTGATGTAACACAGTGGTAAACATACCACTGTCCCAGCTTTTTTGAAACGTGTTGCAGGCATCCATTTCAAAATGAGCAAATATTTGCACAAAACAATAAAGTTTATCAGTTTGAACATTAAATATCTTGTCTTTGTGGTGTATTCAACTGAATATAGGTTGAAGAGGATTTGCAAATCATTGTATTCTGTTTTTATTTACATTTTTCACAACTTCCAAACTTTGGAATTAGGGTTGAACAGTGCAACAATCAGACCCTAAATGATCAATGTACAGGATCAGACTGGTCACAGTCACAGCATGCACACTGTGATATGTACGTGTTTATGTCAGAACCTGCTGTAAAGCACAGTCATATTGTATCATCGTGATGTGCGGCCAGTTTTAGTTTCCACCAGAGTAAAATGTTTTGTGCACAGGCCAAACAATAGCATCTCCCCCCGTTATATGAGCTTGTCTGCCTGGATTCAAAAGAGCAGAGATTAAAAGATAAAGAAGAGGATGACTAGAGGAGATGGAGGATAGTAATGAAGATGAAAATGGTAAAAAAAAAAAAAAAAAAGTGCACAGCCAGCGACTCCAGCAGACAGATGGACAGGAGGGAGAATTTCTGCCCTGTTGGTGGAATTGTGTGTGTGTGTGTGTGTGTGTGTGTGTGTGTGTGTGTGTGTGTGTGTGTGTGTGTGTGTGTGTGTGTGTGTGTGTGTGTGTGTGTGTGTGTGTGTGTGTGTGTGTGTGAGAGAGATCTGATGGTGTACAGTGTTGGACAAGTTACTTCCACAATGTAAGACATTAGAGATAACTATTTACTATTATTTCAAAATAATTCATTACATGACAATATTACTGTGTCTGAACTGTCATGAGTTTCATGCATCTTTATTACTGTTGAATTACTTTCACCAAAATAAATGCTGAAGTAGGACTCGGCATTCTAAAATGCTAAAATGTAGTTTACACAATATATACACAGTATAATCACCAATGTTAATTTAACACTGATAGTGTTAAATTCACACTGCCAGTGTACATATGGTTCCACTCTGACCAGAGTATGGTCAGTAGGGTTCTGACCATATATATATATATATATATATATATATATATACACACACATATATATCATGATAATCATATTGTGGAGCCTGAATCGTATTGTATTGTTTGTTTTTTTTTAAGTGAGTGTAGTGGTGCATGAAAAGTCAGCTACTGCATATAAGAAATAAAGAACTCTTGCAGAAGAATCATAAATTATTTATAAATTATATGAACAGCAGTGAATGGGGAATTACTAATTAAGCACCTGAGTAGCAATCCATCCAGTTACATTAGGTGGAGCCATTTAAAAGACCGCAGATATTAAGGGGACGTCAGCAGTTTCCTTTAATCCTTACACTGACGTTTGTCTGTGCATGATCAAGTATACTGCTGTGTCATTGTGGAGGACCCTAGTGGCTGTTTCACGTGGCTGCTACAGATAGATGGCTACTTTCAAGAGGTGGGGATGGACTGGTTGTCTGCCTGGGTGGTTGTCATCCAGTTCCTGGGACAGTTCCTTGGTGTGGTGGATGCGTGGCACTACTGTAGGCTCTCAATATGGGCTTGATGTAGTGCTGGCAAAGGTGTAACTGGAGCCAGAAGGCAGTACATGGTGCTGCTGTAACGTTGGGGTTTTAAGGTTGGCATGATTCCACTGTACGCCATATGTTAAAAACTCAGCCAACTGCCACACTCATCTTGGGTACTACTTACAGGATTCTCACCAGGATTTTTTCTCAGCATAGGGGGGAACTTAGCAGGGCTAGCCATGCAATGAGCGTTGCAGGCGCGAGTGTTATAGGAGGGTCTGGGGATATCCTCCTGAGAAATTTTTGAAATTTATTACCCTTTGAAACACTGTTTCCTGGATTTTGAGTGCCACATTGTGTTGCTAACTGGGACGGTAAATGACATGTCCTTTAAAAAAGAAAAAACCCAACAACAACAGAAAAGCTCCTCTATGCTGGTTAAATCAAAGCATAGAGGATCCACCTAGGGCCCCTACGCTTAACTACGCTGGTGAGAACCCTGACTTAGACCTAGTTATGTAGGACAACAAGCAGGCTTGACTCATCTTCAGTCAGCATTCTACTGGTCTGTGTGAAAGATGTTAGCATGAATGTTAGCAGAAACTCACCTGGCCATGCAAAAGTCAGAGAGCTTATAAAAACAAGACCAAGCTTTCTAATACCAATCAAATGTTTTGTGGAACCCCGTGAGTGTGGGTCATTATGATGAAGTAGCAGGTGCCTCCCAGTCACAGCAGGACACTGGTGGATTTAAGGGTTCTGATGCCAGTTTCTTGTTTGGTCAGGCCTGCAACATGGAGTCTAACAGGATGATAGTGTTGTCTAAATAGCAGTATTATGTTGCACTCTTTTGTCTCTGTGTGTAGACATTCATCAGTGGTTCATGGGTTTACGGGACATTTGTCTGTGAGACACTGTACTTGTTTATTCAGTGGAGTCAAGATATGTAGATTCAAATTAAAACCATGACAGCAGGTATGCTTCTGTTGTGATAAAAGTGAAAGACGTCTTCAGTGTCTTTAAATTTCTCATGTGCAGTGATGTGCAAATGTTTTAGGCAGCTTAAATACTGGTGTCACCATCTGGTGTTACAGGGGGATGCATTCTTGATTTCTTTGATCTTTGTATCCGTCATCTTTATCTGTAGTCGTAGCAGTCTGACTGTGTTACTGTTTGCAGCGCAGCACACAGCGGAGCTGCTGGAGGTGACATGTACCGCTCACACGGCGCCACTCACTTTTATGGGACAGTAATGTGAGGCTGCCGTGGATGACTTAGTGGGACACACCCACACTCTTCTATATGGAGGGCTTTTATTTGACGCTGACACTCGGTGTGTATGTGGACTTGCACTGTTCAGTAAAATCTTACGAACTACTGAATGAGAAGAAGTGTGGTGTATTTTCTGGCCTGTCGGGTTACAAATATACATCAAAATTTTACATCTACTGCTGTGTGAGTGCAGCTGTCGGGTGTGTGCACATGTATGATTGTGTCACATAGTGGGAGATTTTTATAACATACCTTATTGGTTGTTCAGTCCTTCACATCAACACTAATACTTCTAATTGATTGTGTAAGCAGTAGTTACAATGACTGTGGTGATGGAATGGCGTGAGGCAGGTATTGAGTTAATGATATTAGTGTCATCAGCTTACATAAAACCAGTACTCAGACTTCTTAAACTGTCCGTAGGTGTTTCCTGCCATGATATCCTTATAATTACCTGTTCCATCTGTCAGAGTTCAGAGGTCATGTGATCATCCCTGTATCTGTCTGTATGTGTACACCGTAACTCAAAAAGTGCAGGGCAGAAAGTTCCAGAAATTTTATCAAACGCATGTTCAAAATCTTATTTTCCACTTTAATACATTCAAAGAACTAGCCTTATGACATCATAGAGAACAATGCCTGTTATAGTGAGGAAATTGTTTTCTTAAATCCCCGTTCTCACTTTCATGGATGTGGATCCCATAAGGCCACAGTGTATAACTGTGACAACCTGGTGTGTGAAGATCATGGCTTCCCCCAAATGTGATCCAGTGCACCGTTTGATGTCTTAAGGTACCTCGACACTTGCACGAATTTGATCCGTGCACTGGTATGTAATCTGCCGTGCCAGAGAGCAAACACGTTGTAAACTCATTGCAAACCATTATAAACTGTGCGCGGCTTCATGCAAATGTGCAAAGAAAATTTTGAAATGTTCAAAATCTCTGTCACGCATTAATTATGTGAACTTCACATGAACATTGCGTAAACAATTCAAAAACACTGAGGGTCAGTGTGAGTCATTGCGTCAGTGCACCGCAGGCCAGCTCATCTCAATGATTACAATAAGTTGTTAAATGTATATTAAACATAATTTTACAGATACTCATAAGAAGGAATGAACATGCAGCTGTTTTACCAAGCTATTACAATATAAACATTACAAATAATTACCTTTTAGACTATTCCAAATGTGTTCCCCACCTCATGAAGTGCACGAGAGAGAGAGAGAGACAGAGAGAGAGAGAGAGAAAAGCTGCAGCTGTAATGGCCTGTGATACCGCAAGCGATTAGAGGTGTTTTCATCAGCCAAACTCTGAGAGAAAATGATTAATCAGCAATGAAATAATTATTTTATATCTGCAGCATCCAGCAGCACAATGCACGGCATCCAGCCGGGAACACAGCGGGTGGCATTATCATGATGAATTGTGCGGCAGTGCAGGGGTTAAATGCGTGCAAGTGTCAAGGCACCTTTATAACCAACAACCAGTGTAGGGCACGAACTTGGTGCTTCTGGAAAACCTCGCTGAAATGTCACTGCATATACAATGTTACGGGCTCCACTGGAAAGCAAAGGGTTATCACAGTATGTCAGAGTTTGCGACATCTTCAAAGTCCTGCTGCAGTCAAAACAAGATCTCAGCACTTCCCGTTTCATCACAAACACTCTTGGACACTATAAAGTTTACCAAGGTATGTACAAGGTTTCAAACCATGACCTTCAAGGATCCATATTGGTGAAAGTCAGAATGGTGCTTTAGTCTCAGCCTGTTTCATGATGTCAGAAGTTTAAAACTCTCTTCTGTTAGCTGCTGGAGGTACTAATGGTTGGCTCTTAATGCGCTCTGGAGGCATCTTTTTTAATTTCAGTTTTTCTTATGAGTTTTTGTTGTTCCATGACATCTGAACATACTCAACTGCATTATAATTATGAGAAGAAGAAGAGCAATTTATGATGATGTGGGCAAAGTCAGCACTGCCATCGCTGCCAGCTTGGCTATATGGGCTTCATATCAGCTGTGTCTCTGTAGAAAACCTCTGGGTGACGTCACGCAGGCTTTGTCCATTATATGCAGGGGTGCACATAACTGGTCGTCATCGTGCTCGTGTGTGATAAACATCATGAATGCACAGCAGAGGGAAACACTTTTCCTACAATCTGCCATTGCTTTCCTCTTATGAAGCACTTTCCTTGTGTTTTCTGCTGCGCATCATTTATTTTGAGCACACACAAACACCATGAGTACCAGCTATGTGCATGCCTGCGTATATGTACAGTCTGTGGAAGTAACCTGTGGTGGACTGGAGTCCTGTCCAGGAGAAGCTGTCATCTGATTCACATTAGGGGATCTGGTGATATGAACCAGCACCAGCAGGCCGGTGCATATGACTGCATGCTCGCTCTTCCAACTTACTTCTTGTCCTTCTGTCTGAAATGCAGTAAACACATCTACATTAATGACACACTCACTAATATGACTTATCTATTTGTAACACAGTGGCACAGTGAAAACAAAATGTGTGCTGGGGGGTCCGTCCCACACTCAGCTGGTCTCACCTGTTAGCCATCTGCTGTTTTTGTGAGTCACACTCTGTCTGGTTGTATTCACAACCACACTTTGTTCCTTCTGAAACTTGTCACCGTCTTACGTATATCCTCTCATAGATTGTGGAAATGTTGTTTCAAATGCATGTAAGTACAAGCCCTTTCATCTTGCTTTTCCTGTTAAGATGGAACTTCCTGGATGTGTAGGCTGCTGGATGTGGCAGAGCACCGCACTTATGCTCCAAGGCCTAAAGGGAATGGTTTTCCTGAATGGACTGGAAGTTCGTGGTTTGACCTTTACCCACAAAACGTAATGATGAGATAAACATTAAAAACGAATTCCAGCTGAATACTGATCTTTTCATATATTGTGGCATCGTGCTGGAGGGAAGTGGTTTTGTGAGTTGTGCACCGTAGAGAAAGTTTGCCTTGTTATTTATTATTCTGGTTAATTTCACCTGTGCACAGCGGCGGACTTTCTGTCCTGTGTGTCCATCCATGTGTCTTTATGCATCTCAACAATATAACTATAGTTTTGATCCAAATTGGACCAAATGGGTTAAAGTTCAAGGTCACTTTCTGTGGTCATTTGGACCAGTGCTTATATAGGGGAGAATGGCTGTTTTGTTGCTAGTAGTTGGTGATTTGTGGGGAGATGATTGTCAAGTTGTTAAAACAGTGGACTTGTGACCAAAGGATACTTGGTTCAAATCCCTGTCACACCGGAAGATCACTCAGGGCCTTTGGGCTCTTAATCCCCAAGTTACCCCTGGTGTGCAGTGGGCACCTTGCATGGCAGCTCCCTGACATCAGTGTGGGAGTGTGTATGTATGAATGTGAGGCATCATTGTAAAGCACTTTGATAATGAATGTGATATATAAATGCAGTCCATTTACCATTTGTTACAGGTGCACCAATAGTTACTATGAAACACTAATATAAAGTCACCTACCCAATTTCTATTTGTCACATGACCTTGAAAGGTTACATTCATTGTCATCAATGTTTAACTGTTTCACGACAGCGCGGATTAAACATGGTGTAGTCATGGATGACATAGTTCAGTTTTGTACCGCGTTGATCAATGGCAAGGCCACACCCACCTTATCTTATGGTATTGTTAAATCACAAAGAATTAAGTTCCATGAGTCTGTGTCAAACATGTAAGGGGCACTTTTGTACTTCATAAATTGTTCAGCCTTACACACAACATTAATTTATTTCTTTTAATATGTCTGGCAGTTTCACTCAGCATGAAAAGACAGTGTTCATATGACCAAAGCAAACAAGTATTTACAATAATAATAATAACATACGTATTGATTATAAATAACAAATATAAACAATTTCAACAACAACAAATCAACAATTTGTGCAATAAACAAAAAAAAAAACAACAAAAAAACATTTAAGACACATACATTCAGGTCCATATGTAGGTGGATAAAGACACAACTCCCATAACCCCGCCTCCACATACCGCCACAACAAACAGACAGCCAACAGGTGTCTGCAGTGCCAGTTCAAGAGGGCCAACAAATGTACCACATCAACCATCCAGGAGTCACCACCCTCCGTCTGTACACACAGCACCCCCATCTCCAGAGCCCAAAAGCAAAAAGGACCAAAGAAATACAAGGACCCTTGTCAATACACATTCCCACCTCCACAGCTGGCCCCAGACAAGCCACAGGACGATACACAACCACTCCCAAGCCAATGAACACATCCTGAACCCCACCCACAGCTGTCATCAGGACACAAACAGCAAGTCATTCTGACACAGACCCGCTTACAGTAGACAGCTCCCAAAGACACCAGTGAGGGAAGCCACCAAGACAACCAACCATCTCTGTCTCTGTCTCTCTCTCTGTGTCTATCTCTGTAAGTAAGTCCCTTCGGCTGCTCCCTTGTTTGCACTCGGGGTCGCCACAGCAAATCCAAGGTGGATCTGCATGTTGAATTGGCACAGGTTTTACGCCGGATGCCCTTCCTGACGCAACTCCACATTATATGGAGAAATGTGGCAGGGGTGGGATTTGAAAATGCACTGAAACCAAGCGCTTTAACCACTTGGCCACCACCCCTGCTTGTGTCTATCTCTGTGTCTCTCTCTCTCTCTCTCTCTCTCTGTGTCTA